>NW_028188007.1:583200-1183200 GCF_964204655.1 Triturus cristatus | reverse complement strand
TATGGCCCAGGGCACAGCCATACAAACTGTGTGTACCCACACAGTACTGTCTTGCCTGCAAATGATGGCTGCCATGCAGGATGCCATGGGTCTGAAGGCACAATTTGCACATAACAGCAGACAATGAAGATGCATCGCTCTGATAGAGTCTCAGCACACACCGCCACAGCAGCAGCCTACACTCAGACACACTGCCCAATGGGTGCCCGGAGAACAGGGACTAACTCACATGAACAAGCCAATGGCCATTCAAAGACCGGCTAACTGTGTGTGCCCAGGAAGCTGGCCTGAGGTGACAGAGAGTGACAAAGAGAGGGAGGGAGAGGGGGAATGAGAGGGAAGGAGACAGAGGGGGGACACAGGGAGACAGACAGAGGGAGGGAGTAGGGTGACAGAGGGAGACCGACAGAGGGAGGGAGGAGGGTGACAGAGGGAGGGAGGAAGGGAGACACAGGGAGACTAAATCACCCTTGGGTGGTGTGGCCATGTCCACTCGTCAGCCGGTGGACTGTGTGCATGCAGACCAGGTCTGGCAGTGCCTCAACCCCCCCTTCCGTAGATGAAGACCGGTCCATGTGTCAATCTGTGCACGAGTCCATCCGTGCTGCAGGCACAGACCTAACCACACACCCAGTATACCCACCCACCGTGTCGGTAAGAACCCTGTCACAAATGCTTCAGTCCCCTACCTGCAACATCAAATTGCCTTGCCAAAACACCATTTGGCCACGTACAGTGCAACACGTAAGGCGCCTCTGCATGGCTCGCTACGCCCGCACACCACACTGCTGACTGTGTACCCAAATAGATGCATCAACTAAGATTGTGTCTCACACATGCGTAAAGCCCTGACAGCTGTGGCCAAGGGACATAGCCATGCACAAGTGCACTGTGAGAGGAATGCAGGACAGATCCAACTACCCAGAGGAAGAGTGCCAAATCAGAAATGCATGCAACATGGATGCCACATGTGACACTGTTAACATTGTCTCTCTCACACACAGGTCAACGTCGACGAACACCCCCCAACACTGGGGGGGAAGTCACACAGGACCAGGCTCCGCGGGATGATGACCCCACCGCCAGCGATGACTCTCACCACTCCGTGGATGACCCAGACCAACCTGGCCCCTCTGGTGTCCAACCACCTGCAGCACCTGCGTCAGGTACAACTGTGCCAACCACCACCCCCATTCCTGCCACATCCCAGGAGACGTCCAGGAGCCCTGCCCGCACACGACCACCCAGCCAGTCTGCCCAGGAGGGACACGGTCCTCCGGGCACCCAGGAGGAGGCAGGCGGCAACGCAGATGCCATCCCTCAGGGGTCCCGGAGACCCGATGCACCCACAACGGCAGGCCAGGTGCACGTGGGCAGGGGTGGCGGGAGTGGAGGACGGCGGAGGCGCGAACCTGACCAGGCAGCTCAGGACCCGGTAGTGTCCCAGGTCAGCAACATCCTGGATACATACCGGCGTGACACCAGGGGCATGGACCAGATTGCGTCCACCCTCAATGACATCAAGGGGACCCTCCAGGAGATGAAGACCCTGCAGTCCCAGCAACATGCCTGTCAACTGCAACACCAAGGAAGGATGGAGGATAGACAGGCTGAGCTCGTGGCGGTGCAAACCCAAATGACCGGTGTACTCCGTCGGATTGCCGACAACATGGGCAACCCTCCCTGTGGCACCAGGCGAAGGCCATTACCAGACACAGGGAGGGATCAGGAGGAGGAGGATTCATCCGACGGAGCGTCACAGACATCGTCACGGACTGCTTCCGAGGGTCCCCGCAGGAAGGTGGGTCGTCCACGAAAAAGACTGTGAGAGTCAGCAGAACATCACCATCTCCCAGGTCACCTGGCCTGGCACCTGGCCCTCTGGCCCAATAGCAGCACATGACATTCTCTGCCACATGGACTTGCTGGTCACTGTCTGACCTATGTTGACGAAGACTGTGGCATGGACTCTGACATTTTGCTACGACAAGGATACCAACTCCCCCAGTGAACTTTGGATTCTACACTCCCGCTGTGCACCTCTTGTCATCCCCACAAACCCGTACCCCACCACAAATAAATTAATCACACTTACAAGATGATGCCGTGATTCTACATTATTACAATACATGTGTGTGTCGTACAGTCAAAGCATGCCTGATCTCAGAATTAACTCCAACCATCCAAACCGTGGGGTCGCAGTCTTGCCCAGGACACACATGGGTCCCAATGTCTCATCTGATACAGACATGGAGTACCAAACTCACCTGTGCTGGGCCCAACCAGCTGAGTGGTTCCCGCACAACTGTGGCTACAGACACATTCAGGGGAGCAACAGTCATGCGCAGAGGTCAGGGATCATGTGGAGTGACCTGGCTTGCCGCTCCCAGGTATGTCTAGACATGTGTCCCTACAATGTGCAGCATGCTTGCGTCAGGCGGATGTTGAGAATGGTGGCTAGGCCAAGGTTGGATGCATGGAGATGCCAGAATGCAGTTTAGGATCACTGTGCCACATGGTTGTGTTGGGGTTGTGGGCTGCATCATGAGTGTGGGCGTGGATCTAGAAGGTCATCCTGCAGCTGGCTGTGAAACATTCCCCCCATCCCGTTAGGACGTTGATGTGGCCTGGTTGCCCGACGCAGTAGCAGAGCTGTGCAGATGCACTCCGGATATGGACAAGTACCATGGGAGTCGTGAGGCACATGTCCGTAGACTGCAGGGTAGGATTCTACACAGATGTTGTAGTTTCCCTGGGGGATGGTCTCTCTTGCCTTGAGGTGGATGGAACTGTGCATCTTGTGCATAATACAGTTCCCACTCCCTGACAAACCCCTAGCATCTTGTCACTCTACACATAGACACATATGCACCACCTATGAAAACTATGCCAGACCTGCGGCACGCACAGTGGCAACAGGGCACCATTGACAGGGAAGAGGCACCTTGGAGACAGAGGGACAAATTTATTAGTCATGTGTGTTGGAATGACAATGATACTCTGTCAACACATACACAGGTCATGTGGATGTACATGTGGGAGCAACACTGGCACCCCCCATTGCAACACAGATGCTGGCATCCCATTGACCTGGCACACAAGTGACGGATAACAGCTAAACACCCCCTGCTGCCACGGAGAGGCCGCTATACACCATTGAGGCCCTGATGGGGCAATCACACACCATGTCAACCCGGTGCAACCTGTATGTTTCCGAGGCCAGTGTTACACACAATGATGGCCTCATCACAATCCCCAATCCCCTGCCACATGACAGTCACCAAGTCTGAGCATGGCTCCAGGTGAAGCCTGCCCCATGTCATGTTCCCCATGTAGGATCACCATGTATGCAAATGGAACACACATGAACCGGAGAAGTGCACACAGACTACAAACAATTCACACACCCAAAACGACGTGAGGCATCCCTTACCCTGAGGAGATTTCAACACTTGGCCGTGCATGTGACGCTGAATCAGCACATGTCGCTGTGTTCATGAGGAGTAGCAGGAGCACAACAATGCCACCAGCAGACAGCATGCACATGGACCTGTGGAAGAGAGACACACAAGGATTCAGCACAAAGGAGCACATCCGCAAGCATGTACTTAACACGTATCATGTTGTTAACATGACAGGTGACAATGATGACCCTCAGACAACATCCTTCCATTGCGCCATCACTTGAGTGACACTTCAATACACACCACTGACTCACTTGGCAGACATGCAGATGGACACACACATTGCAACACATGCCACACACGGCCCAATGCGTGCACACTCAGACACTGGAACTCACCACTAAGCAAAGAAGTTGCGTATGAGCCGACTCCGCATGTCCTCCACAGCCTCCTCCTCCTCCACATCACTTGCCCCGTCACCAAGCCCTTCATCCTCCACGGGTGGATGGTCCTGGTCATCTTGATCCAGTATGAGTGGAACAGCTTCCTCCACTGCCATGTTGTGCAGCATGCAGCAGACGATGATGATCTTGCACACCTTCACCGGGGCATATGGGAGTGCTCCGCCGGTCTTGTGGAGGCACCGGAATCGGCTCTTCAGAAGTCCAAACGTCCTCTCAATGACTCTCCTGGTCCGCCCATGTGCGTTGTTGTAGAGGTGCTCGGCAGCCGTGCTGGGGTTGCGGACAGGCGTCATCAGCCATGGCATGTTGGGATAGCCAGCGTCCCCTACAAGGAAACATCATGGACAGAAGTGTGTCAGCACAGGCAGTGAGATTGGAAGATGACGCCAAACACTGAACTGCCAGAGTCTACCCACCAACAATACATGCTCGCTCGTTCCGCAGCTGCAGCATCATTTCTGGCACCCTGCTACGCCTCATGATGAAGGCATCGTGTGCTGATCCTGGAAAGCGAACACAGACATGTGAAATCACCATGTTGGACAGACACACCACAAGGGCATTAATGGAGTGATAATGTTTGCGATTCCTATACACCACCTCCTGTGCCTGTGGTGGTACCAACGCAACATGTGTCCCATCTATGGACCCAATGACATGGGGCATCCCTCCCAGGGCATAGAACTCACGCTTGACATCTGTCAACTGCTCACGATTTGGGAATTTAATGTACTCATCCAGGTGAACCAACATGGCCTCTAAGAAATCATGCAGAACACGGCTGAACATCGTCTGGGACATGCCCCCGACATCAGCAATGGTATGTTGGAACGTACCCGTGGCAAGGAAATGTAGGGCTGCCATCACCTTCAACTTGGGTGTCAGTGCACTTGGATACCTGTGGCGCGGGAGGAGTTGTGCTTCCAGCCGGCCAGTCAACTCATCAATCAACCGTTGGCTGAATCTGTAGCGGCGTATACAGTCCCGTTCATGCAGGGCAGCAATGTCTGGCATACGTCGAGGGAGAGGCGGAGCCCTGCAGTGAAATGGAAGGAACACCTAAGAGTGAGCACTGTACAACAACATCGTCAATGCACTGAGCACATGTTACACAGCCAATACACATATGCCACGTTGTGAGTCAGGTCTGTGCCACAGTTCCTGGACACGAACGCCAGTCAGGTTACACTCCTACCAAGGGACAGCCACTAACGGAGGGGGGCAAGATCACGATGACATGGCATGAGACTAGCTGTGGGCCAGTGTAAGTGAACATGCACACGCATCACAGGATTCACAGACATCCACACATGTGCAGAGGTAGTATGCGTATGGTACAGACAGGTAGTTGGATGCGATATGCACTGGTCACATGTCATAGGAATAGGACAGGCCACACACATTGCCTTTGAGGAGTACATGTCGAGACAGAACATACATAGGGAGCATGTGGATATGTACTTGTGTTGATACTCCGTGTAGTTGGATACATACACACCTCATGGCTAATCACATATGTGGGCTGGTGTGCGGAACAGTGTGCCATGCCCATCGACACACAGACACATGTTGGCAGCAGCAACTGCTGACACATTGAATCACACACCTACAGCAAAATCATGGAAAGACATGCCACACACATGACATGGTTGCAGCATGCAACGCAGCCATACACGTGTCATATGTAATATTCCGTGTACCTGGCATCAGGGGACAGGTGCGGGTGTCCGTGACTGGGACATGCAAGTGACTCATGGCTCCACTAGTGTGTACGACATGCACACATGTCAAAGGAGTGCAGGGGATGTGTGGTACAATGCGCACCATCACACACGACATGTGTACACAGCTCATCGTACATGTGCTTTGCCCACACCTCAGGGGTAAAGTGCCACATCACATCCTGACACACCTGTGTCACACACAGGTGGTATTGCACAGACAATGCATTGGTGTCCACCCTTGGCAATACCTGTCCGCTCCATTCCTGTCTGTGTGCCGCCTGTCACCACTGACAGTTGTTATACGCACCGTACATACGCTCGGAGCGCGTGTATAGGGTCCCTGGGCCAATATTGCCGCTGGCGTATGCGTACGCCACAGTAGTACGGACTGTACACGCGCTTGTGCGGTCCGGATCACAATATGGGCGCTGGCGTATGCGTACGCCACAGTAGTACGGACTGTACACGCGCTTGTACGGTCCGGATCACAATATGGGCGCTGGCGTATGCGTACGCCACAGTAGTACGGACTGTACACGCGCTTGTACGGTCCGGATCACAATATGGGCGCTGGCGTATGCGTACGCCACAGTAGTACGGACTGTACACGCGCTTGTACGGTCCGGATCACAATATGGGCGCTGGCGTATGCGTACGCCACAGTAGTACGGACTGTACACGCGCTTGTACGGTCCGTACTACTGTGGCGTACGCATACGCCAGCGCCCATATTGTGATCCGGACCGTACAAGCGCGTGTACAGTCCGTACTACTGTGGCGTACGCATACGCCAGCGCCCATATTGTGATCCGGACCGTACAAGCGCGTGTACAGTCCGTACTACTGTGGCGTACGCATACGCCAGCGCCCATATTGTGATCCGGACCGTACAAGCGCGTGTACAGTCCGTACTACTGTGGCGTACGCATACGCCAGCGCCCATATTGTGATCCGGACCGTACAAGCGCGTGTACAGTCCGTACTACTGTGGCGTACGCATACGCCAGCGCCCATATTGTGATCCGGACCGTACAAGCGCATGTACGGTCGGTATCACTGCTTGTGGGGTGCCCTAGGGCGTGGAACGCACCGTACCTGTGTGTAAATGTATGAAAACACATAGGGGACACATGAGGGACAAGTATAAGGGCCTAAATGCCTGATGGTTGCCATGGAGACTGAGTTAAATTTTTGAATTTGAGCACCAGGTGCACAGCAGAAGTCAGTTTGAAAGAATCTACATTGTTGCAATGTGGATGTTGACTTGACATCATTATCAAAACTGAAACCATGCAAAGCCACACACTGGGGTAGGTTTGAAGGGATTGGATGAAACGTAGGATGCTAATGTGACTGACCAATCAATCTGTACTCCTATACATGAACAGGCCAGCCAGGCATATATAAGGCAGCCAGGTCCCATGAGAGAGCACTTGCCTGCACATCCATTCATCCATGACCACTGCTGCTGATAGTGATTCCTCTGGCACCATGTCCAGGACTGTGGAGAGGTCACAGCCATTCACCCAGGAGGAGAACCTTGCCCTGATAGATGTGATCCTCCCACAGTTCCAGAGCCTGTATGGTCGACCAGGGGTTCAGGTGAGTGCAGACTCCACTAGCTTAGACTGTGCCCCTTTTGTGTGACAGTGACTTCTGGCATTGTGTCCATGTGTGACAGACATGCACTGTTGTTTGGAGTGGGTCCCAGGGTGTGGAAGGCCTCATGTCACCCATGCAGAGCATGCTGTGTTTCCTGTGTGCACTCCTCACTTGCATAGTGCCTACTGTGACAATGAATGCAAGGTGCATGCCACATTCTGCCTGCATACTCCTCCTGGGGATGTTGTTTCCACAGTCCTGATGTGATCCTGTGTTCCCCCCAGTGTGACAGGTGTCAGTACCCATGGATGTGTGTTTGTTCAGTGTACCTGTGCTGTGAGTGTCCAAAGGCCGTGTTCGTCCCCTGCACATTGGTGTGTGTGTTAGTCCCCTGTCATGTGGGTGAGTGCATATGGGGAGTGTTGCACACAAGCAGCATGAGGGATGGATATGGCCTGGCCATCGGATGTGAGCAGGGAGCAGTGCTGTGTGCATGCCGTGCTGAGCCAGCCCCACACCTGTGACACCCCCGTCTACTGGCACATGGGCAGAGTGAGGTGTGTACCCGCAGTTGGCAATGCCATGTGATTGTCCTGTACCTGTGTGTGTCTGTGTACTCTGCTGAGGTAGCATCAGTGTGCTGGGGCAGGTGACTGCTGTGAGGTGCTGTACATAATCCTGGTGTAGCCTGTGAGGCACAGTGTGATCCCTGGTCAGTGAGTGTGTGGTACCCCTCATGCCACCCGTGTGCTTCCACTGGCACGTAGTGCATTTGGCCTTCCACAGTGGATAATGTCCCTATGACAAAGGTGCAATTAGTTGCATGCATACCATGGCCTGTTCATAATGAGGATTGTTCTATATGTGTGTCTGTGTCTTTGCTCATGTGGATTAATGTATTCTCTCTTTTGCATCCTCACAGGTAGGCGCCATTGCCAAGGGGGAGATCTGGAGGGAAGCCGTCAGTGCCGTGAGGGGTACAGAGGGTCGGAGGCGGAGCCTGTCTCAGGTGAGGAAACGCTGGCAGGACATCCGGTGCTGGACGAGGAGGATTGCACGGCTCCTGCTGGGGGACTCACCTGAGAGCCGTAAGAACCGTGGCCGCCGTCGTCTGACCCACATCCAGAAGCGTGTGCTGGCGGTGGTCTTCCCCGATATGGACAGGCGCCTACAGGAGAGGCAGCAGCAGGAAGGGGGTAGGTACATGTGTGTCAGTTGTGTGTCCCCAGCCAATGTAAGTGTGCAGTTGCATGGATACACTGCCAGGGTTTGATTGTGCAGTGCGTCAACTTCTCCACAAAGTAGCACAGTGCTGTTCTCACTCCCTCCCTTCCCCTCCTTGCAATGTGTTCCCTGGTCTGTCGCCACTCTTGCACAAGGTTATTTATGCAGGCAGTTCATGCAGGTGCCCTATGCTATCAGCATCATGTGTGGGGGTGATGTGCCACAGGTATGGGGACCTTGCGTGTGCCATGGCCAATTTCAGTCATTGTGGTGTCCATGTCACTTGGCACTGATTGTGAATCACGACATAGGGGTGTGTCTCCAAAATGTACAGCCTTCCAGCATGCATGTCCAATTGTGTGCCCTCTGACATGATGTGCCTGAGTGGGAGGCCTGCTAAGTGCAGGGACGGTTGCTTAATTTGCAGTCATGTCCATCCTGGACCATGGAGGAGTGTGGGCACTACTGTGCCCTGGGGCACCTCTTCCTAGGTATCATGTGCGTCATCCAACAATATGGCCATTCACTGTGTCTTTGCCATGGGTTGCGTAGGGTGGCATTGTACCCTGGGCTCAACTGTTAGGACCTACAGGTTGCTACATGTGTCCACTGTACAGGGGGACCCATTTTGCTTGTGCATACTCACAGTGGGCATTACCTGTGTGTGTTGTTGAGACAATCTGATGATGTTTGCCTGTCAATGATGTGTGGACATGGCCACCAGGGGCTGTGTGTTTACAGTCATGAATTAGTGGAGGCCATGTGTTTCCATCCCAGAGTAAGAGGTGTACATACTTTCTCCGTCTCAATGAGATTGTCTCAGGTGTGGGTGGTTTGTGCGTACAAGGCCTACATGTCAGAAGCTTCATCCTCCTTGCTGGGTTTAGCCTGTGTGTGATGTTTGACTGGACATACGCTCAAGGTGCAGTGACCCTGTCATGTGTGGCCTGGTTTCATGTATTGCCTTTGCAGCATGCGGCAAGAGTAAATGGATATGATTCATGCTCATCCCTTTTTGACGACGCAGTGTGGTGCAGGTGCTGTGCACATTTGTCCCCAGAGGCTGACTCCTCTCTAAAAATTCAGGTGCAGTGATTTGCTGTTGTGTCATGATCTCCATTGTGTCTCAGTGGCATGGTGGGTCGAAAAACTGTGTGTTCCATGGCCTACATGTGTACATTGTTTTGTAGGTGTTACTCCTGTTGCTTTTCAGGCTATGCAATGTGACCTATGTATATTTGACTCATGTGACATAAGTGTACAGGTGTCTGATTTTCTCCTGTCTCTTCACCTTGCCCACAGCATCGCCGGGGGACACGGAAGGAGACACTAGCACGGACCGGGAGGAGAGATTGAGCACCAGTACCAGCAGTGCTGTCCTGTCTGGCACATGGAGTGGCACGGAGGCCGAAGGGAGTGAGGCGGAGGACCTGTTGACTGCCAACACAGACTATGACGCAGACGGGTCCGAGGCTGAGCTCCCAGAGGTGGCGGAGTCTGCCCCCCCAGCTGATGGCAGCCCTCCACATCCCCCCGCCACCTCAGGTTCCATCACCGGCCTCCCACATGCTCGTGGCCCTTCCCTCCGTGCTCGGTCCCCACATGTCTCCTTCCTGCCAGGCACCGCACCCCCTGCCCCTGTCACCACTGCTGCGGTGAGTGCGGAGTCTGTGGACATCCTGAGGCAGTTGCAGGTTGGTCAGACTGCGATGCTAAATGTCCTCCATGCCCACACCCAGGTGCTGACCCAGATGGAGGCATACATGGAGGGCATGTCGGCTGCGCAGTCTGACCAACGGCAGTTGCTGAGGTCCATAGACTCCACACTGACTGCAGCACTGGATCTCCTGCAGCGCTGCGTAACACCCCCTACCCCTGCCCCATCCACAATTCCCACTCCCGTGCCTGTCCCACGCACATCCAGACGTCAGCGTGCACGCACCCCAACAGACACAGGCACCACACCACCAGGGAAGTCGAAGCGCACACCTCCTGTCACGCACACACAGGGTGAGGAAGGCACACCCACTGGGTCGGGGGGGAAACGTAGAACACGCAGCCACAGTGGGAGTCCGCATTCCACACAACCCACTCCCTCCAAATCCACTCCCCTTAGCTCTCCTGGCCAACAGTCAGTGACAGCATCATCCACTGCGAGTGTGCCCCCCAGCCCCAGGATGACACCACCCCGCAAGCGGTGGAGGCGGGACCCGGCCAGGGGAGTTGAGTCCCCCACCCTGTCCACACCCTCCCCCAGTGGCGCTGCGACCCATCCCTTTGCCCCCCCCCCCTCCTTGGGGCCTGTGGTTGGATTGGGTACGGGGGAGTCGCTGGGGGAACTTGCCGACGTGTGCAGCGCCATTCTGTCCTCCACCTTTGGCGCTGGCACCCCCCCTGTGGCAGATTCATCCCTCCCTGCACCCACAACACCTACCCTTTCCCCTCCTGTCCCTGCGGTGCCTGTTTCCACCCTCCCCCCTGATGCCCCCTCTTCTGTGGATGAAATGGACTTGTGAACTGTGCAGGCAAGCTAGGGGACACACGTCCCGATGTGTACCCCCCCCCCGGACATTGCTGCTGGGCTGGCCCATGGCCCTTGTACATAGTGGACATTTTCTCTGATATATTTTCCTGCTGAATAAAGCCTTTTCTTTTTGTTTTGCACACTGATGCTTTCCTGGACTTGCTGTTGGTGCTGGTGCTCCCTGCGTTGGGGTGGTGATAATGTGTTAGGGGTCTGTGAAATGTTGGAGTGTGCTGCTCATGGGGTGTACCCTGCCATCTGCGTGCCATCACAAAGGTCTCTGCAAATGGTATTTGGTCATGTTTGCTCTCACTGTATGGTGACATTGTCCCAAGGTGTGTTCCGTCCTCTGTGGCCCAGGCCATTTTTCCTGCAGGGTGTCTCCCAAATGCTGTGCTGTGCTGTGTCTACATTTCCTGGATGTGTGAGGGTTGCCTTTCAATATAGCCATGCTGGCTCAGCGATGGCTCCGCCTGCATCTGGGGTATCACCCTTGTAGGTCACTGAACTTGTTGATGGGGTATATTGTCCGATGTCTGGGCACTGCTGGGAGTGATAGGTACACACCCCTCCTGTGTCTGGGCACTGCTGGGAGTGATAGGCACACACCCCTCCTGTGTCTGGGCACTGCTGGGAGGACCCTGCACCCACCCCTCCTGTGTCTGGGCACTGCTGGGGGTGTTTTGCACACCCCATTCTTATAGCAGGTTCGGTGCGTACATGCACGGGTGGGGGTTTGGTGCGTACATACACGGGTGGGGGTTCGGTCCGTACATACACGGGTGGGGGTTCGGGGCGTACATACTCTGCTGGGGTGGGGGTTCGGTGCGTACATACACGGGTGGTGGTTCGGTGCGTACATACACGGCTGGGGTGGGGGTTTGGTGCGTACATACACGGCTGGTGTGGTGGTTTGGTGCGTACATACACGGGTGGGGGTTCGGTCCGTACATACACGGGTGGGGGTTCGGAGCGTACATACTCTGCTGGGGTGGGGGTTCGGTGCGTACATACACGGGTGGTGGTTCGGTGCGTACATACACGGCTGGGGTGGGGGTTTGGTGCGTACATACACGGCTGGTGTGGTGGTTTGGTGCGTACATACACGGGTGGGCGTTTGGTGCGTACATACACGGGTGGTGGTTTGGTGCGTACATACACGGCTGGGGTGGTGGTTTGGTGCGTACATACACGGGTGGGGGTTTGGTGCGTACATACACGGCTGGGGTGGGGGTTCGGTCCGTACATACACGGGTGGGGGTTCGGGGCGTACATACTCTGCTGGGGTGGGGGTTCGGTGCGTACATACACGGGTGGTGGTTCGGTGCGTACATACACGGCTGGGGTGGGGGTTTGGTGCGTACATACACGGCTGGTGTGGTGGTTTGGTGCGTACATACACGGGTGGGGGTTCGGTCCGTACATACACGGGTGGGGGTTCGGAGCGTACATACTCTGCTGGGGTGGGGGTTCGGTGCGTACATACACGGGTGGTGGTTCGGTGCGTACATACACGGCTGGGGTGGGGGTTTGGTGCGTACATACACGGCTGGTGTGGTGGTTTGGTGCGTACATACACGGGTGGGGGTTCGGTCCGTACATACACGGGTGGGGGTTCGGAGCGTACATACTCTGCTGGGGTGGGGGTTCGGTGCGTACATACACGGGTGGTGGTTCGGTGCGTACATACACGGCTGGGGTGGGGGTTCGGTGCGTACATACACGGGTGGTGGTTCGGTGCGTACATACACGGCTGGGGTGGGGGTTTGGTGCGTACATACACGGCTGGTGTGGTGGTTTGGTGCGTACATACACGGGTGGGCGTTTGGTGCGTACATACACGGGTGGTGGTTTGGTGCGTACATACACGGCTGGGGTGGTGGTTTGGTGCGTACATACACGGGTGGGGGTTTGGTGCGTACATACACGGCTGGGGTGGGGGTTCGGTCCGTACATACACGGGTGGGGGTTCGGGGCGTACATACTCTGCTGGGGTGGGGGTTCGGTCCGTACATACACGGGTGGTGGTTCGGTGCGTACATACACGGCTGGGGTGGGTGTTAGGTGCGTACATACACGGGTGGGGGTTTGGTGCGTACATACACGGCTGGTGGTTCGGTGCGTACATACACGGCTGGGGGGGGGTTCGGTGCGTACATACACGGGTGGTGGTTCGGTGCGTACATACACGGCTGGGGTGGGGGTTTGGTGCGTACATACACGGCTGGTGTGGTGGTTTGGTGCGTACATACACGGGTGGGGGTTTGGTGCGTACATACACGGCTGGGGGTTCGGGGCGTACATACCAGGGTGGGGTGGGGGTTCGGGGCGTACATGCACGGGTGGCGCTTGGGTGCGTACATACACGGGTGGGGGTTCGGGGCGTACATACCAGGGTGGGGTGGGGGTTCGGGGCGTACATGCACGGGTGGCGCTTGGGTGCGTACATACACGGGTGGGGGTTCGGGGCGTACATACCAGGGTGGGGTGGGGGTTCGGGGCGTACATACACGGGTGGCGCTTGGGTGCGTACATACACGGGTGGCGGTTCGGGGCGTACATACACGGGTGGGGGTTCGGGGCGTACATACACGGGTGGTGGTTTGGTGCGTACATACACGGCTGGGGTGGTGGTTTGGTGCGTACATACACGGGTGGGGGTTTGGTGCGTACATACACGGCTGGGGTGGGGGTTCGGTCCGTACATACACGGGTGGGGGTTCGGGGCGTACATACTCTGCTGGGGTGGGGGTTCGGTCCGTACATACACGGGTGGTGGTTCGGTGCGTACATACACGGCTGGGGTGGGTGTTAGGTGCGTACATACACGGGTGGGGGTTTGGTGCGTACATACACGGCTGGTGGTTCGGTGCGTACATACACGGCTGGGGGGGGGTTCGGTGCGTACATACACGGGTGGTGGTTCGGTGCGTACATACACGGCTGGGGTGGGGGTTTGGTGCGTACATACACGGCTGGTGTGGTGGTTTGGTGCGTACATACACGGGTGGGGGTTTGGTGCGTACATACACGGCTGGGGGTTCGGGGCGTACATACCAGGGTGGGGTGGGGGTTCGGGGCGTACATGCACGGGTGGCGCTTGGGTGCGTACATACACGGGTGGGGGTTCGGGGCGTACATACCAGGGTGGGGTGGGGGTTCGGGGCGTACATGCACGGGTGGCGCTTGGGTGCGTACATACACGGGTGGGGGTTCGGGGCGTACATACCAGGGTGGGGTGGGGGTTCGGGGCGTACATACACGGGTGGCGCTTGGGTGCGTACATACACGGGTGGCGGTTCGGGGCGTACATACACGGGTGGGGGTTCGGGGCGTACATACACGAGTGGGGGTTCGGGGCGTACATGCACGGGTGGGGGTACGGGCCGTACTTCCACGGGTGGGGGTACGGTCCGTACATACCCCTGCCCACGCTCTGCGTGCCTGGGTACGGGCCGTACCCATGCCTTTGGTGTGTGGGTACGGTGCGTCCCACCATTGTTGCGGGCCGTGGGGTCCGCACCGTACACAGGCCTTGGGGGCGTGGCTACGGGTCGTACCACGCGTACCCCTACATGACCCCAGCAATGCTGGTACGAGCTGTACCAAGGCCTTTCTGACGTGGGTACGGGCCGTACCGCTATTGTTGGAGTGACGTAGGGGGACGCGTGGTACGTTCCGTACCCACGCTCTTGCGGCCTGGGTAGGGTACGTACCGGTTCGCGTGACCATCCACTTCCGTTGTGGCGGACGCTTGCGTTGCTGGCCTTGCCCCCACCCCCTGGAAGTGACCAGGCCCTGATGGTCAGGTATGTCCAGGCCATGTGTGATTTGGTACCATGTGTTGGTGTTGTGTGTCCTGCCCCTGCCCCCCCCTTTGCCCCTGGTTGTTGTGCTGACCTTCTGCGGCGTCTGCGTCGGTTCCTGTACGCCAGGTGGACTGCTAGGAGGGCAGGGATGGCACGTAGGTTCGGGTCCATGTCTGTTCGTCGCGTCCAGCTGCTCCTTGCGTGTGTCGTCCTGATTTCCCGGCAGTTTTTGGCAGCCGGTAAATATTTTCCGTGCGGGATGACGTCGGTTCGAATCGTACTTCCTGGTTCGTGAAACGTAGGCTGGATGCGTACCGACGTCACGTCGGCTCCTTTCAGGATCGGAATTGTGTTTAGTTTCTGTTCGGTCGGTGTTTTGTTCGAATCGTACGGAAATGGTGTTTCCGTATGAATCGTACTTGCATTTTCGGATGGATTTCGCACCGGGTACGAGTCGGACGGAGAAAAGGCTCCGTCCGACGGTTCGTACCCGGTTTTTACCGGATCGGAATTGGCACCTATGTGTGACCTACATGTGAAGTTGTGTCACACGTAAATTTTCAGCATGATGATGACAATGCTATATTATTGTATTTAAGAGAATAGATATTAAGTGTAATATTATCTTCTCGTTAAATGTGGTTTTCTGACATTGCGCAGTTTATACAACGATGGTATGCTGATGTTGGATATTTGTATTTTTTCTTTCCACAGATGGAGTGATTCATATACAAATAAAAGAAGCAGCTATCTGCCCTTTTTTTAGTAAATAGTGTAGGGTAATTCCCTTTTCACTTGTTTCCCAGGGGGGACCTAGCCCTGAAGAAAGTCCCGCATGAATTTCTGGACATTTGTCTGGACTGAAACATGTTGGACTTAGGGTCCTAGGACCATAACACTCCAAAAGACCTTATTGTTCTCTTTTTAATATCCCTTCCAGATCCAAGAATAAAGGGAACTGGGATCTGGCAGTGGATTTTTAATCTTTATCCCCTCGGCCATATATATATGGTTTAAGTGCTCCCTGGAATATTGGTTGAGCCCACCACGACTTATAGGGGTCGTGATGTCCCGATGATGAAGCATGACACCATTAGGGTGTGTGAGGGGAATATAAAAGAAAAGGAGTTTTCTCCTTCACCATTCTTGAACGGTGCTTTATCCGTCACGTCATATAGGAACATTCCACCATCGTTTTATAAAAACACCTAACCATAGATATAACCATCTCCGACGGTTAGACTTAGAGGGGAGTACCTTTACGTGGACGTGTTTTCCAATAAACCCTTCTGTGAAAATAGTGATTCTCGTGTTACATCTGCCTCGCCACTACTGTGCCCTGTCATTGCTTCTGCCCCATCACTGCTTCTGCCCTGACCCTAGTTCTCCCTTCATCCGGTCGCCTCAGCCTGACGGTTCAAAAATGCCCTGGTCTATAGGGCCTTTATTCTCTTTAGCAATTTTGATGCGCTGTTTTTCCTTAGTTGTCTATTGTTGACTCAGTTTGACCTGTCTACAGTAGGACTTTAATTAATGCCAAAGTAGTAATTGGGCCAGTATATCATAGATGATTTACCACGAACTATGATGTCAAGAGAATGTGTAATTGTATTCTTATAGTGCTTACTACTCTCGTTTGTAATAGTTGCCACTTTGGGCACATGCTCTGTTTGCTGTATGCCGCGTCAGTCTCTTGCTCACTCCTTGTAAGTTTTCCCTTTAGTCACCGATGAAACCCAACCCTCCCCCAGAAAATGCCCCTTTCTGCTGCTCCTTGGGAGTGACCAGCATGATGGGCTCCTCCTAGTTGTGCTCAGCGACAGCTGACGCTTGTAGTGAATGCAGGAGCTTGGTCGAGATGCTGTGTTACAGCTGTGAATACAATGGCTTTGGTCACACTAAGCAATAATACTGACCAAAACCCGTCACTTACCACTCATGGCATGCCTCATGAGTCTTCCCGTGTGAGGCCTTGTTTAATTTTTTTTCTTTGACTTCTTCTCACACGTGCCATCTTTTTTCTTCTCCACGCCTTTCCGTATCCTTTCCTGATCTTAATTTTCTATCCCTTACCATATTTTTTTGCCAGTCCGTCTTATCTTTCTCGGTCCGGTGCCAATTCTCAGTGCCCTACCATCAGCTGGTGAGTGGTCATTGTCTCTTTAAACAGCTGACTTACTTTGAGGTTAATAAGGGTTCTTTGGGAAGAGCAACGCATCTCTCGCTCTCTGTCTCTCACCCTTCTCTCTCTCACTCTCTGAAGCACTCTTCCCGCATCTCTCATGTGGTTGACTTCAGGTATTTGAGTGCTGTTTATTTCCTGTGCCTTTTCAAGGTTTCCGTCCCTCAATCCTACACTCTCCTTCTCTTCTTGGGGTATATTTATGCGTCTGTCGCATGCTATCCCCCTCTTTCTCTTACACTCTTTCTGCTCCTCTGTCTGGAGTTCATTCACCACTTTGTACACAAACCACTTATCTGTCTCTGTCTTACTGTCCATTCTGTACAGCTCGTACCCCTATCAAGCCACCATACCACATAATTCCACTACAAAAATTCACTACACAACACACATTTCCACCCATTCCACAACAATTCAAATCCAACCCACATAATTCCACTCCACGCCACAGACATCCACTCCAAACCAAAACACATAGGTAAAAGGCATTGTTATTTACAACGCCAATTGCTTTAACTTGCGCAGATGAAAGACCTATTGGCATGGCCAATGCTTGTTAAAACACATTGTCAATCTTTATGCAGGATTTCAAATCCGCTCCAGTGTTTTGGGTAAATCGTCACGCAAACTATCGGGCTAGTTACAGCTGACACCCGAGCACGTTAAAAATGGAAGGCAACTTGCAAGTAAATATAACATGCCCTGTTAATGTGCAGCTGCTGTCTAAAGTCCCTCAACTCCACCCACGAGAAGGTATGCAATTAGGAGTCCCAGTGTTACTCACTACAGCATTAGTTGTCATTGTCCTCGGGGATGTTACTCTTTCCTTGACCTCCTGTAAACCTCCGTTGAGAAGCTGGCGGCCTGCAGGTCAGCCTGGGATGGTATGCGAACCCTGGGCGCGCTCTCTCGCCGCACACTGAATGGCGCTGTCTGGCAAATCCGGCTGGTGACAGGCCAGGTGAAACCAGTTTAACACCCCCTCCCCCAAACACCCCACCCCCAAGAGAGGAACTCCAAAGCAGAAGGAAGCTTCACAAAGCTTTGTTTACTACAAAGCGAAGGGGTGCGCAGGACGAGGGAGGGGAGGGGAAAGCGTGGCCTGCAAAGATTGAGATTCTAGATGCTCTCAGACAGACACCACGGGTGGATGCCCTGAAGAAGCCCTCTAGCAATGGAATACACCTAGAATCATACAGTATTTCCATTCCGCAAACCACAGAAAACACAAAAAAGCTAAACTATGAAGGTCTTCTAATGACCGTGTATGTTATTTAATGCTGTAGGTCTGCCATCGCGGTCTCGCCCGTCACAGCGAAAAAAAAGTGGAAAAAGTCACCACTGAAGATACACCGTGTTAACGATAAAAGATAAAAATGCACTGCTGTCAGAGTGCACTTGGAAACTGTCCGTGTGCAGAAGCAGCAAAGAGAAATATGTGTTTTAAAGAAAACACAGAAGGAAATCGGCACTAGGATTTTTTTCCATTCACTTCGAAACACGATCATTTACAGTTGTAAACACTGTGACAGAAATAACCCTGCCATCAATAGATACAAATGATTACCCATGGAGTCAGTGGTCCACCTGTACTAAAGACGTTAATTGAGTTTCATGTTCTAGCCAAGAGTCAGAGATGACAGTCCTTAAGACAAGTGCTCGCCATTGCCTTGTCCTCCCCGTGACCCCGTGCGCCTCTGAGCTCCGTGCCAGCTTCACAGCTGTCGTGAAGCCTTTTCTTATCTGCTTGTTAAATAAACAAGCAGAAAAGAAAAGTCTTCACCACAGCCGTGAATCAGATGAGCCAGTCCGGCAAAAAGCGAAAGGGAGGCAACGAAAAACCCTCCTTTCCAATGGGAAGCCAGTGTTTACCAAACACGCTGACGCTACCCAATGGAAATGAGGGGCGGGGCTTGAGTCCCCTTCTCAAAAGTAACTTGTTTACTATAGCTATCGCAGGCGAGGAGCACATGCGCACCAACGCCAGGCGAGACCTAAAAACGGCCCATCTGTTGAATGCCAACCTTGTGTATATTAGCATCTTTCATAGTTCCTAAACTCAAGCTTTGTTGGGATAAATCGTATATGGTGTAGCAACTAAAAATCACCACCATCTTTGGAAAGCGTGTTCCTATCTTTTCGCTCCCTCTCCCCACTTCCCCCCAACTGACACTTGCTGGGATGTTTTATTATATCTTTGTTTTGTAATTTAGTGTCATTTTTTAGAAGTGCGGGCAGGTAAATATGTAGGAAGACTCCTTTTCTAAAAACCATATTGTGGATTTAAGTGTTAGACTAGAGCCAGGGGAGGCCACACATAGAATGGTGAATGCTGCTGCCAGCATGCTAGGGGATGTAATTTTAATGTAAACGTGAAATGTAAACAGGATTGTCCCGGTCATGGATTACCTCTCAATGTGCTGCGTTAGCCCACAGTCCCTGGTGCAGTTAGGTGTACTGGCTTGGCTGATCCTGTGTGACTGCTCTAACTCTGAGCAATCATCCGACCCTGCAGGAAAGAGGGCTGTTTATAGACCTGAGCACCTCGAACTTCTGAGACCTGGTGGTGCTGGATCTTGGCTGGACTCTGGCTGGTCCTGAGTCCTGTAGGGCGCACCTCCAAAGCTCGTACTCTGAGTTGTACTGCATGCTGCTCAGAGTACTCTATTAAGAACCACCAGGAGGAACACGTTTCCGGGGTTGTATGGCACCATCCTGTCTGGGCAGAAAAAAGTCCATGCCATGACCGAACACAGGGAGAAGCTAGAGAGTACAGCTTGTAAATTGTACCAAGCCGAGCTGAGCCCAGAGACAGATTCCACAGCAACAAGTCATCTCTTCTCTGGGCCCGGCGCAATGCCCGGAAGACGCAAAGGCTATTAACACTGGCAGTGCACATGCAGCACTGTGAGCAAAGCACCTCGACCAATACATAGGATCTATAAATGCGTCACAATTAATTTTAATGCGGTGATGCGAGGAATCTTTCTAAAATGCATTAGACTTAACGCGTGATGGGTGGCACTTGCAGAGCTGGATAAAAAAAAAATACTAGCTTTGGGTGATTTTGTTTACTTTTGTATCGGCCTGAACAATAAAATACTAGTGGTACCAATAGAAAACCAGTCAGGTGGCAACACTTCTTGAGACCTTTAGTTGTCTGGCCTTTTCTCTACACAGAGTTCCACTTCCTCTTCTCTTACTGAGTGATCCAGGAACGTATTTTGCCCTGGAAATGGCGCAGTGTCAAATTGGGCACCGCTATGAGGAGGGCTATCCACCATGTTGATCATTATTCTCTCCAGGTCTTCACTCTGTTTTCTCTCCCTGGAATTTTCTTAAACCATGACACATTGTTTATTATGTGTTTTCTATAGCAGTGTTCTGTCGTCATGCTGCCTTTGACCTTCTCACCAATCTACATACCCTTCTCAAATGGTGTCTGGAATTTCCACCAGGGTGTCTGTCACGAATCAGTACTCAGCTTTCTGGTCATATGGGAGAGTACCTGGCATTTCAGTTTTGGCTCAGCTGATCATTTGTGTGTTTGTGTTGTTGCTAGGTTATGAGAGCGTCTACTGTTGCTGGGCACCCTATCGGTTCCGAAAATATAGTGTCTTAGGACCGTCTCCCAAACATCAGGGATATGGGGGCGCCATGGGTGGTAGAGTGCTGTGTTGCAGTATATCCTCACAAACTTGTGTAGGCTCTATTCTAGGTCCTCTCTTTTGTCCACTGCAATTCGAATACCTTTATTAAGGGTATAACTAAAGCAAACTGCCTCCCCATTGGCTTGTGACCATTGAGGTGTAATTTTCCCGTTTTCTATTCCAAGGTTACTTAGATAGTTACTAAACTCAGCCCCTAGGAACAAGGGTCTGTTGTCACCTTTAATTTTAACAAGCATCCCAAATGTGGCAGATGTTCTCTCCAGTAGAGCGCATCTTGCCCATGGCTTTTTACTTCATGAGTCTACTGCTAGTTCCTCGAGTGTCCATCTATTAGCACTAGTGTAAGTCGTCCATCTGGGAATCTTCTGAAATCCATACTGATTTTCGTCCATGGTGTTCTATGAGGTTATTCCGTTATTACCAGAGCTGGGCGGATGCCCCGTCCATTAGTTGACAAACTTGACATGCTTTTATTTGGTCTTCTACTGCCTCATCCATCCCTGGAAACCACAGCTTTTCCCTCAGTCTTGATTTTGTTTTGACGATCCTGAGGCACCAATTCTATGACCCTCTTCCAAAGTGCTCCTGGTACCACTATGCAATGTGCTCAAATTAGCATCCCTCATTCGCTCATTAGTCACAGCTGCATGAGCATCATCTTATATGCCAGATTCCAGAAAGTCTTTTCACTTATGCTGTTGCATGACATGCACTGTCTTTTGAAAGCATTCTTCCTCATGGGAGGTATCACTAATCTTGTCTGTTGTCATGGCCCGGGGTCAGGCCCATTGGATCACCAGCTGGATGCATTCATCTGCCTCTACCCTGGATGAATTCATTTGCCTCTACCCCTGGCTTCAGCAGCAGCAGATGCCTTAAAATATAGTCAGCAGATTTGCCAGTTCATGGGCGGCATGTCACTGTGAAATTGCACTACGAGATTTTCATCTTTATATTGGTTCTGTCGGTCTGGTGATTGGGTGTTGATTTAGATTCATCTTCCAAAGTGAGGTGGCACAGCGTCAGGTTGATTCGGAATTTTCCTGGATTTATTTTCCCCCTCTCTCTGCCTCTGCACACTCATGCAAACAGTGGTTGGCCTTATTGCACTTTGGGTATATTTTCCCCTGTTTTGGGCACTTGGCAGTTGCATGCACATCCGGGTCACAGTTGCAGCATGTTGATGTTTATATGTCGGGCTGACCATGTGGGGGTCTACCACTTATGGGGTCCAACACCTCTTCCTTCACTTTCACCGTTCTGCTATGGCTGAGATTTATGGGCATTCTGGTATAGGCCACTTCAATTTCTTGAGCTCTGCTGTTTGAGAGCTTGTGTGACCTGGTGAGTATTAGGATCACTTCATGCTTTATGCCAGGGTGATGAAGGATTAGCCTTCTCGACACTGACAATTTGCATCCCTAAATGGTCTGCTCTCTGACTTCCTTGTGCTGGTCGTCGTCATGCAGGTGCTGGCGAACTCCTTTAGATGAAAATAGAAACTATTGTTTGTCTCTCCTTCTTTTTGTTGAGTATTTTCCTAAATCGCTCCTAGTCCGGGTTCAGCTGCAGATGTGAGTGTGCATTGAGAGTGGCATCATAATTATATCATGGTCAGCCCCTATTCCTGGAAGGTTCTCAAAGAGTTTACAGACTTCCTCCTTTGCAAAATATAATACAGGAGTGATCTCTTCAGCGGCCCATCCACTTCTCTTGTGGTGTGGAAATAATTATTGAGATGGCTCACCCTGGTCTTTGACTGCAGAGCAACAGTAGCTGAATCATCTAGCTCACTAAACAGGACCAGTGCAGTCATGGTGGTGTATACTACCACTCCACATAGCAGAGTGGTACAGGGATTGGCGCTGGTATAGCTTGCTGATCATAAACCATAGAAGTTAGTCTCAGTGTTTCTTCCTTTGATGCAGTCGGTGTTGCTGGTTCACACAAGACCATCCAATTTGACAACCCTGAGATAGTTCAGGTACACCTAATCCCTCACCAGAGGGGTTCCTTGGCATGTGGTGAGGCAGTCTTTATGTGGCGCTCATTGCTTTTGTCCCAAGTGGGGTGGCCAACCTTAAAACTCACAAGGGAGTTAGGAATTCCATGTATTGATATCTTTTAAAATATAATAGAAAACAGGGCCTTGGAACCACATTTGACTGGTAATAACGATCAAATAAACCTAACATAGGAAGCTGAAGCACTTGATGAGGTCTATTAGCAGGCTGAGTGAGGTGTGGATGATGAGATCCGAGTTGTTTGAGACTTAATGCCTGTGCTGAAAAGAGGTGATGTAAATGGTGGCATTCAGATAATGCTACATCTTTATGAGAGCTTGTTTAGGATAGTTGCTGTAAGAAAGTGGATTATTATTTGGGGTGGGTGAATACTCACCTAAAGGAACAATCGCAACGTATGCCAGAGCGAACCCTCAAAGTCACTAAATTAACCTGTGCTCAACCCCCAACTAGCTAAGGCACAGAGCAAACAGGCTTAACTTAGGGCAATGTGTAAAGTATGTATACAGTACCAAAACAGTAATAAAGTCGAAATGCACCTGCGTAAAACTCCTAAATCGAGTTAGATAAATAAAGTAAAATGTAATAAAACTACAACCAAATTGACAAAAATAAAAGAAAGGGAACTGGAGATATACTTTTTAAAAAAGTTTTAAGTAGGAATAGCACCAAGAAGCACTAGGTGCGAATGATAGTCAATAGTCACCGTAGTCCGTAACCTAGGCGCAAGACCATAATGGAGCACGGGTCAGATACAGGGCCAGACTTGGCGCAGGTCGTGCCCAGTGTGACAAACTTTTATAGCGCCACCCCATGACCTTCTCTACAGATTCCCTCACTATCACCCTGTAACAGTGCACCTCGTCTACCTATAGCCGCTCTCTCTCACATAAATGTGATTTGTTTTATAGCACTACTCCTACCAGAATAGGGTGTCAGAGCACTTTACATCACACACAACACACACACATTTTACAGAGCCAATCAATCATACGTGTGTAAATCAGTCTATAGGAAATGTTACATAATACAATGAGGATTATAAGGCATAGGAATCATATTTACCAGTAGGCATTATATTTTAAGAGTGTTTAGTCCAGAGAAGCACAAAATCAGGATATAAAACGTACTACAGTGGTTTGGGTTGGCTTTACTAATAAGAATATATTTCTACCCCCAAAATGGTTTTTAGTTCACTTTAGAAAACTGAGACTGGGAGAAAAAATATAATGTTTTAATCTATACCATGCAGTTTGTATGCAGCTCTCTGATGACAGTTCATAGATGTAGGAGAGTAGGGTCTGCTATCCTATGGTCACCCCAAATTTTTGCTTTTTGCTTCACTGGTTTTTGACATATTGAGGCTGTGGGCCTGCTAATCAGACCCCCAGCCTGCTGTTCTCTCTACTAAATTGACACTATGCACTCCAGGTGCATAACCAATTGGAATTGGATCACCCTGTGAGCCCCTGTACCAGTGTACACTAAGTACCCAGGGCATTGGTGTATCTAAGGCCTAGCAGGGGCTGAAGCATGTATTGTGCCACCCCTGGCCTGGCCTAGCAATTTGACACAACTGGCTGATCACTCAGCTGGGGTAAGTTGGTGTAACCACCTCTTACTTAGGTGTAGTATACCTATACCTAACCTTAAATGGGACACATGCTAACCTATAAGTCACTCCTATGGCAGGCCTTAACAATCCTGAAGGCAGAGTGCTTGGTTCCATGTGAGATGGTGCTCTGGCATGAGCTGAGCCTGTCTGCAGTGGTCGGAACAACTTCCTTCTACCGTTTCCAGATATCGCCATACCATATACTCTTAAGTGCATTATGAACCTCGCGGTTAAATGCTATCTTTGGTTTGGCTTTATCAAAACATGTCGAGTAAGGTGTCATACGAATTGGAATACTAACCCCTCGCCAATTCTGGCGACGGGGTTAGCATTCCACCCTTCTAGAGGGACACGACATGTACAGTACCTGAAACCCGGGTAAAATCAGACATAGCCTCAGCTCCACAAAATGGACGCTGCCACCACAGACACAAGTCTGCCCTCCTGCTGCTGGGAGTCCTTCCAGCTTGGGAGACGTGGACAAAGGGTTTCCTGCCAGGGGAGGTGCATGCACCACCCCAGACATGATTTTGTGTATTGGTCAGGTAGGGCTTGAATAGAATCAGACATGCCTGAGGCTCACAAGGAGCCTCGGTGCATATGCCAGTTCAAACCGGTCCTGGGGCACACCAGCCCCGGACCTGGGGCGAGCTGGACAAAGGATTGGGGGTGTAACCACCCCCCTTCCTGGTCCCACCCTTAGGGAGGGACCTAGCAGGTAGTCCGACCCCTAGAATCCGCTTAAAGGTAGGAGCTGTGTCCTAAGACTTCAGACATCCTGGAATCAACTTAACACTAAGAAGAAGACGGGAACTTCGACGCTCTGCTGCACAGAGGACAGAAGGAATTCTCCCCTATGATCAGGGAGTGACCATCTTGCTAACGCAAACACCAACCAGCGAATCGACGTCTGCTTTGCCGCCACCTCCTACTGGAGCCCGAGCCCAGAGACCGACAAGAACTGGACCTCCAGACCTCTCACCGCCCGATCCACAGTCCCTGCAAAGAAGGAACCCGTGGAGGCACCGAGACACGTGGAGCCAGCCATCTTGAAAAGACACTCAACAAGCTGCAAGCGCGACAACAGAGGCTCCCTCCAAGTTGTGCTTTGGGTCCTGAGAAGCCCAACACCCGAGCAGCATCTGCACCAAAGGTGAGCCCTCCAGCATCTCCACGATCTGCACTTTGCAACTCGACGCGCCTGCCCGGTCCCTGGCCCGTTGGCTAGTGGCCATTTTGGCGAACTATCTTGAAAACTACGATGCTGGTCTGGTTGCCCCAGACTGGCCCCTGCTGCCCTCCAAAGGAGCAGCCCCTCTGACCTTGCTGGTCAGAACCATCAGCTTTCTTCATTTCCTGCAACTCCTGCTTTTGCCAAGGCTTGTTTGCTTCCTTTGAGTCGCCGACACCGCCGACAGCGAGAGCCTGCATGGGACAGCTCGTGAACCGACTCCTGGACGTCGTCGACCTTCAGGGACCACGTGGCTGCAGAGACAAGCTACACCTCTTCACCTGTTTGCACCCGACATCGCCTGGTACCTACCTGGTGCCACGCCGGTCACTGGCTAGTGACTGTGAACACTGTCCCCTCTGCTTACAGGTCTTCTACAACTCCGATCCGCCCTTGGATCCACCGCATCTCTTCCCTGACCGGCCACCTGCAGCATCTTTGTCACCAGGCTCCATTGAACAGATAGACGAAACCCGACGCACTTCGAGACCTATGCACCCGCTTCCTATGGGTGAGGTAAAGCTGGCACTCCGGTGCACAAGTGTAGAGTGACATCTCTAATGTTTAGATCTGAAGTCTTGATTTCGTAGTTCAACCAGAAGACCCTTTTAGCAGTAACTTTTGAACTTTTACGCACCCATTGAAAACCTATGGGAGCCCGCGTGTAACTTTCCTCACTGCACACGCGACCCGTGGACCTCCTGGTCACTAACTAACATTAGCCCCTTGTAGGCCCAGCGATTCTAGAGGCCCTAGGCCTTTTCCCTTTCCTAGTCGTGGTACTTATACCACTATTTTAGTATATGGTTCGAGCGGCCACCAGGGCCTATCCATATAAAGTGCAACTTCTGTATATTGTAATACTTTCTTGATTGACGATTTGTGCTCCTGTGATCATAAAGAGTCTAGGTGATACTTTGAGTAATAAATACATATATATTTTGAATAGATATCTGTGTGGTGTCCTTTCATTGGTATAAAGGGGGGGTTACATATGGTAAAACAGCCTGCTTAACACGCTTTAACGAGTTTAGCCTCAAAGACTGCTTAGCCTACGCTACCACTAGGGCAGCTAGTCCAAAAAGGTTGACTTACAACCACACCATAAGGGTTGCTTGGCATGGTACAAGGTGGTCACTTTAACTAGTGAACATCATATACCAGGCCAACTTCTTCCAATAGATCACTATGCTATATTAGGATTGTAATTTATGAAATACAAATTACAAAAGGATTTCTTTGACAAAAGCAGTAGCCCACTGAGCTACCCACATAGAATACAGGTCTGTGATGAATTGAAACTGCCACTAGACAAAATGAGATCTCTCTTCAGCAGGAACATTAATCATCCGAGTTAAACACAGCGCCCAGGTGCTGCTGCAGTGGTCGCACCGCCCAAAAGCCAGACCTGGTTGGATTCACCAACCAGCTTCATCCTGGTCAAAGATTTTACCTTCTAATTTAGTCCTTTAAGTCCCAGTCCACAACAGGAATACACTTGTAAAGACTCCTACGACCTCGGAGGGGGGCACTTAGAGACTTACAGGGTGTCCGGTAGAGGCCAAACAGCAGGGTCTAGCGAAGGGCCAGTTGCCACTGGTCAGCTGGGCAATTGGATGAAAAGGCCTCTTGTAGCTTGTGTCCCTGTAGCATTGACAGCAGGTCACCCATATTACCCATGGAGTCCACTTATTTGAAGAGAGAGGGTGTTCAGTCTCTCAGGGATCTTCTTGGGTCACAGACAGCAGGTTCACGCCTCTTCTGATCTTCAGGTCCAGGAGTGTTCTGAAATGGGTGCCTTGAGGGGCCACATTTATGACTGGCACAAGCAAGTAGTTGTGTCAAGTAGTGGATTTTATCAATGTTCTCCACACTTGGTATGCACATATAATTTATGTGAACATCATGCACAAAAATGAAAAAAATGTTAAAATATGTCTGAGCTGTTTGAGATAAACAGTGTAAACTTAATCAAGACTCATCCCTAGTGTTAGTATGTGCTGAAACATCTGGCGTGCAGTACTCTGCAAAGCTGTTACCAACGCAGGTTTGGTTACTATCCGATGAACTTTGTATAGTACTGTGTTTTAGCTGCCTTTATATAGCAATTCATACCTATGATGAACTAACGAAGTGCATTTGATGATGTGTACAACAGTACTCCATGTGAGTGCTGTGGATGGAAGAGTTTGTGTCATGTGACCTATGTGGGTAGTGTTTGGATGTTGTGCATGAGGTCCAGAGTTGTGCTTTTATTTTGTTATGTTGTCGCATCTGGGCATGAAGCTAAAGTGAAAAGGAATCATGGATAGGAAGCTTCAGCATCAGAACAGATATATGAAATGTCCTTTACCACGCAGTCAAAACAACAACCTGCCTTTACAACGCATTCATTACCTCAACTGCAACGTTACTACGTGTTCCTTTAACCTGCAAGTCGTTACAACTACTTGCCTTTTAGGGATGTGTTGTTGGACTGTTGTTGGATTTTCAAGTCCAACACCTTCCCAAATGATGTGTATACTGGAGTTGGAATAGTAATTTATACTATTCCAAAGTCCAGCGCCCCCAAAGCAAATAGTTGTAAAGATTTGCGTGGTAAAAAAATGCATGGTAACGTCGCAGTCAGGGTAATGACTGCATTGTAGAAGCATGTGGGGTAAATGCTTGCAGTGTTCCATCAAACAACATGGATGAATGTGTAAAGAGTGCATTTTGGCCTATATAGGAAGTGTTAGCAGTCGTAAACAACTCCCATAGGAAGGCACTATAGATACATAATTTCAAATTCAACACCAAATCAAAGGACATTCGTACTCCCAGTCTCGGGGGAGTTTAGAGGTTGTAAGAACAATTCAATCTAAATATTTCGAGTCAAAATATTTTAATAATAAAAATTCAATCAATATATAAATGAGTCATAAGTAAAATTCATCACAAATTTGAAAATCAGACAATCCGAAAAACAACATAAATATAGTGATAGAGAGACACAAGCAAGACAATCACATTTGTCATTGATTCAAACTAATTTGTAGGAATCAATAAAAACAACACATAGAGGAAAACATTTCCTTTTGTAATGTGATTTTGTTCCCCAAATTTAGTATAATAATTGCATCGACACATTTCGGTGGAAATACATTATAACACCACCTTCTTCAGGATAACAAAGATTTTTTTCTCTTAAGAAAATCAATATAAACTTCCTGTGTAAAAAACATAAATATGAATAAAAACACAGCTCCACATCACCACATCGTACTAAAACATTAAACAGAGACATACTATTATATAGCACATTCCAAATCCAATTACTATTTACAATACATTTAAATAAAAATTACTTTCTTATAATAAAACAGCAATCCCCACCATACCTAAATCAGGTCTGGGAGTGTCATCAATTACACACATACCTTTAATAGACTACATCAATACCCATGCATAATTTGATTTGTTAACTCACCAGTGAAAGGCACTAGGTTGTATGATATTGCCAATGTATGCCCACTGTGTATCAACTGTGTTTAATATTTGCCAAATTCTTTGGGACCAGCATTTCGATAAAAGTAAGGACAAGGGAATCAATCTCCCTGTTCTTGGTCATTCCAATATCAAAGGGTAGTGTAGGAAGGTCGAATCTGACTGCATGGTTGCCCCCACTTTTTTCCTGGTGTTTTGCTGGTTTTCGACTTAGTCTGGCTGGGATCCTGCTATTCAGGACCCCAGCCTATCTGGTGCCCATGCATAAGCAGAGTCCCTCTGCAGCTTTCGGAACCTTTATTTCGGGGCTGTTTGTGATGCAGCCAAACCATATACTCTTAAGTGCATTATAACCTCGCGGTAAATGCTAACTTTGCAATGGCTGCATGGAAACATGTCGTGTTTGGTGTCAAACACCTTTGGAATCATACCCCCACACCAGTAACTGGTGTGGGAGGTATGATTCCACCCTACTTGAGGGAGAAACATGAGAGCACCGGTATACCTGGTACCAGCTTAACAGACCCTTGCATCACAAAATGGATGCTGCCAGCCACAGACACTAGTCTGCCCTCCTGCTGCTGGATGAAACTCCGGCAGGGGAGGCCTGGACAATAGGTTTCCTGTCACAGGGAGGTGTAACCACCTCACAGACAGGCTTTAGTGTATTGGGGCTGGGTGGGTGCACTCCAAGAGTGATTTGATGTCTGCACTGGGGGCCCATTTGGTGTCTCTGTTTATAGTCCAGCTCAAACCGGTTGCAGGGGCACTCAGCCCCTGCTCTGGCGCGAAACTGGACAAAGGACATGGGTGTAGCCACCCCTCTGTCCTGACCCTCCCATAGGTGGGTCCCCAGAGTTTGTCCCACCCCTTCCTTGGGTATAAAGTAGGAACCCCTGACTACAGGACTTTAGATTTACCTGGACGAAACTCTGCTACAGAATCCCAGAACTTCTACTATCTAGACGATGTTGGATGACTGAAGAATCTCCCTTGGAGTAAAGGAGTTACTCCCCTGCAAGGCAGGCACAAAAGACGCATCTGTCCGGTTTGCATCGATGCTGCTCCCAAAGGGCACCGATGATTTTGCAACACAGACGGTAGGTTTCCAAGCTTCCCTGAGGCCGATGCGTGCTCTAAGCAACTCTGAGATCCAAAGCCCTCGTGGGGACCGTGCAACCCGAACCCCTGGACACCGCGACCATTTGCAGCAGCATATGCTTCTTGGCAATTCCTGAGGCTGTGCTTTGACTTACGTGTAGTACAGACCCCGAGCAATGATTCCACCTAAGATTGCTGTCCTACACTCCTCGAGTGACCCGTGGGCTGGGATCTAGTGATTCCTCTCGAGGTCCCTTCGCGATCCCTTGTCCGTCGACTTGTGGGTCCCTGAGAAGGGTACTTTGACTTTCAACGGGCTTACCTAGTTGCGACAGACGTGCCCGGACTCTCCGTCACTGGGGGAGTCCACAGGACCTTGCTGGTCCTCACCGAAGCCATTTTTCGCTCACCGCATGTGTTGCAGTTGCCATGGCTTGTTGGTCTCCAATCCAGGAACTGACCCCCCAGCACTCGACATCCTTTGTGGGACAGCTCACCTGCGGACTGTGGTCGTCGTCAACACCTCCTGGTCCCCGTGGCAGTGGAGTCAAGCTTCACCTCTTTGCACCTGAAACACCCATCGGTGGGCATTCGTCTATCGTGCCCCTGGTCACTGACCCAGACTCTGTCCCCTCTGCTTTCAGGTTCTTTACATCTTTGATCCAGGCTTGGATCACACCGGACACTTCTCCTTTCCATGGCAGCAGCACTTTGCAGCAACTCTCCATTAACGACATCGAAGATTCCCGACGCCATTTGACACCTATGCACCCGGCTTACCTGGGTGAGGTAACACGAGTACTTTGGTGCGCCCGTGGGTGCTGGCCCTAGAACCCTCTAAGTCTAGAGGGGTTTGCTCAAAGACCTCTGCTAAGTGTCCTTATTCTTTAAAATTCCAACCCTGACTTTCCTATTCAGTAATGCTGATTTGTTTTTCTAAACAAGCTAGAGTCATGGCGAATAAGGGGCCGCGAACGGTGACCCTTGCAGGCCTCTGTAGGCTTCCGGCTAGGAAAATCATACCTTGTGAAAGGAGATTTGTGTAATAATGCCCGAGCATTCTTGGTTCACGCGTTGCTCGCCTGGTATAATCGGAGCTATTTTCATAGGTCTCTGCAGGAGGTTGAACTACCAGCAAAAAGGAGCACGGCCCGATCCCCGAGTGGGGATTCATATCTATTATGATTCCGCATCAATGTACGTGGCATCAGTCTGAAGAGACATTCACAGAACCTGGCCACAGGTAAACAATTCAGTTTGTCGCATTCACTACACAATTAATCAAATGATATTACCTGTGAATCAGCGTTATGGTCTGCTAAACCACACGTTGTAAGTTTTTGTTTGCTGCAGATATTCTATGAACTGAAACACATGTATCACTAATATTGTCCGTTACGGAAAAAAAGGCACAAAAATCAAGTTATTGCCGAGGGTCACACAGTTCGGTCAAGAGGGCAGGGATTGCAGCAGAGGTTTTATGCTTCCACGTCTGTAATTAAGACATTGGACGTTGTCTTTTCTTTTACGCATTTGTCCAATGTTTTGAACGTTCTCATCTGTCTAGAAATAAATTGGTACTCTGCAGTAGAAACAAATATGAATGTGTTCCAAGGTTGCACACAAGTGTTCTATGCCGTACACAATTTATAAAAAATCGAAGCGGAATAAGACTATTTTTGAGTTTTTTAAGTATTTGTAAAAATGTATATGTTTTTGTGCTATTAATGTTTTTCTTTTTCATAAAACGAAGAAACTGAAAACAAGACTATTAACAGGCTTGCTATATTCACATAACAATTGATAAGTTGCCCAAATCCTTTCAGGCACTGGGCAATTAGGTCAGGAAATACATTTAGATCGAGTCAGCAATGTAAGTGCTTAAAGTCTCTTAAAGGATCAAGGACATGAAAATCCCACAGGTGTTAAGGAACCCTGCAGTAGTTGCCATCAATGGACGCTGACTATCGTCCCAAATTAAATCTACAGAAAACTGTAAAAATCCAGTGCACCAGAAATTAAAGTAACACGCATTTGCAATGCAATAGATCTCGCATCAACGCGAGTTTGGGCTATTGACATTGCAAATAACAATGCCTTTTTTTTCGTTTTTAAAATATAAATAAAAGGCATTGTCATTTACAATGCCAATAGCTTAAACTCGTGTAAATGTGAGACCGATTGCATTGCAAATGCTTGTTTTAGTTTAGGTTTTGACTCATCATAAGTAGCACAGGGGGTTAATATGGCAGCTGCAAAGCACGTGTACCATGTGGATCACAGAAGTGATCACAATACAATATAATGTAACTATTTCAGTGGGTTACTGCTTTTGTCAGAAAGAGCTTTTTGTTACGTGCAATTTATAAATTGAAATCCTATTATAGTACAGTGACCTAGTAACTGTTATCAAAGAGCTGCGTGTAAACTGAAAGGTAAAGGTTAGAGCTTTATGATTTTTGTCCCAGTCTTTTATCCTACTGTTGCAAAAAAAATCATTTGAGTAGACATCAATTCTTATTTTTAAAGACAACCCCTAACCATAGTGGTACTTTTAAATCCTGAGTTTGTGCTTTTCCATATCAAGCACTCCTAATCTATACTGTCTAACAGTATGGGTTGCATTTGATTGTAGTACTCTGTCTTATGTAACATTTCCTATATACTGTTTTACACGTGTGAATTATCCTCTTGGCGTAGTGTGCGTGTGATGTAGTGTTCTGACACCCTACATTAGTATGAGTAGTAGCGCTACAAAAAACAAGCATCTTCAATGCACTAGGTCTCGCATTATTAAAGTTTGAGCTGTTGGCATTGCTAATAATAACATTGCTAATAATAATGCAACACCAATAGCAGCTCAAAGATTCAGTAATGTGAGACCTATTGCATTGCAATTGTTTTTTTTTTTTTTATATTGCACGAACTTGAGTGAAAGGTGTGTATTTATGTTGCATTGAGTACAGTGTAATTATGTGATGTGTAATCACACAACCACACACAACCACACCCACACAACCACACACACAACCATAACCACACATACAACCACACACACAACCACACACACAACCACCACAACCACACACACAACCACCACAACCACACACACAACCACACATACAACCACACACACCCACAACCACACACACCCACAACCGTACAATCACACACAACCACACACACAACCACACTCAACCACACACACAACCACACACCCACAACCACGCACCCACACACACAACCACGCACCCACACACAACCACGCACCCACACACACAACCACACACATAACCACAAACAACACACAACCCCACACACAACCACACACACAACCACACACACAACCACACACAACTTAAGGGAATCGGGTAACGGAAAGAGAAAGAACTCTATCCAAAATCACACGTTTTCAGTCCAGTCAGAAAGTATGACTTAGCCCCAACGAGTCCTTGTTTTGTAGCTAAGCAGATACAGTCAATTATTTCAGTAAGCCTGACGAGAGATTCGAAACAGAGAAGTATAGTGCAATTATTAGGCACGCATTGTTTACCTTGTAACCGCGTAAATATTTGCCGCACATTTTCATTTTTTTTACCTTGTAACCGCCTTCATTTATTTTACCTTGTAACGAAGTAAATATTTGCCGCGCATTTTCATTTACTTTGCCTTGTAACCGCCTACATTTATTTTACAATGTAACCGCGTAAAGATTAGCCACGCATTCCTCCCAATTAAGCAACAAAATGTATTGCAGCCGCAAAACCACAAGTAAAGTGATCGCAAAACTGAAAGCAAAGCCACAAGTAAAGCAATCGCGAAACCGAAAGCAATCGCTTTTGGAAGCAGAGACAGCCGCCAATGGAGCGCGCGCGCGCGCGCCACAGACAGCCATATGCTTTCAATTATCGCGCCCGTGTCTGGGCACTATAATTGAAACCAGATAGGCTTTAGTACGCGTAACAGACACCAATAGGCCATGGGCGGAGCGATGCGCCAGCCTTTGGCCTATTACGTGCTCTGTCTAAAAAATACAGCCACTAAAAGTCCAATAATAGAAGACAAAACAAAAAACACACGCACGAGCGTGTACGATTCCAGGGTCCATTTCTGAACCCCGGGCAAAAGGACTCTCGCTGCGCAGTGCAACGCTAGGCGCGAGACCTAAAAAGATATTGACGCACCAGAATATCTAAGCATAGAAAATACTCACGTTATAAAAATATGTTCACAAGTTTATAAGTATCATTTTTTTTTTAAATGGAGAGGTTGAATTTGATCTTTTCAGGGCTTTTCTGATGAGTAAATGGAATCTCTTTATTATTCCAAGTATGTAAATATATAAGAATTAATAAAGGAAATAGAGAAATCTGGACTTCGATCTGATAAAACGATGTAAAATTCAAGTAATCATGACATTTTGAAAAAGTATTTGAGGAAACATAAAGGCAACCTCAGAGTATTATATTTCACAGTAAATGATTAATCAAAGAAAATAGAAGGACTTTCTACCAACTCGGATACTTCGATGCACCTACCGTGTCTAGCAAAGCCAAAGACCACAGAGTCTACAAAAATACCATGCAACCAGCAGCAACGTTCCCCAAAGAAGCCTAATCGGAAAAGCATAAACAAACATTGGCAAAGTCAATAGAGCTCACCTTTTGGCTTTGTTAATGCTGTTCAACAACTGAACACCCAAAACAAAAAGACACCTCAAGTGCGACGTGTTTAAAGCCATCCCAAAAATAATTAAATAAAGGGTATTTAAGGTGTGTTTGTGTTTTTTTAGAGCACTGAGCGGGGCAGCTTCTTTAAAAAAAAAAAAAAAAGATTTACAAGTCACTAGGAACAAAGTGATTCATAGAGTATTCACAGCAGAACGTGAAACAAACCGTGCACATGAAGGGAGTCACTACAGATCTCAGTGTAATGCAAGGTGTTGGGAATCTCCACTAAACATCGTAACTTGGAGTCGACAAAAGCACTGGCCTGTGTAAGCTACTATCGTAATGGTGTCTGATGAGCCCCATGGATCACAGTGAAGATGGTGTCAGAGTGCCACTGACATTCCCTTGTCAACCTCTGCTCAATGGGTAACCAAGAGATGCAGGAGGAGAGGGAGATGATGAACCATCAGCTCCCACTTCTTCACCGCCCTTGGGTCCATGGAGAACCTGTGGAGGTGACGGATCAGGGCCTGCCCTAATATTACATTTTAAAGATTTTTTTTTCTAACGACCGCTTAAAAGAGATGAAAACGAAACTCGTTGTTGGTGCGGTTATGTCCCAGTATTGGCCAGGTTCCGCTGGGTGCATCTTATGTAGAACACCATGGAGTACAAACTCACAGCAAGAGGGTGAAGCTTGCATTAGGTAGCTCCCTGCAATGAGATATTAAAGGATCTAAACCATGGCTATCCAAGTTAGGTCCAGAAGGCTGGTTCCTTGTCCACATTATCGGTATACTGATAACTACTGGCTAACTAAATAAGTTAGATTTAGATTAATTGCAGGTAAGAGGGCAATATACAATGACATACTGGGGTTAAGGCACGGATCCAGCCCTCCTAGACCTAAAATGGACATCCCAGATTTTGACAGTGTATTTGAACCTCCTCAGGAAGACTTAGGTACTCATGTAAAGCTCGTATTAGGATTTTTGAGCTTTAGTAATGTTTAAAATCTGGTACCATCTTATTTCAACATTGCAGTAATGGTCAAGGAAGCCAGTAGCATTTATAGAATACCGGATGGACACCCGCATCACCTAAAAAGTGGAGTCCCAAAAGATATCTGCAGGTGTAGATGCGTTACTTGGTGTTAACCAATATATGTAATCCACGTAGGCCTTCAATCAAATAAAATGTAGATTCCAAACAACCACAGCAGGTGTTGACGTGACTTTGGACATCCTCTCAACAGCGGATGGCACAGAAGTGACTGGGCAAAGTATGATCCACGTCTACAAAAGGCATACAGTAAACTGCAACAGTCATGCCCTTCACTGTGGTGAGATTCCATTTCAACATAAAAGTACATCCTTTAACTTGGAAAGGCCCTAATTTCAAGCGATAAAATTGTCTCACTAGAGGCACAGGAAAAAACATACAAGTTTCCGCAGGGCTCAGGAAATATTATCAAACAACCACAAGCACATTCATAAGATATTGTATAGCTGTGCTCAGTAAGAAACTCAAGCAAAACACGCTTCTAGGATCAGGAAAATGAGGTATCTGCAAACTGTTTTCACAACTCTTTGCCTAAGCTAAATTACTTCCCATATGCGCCCCACTCCTTAGACCTGTCCTGCAAAACACAAGGCTGGTGCACCACTTATCTGCACCACTTGTACAACTGGAAGCCAGGTGCTTCTGTAAGCACCATGCCTGGTGAACAAGACCAACCGAGGTACTGCCTGGTCTGGTGCATATTTGTACCAGGAATTGCATCTGTTACCACTGATGATGAGAGGGAGTGAGAGATTCGAGTGGGGGAGACAGTGTTCCCAAGTAGACTATATTCAGCAACAAATGCCTGCTCCAGTGCTAAAGGCTTGCGCAGAAGGCGAGGGACAATAACGGCCTCCACAGCCCACTGTGGCAGACTACAAAGTTATTAGAATATTGTCATTACATTTTTTTTTTAAATCGCACATCTCAGAAGCTTTCATCTCTGCTTTTATCAGTGCGCCTTCTATGCTGTTCATTCTTCTACTGTGTTCTCTCCCCCACAGCCTCTGTCGCCCTCACTCCTCTGCATAACTACCCTTTTAGTGAGGCAGGAGAGAAGAGAGGGAGTCAGAGGATGTGAAATGCAGCATTGACATGTTGATAGTGTGGTTATGCTGGTGTTTGTGGCCTGCTGCTGAGCCCATGTCTTGGTTGGAGGTCCCAACATCTCAGTTTTCTAATTAACCGTTACTGCCCGCACTGTCAGATAACGATGCTTGCAATAATAGCTGTTAATAATTCTTAGTTAGGGGCCCGGGCCACGGGCAAGGACGTATAACAGGGGGGTCATTAAGAGTAGTTATTGGCCTGCAGGTAAAGGAAACAAGGCTATTGGAATCCTTAATTTTTTTTAAAAAAATTATCGTAGAAGGAGCAATTTCATAACGGAAGACTGGGAGTAACACACAGCTCCGTTCTCCGGCAGCGCTCGCTCAGCCACTCCAGGACTAGCCTGTTGGCACCGCTGTCTGGACTCCGCCCTTCGATAATAAAACAACAGAAGTACAATCAGTCAAAAAACAGGGGGCCACAGCGCACTGGAGGGACGCTGGGACCTGAAAAATACCCCCTCAGATGAACTATAACAAGGGCTACGGCCAGCAAAGGGAGAGGTCTGATTGGCTGACCAGCTCCCAGCGTTCCATTCAGGGTGCCAATACGATTTAAACTGATTGAAAATGTAATTATACAACATTATGACCCCTTGCTGAATATCCTGATACTCTGTAACCTGTATCAGCATCTCACATACAGCTTCCGTCTGCGATTTACAGATTTTATAATGACTGCTCTATAACTTAATTATTCGGGTAATTACTAAAGAATGGTTATGTTACATTCCCAGTAAAGTAGCATGCAATGCTGTACGTATGTGTGTGTGTGTGTGTGTGTGTGTGTACAGTCACAAGTACAGACACCCATCAAAGCAGGGCAAACCAGAATTCAATTAGTTTGCTTGAGTATAATAGGTCAACATACAGTGTTTGGAATTACTACTCGGCATCCAAACATGCATTGTCAATTTAGGAGTAAATTGACTTTTCCAACATTGTAATATTCTGCGAGCATATGAAAGTCAATGAGAACAGAAGGCCTCGGCCAATGGCATTGTCTTCTATCATGTCATGGAAGACCCCATAGCTTAACATATGTCGAGTAATGTGCAGCGAGTTCCTTTTTATGCTTTACTAAACAGTACTTATTGCCCATATGAATTTCGTCTGATATTCTAGATTTCCAACAACTATAAAATAGCAAACGCATCATCCTCATTATGATAATACCTCTCTACTTATAGAGCACTCGGTGAAACATCATTTCAGCTTTAAATCACAGTAAACGTTGTGAAGCACTGAACACTCAGTGGTACGCATTTTATTCAGCAAGGAAGGATGTACTGACTGGACCTAATAAATATGTTACATTTGCAAAACTATTATCTAAACTTCTACATGTAACTGTTTCCAATCATTAACCACCTTGGCACGTTTAATGCAGTTCCTACTAGCAAATTGCTTAAAATCGGGCTCTATTATGCAAATTCACATCAGGAGAATAATTCCTCCTGCTGTCTGTGTATAACAAAAACAACTACCAGGGCTAGTGGGCCCGCGAGGACCATACATTAAAAAGCACGGATTTATTTATTATTATTACTTTTTAAATATGAAACACAAAGGGTTAAATCTGATATAACAGCGAGGCGTTTTTTTCCCCAAGTATAAAAGAAACGGAACAATTACATTAAAAAAAAAGCATTTACAATGCAATGGTCTCGCCTTTTGCATAAGTTGGAGCTATTGGTATTGTAAATGACAAACTTTTTTATTTATGGCTTGGTTTTGAAAACAAATAAATGGCATAGTCATTTACAATGCCAATAGCTTTAGCTCTCGCAAAGGCGAGACCTATTGCATCTATACACACACACACACCGAGCCACACACACACCGAGCCCCACACACACAATCCTTTGGTGAATATGTAGTGTTGGAAGGGGTCCACAGGGGGCACAGAGGTGGGGAAACGAGTGGGACAGAGGGCAAAAGGGGCACAAAAGGGGAAAAAACGAGTGGCGCAGAAGGGCACAAAAAACGAGTGGAACAGAGGGCACAAACAACGAGAGGAGCAGAGGACAGAAAGGCACAAAAAAAGAGTGGGAAACGAGTGGCACAGAGGGCAGAAAGGCACAAAAACGAGTGGAACAGAGGGCAGAAAGGCACAAAAAAAGAGTGGAACAGAGGGCAGAAAGGCACAAAAAAAAGCGGGAAAAACGAATGGCACAGAGGGCAGAAAGGCACAAAAACGAGTGGCAAAGAGGGCAGAAGGGCACAAAAACGAGAGGAGCAGAGGGAATAAAGGAACAAGAAAAGAGGGAAAACGAGTGGAACAGAGGACAGAAATGCACAAAAAAAGAGGGAAAAACGAGTGGCACAGAGGGCAGAAAGGCACAAAAACGAGTGGCGCAGAAGGGCACAAAAGAGCTACACACCGACCCACACACACACAATCCTTTGGTGAATATGTAGTGTTGGAAGGGGTCCACAGCGGCGGGGAAACCAGTGGGACAGAGGGCAAAAGGGGCACAAAAGGGAAAAAACGAGGGGCACAAAAAAACGAGAGGAACAGAGGACAGAAAGGCACAAAACACGAGGGAAAAACGAGTGGCACAGAGGGCAGAAGGGCACAAAAAAACGAGTGGAACAGAGGGCAGAAAGGCACAACAAGCATTTACAATGCAATGGTCTCGGCATTGGTAAAGTTAGAGCTATTGGCATTGCTCACGACATTATTTTTGTTTATGTTTTTGTTTTTAAAACATTTAGAGAAACGGCATTGTTATTTACAATGTCAATAGCTTAATCTCTCTCATACAAAACATTTGCAATGTAGGATATTTTGCCATTCATGTTTGAACTGCTGTTGTGGAAAAAGGGAGAAGTGCTGATGACAGAAACTCCATGACTCAGAGACAATTGGCTTGTGCTTCCACATTGTATCGTATTTTGAACATTCTGTGATTAGAAACATATCCCACTTTGTGAGTATATTTTAATGTCAATAACTCATTATAACCTTAAATAATCATGTGTATCCATTGGTTGATTAAACTGGGCAGTGAAATGTCAAACAAATACAAACAATTGGGATGTTTGCGCATTCCGGCCACACCTCTTGCTCCGCCCACTGATCCGATCCTTGGGTTATTCCCGCCCTCTGATTCTCCGCCTACAGTTCCCCTACTTTTTTCCCCCCACTTCGACCATTGGGTTAAGTTAACACCTTGACATCTAAGCCACGTCCTATAAGCACAAGTAAAGAAGGCTGCCTGAGATACCAAAAATGGAGTGTAGTTGCTGCCACTAAAGATGCACCCTATTTTGCGGATTTCTGTTTCACTGGCTGCCTGAGTTGTGAAGGAAGCCACACAAAATGTTTTGCCTGGTCGGTGTGCACATGTGGCTGTGGTGTGAGAGACAAACCTGTTTTCTGCACTCGTCTAGACAAAGTCTGCATGAAACACGAAGCATGACCAAAGGAGTCTGCCCCAGGTTTGAAATCACCCCACCACCACCCCCTCCTAGAAGCGCATCTGGCCCTTTTCCCATTTACAATGCAATGGTCTTGGCAATATTATAGGTAGAGCTATTGGTATTGCTCATTATTTTTTTTATCATTTTTGTATCCCTAAATAAATGGCATTGTCATTTCTATTGGCATTAGCTTTTTTGTTGCATATGTGATACCTATTGCATTAGCAGAGAGAGAGTGAGGTAGTGAGATAGAGAGAGAGAGAGTGAGGTATTGAAATAGAGAGTGAGGTAGTGAGAGAGAGTGAGGCAGATAGATAGTGAGGTAGTGAGGTAGAGAGTGAGGTAGATAGAGAGTGAGGTAGTGAGATAGAGAGAGTGAGGTAGTGAAAGAGTGAGGTAGTGAGGGAGAGGGATGTTGTGAGGTAGTGATATATAAGCATAGAGTGATGTTGTGATGTAGTGAGATAGAGAGAGAGGTGGTGAAAGAGAGAGTGAAAGTGAGTTAGTGAGATAGAAAGAGTGAGGTAGTGAGATAGAGAGAGAGTGTGTGGCTCATCGATTATAATATAATATACTTTAATGAACTCGAGTGCAACTCGCCCCACCCCCGACGCCATAACCACACTCTTAAACCATCTACCTTACCGAAGCACATGTATCACATTGAAATGCCTTTTACAAATGCCTCAGCCTTTCTGCTCCAAGCTCGACAGACGATCCCCTGCCCCCGCGTGTGCAACAATCACTCATTTAGCCCCCAACTAGCCTGCAGCTTCCATCCAACGGAAGGGGGGGTGGGAGCTTTGTGAACACAGACAGTGGGTGGGGGTGGGAGCAAAGCAACAGAAATGTAAACAAGCACAGCACGCGAAAGTGAAAGCGACCGCATTTGGACCAAAAATACACACACTTCAATAAAATATGTATTGCTATCCATAAAAGGCTGGTAGGTCTGGGTACACTCAATTACGGAAGGAAGGGAGGGCGGTCAAGGGATAAACGGTAAGAAAGGGACGGCAGCCAGGGGATAAAATGCAAGAAAGGGAGGGCGGGAGATAGTTAAAAGGGAAGGAAGGTGAGTTGGAAAAAACTCATTATGGAGCGACATCACACTAGCACCCTATGCTCCCCCGTTACCTTCTGCGCATGACCCAGGCCAATGCTCACCTCAACCTCGCCTTTGTCGCCGCCCGCCTTTTCATGGTGGTGTCCGTAGGCAGCTGGGCACTGCCTCCTTTCCGGATCGCGGGAGTTCTCTCAGCACTACACCCCCTGAATCGAGGTTGCCGAGTCGATAACATGCCCAGGCATGTCCTGCAGACGTTCATTTAAGGGTCGTATGGGCGCTTTTCGTGGCAGCCACAGACTGGCCTGCTGAGGGGTTTGCGAGTCACTCGGCCTCCCCTTGCGGATGCCGTGGCTACATACTGCAGGCCGCCGGGTAAAGTGATTTAGGAAGCATGCCTTATGGTAATAATACCCACGTTGTTCAAGTCTGTGCAAACTGGAGCAGGAAACAATAGTTTTTGTTGTTAGCGTTGTGAAAGTGAAAGAAACTAAGTATTAAATGTAATGCATCTCTCTTCCAAATATATTACTGCCATTGACTTTAAGGAAATACATCTCAATTGGATACATATATTTTTTAAGGCGGTTTGATCTGATGTGAGGCAATTGTTTTTTTAAGGCTTCTTTCAAGCGGCAGGACTTTCAAGTCCTCTTTCTGGGCCCCGCAGTTATACATTGTAAACTAACCTGACAAAGCAGGGGAGCGAGTCCGAGGCAGTCTGGGAGCTACGGGTCGCTCGCGATCAACCTTTTGGAGGTTCCTGTTTTAAAGTGACATCACGGACATGGCTCAGTGAGTTAAAGGCTTGCTGTTGGTAAATGGCAGTTCAAACTAAGCCTTTTAACACGTGTTTTAGTTGCGGCGTACAAATACAGTACGAAGCGCTAGATTATTTTCTTTCTTACTTTTCTCCGAGCATTAACAAGGGATTTTAGCATAGCCAGGCGCACATGGAAATGGTTCCCACACCAGTCTTGGGGCTAATGTTCCCACACTGCTGGGGCTGCAGCAGCAACTGTGTTGCACTGATTTACAATGCTATCAGCTTGCAGTAGCAAGTACGTGCTGAATGTGTCAGCCTACACCGGCGGGAAGCGAGTGTCCCGGGGCACCGCATGGGTGGGAACAGCAAGGAGATAAAAACGTGCCTCTTTTTTAATGTACAGGTAATGAGTTTCTTCCCTCCAGAAATTAATGCCAGCATATTTTATAGCGTATGTACGTGCATTAAGTCACGGTGTGCAGTTCGCGGTGTACCTTCAGTTTTGATAGAAACTCTTCACACAACAAAAGTGGGAGCGAGACGGGGCACACACACCCTTCCCCCCCCCACACACACACACGCACGCACCCCCACACTCGGCGCTTTATCCTTGCTGCTTTTTGTCACAGTGCCTTATGCAGCCCCTCCGGGACAATAGGCGGTGACCAGACATTTCGCCTTTGAGACAATGGTGCCCTTTGCTGGCTGACAGGCCTCTCAAGACGGCCTTTCTGTTCGAGAGATAAACCGTTGCGTTATCTGCGCGGGACAATGCTGCGTGAAGTGGTAGCGTCCCTAGCGCCGATATCAAGCAGTCCAGTGTTGTCAGTGCAGAGTCAATGTTCTTTGTAATTTCATGGCACACTCGAGAGCATTCCTGTTGTGTTGAACGGGTCATTCGTATTGTCCCCCCTCCCGCCCCACCTTGGTTTCACCCTGGCTGTAAAGCAGGGGATGGCCTCGAGGGTCCACGGGGTGGGAGCTGCAGACCCCACCAGAGGGGCGGCAGCTGGATAAAGAGTCGCTGGAGCCCTTCATGGGAGGTCCGGCAGGGCAGGGACGCTGCTGTAGGTGGCAGATGTTAGCCTGGCAGATGTTGCTTGGACCCGAGATTTATCTCTGGGGCGCTCCTCGGGCAGAAGAAGGGCCCACAGGTCAACAGGACGGGTTCGACTTAAAGTGGCAATGTCCCGGGGTAAGGCGAGGTCACCGCGTGCGTCGTGGGCAACCAGTGAAAGCTCTGGGTGTCCCAAGCATCGGGTTTTAACCATGGACCAGCGGACCCCAGTTTACACAATGACAATATTGTCTGTCACTGTACTGTGCCCCGTGGCTCCGCTCTGCCCATACCACTGTTTAATTGGTAGATGCGTCCTTTGTGTCACGTGCTGGCGCAGCATTTACAGCCACATGTACTGACAGTACACAACTCTAGATCATTTTGGTAAATAAATTGGAGCGCAGCCTAATATCAGAACATGCTTAACTGCACGAGAGAGGGCTTCCTTGGCCTTACAGGAGCAACAAGGCAGAGCAAAAGGCACACCACCGCCTTTCTCCGAGGCAAAGCAGAAATGCCTCGGAGAAACGCAGCGTCCTTTTCGGATTCGGGGGCGTGTTTTGCTGTTGTCTCCTCCTTGAGACTTCTCGCAAAAAACACGCCCCCCGATCCGAAAAGGACGGGGCCTAATCGGAGTGACTGACCTCTTCTCCAGTGGCTGGCCAGCATTCACGAGGCCAGCCAATGGAGAACAGGGGAGAAGAGGGGCTGGTTCAAGCCCCTCTTCTCCAAGTCATTAAATCTCCGACTTCCGGTTCTGCCTTTCGGCAGACCGGTAGTCCTCGACCTAAAAACGAGTGGCGCAGAAGGGCACAAAAGACGAGAGGAGCAGAGGGCAGAAAGGCAAATGGTGCGGTCTGCACATACTGCGTGACCGGAGCACGGCTCTTCAAAAGCCGACATTATGTAACAGGCAGATACTATCTATGTATATCTTTTCCCCCCGCCCATGTTCTGACATCTCAATGACTTCACAGCGCATCAGCCTCGGTCACGCGAGGACGGTGGGCTGGGCGGCAGCCTCCAGACAAGAAGCAGTGATAAAACATGGTGAACACCCCTGGGCAGCAGACAGCATCACTATCGAGCAGAGAAATCCACCGCAATTGGAAAACACATACAGCCCTTTCGCAGGACTCTCACCCAGGGGAATGTTACACAGACACAAAGGGTAGGGCTCCGACGCCACCAGACACGACTGACTCTTGGAAAATTACTGACGAGCCAAGATTTTGAGTGGAATGAGAACAGTGGAGGGCCAATCTTTGAAAACAAATGATGTGTCCTCCAAAGAAAGCACTCAACAAATGAGTTACGGTATTTTGTATTGCTAATTATACAACAACTTGTAAATGGGACGTATTCAGTCATTTACAGAATTTCGTGATATTTATAATATAATGGAGAACACCTTTTTTCGACATTAAAAGAAAAACTGAGAAGGCCAACTGAGGTTTGGACATATAAAAGAACACAGAGGGCAGAAGGGCACAAAAACGAGGGGCACAAAAAAACGAGAGGAACAGAGGGCAGAAAGGCACAAAACACGAGGGAAAAACGAGTGGTACAGAGGGCAGAAGGGCACAAAAAAACGAGTGGAACAGAGGGCAGAAAAAACGAGAGGAGCAGAGGGCAGAAAGGCACAAAAACGAGTGGCGCAGAAGGGCACAAAAGACGAGAGGAGCAGAGAGCAGAAAGGCACAAATAACCTGCCTCGGACCCCTACTCCGCGGCCCTGTAGAAAACAGCGCGTTCGAAAGACTCGCCACGGCGCGCGCGCAACACTCACCCAGTCTGTCTGTGATTGGCTGCCCATGAAGCAGGCGGCTAGTGATTGGCCCACGCCTGCTGCCGGGGTCTTGTAATTGGACTGTAGAGTCACACGTGACCAGGGGGAGTGACGCGCTTTCCGGGAACCCGCCAGGTAGGACTTCAACAAAACAAACCCAAGGAAAGAAGCATGGAGGGTCTGGAGCAGCGGAAGCAGCAGCGGAGGGGGTGAAGAGCATCACCGGAGAAGGGCAGTCCAACAGCAGGTGAGTGCAAGGGGGATGAAACAGAAAATTATATTTGGGGAGGGTGAAAGGGACCTGCCGGCAAAACTATTGTTTCCGTGATGCCTCTCAAGGGAGACAGACCCGGGCACGAGCCGATTCTGGTCCGGGCACACCGTGAAGCACGTTCACAGACCAGAATCGGCTCGTGCCCGGACCAGAATCGGCTCGTGCACAGGTCTGTCTCCCTCGAGAGGCATCACGGCAACAATAGTTTCTCGTTGGCGGCAGCGGTTCGCGCTGCAACGCCAGCGAGACCTAAAAAGCATGTGAGAATGGTTATGGAGAGTTGAGCGTCATTGTTAAAGGGTGGTATTGAGGGAATTCAAAGAGAAGGATGTCGTTGGGGTACGCCAACAAACATGGTTGCACTAAGCGCCACCAGCGCTAAAGCCGGTGCTGTGTCTCAGGCCCCGGTAACACATATTTGCTACAGCAGCTTCGTTCCCTGTGCTTTGGAGTCACACTTCACTAAAGAGATATGCGGTTACATAATATCGTGACTGCAGCGCCTCCTCCCACGTGCCACGCACTCGAGCGTCTTCAATTATGCATGAGACAGCTATGAGTGTGTGATACCTCCTGCGCGGTGGCATTCCACCCGCCCTGCCACGGGCGACCCACACAACATCGTCATCGGGTGTCGTGTGCGAGGAAAAGTGAGTCACGCGCTGCGGCTCGCGCTGTGCAGCAGATCCAGCTCTCTTAGCAGAGCACTGACCGCAGGCCAGCGGCAACATACGTCACAAGCCCGGGTGCTTCTGGGAATGTCACAGGTACAGAACACCCCACGAAAACCTCCTCTTTCACCCCCATTCTGACCGATGTGTTTCCGAAATGCCCGATTGTCTTACTTGTTTTTATCATCTAGCGTGTTAAAATGTGCTGTGCACTTTTGACTTAACTCGAAAATGTGTTTTAAATCAGTGGCCACCACTAATATTCACAAATACAATATTTTTGCCTTTTACGATGCTATAAAAACTTATCACACCGGGAGAGGCAGCGGGGCGTTGGTAAAAGAGCTCCTTACGCACTTACCTTACACGTAAGAATAGACTTTTTTTAGGACCGTGAAACCAAGTTTGCAATTCTCAAACTACAGTGTTACACTCTTAATAAAGATTTGCTCACTAAACGATTTGCCGGTAGTAGGCAGTCCGTCTGGGAATGCCATGAAAATTTGTATAAATACCCACCAAACGTGCTTGATTTGGGCATTCGCAAACTTTTTTTTCCAGTCAACTCTCATACAGGAAACGATTGGCGCATTACTCCTGGCAATAGTGAATCGGAACCCGCATAGAAACAAGCATTTGCAATGCAATAGGTCTCGCAGTTACCCGAGTTTAAGGTAATGGCATTGTAAATGACAATGCCTTTTATTTGTGTTTTTGAAACGAAACCAAAAATAAAAGGCATTGTTATTTGCAATGTCAATAGCTCAAACTCGCATAAATGCGAGACCTATTGCATTGCACATCACACGTGTTCTTTAACAGCGACCATTTTAAAAGTAATTTCTAAAATCAATTAGCCGCGTAACAGGCAGTAAAGGTATCACGCCAGATAACTGGTTATTTAAATCAAGCACTAGGGAAGGGCACGCACTTCTAGGCGCTTTCAAATAGTACGTTTTACTGCAGGTTCTAAGCACAGCATTCTAATGTTTGTCAACACTAATCCATCACGGACTGGTGGGCACATACAACCAGTTACTCACCCCAGGATCCCTCTGCTTGCGATCAAACGGCGGACTCTGGGATCCTTTTTACAAAGTGATCCGCCTTCTGCGTCTTTCCAGCCATTTATCATTTGCACTTTTGCGGCAGTATCCAGGGGCCCGGGCTGCTTCCTCTGCGACTCCACGGAACGAAATTGAACTATTCTCAGTCTCGGCACCCCCTCAGCCCGGGAATGTTTATTTAAAACACTTCACTTATTTAGCTGAAAAGTTTGCCAGGCTCCCGGGAGGCTGTCAGCCAAGGCCTAGTTTAAGTCTTTCATTTAAGGATCGCTGCTAGGGGCGGGGGCCAGGCTCCTAATGGGGACCCCCGTGGCACCGGGCAGATTACAGCGCAGAGTTCGACAACGGCGAGGAGAGGAAAGCGCCAAGCTGTTTACACTTGCTTGTGCACGCTGGATACTCGTGCACAAACAGTGCAGCATCATTCATCCTGTGTTCCTATATAATCCCACAGACAGCAGAGCGGTACAGCTCAGTGTCCTCTTTTAATGGTCCTTCATGTGCACAAACGGATCTGCGTCACTGAAGTATATTGAATAGGAACAGGATTAAAGGTTGATATAAATCATAAGATTTATTGTAGTAAAGAAGATCTCATCCAACCACCAGCCATCAGATTAATAACTGAAGATCTCTAGAACATTGTGACACAGAACAGTCCATGACATCAGACAGTGATGTCATGAGAACTCTAGCTCTCCAACATGAGATGCCACACATCTCCCTTCCCCAAATACAAAACAACAGTAAGCAATCTTAATATACAATCTTAATAAACATCATATGCATTAAATAAAATGAAGACTGCCAAGAAAATAGGCATCTCAACCACAGTGGAAAACACTCTTTAAACAATACAATTTTACATACAATATACAATCCTAATAAATGTCATGTATAATAAATTAAACAAAGTCAGCCAAGTAGCTAGGCTTCACAACCACCCTGGTAGATTTCCTTGAACAACTTAATTTCTCACCCACTCCACTACTATCATGTGAAGAGATGTTATCATTCCCCTTATACACAGTGTCACCACCACATTCCAATTTTCCCCTACACACCGCTACTCTATTTAAATTCCAAATGCGATGATCTTGGGTTTGAATCGCATTGTTAAAAATCTTAATCACCTTAATTGGTTTCATGTACTTGGACATGGAGCCGCCTAGTACACCAGGACGTTTAATCCTGACCCAATCCCCAACATGCACCACAGTCTTCTTCACAGCATGTCTTCTATCAAAATACTCTTTTCTTATTCTCCCTTTTTCCTCTTCAACTCTCAACATCTTCTCCCCATCACATTCTTTTTCTTTTCCTTTTTGCATTTCGTATTTATTAACCCAAAATGGTTCAACACATGTGTTGGGAAGTCTACCCCGAAACAGTAAGAAAGGAGTTTTCCCTGTAGTTGCATGTGGAGCCAACCTATATTCCTCAATTTTTGCAACAACCTCTTTTTTCCAGTCTAACCCAACACTCTTCGCTAAGGCAATAGTCTCCTTAACAACTCTGTTAAATCTCTCTACCATCCCATTCGTCTCTGGATGATAGAGAGCAGAAGTTTTATGGACAACACCCTTAGAGGACAAAAATTGTTCCATCTCTCTTGAGATTAACTGAACACCATTATCCGATAGAATGGAAACAGGCAAACCTTCCCTTGCAAACAGAGACTTCAAACACTCAATTACACAACCTGTGTTGACATGTGACAAAAAAAATACTTCAGGCCACCTAGAGTACATGTCTATGACCACTAGTAAGAATGTTTGAGATTCTTTCCCATGAATGGGACCAACTATATCCAAAGCGATTTCCTGCCAAGGACCATTAGGACGTTTCCTTAATACCAAAGGTTGTTCATGTGTACACTTTGATTTATCACTTCTGGCACACGACACACAATCCCTAATGATCCGCTCAATCATTCTGTCCATACCTGGCCACCAATAAGACAAACGCAATCTTTCTTTACACTTAGATAAACCTGAATGAGCCACATGAACTGAGTCCACCAATTCCCTTCTTAAACTAATGGGAGGAATCAATCTTGTTCCCCTAAACAAGAGATTGTTATCCACAGACAATTCATTTCTTACCCCCCAAAAACATCTTACATCTTCTGATACATTTTTGTTGGAACACCACCCTGCCTTTAACAAAGACATAACCTCACACAAAGTTGAATCTTTCTTAATTTCATCCAACCACTTGTCCTCCGATATGATAACCTGGTCTACAACACAAACAATTTCATCATCCTCATCATACACAGGATTGTCCTCACAGAAACCGACAGAAGGCACCAAACGCGAGAGAACATCCGCTACCCCATTTTCAATGCCTGGAATATACTTGATCATGAAATTATATTCCTGTAAGCCAATCACCCACTTGGTAATTCTACTAGAAACTAGATCCAAACCTTTCTTACTGAAAATCTCAACTAAAGGCTTATGATCCGTATGGACCTCAAAATCTACACCCCACAGAAACTTCTTAAGTTTTTTTACCGCCCAAAACACTGCCAGAGCTTCCCTCTCCACAACTGAATAACGAGTTTCTGGATCTCTAAGACTTCTAGACAGAAACATGATAGTTTTCATTCCATCAACACCACTCTGCTTCAATACAGCTCCCAATCCCTTCTCACTCGCATCTGTAACCAAAATGGATTTTCCAGAAGGATTGAAACTCTTCAACGAAGGAGCTAATCCCAACTTTTCCTTCATGGCCACGAACTCATCCTCACATTTTCCTGACCACAAATACTCCTCACCCTTTCGTAATAACCTTCTCATATTAACAGTTGCTAAGGCAAAGCCCTTGATGAACTTCGCATAATATTCAATCATGCCCAAAAATTTCATAAGCTCAGACTTATTGGTGGGAGAACTCATATTTGTAATTGTTTCAACCAATTCTGACTTTGGCTTCACACCTTCCCCTGAGATGCTATGGCCTAGATAATTAATGGTGTTGGATCCAAATGTGCATTTTTCCACTTTAATAGTGAGATTGTGCTCACTCAATGCCTTTAACACAGCTCTCAACCTACAGTCATGTTCCCTATCATTTTTAGCAAAGACCAATATATCGTCTTGGTAGACACACACACCAGGGAGATTCTTTACTACTCTTTCCATTACCCTTTGAAATACTGAGGATGCAGACACCAACCCGAAAGGCATTCTTCTAAATCTAAAAGTACCAAATGGAGTAATAAACGAGGTACAATCTCGAGACGACTCATCAAGCTCAATTTGGTGATACGCCGATGTTAAATCTATCGTACTAAAAATCTGTGCCCCATCAAGTAATGTTAATAATTCGGTAATGTTGGGCAAAGGGTATCTGTCCACCACAACACTCTTATTTAGTTGTCTCAAGTCAATGCACAAACGCAAACTGCCATTTGGTTTGCGTGCAGCAACAACTGGAGCAAGCCATTCCGAACCTTCTACTTCCTCAATGATCCCACCTTTGCTCAATTTCTCAATTTCCATTTTCATGTCATCCCTAACTGATAGAGGAACATTCCTCACTTTACATTGTGTTGGAACTGCATTAGATTTTAACAGTATTTTGTGCTTGTACCCTTCCAGGCATCCCAAGGTTTCGCTAAATACATTAGGAAATTCTGATTCAAGCATGTGAGCATACATTTCATTTGCGTTCTTTTCCACAGATTGAATCCTTTCTCTCAATTGTATAGGAAAATCTGCATTTGGGTCAAGATACACACCTAAATCCCCTTGATGCAGCCAACTAATAATGCTGTCCCCACGCTTTGAAACATAAATTTTCCCATTGATCAATCGATCCTTATACTCTACCAACCCATTAAAATAACCATGCAACTTTATTGGTTCTCCCCCATACGCTAAAGGTATAATGTCTGGTTTAGTAAGAGTAACCTTTCCTTTCAGTTTAGAAGTATAAAAATCATTTGATACTATGGTGATCTTCGCACCGGAATCAAATAATACCTTCGTGCATTCTCCTTCCACCATAATTTCATCATAGGGTCCTGTCTTTTTCATGTTTTCACCCTCCACCTGCACCACAATTTGCTCACAAATTTGATTCTCAAAATCACTACCTTGGTAAATTTCTACCTCTTTGACCTTTGTCTTAAGTTTAGTTTTACAAAAAGCAGTGAAATGTCCCTTCAACTTACACTTTGAACATGTTTGACTAAGAGCCGGACACTTTCTATCATTAGCCAGATGGTCCGTTTTGCCACATCTATAACATTTTCTTTCCAACCCTACTTTGTCTGAATGAGTTTTAGTATTAGAATCATTTCTTTCTGTTTTAATCTTTACCACCTCAACCTTGGCCCCTTTTTCTGCATCTTTCTTAATCACCGCAACACATTTCAAAGAGTGTTCTATACGTTTTGCAACACTCAACACTTCATCTAGCGACGGTTCATCCCTCAACCATAACTCTTCTCTAACCTTTTCCATGTTGCACCCAAACATAAATTGATCTCTAATACGTTCATCCGTTAAAGTATCAAACTTGCATGAAGAGGCAAGTTTCCTCAACTGAGTTATATAATCTTCAATTGATTCATCAGTGGTCTGCATTCTCTTTGCAAACTGATACCTTTCCAGTATAGTGCTGACCTTGGGCAAATAATGTTTATCAAGTTTTTTGATACAGATTTCGTAATCATTTAAACCTCTTGCTTCCTCTGGTGATAGATCTGGCAAATTATCAAACACATCTTGGCCCTCCGAACCCAAACAGTGGAGTAAAAGAGCTGACCGTCTTTCAGCACTCAATGACGGACCACATACTCTGGCATATCTTTCAAAAACCACCTTCCACTTTTTCCATTTAATTGGGGGAGAGCCCGGACATGATAAGAAGAAAGGTGCCGCAGTTACATTCTGCATGGTTAAATCTACTTAAAATATCACTTTTTTTTTTTTTTTTTTTTTTAACCCGCAGCTACTGGGATATATAAATAAACCCCAAAACAAACCTGATTCCGCAGTTATAACACGCAGTTATATTACAGCGATATTATAAAACCTCATGCCATTCACTCACTCGTATATAACAACGCTCTGAATAGAAATTCACAGTTGCTAAGCAACCGTAAACAAAATGGCCGCCACGCACATCCAACGTAGCGTGATACGGAATGACGAGCTACGGAAAGTCATAGAAGCCAGTCCCTGCATCGGCTGAACAATGACGCGTTCCGAAGATCATCACAGAATTCCGAGAAGAAGAACCCCTGCTTGCAGATAAAAGTTCCAATACCAGGTAAGATGAGGCGCTCGTCGACGCGTTGAAAAGTTCTAACTGGAACGAGAATGAAGGTTCCAGATGCTGTGCTCCGCGACAGTTGGGCAAGTGTTTATTTTCGGCAAGTGTTTATTTTCAAATTAGAGTTGAAAGCTCCCATAACAATCAATCCCTTTTGAAAAACGATCAAAAATAAAATAAATAGCCGCGAACACACTAATCTGGTAGAAAAATCGCTCACCAGTAGTTCCTTGGCAAAACACAAAGCAGACAATATAGCCGCATCACATAACTGCTACACGATGAACTGATACGCAGTTAGTGTGCCATGCCCCGTCGTTCCAAGACTCTTCACAGTTAATGTGTCAGGCTTCGCTCCAAAGACATCCAAAAGGCAAAAGATCAACGAGCTTATCCGACTCCACCAGACTCAAAAAGAATTTCTTCACAACGATGATTTTCCAACGCTGAAGCACTTGATAATAAGTCCGCTTCTTAAAGTCCAACATTAATTAACTGAGGGACTTGGTAGACTGATGTGATTGCACGCAACCATTTCTTCCTCTCTTAGAGTTTTCTCAGCAGCTTTACTCATAAATTCAGTAGACGCTTGACTCTTGTGTTGAGATCTTCCTCATTCCAATGCCGACTACGCCAGTGAAGTGTATTGAATAGGAACAGGATTAAAGGTTGATATAAATCATAAGATTTATTGTAGTAAAGAAGATCTCATCCAACCACCAGCCATCAGATTAATAACTGAAGATCTCTAGAACATTGTGACACAGAACAGTCCATGACATCAGACAGTGATGTCATGAGAACTCTAGCTCTCCAACATGAGATGCCACAGTCACCCACCACAGTCCACTTTTAATGGGCTTCATTCACCAGCAGAGTTAGACAGTCTGTTTTTAATAGTCTACCCACACACAGAGCAGCAGTTCCTGTATAAGAACAGGCGTCTTAGTGGGTTTCCCGTTCACAAACAGGAGCACACCATCCCTCTCCAGCTGTAACTGCCTCCCAGTGCACACATTGAGCAGTGACAAATATAACAGCACAATGTCATGAAAAGGTTGGCAATGCCGAAAGTGAAAGCGATCGCGATTACTCTCTCTGCAGAGGGAGGCAGGCACGGCACGCATGTGGGTTTAGTTGTGTGTAGGTGAAGATTGGCATTCACGGGGAAGAAAAGAGGCAGTCACCCACACACGGGGAGCCAGATCCCAGCATTAATAGATGCACAAAAACAGACAGACGGAAATGTGGGCATGTACACGAGATATGAATGTCATGAAAAGTTTGGCAATGCCGAAAGTGAACGGGATCGTGAAAGTGAAAGCGATCGCGATTGCTCTATTTGCAGAGGGAGGCAGGCACGGTGCGCGTGCAGGTTTAGTTGTGTGTAGGTGAAGATTGGCATTCACGGGGAAGAAAGGAGGCAGTCACCCACACACGGGGAGCCAGATCCCAGCATTAATAGATGCACAAAAACAGACGGACGGAAATGTGGGCATGTATACGAGATATGAATGTCATGAAAAGGTTGGCAGCCGAAAGTGAACGCGATCGCGAAAATGAAAGCGATCGCATTTGTAAAAAAAAAAAAACTAGCCAGCGTGCACAAAAGTCTCCAATTAAAGACGCAGGCTACAGCGAGAAAAACAGATGGTACACTGCATTCCAATGAAAAGAAGTGCAAACAAAGCGGAATTAAACTGTAGTTAGGCGCCGCTGAAACGGGACTACACGGAAGTAAGCAAATGGCCAACAACCAACAGAAAGAGAGATAACGAGAACAGTATCACAAGTAAGCCAATAGGAAGCAGAAAAACAGATTACATGAAGTTTAAGCCAATATACAGATTACTTTAACCCCTTCTGTGCCCATGACGAGATGGTCTCGTCATGGAGCACAGTCGCGCTGTGCCCCTGACGAGACCATCTCGTCATGGGACCCACCCTTGGGGGAAGCGCTGGCGCTCCCCCCGTGATTGGTCGATCTTTTTTTTTTTTTACTGGGGAGGCAGGGGAAGACCTTCCCCTGCCTCCCCCCGCCCGCGTCATCAATGACGTCAGCGCGCGAGGCGCGCTGACGTCATCGGAGGCTTCCCCTTTGCTCTCCGAGACGCAGGAAGCCATTTGCTTCCTGCGCGTCGGAGAGTAAAGGTCAGTTTTGGGGCTGGGGAGGAGGGCTATATTGTGATCGGTGGGTGCTGGTAGCGTAGGGGGGTGGGGGGTGAAATGAAATAACACAGAGGGGTTGCAAAGTGCCCAGATTTTTTTTTCTCGTATAGAAATACACCAGCATCACAGAGTTTGCCAGTGAAGTGCTACTTTCGTTTACTCGTCTAACGTTGAAGAGCATTGTTGTTCCCGGGGGGGGGGGGGGGGGCGAAATAAAGTGAGACAGAGGGGTTGCAAAGTGGCCAGATTGATTGTATTTGCTTCCAAGTACACCAGCATCAGAGTTTGCCAGTGAAGTGCTACTTTCGTTTACTCGTTTACTCGTCTAACTGGGAACAGCATTGTTGTTCCCAGGGGGGGGGCGAAATAAAGTAAGACAGAGGGGTTGCAAAGTGGCCAGATTGATTTTATTTGCTTCCAAGTATACCAGCATCAGAGTTTGCCAGTGAAGTGCTACTTTCGTTTTCTCGTCTTCCTTTGAACAGTATTGTTGTTCCCAGGGGGGGCGAAATAAAGTAAGACAGAGGGGTTGCAAAGTGGCCAGATTGATTTTATTTGCATCCAAGTACACCAGCATCAGAGTTTGCCAGTGAAGTGCTACTTTCGTTTCCTCGTCTTCCTTTGAACAGTATTGTTGTTCCCAGGGGGGGCGAACTAAAGTAAGACAGAGGGGTTGCAAAGTGGCCATATTGATTTTATTTGCATCCAAGTACACCAGCATCAGAGTTTGCCAGTGAAGTGCTACTTTCGTTTTCTCGTCTAACTTTGAACAGCATTGTTGTACCAAGGGGCGGCGAAATAAAGTAAGACAGAGGGGTTGCAAAGAGGGCAGATTGATTTTATTTGCATCCAAGTACACCAGAATCAGAGTTTGCCAGTAAAGTGCTACTTTCGTTTTCTCGTCTTCCTTTGAACAGTATTGTTGTTCCCAGGGGGGGCGAAATAAAGTAAGACAGAGGGGTTGCAAAGTGGCCAGATTGATTTTATTTGCATCCAAGTACACCAGCATCAGAGTTTGCCAGTGAAGTGCTACTTTCGTTTTCTCGTCTTCCTTTGAACAGTATTGTTGTTCCCAGGGGTGTGGTACTTTAGAATTTGGGACCGCGTGGGAGACAGGGCCCTACCCCTGCCTATTCCGGTATTAGCGAACCGCGAATGGCCAATGCAGTATGTACAAGTGCTTTGTATAACGTTTTAGCGATAAATGCACTTTGTATACGATATTTTACATTAACTTCGTGGGTTCCATCTTGGAGCGGTGGCCATCTTATGGTTTCCCTCACATAGGCTACACATTACAAACAAGCACAGGCCTTTGGAACACATGTGCTTTCTGTTTGACTTCTCTGTGACCTGTGCAGCTTGGCTCCGCTGCCCCAGGTCAGTCCGGTCTCACGAGCTCCCCGTCCTACGGCCACCTGTGATTAGCATCAGGGTGTGACACACCATAAAGCCTTTTCATCCCACACAAGCCTCCGGCTAATCTCTTTCACACCTGACTCTTCCTGCTTTATGGCTTGTTTTACAAACAGGAGGTGCCCGCTATTGGGGTCTGCTGATATCTGATGTGGGATCTGAGCCTCACTGGGTAAATAATTGTGGGCTGGCTGAACTGGAATGTGGGATGGTCATCATAACTCTGCCTTTTCGTTTGTAATGAATACATGTGAATGACCATATCGTAAAACGAGGAATGTGTGCCTGAAGCATGATATTTTGTATTTAAGGAGAAGCCCGTTTCTGTAAGTTTAAGCAGTCTCCTGAGAACATACATTGTGTTGTACTTCTCGGATACCTGTAATTGGTCTGCAGCCAATAAATCGATCTTTGACTTCACCCAGAAGACTCTGTGTTTCTGTAGGTCTGAAACAGGAAGAACCCGAAGTCTTAGGGTGTGTTCCCCTGCACCGCTGGGTTTTAAAAACCCAGTACTTCAGTTGGCGCCCAACTCGGGGCGATTTCAGCGGTACCAGTCCAAGCCAGAGGTTTGTGAGGAGCTTCGTGTGGAAATTCCGGAGGAAGGCCGCCACTTCATCGACCCCTGCATGTCGACGTGGTCCGAAAGTCTTTTCTGCGAGGTTCTCCGCGTCCCGACGGCTACGAAGGACTGCTGCCCTGATTAATCGCCCTGTTTTGGACCCTTGACGATTTTGGTAGAGCGAAACAATCGAGAGAGTCTTCTGGTGACGCCATCGATCATCGATATTCAGTTAAGTATAAGTGGAGCGTCTCCCAGTTTGTTTAGTATCCTTCGGGAATTTGGTATCCTTCGGGATCGCTTTTGATTTGGAACTTGCAAGTGCCAAAGCCAGAGGACTCGTGTATTCACGAGACTATCGTATTCGATAATCCTTTGAAGTTTGAAACTAGACTAGTGAGCGAAGATGCCTGGTTCTAGTGTATTTGGAAGATTGTTTTGTTTGGGTTGTAGAAGGGATTCCCAATTAGAGGATTCATGTCCGGTTCCTCCAATTGGAACTCCAACTTATGAGCTTTATGTAAAACATGGCATGGGCCCCATTGCATATAATGAAGTATGGATCCGATACACCAGAAAGGACGGTGTTTTAAAATGGCCCCAAAATGGTAGTTTCGATACAGATATCTTAGATAATTTGGAAGTGAAATTGTTTAAAAAGAAAGCCCGGCCGGCGATGTTTGATTCTTTCCGCCTATGGCGAAAGGAAGCCAAACAGAAGGAAATTAAGCTAGCGAAAAGGAATAAGAGAGAAAAAGGTATGTCAATGATGCAAGCAGCTGTGCAATTTAAAGATAATGAGGAGGAACAAATGAATGAGCAGTTACATAGACAGCGCAAACTAGGGATCGATAAATGTTACCCAGTTTTGTCACCCCTTGTACAAGATGAGACAAAAGAGAAAGAAAAGGATTCCCTAATGTCCCATTTGCTAAGTTCGCCACCCCCGTATGCGCAAAATGCCACAGCGCCTCCACAGCTAGTAAATGTGCAGCCTCCAGTTAATGTGCCACAAGCCTTCCCACAGCCGCCAGCTCCTCCTCAGCCGGCTCCTATCCCTGCAGTGCAGCCCTCTCAAGGGCCGCCAGGTTTTGTTACCTGTTGCCCCTGCGCTTCCTGCGACTTTGCCTAGTACGTCAGCTGCCTCCCCTGGCGCTGTTCCTTACACTACCCAGGCACCTGTATGTGCATCCGCTTTTCTTCCCTCTGTCTATCCCCCCGTTTTCGCCTCAACTTCTCCTTCAGCACGACAACGACTAGCGAATGTAGTTACTAGTTTAATGTCGCCTCTCTTTGGGTCATCTAGTATGACCCCTGGTTTACAACGTAAGCAGTTGCGCAGTCAGCTACCTAATCCTGAAGAGAAAGAGGTATTAGATCATATGGCGCGTAGGTGGATTGTTTTCCCTTCACTCTATGAGGTGGAATCAGTTGTTAACGTTTTTCACAATTGGGATGCCCCAAAACAGAGGTATGTGTTTGACAAAATGTGTGAATTCCTCTGTGAGGAATTGGAGGATCATGGTTCAAACACAATCCCGCAGGAATTGTGTCGAGTGCAATTTGATTTTGGAACAGGTATAATTGTGGGTCCCGATGTAGATAAAGCAGTTGCGACTTTACTGTCCTTCAGAAATGGCGATTGTCAACAATCATTGTTCGAACAGGAATTCCCTGTGGGGAAGAAGGTAAAAGCGCGCCAATATCCGATGCGTGAGGTTCCCCCAGTTTGGAGACCTGCTGATCCAAATGCTGTTCCATCTGTCTTAGCACATTTTCAGCGTGTGTGGGTACATGTCCCATGGAAGCGTTCTGAGGTGTTAGCGCTTAAGCAGACATTGCCTGACCCCCGTAAAAACCCTACAGGATATTATAAGGAGTTATCACAAACTGCAGAATCGTGTGTCATGAATCTGGCTGATATAGATATGTTGTTTGGGAATGTTGTTCCACAGCCTTTATGGGGATCCATTCGTAATACGGATCATGCTGCAGAACTAGGGGGCACATGGGCTAATATCATTGCTGCAGACACTAGACAAGTTGGTGGCGCGAAGCCTGACCCTTTGGTAGCAGACCTCCCTGGTAGAATTATTACCTACATGAAAACTATAATGCCCGCGATGCGCGTGAATTGGGATAAACTATCTGCATGCAAGCAGAAGAAATATGAGACAGTGTCCGATTTCTTTACAAGGTTTGAAGAAACGTTTATCGACCACAGTGGTCAAGACATGAGTACTGAAGGTGGCCAACGGTTATTTGTTGATAAATTTGTGCAGAATCTACTTCCCGAGTTGTGTAAGAAATTAAAAGATTCAGAGAGTTCTTGGGCGGTTTCCTCTTCAGCGCAAATACTGGCTACTGCACAGTATTATGAAAATAGACATAAAGACGAGAAGGATAGAACAGACAAGAAAACGAAAGAACTGAAAACGAAGGTCCTTTTACAGCAGGCTTATCCGCCACGTGGAGGTCAGAATAATTATAGGCAAACCCAAGGTATCTATCAGCAACCCCAACAGTTTCAGAATAACCAGCAAATGAATGGGTATTATCAACCACGTATCCCTGTAGGTCCCAATCAATGTTCATATTGCAGAGAGGAAGGTCATTTCAAGTATAGTTGTCCTAAATTGTTGCAGCGTACTAATAATGCGTATGGCGCAAGAGGTAGAGGTGGTCAGCAAGCTCCTAGAGGTAGAGGGCGTGGAAATGTTCCCCAGAACGCGCGTCCTCTTCCACCTCAAAATACGATAAATAGCTTTGATCAGCAAGCCAATGCAACTGGTAATACAGCTCAGTACTATAATAATGATTATTATGCAGAAGACGACAATGTAGAAGGTAATGATTACTAGGACAGCCATAGACAGAGAGAGGGAGTTGTTTCAGTACCAGTGGATCAGAGTGGACCATATGTTAAAGTGACTACAGCGGGTGTAACAGAGCCCTTTCTGCTGGACACTGGTGCTGCAAAGAGTTCAATTATGCATTCAAAACTCCCTGGCGCGCCTTTGTCTGGCGAAATGAATGTTTCAGTAGGTTTTTCTGGCGCCCCAGTTAGGAACCCGATTTCTAGTCCTATGCCACTTTCTGTTGGACCTTGTGAGTTAAAAGCACCCCTCATCCTAACGACAGGTTGTGGTGAAAATCTGTTAGGATTGGATCTGTTGAAAAGATTGCATGCGACGCTATATTGTTCTCCCTCGGGAGTACAACTTACATTAGGTAAGGAAGTGATTTCCCCGATGTATTTGTCTAAGAATGCAATGCCACCTGAATTGACATCCCTTCCGGATGTCCTTTGGGCTACTGGTCCCAATGATGTGGGTCTCTTGGAAATACCGCCATACGTGGTCACTTTAAAAGCCAATGTCAGATTGCCACGCATTCCCCAGTACAAGATCTCCAATGAAGGTCAGAAAGCGTTGTTAGCCATTGTCAGTGATTTGATAAAAAAGGGTGTAATTGAAGAGACAAGAGGCAACGTTTGCAATAGTCCTGTTTTACCTGTCTTAAAACGTACGGACCCTTCACAGCCACCTGTTTACAGATTTGTGATTGATCTTAGAGAGGTAAATAAGATTGTTGTGCCACAGTTTCCAGTCGTCCCTGATATAACTGCCTTGTTAACTATGATTCCAGCCTCCGCTGCATGGTTCTCAGTGATAGATTTAAAGAATGCTTTCTTTAGCATCCCAATTGCAGAGGAGAGTAGGGACATTTTTGGCTTTAGTTTAGGAGGTCGAAGCTTCCGCTTTAAACGCGCTCCACAGGGCTACTGTGAAAGTCCATCAATATACAGTCAGGCTTTAAAAGCGCAGCTTGACGCACTTGTTTTACCTAGTGGTGCTACCCTCATTCAGTACGTTGACGATTTGCTAATCGCCGCGGATACTGAAAAGATTTGTAAAGAAGCTACATTGTCATTGTTGCGTCATTTGTCTGCCTCACATCATAAAGTGTCTCTCTCCAAACTGCAATATTGTCGACAAGAAGTGACCTACTTAGGTCATCTCTTATCGAAGGAGGGAAGGAAACAGACCCCAGAAAGAATTCAAGCCATTGCACAATTGAGCGTGCCAAGAACACAGAGAGAAGTGCGTGCTTACTTGGGCATTACTTCATACTGTAGGCACTGGATACCAAATTTTTCTTCGCTGGCAAAACCTTTGTTAGCATTAACCTGTAAAAACACACCGAATCCTATCCCATGGTCTGAAGAGTGTCAGAAAAGTTTTTGGGAATTGCGTGATGCATTATGTTCAGCTCCTGTGTTGGGTACCCCTGACTACAGCATGCCTTTTACATTGTATGTTCATGAAAAGGACGGTTGCGCATTATCAGTGTTAACACAGCCTTTTGGCGACAGACCGCGTCCATGCGCATATTTTTCGTCAACCTTGGACCCGGTAGCGAGGGCATTGCCAAGTTGTCTAAGAGCTACAGCCGCAGCAGCTATGTCTATTCGACAGTCTGCTGGACTGGTAATGGATAACACATTGAGTGTAATGGTTCCACATGCTCTGGACACATTGTTAAACAGGACCAAGACACAGCACTTAACTAGTGCTCGATTGTCAGGATATGAATTGACACTGTTAGCAAACCATATACACATAAAGAGATGCAATACATTGAACCCAGCTACATTATTGCCGATTCCAGCAGACCTAGATGAGATTGAACAGCATGATTGTCTGTTCAGAACAGAAGAAGAGACAAAAGGGAGAATAGATCTTAAAGATACTCCCCTGACTGAGTGTGATGGTACCTTATGGGTGGATGGTTCGTGCTTTAAGCTTCCGAATGGTGATACGACTGCTGCATATGCTATCACGACTCTGCACACGATTGTTGAAACTGCACGTGTGCTACATAATTCGGCTCAAGCAGCAGAATTAATTGCCCTTACAAGAGCATGCGTGTTGTCTGAAGGAATGAAAGTGAACATATATACTGACAGCCAGTACGCCTTTGGTGTGGCCTATAGTTTTGGGCGATTGTGGAAGGAACGTGGGTTCCTGACTTCGCATGGAGCTAAAATTCAGAATGGCAAGTTAGTGAATGATCTCCTTGAGTCACTGACCCTACCGGTACAAGTTGCGATTATGAAATGCAGTGCGCACAAGAAAGTCACTGATGATGTTGGTCGTGGTAATGCGTTTGCTGATGAAATCGCGAAAGAAACAGCAAAAGATGTGAAGACTCGAATGTATGTTGCAGGCCCTGCAAGATGGGTTGGAGATGTTGGAATGTGTGAAGACACGATAGATAGTGTGAAGTCCCTTCAAGCTGAAGCCACAGAGAAAGAGTTGAGCAATTGGAGAGAAAGTACGGGTAAATTGGATGAGAATGGTTGTTGGGTTGATTTGTCAGAACATCGGCGATGGTTGCTACCTGATGCATATGTGCTTCCAGTGGTTACTATGGCACATGGAATGGCACATATCAGTGTGAAAGGAATCTGTAAGTTGTTGGCCCCAGTATGGCAGAACGCTGGAATTCCCAAGTGTGCAGAGAATGTGGTCAAGAATTGTATGGTATGTTTGAAATACAACCCTGGTAGGGGAACCCCAACTCCAGCTGGTCATTTTGCGCCTCCATCATATCCATTTGAGGTTTTGCAGCTAGATTTTATCCACATGGAAAGGTGCAACAACTTGAAATATGTACTGGTTGTTGTTTGCGCTTTTTCAAAATGGATAGAAGCATATCCCCTAAAGGACAACACTGCTTTATCCACAGCCAAAGCCCTTGTGAAAGAATTTTTCCCTAGGTTTGGAATGCCAAGAATGGTGTGGAGTGATAATGGGAGTGAATTTGTGGGTCGAGTGATGAAGAACGTGTGTGAGGGGTTAGGGATAAAGCAAAAATTCCACGCTGCAAATCACCCCCAATCAGCTGGATTAGTAGAGTGCTACAATGGCACTCTGAAGCTTAAACTGGCCAAAATCCAGGCGAGCTCCGGTCTTAAATGGCCTGACGCTCTGCCTTTAGCACTCCTATCCACCAGAATGACTGTGCATTCACGAGTGGGACTTAGCCCATATGAGATCATTTTTGGCCGCCCGGCCAATGTATGGGGTGTGCCAAGACCGACAAAATTCAGCGAAATCGAACATCCAGTACTGCTTGACTATCTGTATGAATTGACGGCTAAATTGCGTGTTTTACACCAACAGGTGCACGATACTCTTCCCCAGGCCTCTGAAGCTCCCGGACACCCTATCGACCCTGGCACGTGGGTTCTCGTGAAGAACTTCCAGCGAAAAAGCAACGATGAGCCCCGTTGGATTGGCCCTCACCTCGTACTTCTGTCAACAAGATCAGCGGTCCGGGTGAAAGGGAAAAAGAATTGGATTCACGGCGCCCACTGCAAACGGATCCCTTTGCCCCTACCATATGACCATTGGGTCCAGGAGGGTATCGCTGATTCTGAAACAGACACTGTACCTCGTTTTGTACCATTTAGTGATGCACGCGTAAGAGGCACAACTTCAGAACAAGAGAGTGACAATATTTTGCAAGAAGCTGTGCCACCGTCAATTCGATTGGACACCACAGAGCCTGAACTCTTGTTTCAAGACCAGACAGTATCTGGCAGAAACCGCTACAACCTGAGACCAAGGCCTATGGACAAATAAAAATTCCCTTCCCTTACTATTTTTTGATATTATAGCTCTCCCATCTGAAGGACTTTTTGATTTTTTGTTTTTCGAACCACCATCCGGGTTCAGCCGCAGGGTCGCGGTGCCAAGACTTTGGGGTACAGGCCGAAGACGTTAGGTCAACGGTTCTGGTTGGTCTAGGGCGTTCCCTGGACTGACAGGCATACTCCTTAGCGGAAGATACTCACCCGCCGCGAGCGGCACGATTAGAGGATGGAGTTTTTCAAGATGGAGAGACTCACTGAGGAAATGAACTTTAAAGCGAAAATATGTAAAATAATGAAGAGCAAACGTTTTGTATTATTATGTTTGTTTATACTATGTAGTATGATGGTGTTTACTGTAGGTTATGTATTCTTCTCCTCTCAAGTACCATTTGCACCCACTGAACAGCCTATACCTCCTCCTACTGTCTCCTCACACTCTTTCCACCCTCTGCCTGAACACGAACAAGCTAGACGTTCCGAATTCATAAACAATTCATTCATTCAGCTCCTGCACCAGCACCAACTAGTCATGAATACAACCAATTGTTGGGTGTGTGGTTTAATGCCACATACCATTAACAAGGGTATTCCTTATCTAGTGCTGCCGTTTAGTTAGAATGGATCGTCATGGGCATTCCAGACCATGTTTCTTTTTGCATTAGATGCCTACTCCCCGCGACAACCGCGTTCCATCAGACCTAGCACAAACAATAAGGCCTTAATGAAAGGAGTTGCCGATATGAGCAGAGATATCGACGCATACTCATCTATTCCCAAGGATGAATTGCGAGCTTATGTAGGGTGGAACGCGACGGGGTATAGCATTAGTCTGGGTGAAAGACAGCGGAAAATTTCATCCCCAATTTGGGTCGTACCCCACATAGGTCGGTTCTGTTTACAAGGTAATGGTCAGAATCCAAGAGCTCAACTGGGGAAAAGTGACTGTACTGAAACGTACACTTTCCCATCACAGTTTTCCCCTGCGTTTTTGGCTGCCAAGGGTACATATTTTGTCTGCAATGACCGAGCATATACATGGTTGCCCCCTGATTTCTCAGGCACATGTTATATTGCAAATTTGCTACCGCCAACATTTACTGCTGCCTCTGATTATCACAAGACCAGAGTTGTAAGAGGCGTGATTAGTAAGGAGGATACTGCCGGTCAGGAAGCGGGAGACTTCTTTTTGGGTTTCCTGCCGTTTTGGGGACCGATGGTCAATAGTAGGAACCTGAGACAACTGACTCGTGTGGTTGAATCCACTGTTAATGTTACGGCTGGTGCCCTTGGTAATCTGACAGCCGAGCTCCAAGCGGATCGCCTCATTACTTTGCAGAACCGTATGGTTCTAGACGTCATACTTGCAGACCGTGGTGGGGTATGTGAGGTCATCCAATCTAGCTGTTGCATTTTCATACCAGATAACGCTCCAACAGTTTATCAAGCCATCTCCAAACTACATAAAATATCTGAATCTATTCACGTGGCTAAAGGAGATTGGTCACTGGTGGGGTGGTTCTGGGAACTGATATCTGCCTGGGGTTGGAAGATTCTGATGGTCATTGGAATGATCTTAGCCATTCTTTTCCTGTTCTGTCTGTGTATACAGTGTGCTCCTGCGATATGTGGCCTCTGTGCTACATTATGCGTAAGGAAACCTGTATCGAGGGACGAGCTAAGTAATAGGATGATGCTACAGCAACATCTCCATGACTTCATGAATATAGACCTGGACTCGGATTGAAATGAGCCTAGTTATTGCCTATGTAAGGGCAAAAGGAGGGTCTGTGGTACTTTAGAATTTGGGACCGCGTGGGAGACAGGGCCTTACCCCTGCCTATTCCGGTATTAGCGAACCGCGAATGGCCAATGCAGTATGTACAAGTGCTTTGTATAACGTTTTAGCGATAAATGCACTTTGTATACGATATTTTACATTAACTTCGTGGGTTCCATCTTGGAGCGGTGGCCATCTTATGGTTGCCCTCACATAGGCTACACATTACAAACAAGCACAGGCCTTTGGAACACATGTGCTTTCTGTTTGACTTCTCTGTGACCTGTGCAGCTTGGCTCCGCTGCCCCAGGTCAGTCTGGTCTCACGAGCTCCCTGTCCTACGGCCACCTGTGATTAGCATCAGGGTTTGACACACCATAAAGCCTTTTCATCCCACACAAGCCTCCGGCTAATCTCTTTCACACCTGACTCTTCCTGCTTTATGGCTTGTTTTACAAACAGGAGGTGCCCGTGTTTATTGGGGTCTGCTGATATCTGATGTGGGATCTGAGCCTCGCTGGGTAAATAATTGTGGGCTGGCTGAACTGGAATGTGGGATGGTCATCATGACTCTGCCTTTTCGTTTGTAATGAATACATGTGAATGACCATATCGTAAAACGAGGAATGTGTGCCTGAAGCATGATATTTTGTATTTAAGGAGAAGCCCGTTTCTGTAAGTTTAAGCAGTCTCCTGAGAACATACATTGTGTTGTACTTCTCGGATACCTGTAATTGGTCTGCAGCCAATAAATCGATCTTTGACTTCACCCAGAAGACTCTGTGTTTCTGTAGGTCTGAAACAGGAAGAACCCGAAGTCTTAGGGTGTGTTCCCCTGCACCGCTGGGTTTTAAAAACCCAGTATTTCAGGGGGAGCGAAATAAAGTAAGACAGAGGGGTTGCAAAGTGGCCAGACTGATTTTATTTGCATCCAAGTACACCAGCATCAGAGTTTGCCAGTGAAGTGCTACTTTCGTTTTCTCGTCTTCCTTTGAACAGTATTGTTGTTCCCAGGGGGGGTGAAATAAAGTAAGACAGAGGGGTTGCAAAGTGGCCAGATTGATTTTATTTGCATCCAAGTACACCAGCATCAGAGTTTGCCAGTGAAGTGCTACTTTCGTTTTCTCGTCTTCCTTTGAACAGTATTGTTGTTCCCAGGGGGGGCGAAATAAAGTAAGACAGAGGGGTTGCAAAGTGGCCAGATTGATTTTATTTGCATCCAAGTACCCCAGCATCAGAGTTTGCCAGTGAAGTGCTACTTTCGTTTTCTCGTCTTCCTTTGAACAGTATTGTTGTTCCCAGGGGGGGCGAAATAAAGTAAGACAGAGGGGTTGCAAAGTGGCCAGATTGATTTTATTTGCATCCAAGTACCCCAGCATCTGAGTTTGCCAGTGAAGTGCTACTTTCGTTTTCTCGTCTTCCTTTGAACAGTATTGTTGTTCCCAGGGGGGGCGAAATAAAGTAAGACAGAGGGGTTGCAAAGTGGCCAGATTGATTTTATTTGCATCCAAGTACACCAGCATTAGAGTTTGCCAGTGAAGTGCTACTTTCGTTTTCTCGTCTAACTTTGAACAGCATTGTTGTTCCCAGGGGGGGCAAAATAAAGTAAGACAGAGGGGTTGCAAAGTGGCCAGATTGATTTTATTTGCATCCAAGTACACCAGCATCAGAGTTTGCCAGTGAAGTGCTACTTTTGTTTTCTCGTCTTCCTTTGAACAGTATTGTTGTTCCCAGGGGGGGGCGAAATAAAGTAAGACAGAGGGGTTGCAAAGTGGCCAGATTGATTTTATTTGCATCCCAGTAAACCAGCATCAGAGTTTGCCAGTGAAGTGCTACTTTCTTTTTCTCGTCTAACTTTGAACAGCATTGTTGTTCCCAGGGGGGGGCGAAATAAAGTAAGACAGAGGGGTTGCAAAGTGGCCAGATTGATTTTATTTGCATCCAAGTACACCAGCATCAGAGTTTGCCAGTGAAGTGCTACTTTCGTTTCCTCGTCTTCCTTTGAACAGTATTGTTGTTCTCAGGGGGGGCGTAATAAAGTAAGACAGAGGGGTTGCAAAGTGGCCAGATTGATTTTATTTGCATCCAAGTACACCAGCATCAGAGTTTGCCAGTGAAGTGCTACTTTTGTTTTCTCGTCTTCCTTTGAACAGTATTGTTGTTCCCAGGGGGGGCGAAATAAAGTAAGACAGAGGGGTTGCAAAGTGGCCAGATTGTTTTTATTTGCATCCAAGTACACCAGCATCAGAGTTTGCCGGTGAAGTGCTACTTTCGTTTTCTCGTCTAACTTTGAACAGCATTGTTGTTCCCAGGGGGGGCGAAATAAAGTAAGACAGAGCGGTTGCAAAGTGGCCAGATTGATTTTATTTGCATCCAAGTACACCAGCATCAGAGTTTGCCAGGGTAGTGCTACTTTCGTTTTCTCGTCTTCCTTTGAACAACATTGTTGTTTCCAGGGTGGGAGAGTGTACCATTTCTGGAGGTACTGCAATACCTGGTTGATGGGTGAATTGGAAAACACAATGTGCACCATGGTTCTGTGTTTATGGATGTGGTCTACCATACTGCTTATGTTTTGTAAGGATGTAAGCAATGGACAGTGAAACGGTTCCCTTCAGGGCCCTCTAGTCATGTCCATAACTTTTCAGGTGAAACCACTCGCTGATTTCTGAATAGTTAGTGAGAGATCGTTTAGGTAACCATGTTGTTTCTGCTTACATTTCACATGCTTTGCATTCCCTAGGAGTGTTTTCTTTTTTTTTTATTGTTATTGTTATTGTTATATTGGATTTATATCGCGCCCACTCACCTGCAGGTCTCTAGGCGCTCGGAAATCGATGGTAACAACAATAAACTTGGCAAACACAGAATGAAAGACACTCCCTGGTCTAAGTTACACTCAGGATTCTTCTAAACAACAGTGTTTTTAGCATCTTCCTAAACCGCAGGAGGTTCCCTTCCCTGCGCAGCACCTCAGGCAGCGTGTTCCATAGCTGAGGGACTAACACAGAGAAGGCTCTTCCTCCCTTAGTTACTAATTTGTAACGGGGGCAGACCAATAGCTGAGAATCTGAAGATCTAAGTGTTCTCACTGGGCTGTACACCTCCAAACGATCTGTAATATAGGCTGGTGCCTGACCGTAAATTGCTTTATGAGCCGTGCATAAGTTCTTAAATTCCACTCGCTCTTTAATGGGGAGCCAATGCAGTCTATGTAGCAGGGGGGAGGCCTTAGTTCTCCTTGGGAGTCTAAAAATGAGTCGTGCCGCGTCATTCATCACGACCTGTAGTCTGTTAGTCAGAGTTTTAGGTAGGCCAAGATAGAGAGCGTTTCCGTAATCTATCCTTGAAATGACAGTTGCTGCTACGATTGAGCGCATCATCGATTGAGAGAGGACAGGGGCTAACTTCCGCAGCTGTCGACTGATATTTGTACAGCTTCCCACCATGGAAGAAATTTGACTGGACATTGAGAGGTCACAATCCAGTTTGATCCCCAAGCTCTTTACATTCAGACTTGGTTTTGGAGCAAGGCCTAGCTCCGCTGGCCAATAGAGGTCACTCCAAGGTGAGGCGGTGGATGGAATCACCAATACCTCAGTCTTATCTGGATTGATCTTCAACAGATTTTCAGTCATCCATTGTACAGTGTACCTCAAGATGTTCTGGGCGTTGAGTTGTGCGGTCCTTGTATTATCGACACTCAGCAACAGCTGCGTGTCGTCCGCATAATTAAAGACTCTACAGCCCCTGCTGGCCAGTGATGCAATCAGAGGTTGTAGGTAGAGATTGAATAGGAGTGGGGACAGGGCAGAGCCCTGTGGCACCCCACATTCCAAAGTCCCCACCTCCGATGTTTCATCCCCCAGTTGTATCCTTTGTGTCCTTCCCAAAAGGAAGGATTGCAACCATTTAAAGGCCAGGCCTTTGATCCCAAAATCATTCAGTCTATCCAAGAGTAGGGCATGACTGACCGTATCAAACACCGCTGATAGATCTAACAAAATCAGGGCGCTCGGTTTTTTACAGTCAGCCATGCCTCTTAATTCATCCAGCACCGAGAGCATCACCAGCTCGGTGCTGTGATGAGCTCGGAACCCTGCCTGTCGCTCATGGAGTAGATGGTGAGACTCCAGATACAAAGTCAGGGACTTTAATACATGCTGTTCCAGTATTTTTGAGAGGAAAGGCAGCTGGGAAATAGGCCTGTAGTTCTTTAACACTGCAGGATCCGCACCAGGTTTCTTCAATAGAGGCCTTACACGTGCCTCCTTGAATTCCAACGGTAGGTACCCTATTTCCAAGGATCTATTAAGGAGGGAGATAATACATTCCTCCAATAAGGGACGAGCTACACGAAAGACACTGGGTGGGCACGGATCTGCTGGAGAGCCAGATTTAATTTTACCCATCAGTTTCTCCAGACTCAGCGCATCCAGCTCTGGAAATACTGTGATAGTGCAGTCAGCTGAGTTATAAGAGGTCGGAGTTATGGCAGTCTCATTTACCATCCCATTCTTTATTTCCATAATAATGGTCTTCACTATTTCTAAAAAGTACCCCTGAAAAGAATTACAATTTATAAGGGACTTGGGGTTTTCAGGTTTTTTACTTAATTCTGACAGAATTTTAAACGTCTCTTTCTGGACGTTGGCTGCCTTACTTAAGCGGGACTCATAGTGTTCCGCTTTAGCTAGGGCAATGAACTTTTTATATAAGTGAAGGGAGGCTTTATAGAGATTCCTAGCTGTATCCTGCTTAGTTTTCCTCCAACCTCTTTCCAAGGCTCTAAGCTTTCTTTTATGCTCCCTTAATGATGGCGTAAACCAGGGAGCCCCCTTACCAGGTCCCTTTATCAGCTGTGATCTTACTGGCGCTATCTGGTCGATAGCCTGAGCCAAGCTCCGCGTTCGATCCGCGTATTCTCGGTCCAGACTACATTCCAGATCCGAAGATTGGTTCATTGATGGTAGCGCCTTGGTCAGAGTTATTAAATCAACCTCTGCCCATTTACGAGTTCTCCTGGTTTCCAACGATAAATTGTGTATATGACCATCAATACGTATCTCGCAGGACACTAGATGGTGGTCTGACCATATGCATGGTACAACATCTTTAAGAGTGACATTTGTGTCTGTAGTCCACACGAGGTAAAGAACATGACCTTTAGTGTGTGTGGGAACTTCCACAAGTTGTTTAAAACTCAGGGCAGCCATCATGATGTTCCATTGGCGAGTGGCCAAGTCCCAGTGGGGGTTATCCCAATGCAGATTAAAATCTCCTGTGACCAAGATTTTCGTGTATCGGGTACATAAGTCCGACATAATAGGCCCAAAGAAGTCATAAAAGAGTGGGGTTGAGTTTGGTGGGCGATAGACTGACAAAACCACCCAACAAGAGTTGTTCATGGTTATCTTTACCCCAAGCAGGTCAGCTAGGTCTACTGACTCAGATAACAGTCTTTCAACTGACAGGCTCTTTTTAAAAAGGATCGCTACCCCTCCCCCCCGCGCACCTCCCGGGCGGTTATGCCATATGGCATCATAGCCCCCTGGGAGAGCGGCAATGATGTCAGGCATCAAATTATCACCCAACCAGGTCTCCGAGAGGGTCAGGACATCGATGTCATTGTCCTGAAGCAGGCTATAGACTTCCACATGATGGCGGTGGAGTGATCTAGTATTTAGGCTAACAATCTTCAGTATAGAGCGCCGGCCTGAGGGGGTAACCTTATGAGGGCGAGATATAGCATAATTATTAATAGTCATCAGGGTTACGCAGTCCGGGCACCGCTCACCTTTATCCAGACTGCGCAGCTCCTCTGAGGAATAAGTGCGCCTGTGGCCAGACGACCGAGCCTCCGGGCCCGTCCGTGCGCGGACGGGCGCCGACGGGCTGGACTCTGGCGTGACTCCGGCGATGCTCTGGCGAACCCGCCGCACGTACCCGCTGCGCGTCAGCATGACCGGCTTAAGTACCGGTCTAGCGTCCTTGTGACGACTAGACCGCTCCGATCCTCAGCCCTCACCCAAGATGTCCGCCGTTCTGGCAGTGCAGTGTGATTTAGATGGGGGAAGGGGCCAGCTCCAAACGCGGTGTTCTCAAGTTTTTAATGTGCAGGTATGTGGCGGTTAAATAGCAGATAACAACAAGGTGCAATGATAAAAATAAATTTTAACTCAAAGAGCAAAACGGGAACTCTAAAAACATGCTGTAATGCTCCTGGTGAGCGCGCTACGCTCTACGATGTGCTAGAGCTTCTCTATGTTGCCAGGAATAATCTCCAAGTAACCGGCCGCCTGATTTACCCGGCTTAAGTACCGGTCTAGCGTCCTTGTGACGACTAGACCGCTCCGATCCTCAGCCCTCACCCAAGATGTCCGCCGTTCTGGCAGTGCAGTGTGATTTAGATGGGGGAAGGGGCCCGCTCCAAACGCGGTGTTCTCAAGTTTTTAATGGGCAGGTATGTGGCGGTTAAATAGCAGATAACAACAAGGTGCAACAATAAAAATAAATTTTAACTCAAAGAGAAAAACGGGAACTCTAAAAACATGCTGTAATGCTCCTGGTGAGCACGCTACGCTCTACGATGTGCTAGAGCTTCTCTATGTTGCCAGGAATAATCTCCAAGTCAGCGTATTACTCTTATCAAGTGCATAATTTGAATTGAGCCACATCCAAGTGTTTATAGCGGGCACAATTAGGTTATAGCTGAAGGCAGTGCGAGTTTCTCTCAGTGGGCAAGTATGGCGTTCAGTGGGGATGTGGCACTATGGCCGGAGCTGTTGAATTTAGAAATGGGGAACCGGGTTCAGCATTCATGACCAGTCCACCACACCACTGTACTGAGGGAGCACATTCCCATGCTAGACCGTAGAAGGCCCCACTAGACCTTAGAAGGCTTGATGTCTTAGCACAAGCAGGTGTACTGTAGTGGTGTCAACTTACAAAAGAGTACAAATTACAAGTAGAGGTATAAAAGTGCAATAAATGGCAGACACGCAAAACACAGGAACACACTGGGTAGGCACTTCTACGGGCATGGAGAACAGAATTTCCTATAATGTAAAGACTTCCTTCACACAATAGAGAGGGTGTGAATTAAGTTTGGAAGTGTCTTTGCAGGAGGAGAACTTTGAGGTTAGTTTTGAAGGACTGGGAAGAGGGAGGGGGTGGTCCGGAGCTGAGGCTCAGTTTCAGATTCTCGCCGCGTTGCTTGTAAAGGATTGGGCCATCGATCTTTCCTTTTTGAAAGTGGGAGGTTCAAGCAATAAATTTTGCGCAGTACGTGATGGTCTAGAGCATTATATGCATATGTTACAATAACGTTTTTTTTCTTCTTTTTATTCTAGTCTAAAGCTTTTCGACGGTGGCTGTTCTGCAGTTTTGTGTAGTTGCATTGTGTTGGTAAGAAATTTTTTGTTGTATTTACACCAAATGAGTAATAATATAATGTCTGAATGAATTTTTTTGTAAGTGATGTCATAATGGCGGCATATTTAGTTAGTGGTTTGAGCATGAAATTCTTTGCGATGTGTTTTGCATAGTCTTATGTGTAATTGCTTTTCTCTTTCTTTTTTAGTGGGATATTGTTGATCCATACTGTGTCTGTACAGAGTTGGTGGTGGTGAGTAGTTTAGCTGCCTCTGGCAAGTGAGTGGTATTGTTTTGGAGTATATTTGAGTTTTTGATAAAGGTGCTTTTTGTTTATTACTTATTTTACAAAGAGTTTGTTGTTGTTGACTTGTTTGACAAGTTACCTTTATTAGTAAGCAATATGGCTAGCCGTAGAATGACTGCTCAACAGGTGGTCGGTATGCTTCTTGAATCTTCCTCTGAGCATGATTATGAGACTGACAGTGCGTCTGAGGGAGAGGAGGGAGGGGAAGATTCTGGCAGTGAGTTTTCACTCAACATGGAATCATCGGATGATGAAGGTACTCTCAGTGCAGATGAAGGTACTGTTGGTGTGGATGAAGCAACTCTCAGTGCGGATGAAGTGCCTGTCTTAGAGGAGGAAACTGCTGTGCCGATGGTGCAAGAGGCATCTGGATTGCAGTCTGAGGCTGCTAGGCTTCCTACTGGAAGTGCTGGACTTTGGGTTGATCCAAACATGGTGCAGCCGGTGTTGCCTGCCTTTAGCGGTGATGCAGGGTGTACAGTGAATTGTGAAAACTTTTTGCCTATACAGTTTTTTCAGTTGTTTATGGATGATGTATTTTTGGGTGAGATTGTTGAGCAGACGAATTTGTATGCTGAACAGTTTTTGAGGAACAACAGCGACAAACTTAGGCCCCAGTCTAGAGCTACCCGGTGGACTCCCACATATCTGGAAGAGATTAAGAAGTTTTTGGGTTTGACTTTATTGATGGGTGTGGTAAGGAAGCCAACCTTGGCTTCATATTGGTCTACTAGCCCCTTGTTGGCAACTGCCATATTTCCTGCAGTTATGACTCGTAATCGGTATTTACTTTTGCTACGTATGCTGCATTTTGTTGATAATTCTATGGCGTTGCCACAAGATCACCCTGACTGTGACTGTCTTTTTAAGATTCGGCCCGTTCTTGATCACTTTGTGGATCGATTTTCTGAGATCTATACTCCAGGGAAAGAAATATCTATTGATGAGTCTTTGGTCTGGTTCAAGGGCCGTTTGGTTTTTAGGCAGTACATCCCTAGCAAGAGGGCACACTATGGAATTAAGCTGTATATGTTGTCTGAGAGTAGGACAGGATATGTTTTTAATTTTCGTGTGTACACTGGTAGAGATTCTACTATTGACCCCCCAGGTTGTCCGTCCACTTTTGGAGTTGCAGAGAAAATTGTGTGGGATCTTGCTAGGAGACTGTTTAACAGAGGCCACCATTTGTACCTTGATAACTTCTATACTGCTGTGCAATTATTTAAGGAATTGTATAAAGTGGACACTTTTGCATGTGGCACAATCCGCTCTAACGGTAAAGCTTATCCGAAAGAGCTTGTTTGCAAAAAACTTCAGAGGGGGCAGTGCAGTTCCTTGCGTAGTGATGAACTACTAGCTGTAAAATTTGTGGACAGGAGGGATGTGTACATGCTGACTACCATCCATGATGAGAGTACTTCACCTGTGGCTGTTTGGGGTCAGGTTGCTGAAGTGCGCAAACCTGTGTGCATTCTAGACTACAATAAGCACATGGGTGGTGTTGACAGAGTAGATCAGAGGTTGGAACCTTACTCTGCTATTCGGAAGGCTTATGTTTGGTATAAGAAGTTGTCCATCCATTTTTTCGAATTAGCAATGTTCAATGCTTTTATTGTGTTCAAGGAGTGTTCTCCTGCGTCAAAGTTGACATTTCTTCAGTTTCAGCACTCTGTGATAGCTAGCCTTGTTGTTGTGGAACAGGCAAGTGTTCCTAGATTTGGAGTGGTGGAGGATGTGGTTCGATTGAAAGATCGCCACTTTCCTGATTTCATCCCTCCCACACCGGCAAAAGATTTTCCCACTAGGAGATGCAGAGTCTGTTGGCGAAGAGGTACGCGTAAGGAGATTCGTATGTACTGCCTCGACTGTCCATCTAAACCTGGGCTGTGTGTCCCTGCTTGTTTTAGAGCGTACCATACGCAAAAGAATGTTTGGGAGCATTCATGAGTGGTAAAGTTAACTGATTGGTTTGTATTCTTTGAAAAATTTGATTCTGTTTCAAGGTTGGCGTTAGTGCAATGTGTTTAGTTTCTGATTTTGTGTTTGTAGATTTGTATCTATTTGTGATTTGTTTGTGTTTTTATTTTTGTCTAAAAAAATCCTAAATGTGTTGGCAGTGTGTGTGGACTGGCACTTCTTTGGCGGTCTACGTGGAATGGTGCTTGGCTGGCGGTGTGCATTGACTGGTGCTTGGCTGGTGGTGTGCGTGGACTGGTGCTTGGCTGGCGGTGTGCGTGGACTGGTGCTTGGCTGGCGGTGTGCGTGGACTGGTGCTTGGCTGGCGGCGTGCATGGACTGGTGCTTGGCTGGTGGTGTGCGTGGACTGGTGCTTGGCTGGCGGTGTGCGTGGACTGGTGCTTGGCTGGCGGTGTGTGTGGACTGGTGCTTGGCTGGCGGTGTGCGTGGACTGGTGCTTGGCTGGCAGTGTGCGTGGACTGGCGATTGGCTGGTGGTGTGCCTGGACTGGCGCTTGGCTAGCGGTGTGCGTGCACTGGTGTTTAGCTAGCGGTGTGCGTGGACTGGTGCTCGGCTAGCGGTGTGCGTGGACTGGCGCTCGGCTGGCTGTGTGTGAGTAGTGACTTGCTGCTGGTCACTACACACACTGCTAGCTGAGTGCCACTCCACGCAATCCATCTGCTTGTGTAGTTGCTGTGTCAGGAATGTGGGCGTGTGAAAGTGATGGGCCCTTGAATGGCGCTGTTTGCTGGTGTGAGTTTTGTTATGTGATGGGCCCGCGGCTGGCGGTGTGAATGGTTTTGTATGTCTCACGCGTATGAAAGGTGTATGAATGGCCTGTAAAGAGGTTGGTGCCTTGTCGTGGCTTTACAGCTCACGAGCTGTGAGTCAATGGTTCAGTTTCTCGCCCTTTCAATTATTAACAGTGCATTTCATTTTTGTGAAACCACTTGCTAATACAATTGTATATTCTGAACCATCACTCACCCTCGTGCCAAATCCAACCAGTATGTGTGTGTGCTTGAGGATTAGATGGCTGTGCAGTAATATTTGCCTTTCTGAAGCAGGGTGTACCTTGTCCCTTTTGTGAATTTTGTAATGTGTTGTTTTTGTGCCTGGTGGTGCGAATGGTCTTGTGTGTATCACATATGAAAGGTGTGTGAATGGCCTGTAAAGCGGTTGGTGCCTTGCCGTGGCTTTACAGCTCACGAGCTGCGAGTCATTGGTTCAGTTTATTCTTCATTGAATTATTGACAGTGCATTTCATTTTTGTGAAATCTCTTGTTAATAAAATTTAATATACTGAACCATCACTCGCCCTCGTGCCAAATCCAACCAATATGTGTGTGCGTTTGAGGAATAGGTGGCTGTGCAGGATTCTTTGTCTTTTTAGTTTCTCTGCCAAGGTGTATGTTCCATGTAAAAATAACCCACCAACTGTAGATATTGTCGTAAACCCATGGGAGTTCATGGTGATGTCTCTCTTGTGAATTCCAAAATGGTTTTTTATCCTCAATGTCCTGCAAACCTCAAAATATCTGTCACATTGTCCATGCAATATTGTGCCGAAATTCTCACGTTGTAGAAACAATGTCAAAACGTTCTGGTTTTGCAAGGGGGTCAACTGTCTTTTTGGCCCGTGCTCGGCGGCCATCTAGGGAAACCTACCAAACCCATACATTTCTGAAAACTAGATACCCGGGGGCTGCCAGGGAGGTATGGCTTGCGTGGATCCCCCAACGTTTCCTTACCCAGAATCCCCTGCAAACCTCAATTTTAGCTGAAAAAATCACTTTTTTCACACTTTTTTGTGTGGGAAAGTTGTGGCATCACCGGGCTCACTCAAATTTCACACCTCCCAGCGTTCCCCTGGGTCTCCCGGTAAAAATGGTGCCTCACTTGTGTGGGAGGCCCAAGTACCCGCGACAGGCAAGGGCCCAAAACGTAGTGATGCGACATCAACATTGCCTATCTCAAAACCACCTGGTTTTGAAAGGGGGGTCTCTTGGGTTTTTGGCCCGCTGCACGGCGGCCATCTAGGGAAACCTACCAAACCCATACATTTCTGAAAACTAGACACCCGGGGGCTTCCAGGGAGGTATGGCTTGCGTGGATCCCCCAACGTTTCCTTACCCAGAATCCCCTGCAAACCTCAATTTTAGCTGAAAAAATCACTTTTTTCACACTTTTTTGTGTGGGAAAGTTGTGGCATCACCGGGCTCACTCAAATTTCCCACCTCCCAGCGTTCCCCTGGGTCTCCCGGTAAAAATGGTGCCTCACTTGTGTGGGAGGCCCAAGTACCCGCGACAGGCAAGGGCCCAAAACGTAGTGATGCGACATCAACATTGCCTATCTCAAAACCACCTGGTTTTGCAAGGGGGGTCTCTTGGGTTTTTGGCCCGGTGCACGGCGGCCATCTAGGGAAACCTACCAAACCCATACATTTCTGAAAACTAGACACCCGGGGGCTTCCAGGGAGGTATGGCTTGTGTGGATCCCCAAACGTTTCCTTACCCAGAATCCCCTGCAAACCTCAATTTTAGCTGAAAAAATCACATTTTTTCACACTTTTTTGTGTGGGAAAGTTGTTTCATCACCGGGCTCACTCAAATTTCCCACCTCCCAGCGTTCCCCTGGGTCTCCCGGTAAAAATGGTGCCTCACTTGTGTGTGAGGCCCAAGTACCCGCGACAGGCAAGGGCTCAAAACGTAGTGATGCGACATCAACATTGCCTATCTCAAAACCACCTGGTTTTGCAAGGGGGGTCTCTTGGGTTTTTGGCCCGGTGCACGGCGGCCATCTAGGGAAACCTACCAAACCCATACATTTCTGAAAACTAGACACCCGGGGGCTTCCAGGGAGGTATGGCTTGCGTGGATCCCCCAACGTTTCCTTACCCAGAATCCCCTGCAAACCTCAATTTTAGCTGAAAAAATCACCTTTTTCACACTTTTTTGTGTGGGAAAGTTGTGGCATCACCGGGCTCACTCAAATTTCCCACCTCCCAGCGTTCCCCTGGGTCTCCCGGTAAAAATGGTGCATCACTTGTGTGGGAGGCCCAAGTACCCGCGACAGGCAAGGGCCCAAAACGTAGTGATGCGACATCAACATTGCCTATCTCAAAACCACCTGGTTTTGAAAGGGGGGTCTCTTGGGTTTTTGGCCCGCTGCACGGCGGCCATCTAGGGAAACCTACCAAACCCATACATTTCTGAAAACTAGACACCCGGGGGCTTCCAGGGAGGTATGGCTTGCGTGGATCCCCCAACGTTTCCTTACCCAGAATCCCCTGCAAACCTCAATTTTAGCTGAAAAAATCACTTTTTTCACACTTTTTTGTGTGGGAAAGTTGTGGCATCACCGGGCTCACTCAAATTTCCCACCTCCCAGCGTTCCCCTGGGTCTCCCGGTAAAAATGGTGCCTCACTTGTGTGGGAGGCCCAAGTACCCGCGACAGGCAAGGGCCCAAAACGTAGTGATGCGACATCAACATTGCCTATCTCAAAACCACCTGGTTTTGCAAGGGGGGTCTCTTGGGTTTTTGGCCCGGTGCACGGCGGCCATCTAGGGAAACCTACCAAACCCATACATTTCTGAAAACTAGACACCCGGGGGCTTCCAGGGAGGTATGGCTTGCGTGGATCCCCAAACGTTTCCTTACCCAGAATCCCCTGCAAACCTCAATTTTAGCTGAAAAAATCACATTTTTTCACACTTTTTTGTGTGGGAAAGTTGTTTCATCACCGGGCTCACTCAAATTTCCCACCTCCCAGCGTTCCCCTGGGTCTCCCGGTAAAAATGGTGCCTCACTTGTGTGTGAGGCCCAAGTACCCGCGACAGGCAAGGGCTCAAAACGTAGTGATGCGACATCAACATTGCCTATCTCAAAACCACCTGGTTTTGCAAGGGGGGTCTCTTGGGTTTTTGGCCCGGTGCACGGCGGCCATCTAGGGAAACCTACCAAACCCATACATTTCTGAAAACTAGACACCCGGGGGCTTCCAGGGAGGTATGGCTTGCGTGGATCCCCCAAGGTTTCCTTACCCAGAATCCCCTGCAAACCTCAATTTTAGCTGAAAAAATCACTTTTTTCACACTTTTGTGTGTGGGAAAGTTGTGGCATCACCGGGCTCACTCAAATTTCCCACCTCCCAGCCTTCCCCTGGGTCTCCCGGTAAAATTGGTGCCTCACTTGTGTGGGAGGCCCAAGTACCCGCGACAGGCAAGGGCCCAAAACGTAGTGATGCGACATCAACATTGCCTATCTCAAAACCACCTGGTTTTGCAAGAGGGGGTCTCTTGGGTTTTTGGCCCGGTGCACGGCGGCCATCTAGGGAAACCTACCAAACCCATACATTTCTGAAAACTAGACACCCGGGGGCTTCCAGGGAGGTATGGCTTGCGTGGATCCCCCAACATTTCCTTACCCAGAATCCCCTGCAAACCTCAATTTTAGCTGAAAAAATCACCTTTTTCACACTTTTTTGTGTGGGAAAGTTGTGGCATCACCGGGCTCACTCAAATTTCCCACCTCCCAGCGTTCCCCTGGGTCTCCCGGTAAAAATGGTGCATCACTTGTGTGGGAGGCCCAAGTACCCGCGACAGGCAAGGGCCCAAAACGTAGTGATGCGACAATTGAGGTTTGCAGGGGATTCTGGGTAAGGAAACGTTGGGGGATCTACGCAAGCCATACCTCCCTGGAAGCCCCCGGGTGTCTAGTTTTCAGAAATGTATGGGTTTGGTAGGTTTCCCTAGATGGCCGCCGTGCACCGGGCCAAAAACCCAAGAGACCCCCCTTGCAAAACCAGGTGGTTTTGAGATAGGCAATGTTGATGTCGCATCACTACGTTTTGGGCCCTTGCCTGTCGCGGGTACTTGGGCCTCCCACACAAGTAAGGCACCATTTTTACCGGGAGACCCAGGGGAACGCTGGGAGGTGGGAAATTTGAGTGAGCCCGGTGATGCCACAACTTTCCCACACAAAAAAGTGTGAAAAAAGTGATTTTTTTCAGCTAAAATTGAGGTTTGCAGGGGATTCTGGGTAAGGAAACTTTGGGGGATCCACGCAAGCCATACCTCCCTGGAAGCCCCCGGGTGTCTAGTTTTCAGAAATGTATGGGTTTGGTAGGTTTCCCTAGATGGCCGTCGTGCACCGGGCCAAAAACCCAAGAGACCCCCCTTGCAAAACCAGGTGGTTTTGAGATAGGCAATGTTGATGTCGCATCACTACGTTTTGGGCCCTTGCCTGTCGCGGGTACTTGGGCCTCCAACACAAGTGAGGCACCATTTTTACCGGGAGACCCAGGGGAACGCTGGGAGGTGGGAAATTTGAGTGAGCCCGGTGATGCCACAACTTTCCCACACAAAAAAGTGTGAAAAAAGTGATTTTTTCAGCTAAAATTGAGGTTTGCAGGGGATTCTGGGTAAGGAAACGTTGGGGGATCCACGCAAGCCATACCTCCCTGGAAGCCCCCGGGTGTCTAGTTTTCAGAAATGTATGGGTTTGGTAGGTTTCCCTAGATGGCCGCCGTGCACCGGGCCAAAAACCCAAGAGACCCCCCTTGCAAAACCAGGTGGTTTTGAGATAGGCAATGTTGATGTCGCATCACTACGTTTTGGGCCCTTGCCTGTCGCGGGTACTTGGGCCTCCCACACAAATGAGGCACCATTTTTACCGGGAGACCCAGGGGAACGCTGGGAATTGGGAAATTTGATTGAGCCCGGTGATGCCATAACTTTCCCACACAAAAAAGTGTGAAAAAAGTGATTTTTTCAGCTAAAATTGAGGTTTGCAGGGGATTCTGGGTAAGGAAACGTTGGGGGATCCACGCAAGCCATACCTCCCTGGAAGCCCCCGGGTGTCTAGTTTTCAGAAATGTATGGGTTTGGTAGGTTTCCCTAGATGGCCGCCGTGCACCGGGCCAAAAACCCAAGAGACCCCCCTTGCAAAACCAGGTGGTTTTGAGATAGGCAATGTTGATGTCGCATCACTACGTTTTGGGCCCTTGCCTGTCGCGGGTACTTGGGCCTCCCACACAAGTGTGGCACCATTTTTACCGGGAGACCCAGGGGAACGCTGGGAGGTGGGAAATTTGAGTGAGCCCGGTGATGCCACAACCTTCCCACACAAAAAAGTGTGAAAAAAGTGATTTTTTTCAGCTAAAATTGAGGTTTGCAGGGGATTCTGGGTAAGGAAACGTTGGGGGATCCACGCAAGCCATACCTCCCTGGAAGCCCCCGGGTGTCTAGTTTTCAGAAATGTATGGGTTTGGTAGGTTTCCCTAGATGGCCGCCGTGCACCGGGCCAAAAACCCAAGAGACCCCCCTTGCAAAACCAGGTGGTTTTGAGATAGGCAATGTTGATGTCGTACACTACGTTTTGGGCCCTTGCCTGTCGCGGGTACTTGGGCCTCCCACACAAGTGAGGCACCATTTTTACCAGGAGACCCAGGGGAACGCTGGGAGGTGGGAAATTTGAGTGAGCCCGGTGATGCCACAACTTTCCCACACAAAAAAGTGTGAAAAAAGTGATTTTTTTCAGCTAAATTTGAGGTTTGCAGGGGATTCTGGGTAAGGAAACGTTGGGGGATCCACGCAAGCCATACCTCCCTGGAAGCCCCCGGGTGTCTAGTTTTCAGAAATGTATGGGTTTGGTAGGTTTCCCTAGATGGCCTTCGTGCACCGGGCCAAAAACCCAAGAGACCCCCCTTGCAAAACCAGGTGGTTTTGAGATAGGCAAAGTTGATGTCGCATCACTACGTTTTGGGCCCTTGCCTGTCGCGGGTACTTGGGCCTCCCACACAAGTGAGGCACCATTTTTACCGGGAGACCCAGGGGAACGCTGGGAGGTGGGAAATTTGAGTGAGCCCGGTGATGCCACAACTTTCCCACACAAAAAAGTGTGAAAAAAGTGATTTTTTCAGCTAAAATTGAGGTTTGCAAGGGATTCTGGGTAAGGAAACTTTGGGGGATCCACGCAAGCCATACCTCCCTGGAAGCCCCCGGGTGTCTAGTTTTCAGAAATGTATGGGTTTGGTAGGTTTCCCTAGATGGCCGTCGTGCACCGGGCCAAAAACCCAAGAGACCCCCCTTGCAAAACCAGGTGGTTTTGAGATAGGCAATGTTGATGTCGCATCAACTACGTTTTGGGCCCTTGCCTGTCGCGGGTACTTGGGCCTCCCACACAAGTGAGGCACCATTTTTACCAGGAGACCCAGGGGAACGCTGGGAGGTGGGAAATTTGAGTGAGCCCGGTGATGCCACAACTTTCCCACACAAAAAAGTGTGAAAAAAGTGATTTTTTTCAGCTAAAATTGAGGTTTGCAGGGGATTCTGGGTAAGGAAACGTTGGGGGATCCACGCAAGCCATACCTCCCTGGAAGCCCCCTGGTGTCTAGTTTTCAGAAATGTATGGGTTTGGTAGGTTTCCCTAGATGGCCTTCGTGCACCGGGCCAAAAACCCAAGAGACCCCCCTTGCAAAACCAGGTGGTTTTGAGATAGGCAAAGTTGATGTCGCATCACTACGTTTTGGGCCCTTGCCTGTCGCGGGTACTTGGGCCTCCCACACAAGTGAGGCACCATTTTTACCGGGAGACCCAGGGGAACGCTGGGAGGTGGGAAATTTGAGTGAGCCCAGTGATGCCACAACTTTCCCACACAAAAAAGTGTGAAAAAAGTGATTTTTTCAGCTAAAATTGAGGTTTGCAAGGGATTCTGGGTAAGGAAACTTTGGGGGATCCACGCAAGCCATACCTCCCTGGAAGCCCCCGGGTGTCTAGTTTTCAGAAATGTATGGGTTTGGTAGGTTTCCCTAGATGGCCGTCGTGCACCGGGCCAAAAACCCAAGAGACCCCCCTTGCAAAACCAGGTGGTTTTGAGATAGGCAATGTTGATGTCGCATCACTACGTTTTGGGCCCTTGCCTGTCGCGGGTACTTGGGCCTCCCACACAAGTGAGGCACCATTTTTACTGGGAAACCCAGGGGAACGCTGGGAGGTGGGAAATTTGAGTGAGCCCGGTGATGCCACAACTTTCCCACACAAAAAAGTGTGAAAAAAGTGATTTTTTCAGCTAAAATTGAGGTTTGCAGGGGATTCTGGGTAAGGAAACGTTGGGGGATCCACGCAAGCCATACCTCCCTGGAAGCCCCCGGATGTCTAGTTTTCAGAAATGTATGGGTTTGGAAGGTTTCCCTAGATGGCCGCCGTGCACCGGGCCAAAAACCCAAGAGACCCCCCTTGCAAAACCAGGTGGTTTTGAGATAGGCAATGTTGATGTCGCATCACTACGTTTTGGGCCCTTGCCTGTCGCGGGTACTTGGGCCTCCCACACAAATGAGGCACCATTTTTACCGGGAGACCCAGGGGAACGCTGGGAGGTGGGAAATTTGATTGAGCCCGGTGATGCCATAACTTTCCCACACAAAAAAGTGTGAAAAAAGTGATTTTTTTCAGCTAAAATTGAGGTTTGCAGGGGATTCTGGGTAAGGAAACGTTGGGGGATCCACGCAAGCCATACCTCCCTGGAAGCCCCCTGGTGTCTAGTTTTCAGAAATGTATGGGTTTGGTAGGTTTCCCTAGATGGCCGCCGTGCACCGGGCCAAAAACCCAAGAGACCCCCCTTGCAAAACCAGGTGGTTTTGAGATAGGCAATGTTGATGTCGCATCACTACGTTTTGGGCCCTTGCCTGTCGCGGGTACTTGGGCCTCCCACACAAGTGAGGCACCATTTTTACCGGGAGACCCAGGGGAACGCTGGGAGGTGGGAAATTTGAGTGAGCCCGGTGATGCCACAACCTTCCCACACAAAAAAGTGTGAAAAAAGTGATTTTTTCAGCTAAAATTGAGGTTTGCAGGGGATTCTGTGTAAGGAAACGTTGGGGGATCCACGCAAGCCATACCTCCCTGGAAGCCCCCGGGTGTCTAGTTTTCAGAAATGTATGGGTTTGGTAGGTTTCCCTAGATGGCCGCCGTGCACCGGGCCAAAAACCCAAGAGACCCCCCTTGCAAAACCAGGTGGTTTTGAGATAGGCAATGTTGATGTCGCATCACTACGTTTTGGGCCCTTGCCTGTCGCGGGTACTTGGGCCTCCCACACAAGTGAGGCACCATTTTTACCGGGAGACCCAGGGGAATGCTGGGAGGTGGGAAATTTGAGTGAGCCCGGTGATGCCACAACTTTCCCACACAAAAAAGTGTGAAAAAAGTGATTTTTTCAGCTAAAATTGAGGTTTGCAGGGGATTCTGGGTAAGGAAACGGTGGGGGATCCACGCAAGCCATACCTCCCTGGAAGCCCCCGGGTGTCTAGTTTTCAGAAATGTATGGGTTTGGTAGGTTTCCCTAGATGGCCGCCGTGCACCGGGCCAAAAACCCAAGAGACCCCCCTTGCAAAACCAGGTGGTTTTGAGATAGGCAATGTTGATGTCGCATCACTACGTTTTGGGCCCTTGCCTGTCGCGGGTACTTGGGCCTCCCACACAAGTGAGGCACCATTTTTACCGGGAGACCCAGGGGAACGCTGGGAGGTGGGAAATTTGAGTGAGCCCGGTGATGCCACAACTTTCCCACACAAAAAAGTGTGAAAAAAGTGATTTTTTCAGCTAAAATTGAGGTTTGCAGGGGATTCTGGGTAAGGAAACGTTGGGGGATCCACGCAAGCCATACCTCCCTGGAAGCCCCCGGGTGTCTAGTTTTCAGAAATGTATGGGTTTGGTAGGCTTCCCTAGATGGTCGCCGTGCACAGGGCCAAAAACCCAAGTGACCCCCTTGCAAAACCAGATGGTTTTGAGATAGGCAATTTTGATGTCACCTCACTATGTTTTGCGCCGTTTCCTGTCGCGGGCACTAGGCCAACACACACAAGTAAGGTACCGTTTTTCTCGTAAGACTTTGGGGAACGCGGGGTGGGTGGAAATTTGTGGACCCACGCAGATTCCGGAACTTTCCACGACAGAAATGTGGGGAAAATGTGTTTGACAATTCTTTAGGTTTGCAAGGGATTCTGGGTAACAGACCCTGGTGGGAGGCAGTCAAGTCACCCCATCCTGGATTCCCCTGGGTGACTAGCTTTCAAAAATGTATAGGTTTGCTAGGTTTCCCAAGGTGCCCGCAGAGCTAGGGTTCAAAAACTACAGCTAGTCATTTTGCCGAAAAAGGGTCATTTTTCACTGCGAAATTGAGGTGTGACCAGGTTGCGTTTTGCGCAGTTTCCTGTCGCGGGCACTAGGCCGACCCACACAAGTGAGGTACCGTTTTTCTCGTAAGACTTTGGGGAACGCGGGGTGGGTGGAAATTTGTGGATCCACGCAGATTCCGGAACTTTCCACTACAGAAATGTGGGGAAAATGTGTTTTTTTTGACAATTGTTTAGGTTTGCAAGGGATTCTGGGTAACAGACCCTGGTGGGAGGCACTCAAGTCACCCCATCCTGGATTCCCCTGGGTGTCTACTTTTCAAAAATGTATAGGTTTGCTAGGTTTCCCAAGGTGCCCGCAGAGGTAGGGTACAAAAACTACAGCTAGTCTTTTTTCCAAAAAAGGGTCATTTTTCACTGCGAAATTGAGGTGTGACCAGGTTGCGTTTTGCGCCGTTTCCTGTCGCGGGCACTAGGCCGACCCACACAAGTGAGGTACCGTTTTTCTCGAAAGACTTTGGGGAACGCGGGGTGGGTGGAAATTTGTGGATCCACGCAGATTCCGGAACTTTCCACGACAGAAATGTGTGGAAAATGTGTTTTTTTTGACAATTTTTTAGGTTTGCAAGGGATTCTGGGTAACAGACCCTGGTGGGAGGCAGTCAAGTGACCCCATCCTGGATTCCCCTGGGTGTCTAGTTTTCAAAAATGTATAGGTTTGCTAGGTTTCCCAAGGTGCCCGCAGAGCTAGGGTTCAAAAACTACAGCTAGTCATTTTTCCAAAAAAGGGTCATTTTTCACTGCGAAATTGAGGTGTGACCACGTTGCGTTTTGCGCCGCTTCCAGTCGCGGGCACTAGGCTGACCCACACAAGTGAGGTACCGTTTTTCTCGTAAGACTTTGGGGAACGCGGGGTGGGTGGAAATCTGTGGATCCACGCAGATTCCGGAACTTTCCACGACAGAAATGTGGGGAAAATGTGTTTTTTTTGACAATTTTTTAGGTTTGCAAGGGATTCTGGGTAACAGACCCTGGTGGGAGGCAGTCAAGACACCCCATCCTGGATTCCCCTGGGTGTCTAGTTTTCAAAAATGTATAGGTTTGCTAGGTTTCCCAAGGTGCCCGCAGAGGTAGGGTTCAAAAACCTAGTCATTTTGCCAAAAAAGTGTCATTTTCACTGCGAAATTAAGGTGTGACCAGGTTGCGTTTTGCGCCGTTTCCTGTCGCGGGCACTAGGCCGACCCACACAAGTGAGGTACCGTTTTTCTCGTAAGACTTTGGGGAACGCGGGGTGGGTGGAAATTTGTGGATCCACGCAGATTCCGGAACTTTCCACGACAGAAATGTGGGGAAAATGTGTTTTTTTTGACAATTGTTTAGGTTTGCAAGGGATTCTGGGTAACAGACCCTGGTGGGAGGCACTCAAGTCACCCCATCCTGGATTCCCCTGGGTGTCTACTTTTCAAAAATGTATAGGTTTGCTAGGTTTCCCAAGGTGCCCGCAGAGGTAGGGTACAAAAACTACAGCTGGTCTTTTTTCCAAAAAAGGGTCATTTTTCACTGCGAATTTGAGGTGTGACCAGGTTGCGTTTTGCGCCGTTTCCTGTCGCGGGCACTAGGCCGACCCACACAAGTGAGGTACCGTTTTTCTCGTAAGACTTTGGGGAACGCGGGGTGGGTGGAAATTTGTGGATCCACGCAGATTCCGGAACTTTCCACGACAGAAATGTGTGGAAAATGTGTTTTTTTTGACAATTTTTTAGGTTTGCAAGGGATTCTGGGTAACAGACCCTGGTGGGAGGCAGTCAAGTCACCCCATCCTGGATTCCCCTGGGTGTCTAGTTTTCAAAAATGTATAGGTTTGCTAGGTTTCCCAAGGTGCCCGCAGAGCTAGGGTTCAAAAACTACAGCTAGTCATTTTTCCAAAAAAGGGTCATTTTTCACTGCGAAATTGAGGTGTGACCACGTTGCGTTTTGCGCCTCTTCCAGTCGCGGGCACTAGGCTGACCCACACAAGTGAGGTACCGTTTTTCTCGTAAGACTTTGGGGAACGCGGGGTGGGTGGAAATCTGTGGATCCACGCAGATTCCGGAACTTTCCACGACAGAAATGTGGGGAAAATGTGTTTTTTTTGACAATTTTTTAGGTTTGCAAGGGATTCTGGGTAACAGACCCTGGTGGGAGGCAGTCAAGACACCCCATCCTGGATTCCCCTGGGTGTCTAGTTTTCAAAAATGTATAGGTTTGCTAGGTTTCCCAAGGTGCCCGCAGAGGTAGGGTTCAAAAACCTAGTCATTTTGCCAAAAAAGTGTCATTTTTCACTGCGAAATTGAGGTGTGACCAGGTTGCGTTTTGCGCCGTTTCCTGTCGCGGGCACAAGGCCGACCCACACAAGTGAGGTACCGTTTTTCTCGTAAGACTTTGGGGAACGCGGGGTGGGTGGAAATTTGTGGATCCACGCAGATTCCGGAACTTTCCACGACAGAAATGTGGGGAAAATGTGTTTTTTAAAAAAAAAATTTAGGTTTGCAAGGGATTCTGGGTAACAGACCCTGGTGGGAGGCAGTCAAGTCACCCCATCCTGGATTCCCCTGGGTGGCTAGTTTTCAAAAATGTATAGGTTTGCTAGGTTTCCCAAGGTGCCCGCAGAGCTAGGGTTCAAAAACTACAGCTAGTCATTTTTCCAAAAAAGGGTCATTTTTCACTGCGAAATTGAGGTGTGACCACGTTGCGTTTTGCGCCGTTTCCTGTCGCGGGCACTAGGCCGACCCACACAAGTGAGGTACCGTTTTTCTCGTAAGACTTTGGGGAACGCGGGGTGGGTGGAAATTTGTGGATCCACGCAGATTCCGGAACTTTCCACGACAGAAATGTGAGGAAAATGTGTTTTTTTTGACAATTTTTTAGGTTTGCAAGGGATTCTGGGTAACAGACCCTGGTGGGAGGCAGTCAAGTCACCCCATCCTGGATTCCCCTGGGTGTCTAGTTTTCAAAAATGTATAGGTTTGCTAGGTTTCCCAAGGTGCCCGCAGAGCTAGGGTTCAAAAACTAGAGCTAGGCACTTTGCAAAAAAAGGGTAAATTTTCACTGCGATATTGAGTTGTGACCACGTTGCGTTTTGCGCCGTTTCCTGTCGTGGGCACTATGCCTACCCACACAAGTGAGGTACCATTTTTATCGGGAGACTTAGGGTAATTCAGATTGGTAAAGGAACTGTTATTATCTATTGACTTTCCATGCATTTCTGCTTTCCAAATGAAAGATATTGTGTAAAAAAGAAGTCATTCTAAAAAATGACTGATAATTCTCATGCTAGTATGAGTATTCCCAATTTCAGAAATGTGCAAATATCTACTGTTTCTAAACTCTATATTTTGTTCCCATTTCAGAAATACATAGGTGTCTTTCATACCGATTTTTCCATGTACACTTTTTTACAGAATAATTACTATATACACAGTACATAATAAAAAACCATTGCAAGTTACTACTCAGTTTTTGGTTCTGGGTTCGTCGGGTTCTTGGTGAACCTACAAGTCCTATATATCCCCCACAACCAGTAATGTCCAGCGGATGCAACGGTATATTGCTTTCAAAGAGCTGTCATAATTAGAAGAAGTTACAGGTGAAAACGTTGACACAAAAGGCTGTTTTTTTCAACTAAATTTCAATTTATCCTACATTTAACGGTTTGTTTCTATAAAAAAACCTTGATGGATCTACACAAATGACCCCTTTCTGAATTCAGAATGTTGACTTCTTTTCGAAAATGTATAGCTTTCCAGGATCCATTATTGCTTTTGTACCCATTTCTGCCATTAACTGGAAGGAGGTCAAAAGCACAAAAAATAGCAAAAATAGGCTATGTCACAGGAAAAATGCCAAAACTGTGTAAAAAATGTTGGGTTTCTGACAAAAGTCAGGTATCCCCGAAAAGCTGGGAAAAGGGTGATTTCAACCCCACAAACCCTTTTTTGATAACATTTGCAGGGAAAAACCTAGATGCTTTCATTTGCAGCCCGTTTTTCCAATTTTTCAAAAAAAAAACACAATTTTGCTGTATTTTGGCTCTTTTCTGTGACCCCTCCAGGGGAATCCACAAACCCTGAGTACCTTTAGAATCCCCATGATGTTGGAAGAAAAGGACGCAAATTTGGCGTGGCTACCTAATGCGGTCAAAAAGTTACAGGGGTCTAAGCGCGCACTACCCCAAATAGCCAAAAAAAGGCCTGGCACAGGAGGGGGAAAAGGCCTGGCAGCGAAGGGGTTAAGTCTCGCTGAGACAGCGCATGTAGCGCATGCGCTGCCAAGGCGAGACCTAAAAAGGAACATTAAAAAGTGAAAATCCAAGCACAGTTGCCAAAAGTGAAAATCCACGCACAGTTGTGCATTAAGTAAGAATAACACGTGCAAATGCCTCTGCAAGGTTGTATGTAATTTAACAATGTAGTTTTAAGGTGTGATGGGTGGGTAGGTGTAAAGCAATGAACTTCAAAACTTTTAATGCCGTGCCGCCCCGCCTCCAGTGAAAATAAAAAATCATTGGGACCTCCTTACAAAAAAATTCACAATTATTCTATTAAACTGGCAGTGTTTAAATATGTCTAGATTTATTTAAACATCGCAGTTAAGTTCTGTTACCGTTTTAAAAGTGCAATCATACATGATTTCCAAACATACTCTTCTGGTCAGGCAGGCCTTGCTAACATGTAAAAGTATCCACAGTGTGATTATTAGAAATGGAGGTGTTGGGGTATGAAGAATATTTGGAGCCCCTTCCGTTTTGACACCCCCTCCCAGCCAGGATATTCATGACAAAAGATGGGCCTAAACACAGCGGCTTACTGCCACTGATCTCCCCCCCCCCATAAAAACAAAGCTCTGTTATCAGCACAATGCTTCTTTTAGCAGGAGTCTGGACCCACCTCCAGATCGCTTGAGGCCTCCCTAGGGGGGCCCGCCCCTCACTTTGAAGACCCCTGGTGTAAGGGATTTAATGGAAAAAGAGAAATGACTAACCTCTGAACTGGCCTATATACTTAGGTGGTTGATCTATATAGATTCCACATTACCGAGACAACAAGCCAAATGTCACTTCAAATTTTATCACTGTCTTTGTAAAAACATAATTAGTCCTTTGTAGTTTTTAAATCAAAAAGTGTTTTATTTTTAATTAGAAACAGACAAAAATATTTTTTTCCTTTCCTTTTTTTTGATACACTTACACTTTTAGTGCAAACATGTCACATAGTTGATGTGATAACCAATGATCATAACATCCTAAACATCAGAGGACAATAAATACTATGACATCCTAGACAGCAAAATAGACATTTACTAATCATTAATTATGGCACCTTAGGAATCCAAAGCTGATTAAACATTGCTAATTAATTTAAGGAAGTAATCTCCTTGTGAAATTAAATGCATTCCCTATCAGCTTGCCAATGCCACCTCTTTTGTCTTTTGTACAGACATCCAGACTTCCCTTGTATATATTTCAAATTTTAAACTAATAACAGTCGGTCCGGAAGAAGGTGGTCTCCCACTGAAACGCGCGTTGACCGCGATCTTGTTGCCATCACAGTGATATTGAAAATTGTCAACCTCCAGCTTGTCAATCTGATTCAAGTTAACCAATCAAAGGGTCCGGTGTTTCCCCTTTCCCCGTGTTTTTTCTTTAGTATCTAAAAATTCCTTCTTTTGAGTGAATGTTAGTATGAATGATTAGTAAATGTCTATTTTGCTGTCTAGGATGTCATAGTATTTATTGTCCTCTGATGTTTAGGATGTTATGATCATTGGTTATCACATCAACTATGTGACATGTTTGCACTAAAAGTGTAAGTGTGTCAAAAAAAAGGAAAGGAAAAAAAATATTTTTCGTCTGTTTCTAATTAAAAATAAAACACTTTTTGATTTAAAAACTACAAAGGACTAATTATGTTTTTACAAAGACAGTGATAATATTTGAAGTGACATTTGGCTTGTTGTCTCGGTAATGTGGAATCTATATAGATCAACCACCTAAGTATATAGGCCAGTTCAGAGGTTAGTCATTTCTCTTTTTCTATTGCCCTCTCCCTCCTCTGGGGCCTAAAGTTATATAGGGAGAACCTTTGCTCTCAATAGTAAGGGATTTAATGGTTCATGGTTTCAAAGGATGGTATGAGGTATTGAGCAGGGCACAAGTCGAGGGTACACGCGGATAGACAACGTCTACCCAATCTTTTCACAGGAATAGTTGATAGGAGTGGTGACACCGTCTGCTTTGACAAGAGGTTGAGCCCCATAGAAATATGCTAAACTTGTCCTTGTGTAATTTTCAGATTCAGACACTGGGACACATTCAGCAGCGCCTGCACATTGTTCAGAGCAGCACCGTGTAGGAAGGTGGGGGGGGGGGGGGGGAGGGCTCGTCAGATTCCAGCTGAGCCTATACCAAAGGCCAAAGTTAAGGGGACATTAGGCCTCCTTTGTTTTAGTATCCTACCTGGGACCTATCAGGAGCCTCACACCTAAATGTAACTGAGGGTAAACAAAGGCACACCTTATCACTTCACAGGTACTTGAGAGGCATGCTTTTGACTTTGTTCAGTCCCTTCATATACAAGATATGCATGCACTGTAGGAATGTTAGATGTGTTGGTCTGTCCCAGTATTTACAAAAATAATTTAAATACTACCTTTTTGTTTTATTTCTTTTATTGCACTATATTGCTACTCATCCCAATTCTGGGTATGAAAGTCCTTTACATCACACACACATACATTGACAATAAATTATGTGTGTGTAACTCAATGTACGGGGTGTGTTACATAAGACAGAGAGGGTTACAAGGTGTAGGAGCCACATGTCCTTCATAGCTCACTGTGCTATATTAGAAGGATTACAATTTATGAACTGCAAGTGATCAAAAGGATCTCTGTGTTAAAGCATTAACCTACTTACCCCTTTACATGAAATAAAAATCTATCATCTGCGTGTTACATAATGTGCTTTGCCAGAGACATATTAACCCTCTATGCTACTTTGATTCAAAACTAGGACAGTACTCTCCAGCAAATATGTTAACCCCCAGAGTTATCATTATTATTATTCCCTGAGATTTAGTTGGCACACAAAGATCTCTACAGCAGGTGCTTCAACCCCATAAGATGTTTTAAAATGCAGAATTTGCACCCAAATAAGCAGAACAGATTTACCGCCATGTTTTTGTTGCCAATTTCTTGTGGCAGGGTTTAAAAAAACATAAATGTATAAGTTAAGGCCAGATTATACGTCTGGGTTGTGTCACATTTTTGGCACAGCCCGATGCAAAATCAAATTAGTTGAATATTGTAATGTGCTCAAATGTACCCCAAATAGACCTCCTAAACATATGTATGTGGTCTTAAGATCTGATGTCACTTCTTGTGATGTCCCATCCTGTGAGGTCATGAGCTGTGATGCCACTTCCTGTGATGCCATGTAAGATGTCATGCACCATGATGTCACATGTCACAATGTCACTTGCATACTGCCTAACTTGGTTAGTCCTCCTGATGGAGCAGGGTTTTTACTTTAAACCCGAATACCTGTTTCATTTTTCGCATGTCATAATTAAAAGTACTACTGATTAATTATTAAAAGTTTGTCGAGTCTTGTCTAACCAACCTTATTAACAAGATAATTACACGTGGGAATGCTATTGCATGGCTAAAATAATAAGTGAACTAAGTTGGTGAGCAAACTGACAGAAATAGATGTTGCTTATGTAATGTTATTGTGTTTTGCGCTTATAATTAATATGCATTAATGGCTTCTGATGTCGCAAATGGCTAGATAAATACACACACATAAGGGTATTAGCAGGGGAATACCACTGTATAATCATTTCCGTGCAGTAATTCTGTTTTATGTCTATTTTCACTTAAGTTGACTAATGTGGCCTACCAGAAAATGGCTACCACCCGCAGCCTGCATTCGAGTAGATGGAAATTTTGCAAAGAGACTCCGCGCTGCCTGTGACCTTGCACTTCTGATGAACTGAAAAGCCATGATCATGACGACAAGCCCAGGAAGTCTGCCAAATGCCCCTGGAAATGGAGTTTGTTACAATCCCGAAATATTGAATTTATGAACTTGTAATGATCCCACAACTGGATACAAATTTATCCAGTAGAGACATCCGTAGAAGTAACGAATTAGCTATGGACTTATAATTTCTATTCAGAATTTGAAGTTAACAATACATGAGAAAATTTCTTAATGTAACAAGACGACATCTTTTCCTGCTAAACGGATGAGGATTGTAACATTTTGTAATGTAATTTTGGTATAAATATTAGTAGACTAGAGAGGTCTAGCGCCACTTCTTCCCGAACTGATGATCCGAGGTCCCTATGCTGATGGAGAGGACGGTGACTCTACATGACGGCAGGAAACTCTGTTTTTTCTACTGTGGACCGGTTCTGACTTAGGATCTGACATTTAGACAGAATAGGTAAATTTGAGAGAAATTAATTTGCATTTAATTGGCTTTTCTTACAATTTTAGATAAACAAATAATTCTGTTTGAATCTCTGTGTCGGGTGGTTATTTCTGGTCATATTTATTGAATTTATTTGCGTATTCTTTGAAATGTTTTCGCTAGATTTATAAGCAACTAAGTAGATGCCATTGACCTCAAAGTACATGCAGATTGGATAGGTATCAGAAAGTGTTTCCCCTTATACATGGCACGGATAAGAGTGGTAGGATGAATGTTGGTGTAATGGGCCCCACCAGCGTGTAATGTGTGTGTGCGAGTGTGACTGTGAGATCACTCCGTCCGTGGAAGTAGAGGGGATTCGGAAGCTCCGATCTGCAACAGTTTCTTGGTAGAAGAATGATGGTTTACTATTGTCTTGGTCTGGCGAAATTGCGTGTATATAGGCTTGTTGATTATTGATTGATATTTGTACTAGCACTATATGTTGAAGTCGTGTTGAGTTTTATGTATTGTGAACGGCTTCTGGGACGTAGGGAGTCGGTGACAGTTCCGCAGTAGAGCAGAGGGAGTGCTGCTCTCGGAAAAAGATGGGATTGTTGGCCCTGTATGCAGACAGGGGAAAACGTGTGACAATTGACGTTGCGCGTCGCATTGTCTGGGTTCGATGAGGTAGCATCGCCATGTGTTGCCATTAGAAACGTATTTTCTGTGTGAGAGAAGTGTATATGATAGCGAAGGTTATCTGTGAAGTTCTGGTCTTAGGTCTCAGGGATCCATATGGCATTCCGTTAAAGCTTAACACTAGAAAGGTAATAGGTATTCTCTGAGCTTGTTAGAAGGACAGGGCAGAGGTAAGCGCTGCTTTGTTAACGTGTGATATAATTCTGTAGTAGGACAGACTGTTCGCTGTTCTCGGGAAAGACAGAATTCTGTGTGAATGAACTACATTTTCTAGTGTGAAAGTGCGTGAATGAGAAGGCATTCTGGTTAATTGTGAAACTCTTAGGAGCATTCCGGAGAGAACAGTTAATTGGTGCTTGTTAGAAGGGTAAAGTAGAGGGATGTGCTACTTTATCAACGGAAGTAACGATTCTGTAGTAGGGCAGAGGTAAGCGCTGCTCTCGGGAAAGGCAGAATTCTCGTGGGAAAGGTCTTTTGCTGTTCTGTGGCTAGCGAAGCAGACAATGGAGATGTTTGTATGTTGTAACTAACAGACTCGTAGAAGTTGAAACAAAGTCTACCGAGTAGTCTTGTAAAGGAGGGGTAGACGAGAAAGACAGGAGACAGGAGCAGAAGCGACTGCAGCGACTGCTGACGTCAGGGAGATCGCGCTGTGGTTGGACAGTGGGTTGGAACAGTGGAAGCACGGTGATTGGTGTGCTAGTGTACGCCGCGCTAGGATTGGGAGACATACAGGGTGACGTAGACGCTCCAGGATTGGTGCGTTGGTGTGAGTCGTGCTGGGATTCGTGGACTGAGTCAGTGACGTAGACGCTCCAGGATTGGTGCGTTAGTGTGAGTCGCGCTGCAATTGGATGGGAGATCGTACAGTTGTAGAAAGGACAAGTAGCTCGGGAGAAATAAGAAAATGTACTACCACGCTGAGGAAAAGAAAAAGAAATCTTTGCTTAGTAAAGTAAAGAACTGGTTCGACAAGGATAAAGATATTGTGACCAGGGAAGGACAGTTATTGCCCCCGATAAGAACCCCGGCATCCTTAATGGTTGCGAAGTATGGGTATCATACCTGTATTTGGTTGGATAACTGGGTGAAGTATACGAGAGAAGATGGGGTTTTAGCTTTCCCGGAACATGGCTCATTTAATCTGGCCATACTGAGAAATTTACGGGAACGGATGATGAGTCTAGAGCCTCGGCCTAGGCCGACGCAGTTTGAGGCATTGACTGAATGGGAAGATGAAATGCATGAACGAGAAAAGCAGAGGGGTGGAGGTAGCTACAGGTACATGTTTGGGCGGAAGTATGATCGCGAAACGCATCATGACCGGATGAGACGATGGCGTGACGCCAGTATGACCGAGGGATTATATCCTGTAAGAACAGCAGAGGAGTCAGAAGGGAGAAAGTGTACAGAGAAAGAACATAATATAGAACCCAGGAGATATGGGGCAAATGAGTCTGATGATGATGTCTTAGAGGACATGCTCTATAAAAGACCGCCCCCGTATAGACGAGAATCAGAGGTAGGGACAGCAGTGACCCCGATGAGAGACACCCTGCGGATTATTAAGACAGAGGGTACCACCCCTGGATTGAAAAGCAGTTGTTCTCTGGCGGAAAGAGAAAGAGAGATAGATAGAGAGAGAGAGAGAGAGAGAGAGAGAGAAAGGGAGAGAGAAAGAGAAAAAGAGAGAGAGAGAGAAAGAGAGAGAGAGATAGAAAGAGAGAATGAATTTGAGGATGAAAAGACCAGAGAACTAGCAAGAACTGCCTTTGAACTGACAGAGAAAATCAGAGAACTGACTAAAAATCTTGAGGCAGTTACAGTGCCTGTGACAATAGGCCCGGTTATGCCGATTTTTGACAAGCAGAGGACGGGCGAAAGTGGTTTGACAGTACCATATGTGGGCAATAGATTGATTGTTCCTCCAGAGCAGGCAGAAATGAGAGCAGGAGAAACACAGTGGAGAACAGGAGAAAATCAGTGGAGACATACCATATGTGGAGGAGAATTGAGTGTGCAGACTAACTCAAGTTTAAATACTGGATGTGTGGAAGGGAATAGAGGTTCAATTTTAGAACCACAAAGAGTGACCGAACCAGGGAGGTGCAGAAAAATCTGTGATAACTGCTGAAGATTTGAATGATTGGCTGAAAACTTTGCAGAGAAAAGAAAAAGAATCCCAGGGAATTGATGTAGCTAGGCTACGTATGGAAATGGAAGAGATGATAGTAGGAACAATCCCTACAGAAACACTGAAAAATTATCAGGAAGGGGAGATCCTCTTCCTGTGTAAAAGTATCACATGGAGAGCAAAAAACATACATGACAGATTGAAAGGTATAGCCAGTGAATTGGGAATTGACATGGACAAGGTAAAAGCTTTACAAAAGCCTTACCGAGTGGATTTTACAGATAAGGACATTGAGAATTTGAACAATGCAGGCCGAACAGGGCAGATCAAGGAGATGATTGCTTTGCTGAGAAAATGGGGAGTCGTAGGAAGATGGAAAGACAGATGGTACCGAAAGCGAGAGGATGGGGCAGATAGAACTTACTCGGCATTTCCTCTGAAAGAAAAGGAGAAAGCAGTAACAGCCTACCCTATGAGGGAGATTCCAGGAGGTGGGTATGTACATGTCCCATGGACCAGACAGGATATTTTATCATTTACAAATGATTTCCCTCGACTAAGGGAAAAGCCCGTCGAGTGGTATAGACAGGTCGACAGATTTGTGAAGTTGTCAAAAGTGCTGTGGATTGACCCGAATAGTCTGTTTGATATAATTGTACCAGCAGACCTGTGGGCAGAGTGTAAAATAGTCATAGACTGGCCCACTAAGGAATACCCGAGAGATCCAAAGACAGGAGCTCCAGACCCGGAGGTAATGAAGAAGTATGAGCAGGTTATGGCCTTCTTGAATAATAAGGTACCCCCCAAGGAAACCGATTGGGTTAAAATAGATCGAACACATCAAGAATTGAAAGAATCAGTCCATGCATATTATGAAAGATTAATATTAGCTTTCAAACAGTTCAGTGGAGATGAACATCTAGGTGACAAGGACCTGAGCCACTTTGTATATAGATTTGTGTACCGGCCGGAAATCAGTGAAATGATAAGGCAGCATACCGTAGACTGGCAGAGCAAGAAGATTGATGAGATTCTGAGACATGCAAAATACTTCAGTGATGAGATTGAGGCAAAGCAGAGGAAGCTAAAAGAAAAGGCAATGTGGGCACAGGTGAAAGTTGCAGAAAGACAGGAAGCTCAGTTGGTTGAACAGGCAAATAACCCAGGAAATAAACCTAGGTTTGGTCCAGGAAAAGGGAAAGGAAACATTGAAGAAGCAAAGAAGAAGTTCCCATGCCACAACTGTGGAAAATAGGGGCACTGGAAATCCGAGTGTAAGAATCCACCGTCTACTAATGATGATAATCCATCATTGAATTCATAGGTGCAGAGTGAGGGGTGTGGTCAGCATTGGCAACAGCAGAAGGCTGATAAGCAGCAGAATCAGGTGCCAAAACCACCCTTGCCACAGAGAAGAGGATCCCAGAAGTACAGCCAAGGGTCGGGGTTCTACGATGAAGAGCAGGTAATCAAACCAAAACGCGCAAGCGCTGTTTCTCAGTACTGGCTGAAAAATGAGTGAAGCGACTCCGAGGGAGACTTCTGACGATGCCGAAGAGAGGAGGAGGAGTGCGTACTTGGCGCAACTCTAGAAATAGACCAGGCAGGGCCTTTTGTAGATGGGAAAATTAATGGTGAAAGTGTTACTTTCCTAGTTGACACAGGGGCCACGAGATCAACTGTCAGGTCAGCTGATATAAAGAATCTTCCTCTCTCGGACGAAGCAATCCAAGTGGTTGGTGTGTCCAACACACAGATTAAAACTCTACTTACTGAACCAGTAAGGGTTAGAATAGGGAAATTTTCAGACATGCACCGATTTGTGGTGTGTGACACAAGTCCTGTGAACTTGCTAGGCAGGGACCTGCTGTGCAAGATGAATTGCACTATTTTCTGTACTCCAGATGGAATAACCTTTGAGACACCAGATGAGGATGTTCTATACAGAATGGCCATGGATAACAGGGAATGTGAGGCTCTGGGAACATATGCAATATTTAATCCAGATGCATTACCCCCAGAATTGAAACAGACAGTGAAAGCAGCAGTTTGGGATTTTACTGGAGAAGATGTGGGTCTGATGAGAAATGTAGATCCAGTAAAGATTACTGTAAAAGAGAGAGTGGCTTACCCAAACATACCGCAATACAGACTGACACCTGAAATAATTGAAGGAATAACACCCATAATTGAGAAGATGATTCAGCAGGGGGAGTTAAGAGAAATATTGAGCAGCCCATGTAATTCACCAATAATGGGACTGAAGAAACCTAATGGAAAGTTCAGAATAGTACAGGATTTGAGAAAAATTAACAAGATTGTTGTGTCATGTTGTCCCATTGTGCCAAATCCATCAGTGATTTTGTATCAGATTCCCCATGATGCAGAATGGTATACTGTAATTGATTTGTGTCATGCTTTCTTTTCAATCCCATTGCATCATGACAGCCAGCCAATATTTTCTTTTAGATTTGGAGAGCGGATTTTGGCATGGTGCCGAATTCCACAGGGGTATACAGAGAGCCCCTCAATATTTAATCAATTGCTGAAGAAATCTCTGGAAAGTCTAGCAATGCCTGAAAATTCAGTCTTGGTCCAGTATATTGATGACCTGCTTGTGGCATCAAAAACCCGTGAAGCCTGTGAAGTAGATACCATAGCTTTACTGAATCACTTGGCAGATGGAGGATTAAAAGTATCTCCAGCCAAATTGCAATTCTGCAAGAAAGAAGTCCAGTACTTGGGACATAACATTGAGAAAGGTCTGAGAAAAGTGACCATTGACAGGATTAAAATCATTAGAGGGATGAGAGCCCCAATGACACAGAGAGAAGTGAGAATGTTCCTGGGAATGGTGGGTTACTGTCGTCAGTGGATAAGTAACTTTTCCCCGATTGCAAAACCATTGATTAAATTGACCAAAAGTGAGGTGAAAGACCCATTGGAACTAAACCCAGAAGAAATGGCTGCATTCAGAGAGTTAAAAGACAGACTATGTGAAGCTCCTGCCCTAGGAATGCCCTATTATGAAAAAGAATTCGAGTTGTATTGTAGTGAGAGAAATGGATGTGCACTTTCAGTGTTAATCCAGAAACATGGACGCCTGAGAAGGCCAATTGCCTATTTCTCAGCAACACTTGACCCAGTAGCTGTGGGTTTACCAGGTTGCCTGAAAGCAGTAGCTGCTACCTGTAAAAGTCTGGAACAAAATGAGGGAATCATAATGGGATATCCTGTACGGGTATTTGTACCTCATGATGTGGCAATCCTTTTAACAAGGAGCCGGACACAGTTCATGTCTCATAGTCGGCTGACTAAATATGAGAAAGTCATTCTTGGTGCAACAAATGTGACTCTGGACAGATGTGTGAATGTGAATCCAGCGACACTGTTGCCTGATGCTGAATGTGTGGGAGTAAGGAATGAAGTTGATCATGACTGCCTGGATGTACTTGATTACTGTACAAAGCCAAGGCTAGACATAAGAGATCTGCCACTGCCTGAGAGTGATCATGTGTTGTTTGTGGATGGATCTTGTTTGAGAACAGATGAAGGAACACTGAGTGCCGCATATGCTGTGTGTACAGTTTCAGGAGTTGTGGAAGCATCACCCTTGAAAGGAGTTAAATCCGCTCAGGTGGCAGAATTGGTGGCACTGACAAAAGCCTGCAAAATTGGAAGAAGTGTGAGAGTGACTGTGATGACTGACAGCCAGTATGGCTTCGGAGTTGTCCATGATTTTGGCCAGCTATGGCTACAAAGAGGTTTCCTGACCTCAAGTGGAACTCCCATAAAGAATGCTGAAGTGGTTGGAAAATTGCTAGAGGCGATACAGCTGCCTAAAGAACTAGCAGTTGTAAAATGTGCTGCTCATGGTCAAGGTGATGATTTTGTTACTGTGGGAAATAAATTCGCCAATGACATGGCACAATATTGTGCAAGAAACAATCATTCTATTAATCGGAGTAAAGAAAGAGAAATATTTTCTTGTTCCTTGATGTTTACTAATGAAGTGGGAACATGGGAGGAGGTGAAGCAATTGCAGGATGAGGCAGGAGACGAGGAAATGAAAGATTGGGTGAAAGCAGGTTGTGCACCTAGAGAAAAGGATCATGTGTGGGTCTATAGAGATGGAAGACAAGTCATGCCAAATAGCATGCTATCAACAATGGCAAGGATGTATCATGGCCAAGGACACCTGGGGAGGGATGCTATGATAAGAGCCTTTAAGCAAACCTGGTACAGTCCAAAGTTCAGGCTGATAGCAGAAAGTCTCTGTCAGAGATGTCTGATATGTCAGCAATTCACTCCTGGAAAGAAAACAGTGGTGAGCCTAGGAACAATAGGCAGAGAGGGAGGACCCTTCACAAGAATGCAGATTGACTTCATTGAAATGCCCCTAGTCAACAGATTGAGGTATGTCCTGGTGGTGGTCTGTTTGTTCTCAAGGTGGGTGGAGGCATATCCAACAAGAAGAAATGATGGGATAACAGTGGCCAAATTACTGTTGAGAGAGTTTATCCCAAGGTATGGGTTCCCAGTAACCATTGAATCAGACAGAGGAGGACATTTTTATAATGCAATCATGGGTCTAATCTGTGAAGCATTGAGTGTACAGCAGAAGCTACATTGTGCTTACCGACCAGAGGCTTCTGGTGTGGTTGAACAAATGAATGGTACCATCAAAAACAGAATTGGCAAAATGTGCTTAGCCACAGGAATGAAATGGCCCGATGTCTTGCCCCTAGTCCTGATGACCATTAGGTCTACTCCAGACAGAACAACAGGTTTGAGTCCACATGAAATTATCATGGGACGTGCTATGAGACATGCCTTTGTACCAGTCAACAAGCTGATGACTATAACTGATGACATGATTTTGGATTACTGTAAAGGCCTGGCTGACGCAGTTCATTCTGTGTTTCACCAGGTTGGAGAAGACTCCACCACACTTGAGAAGAAACCAGCCCATGATCTAAGCCCAGGGGACTGGGTAAGGATAAAAGTCCACAGAAGAAGGAATTGCCTGGTTCCAAGGTGGGGAAGGCCAAGACAAGTCATTCTGACCACAACGACTGCTGTGAAGTGTGCTGAAGTGAAAAATTGGATACATGCAAGCCACACACTGAGAGTTCCAAATCCAAGAGATGGTACTGGAAAAGAATACTTTGAAAAATCAGATTCCAGTGATGATGCAGACAGTGAGACAGTAAGAAGGAAAAAGAATCCTGAAAGTGGGGAAAGTGAGGCAAGGGAAATTTTCATCCCACCGGAAGAGGTTCTGAAAAGAACAGTGCAAACCACAGAGACGAGTTCTGATTCTGAAGAAGTACCTGAGGTTCCACTTAACAGTGACCAACACAAAAAGAAAGAAAGGAAAGAAAAGAACATTCCAACAGAAGTGATAGCTGAATCAAATGAGGAAATTAGACAAGTTCCGCCTGAGATAAACATAGAAAAAGAAGGGACAGACAAAGACAGAGAGGGACAGATTGTGGAAAAACCCCGAGGAGGTGTAGGGAACATCAACAACAAGCTACGTGAAGGGACAAGTAGACAGCAAGAAGATTGCGTGTCGGAGACCCGAGGAGGGACAGAAGTAGGGAAATCTCAATTGGTGGAAAAAGAGACTGTTGGAGAAAAGGAAGTTGTTGGGGAAAAGAAAACTGTTAATGAACAAGAGGCAACTGAGACAGAGTCTGATGAAAGTGACAATGAGATACATGGAGGACGAGTTCTGAGAAAGAGAACTTGGCTTGGAGAAAGAAACAATAAAGAAGGAAAACAAAAGAGAAATGCTAAAGGAGATCTTTGGCCGAATAAGATAAAGAGACTGAGGTATAGACTGACACGAGTTAACTCTTCGAAAGCTGAACAAGTGAACGAAGTGTCAAGTCAAAATCCAACCAAAGAAGAAGAAACAAAGATACCTGAGAAAACTAAAAGAATAAGAAAACCAAACCAGAGGTACAAGTCACCGGAATGGACGTATGTGGCACTGCCTGAACAAGGAGAAGAGGCAGACAGTCAAGGAAGTCCAGAGGAGGCTTTACTGAAAGAGGTTGCTGAAGAAGAAGCTGTGGGAATCCTGAGAGTCATCTTGTCCGACATTGGAGAAGAGACGGATGTTCAGGACCTGAAACAGTTTGATGATGATGAAGAGACAGTGAAAAGTGATGAAAATCCAAATTGAGTAAATCCAAGGAAAATCACTTGGAGGGGAAAAGAAAAGAAGCAATATTAAAACTAGTAGATTGTAAAAATCTGTTGGGTACTTGCTGCCCTTAAAGTTCGGTAGAGGAGTAGAAGAGGCTAAGTCAAAAGACACGGTCAAATTAACAAAATGGCTAACACTGAGAATAATAAAAGTAGATGTACCTTTCTGAAAAGATGGTGCAAGATGTGCTGCTGCTGTACAGGTTTATTAATGCTGCTTTGGAGCGTACTTGCTCTATTGATTTCATTTAGAGTCACTATAGACACTTTAGAAGGTCATACTGAGAACAGAACTAATATAGGGAAGAATTCACAGAAGATAGTACCAACTAGAACTAGCAATGTACATATACATAAGGATAGGTCAATTAATGATTTTTCTAGCAATGTTTTTTCTAAATTGTTGTATGAGTACGTAAAGACAATGGAAGTAAGGGATTGCTACGTTTGCATGCAATTACCTGCCTCTGTTTCGGAAGGAGTGACTTATCATCATCTTCCGGCTACGTATGGAATTTCTTGTAGTGTGCTAATTAGTATATTTTATCAATTAGGGAAATTAGATTATAATATGTCTAATGTAGATAATATTCTTGGGCAACTGCCTGTGAATAAAGCACTGAATCCAGCAAAAGAAGCTAACACTTTAGGTGAGATTTTTTTAGAAACCAAAGAATTAACCTTAGAATATGTTTTTAGAAACAATTTAACTTGCAGTTTGAAGGGAGAAGAGAAGAACTTTCTAGACATGGTTGAGAGAAGAAGGTTGAACATGCACAAGAAAGCAGAAGGGAATAAAATGAGTGACACAATGTGGGATATTGAGAAAGAAAAAGAGTTGAAAAATGGAGCCAGTCCAACTATGGCTATAGATGCCCCCCAGAAAGGCAAGCTGTGCATTACCAGGAAGAGATCCCAGTATGATTATTACTTCATAGGGACTAGTGAGTGACATGATACATACTTTATTGCAACCGGATGGGGATTTAGAGGAGGAGAAGAACCAGTTTTTCCGGGAGTGTATTATATTTGTGGGAACAAGGCTTATTACCGTTTGCCTGACCATTGGTTTGGTACATGTTATGTTGGCCTGGTCTTTCCAAAGATTTTTCACATGGATAGAGTAGATGATGCTGAACATTCTAACACATTAACACGCTATAGAAGAGAAACATGGACAGAAATTGTAGGAGATATTTTTGGAGCTTTAATTCCAGCAGTGGGAATTTCTTTGAATGCATTTGGCATTCGGAAGCTGTCAACAGTGGTGGATCGCTTGTCAACAAGCACCGCTGGAGGCTTTCTTTTGGTTAATACAGAAATGGTTGCTTTGCGTGCTATGGCGATGCAAAATCGACTTGCCCGTGACATTCTTTTGGCAAAAGAGGGTAGAGTCTGTGGAATGCTGAAAGTTCAACATTGTTGCACTTACATTCCTGACGAAAGTAAAGATCTAAAAGTTTATATCAAAAATATTACTGATTTGCATGAAGAATTAGTACCACTGGAAGCTGAAAGTATCTGGACTAGAATGGCTAATAAGATGATTGCTATTAAGAATTTTATAGCTAAAATAGGTAGTACCATTTTTGGTAAGATATTATTTCCATTAACCTGTGTAATTGTTGCATTATTGATCCTTAGATTGGGGTGTATGTGTTGTAGGTATAGAAGAAATAAAAAGAAAATCACAAAAGAAAATGTTAAAAGGAGACAAAAGAAACCAGAAAGAGATCCACAAGAAATAGAATTAGAAGAGCTAAGAGAAAGCATGTATATAGAAACCAATAGAGAAGATGAGTTGGAAACAAGGGTTTGAAAAATGAACAAGAAAATATTTTGAATTTCTTCCAAAAGGGGAAATTAAATTGATTTTTGGGGTTTTTGATTTTGTGGTGATAAGATATCACCAAAGGGGGGATTGATGGAGCAGAGTTTTTACTTTAAACCCGAATACCTGTTTCATTTTTCGCATGTCATAATTAAAAGTACTACTGATTAATTATTAATTATTAAAAATTTGTCGAGTCTTGTCTAACCAACCTTATTAACAAGAGAATTACACGTGGGAATGCTATTGCATGGCTAAAATAATAAGTGAACTAAGTTGGTGAGCAAACTGACAGAAATAGATGTTGCTTATGTAATGTTATTGTGTTTTGCGCTTATAATTAATATGCATTAATGGCTTCTGATGTCGCAAATGGCTAGATAAATACACACACATAAGGGTATTAGCAGGGGAATAACACTGTATAATCATTTCCGTGCAGTAATTCTGTTTTATGTCTATTTTCACTTAAGTTGACTAATGTGGCCTACCAGAAAATGGCTACCACCCGCAGCCTGCATTCGAGTAGATGGAAATTTTGCAAAGAGACTTCGCGCTGCCTGTGACCTTGCACTTCTGATGAACTGAAAAGCCATGATCATGACGACAAGCCCAGGAAGTCTGCCAAATGCCCCTGGAAATGGAGTTTGTTACAATCCCGAAATATTGAATTTATGAACTTGTAATGATCCCACAACTGGATACAAATTTATCCAGTAGAGACATCCGTAGAAGTAACAAATTAGCTATGGACTTATAATTTCTATTCAGAATTTGAAGTTAACAATACATGAGAAAATTTCTTAATGTAACAAGACGACATCTTTTCCTGCTAAATGGTTGAGGATTGTAACATTTTGTAATGTAATTTTGGTATAAATATTAGTAGACTAGAGAGGTCTAGCGCCACTTCTTCCCGAACTGATGATCCGAGGTCCCTATGCTGACGGAGAGGACGGTGACTCTACATGACGGCAGGAAACTCTGTTTCTTCTACTGAGGACCGGTTCTGACTTAGGATCTGACATTTAGACAGAATAGGTAAATATGAGAGAAATTAATTTGCATTTAATTGGCTTTTCTTACAATTTTAGATAAACAAATAATTCTGTTTGAATCTCTGTGTCGGGTGGTTATTTCTGGTCATGTTTATTGAATTTATTTGCGTGTTCTTTGAAATGTTTTCGCTAGATTTATAAGCAACTAAGTAGATACCATTGACCTCAAAGTACATGCAGATTGGATAGGTATCAGAAAATGTTTCCCCTTATACATGGCACGGATAAGAGTGGTAGGATGAATGTTGGTGTAATGGGCCCCACCAGCGTGTAATGTGTGTGTGCGTGTGTGACTGTGAGATCACTCCGTCCGTGGAAGTAGAGGGGATTCGGAAGCTCCGATCTGCAACACTCCCACTTCTGTTTTTTTAGGGCTTATGCCCTATTAAGGGATTGTTAGGGTTCAGGGATGGGTAAGGGTAATGGGTAGTAAGGGATTTTTAGGTTTCAGCAATGGGTAAAAATGAGGAGTAGTTAGGTATTTTTTAGGGTTCAGGCATGGGAAAAGGAAATAGGTAGTAAAGGGCTTTTAGGGTTCAGGGATGGGTAAGAGTATTGGATAGTAAGGGTATTAAGGGTTCAGGGAGGCGTAAGGCTAAGGGATAATACCGTTTTTTGGGGTTCAGGGATGGGTGGGGTTAAAGGATAGTAACTTTTTTTGGGTTCAGGGCTAGGTAAAGGTAATGGATTGTAAGGAGTTTCTAGGCTTCAGGGCAGGTTAGGGGCAAGGGTTAGTACAGTTGTTTTGGGTTCAAGAATGGGTAAGGGTTTTTTAGGATTTAGAGTTGGGTGAGAGTAAAGGGTAATTTGGGTTTTATAGGGTTTAAAGGGAGGCAAGGGATCAAAAAGAAAACGTTTGGTGGGATAGCCCCAAAAATGTAAAAAACATTGGTTTGAGAGGAATCCCTCAAAAAAGAAATAAAAATATATATGTATAATAATAGTATAAACATGTAATCATACACACCCACACACATATGTACACACACACATAGATATATGTGTAGGAAAGGAACTGTGCATTTATATATATATTTATATTTGCAGCAGTTTGCACAGATCCATATTAGACAAATATGGCAATCTAAGATTAATATCTCTCGAGTGTGTATTTATACCGTAATAGAACTCACAATGAAATTGCCCATGAGAAGAAGTCAATCCCAAAAACTCCCACCATTAAGCTCTGAAATCGTAACATTAAATGTAAATACATTACTCTAATCTTTCCGGAGTTATGTTTTAAGCATAAGCTCGACCACATATTTACTTTTTATTCACATTTCATGTTAACACCAAGCACTTTAATAGTCTAAGATAACTAGATAGCATCATAAGAGGCAGACATACACAGAACAGTAATGCCGCTCAGGTGGATTTAACCTCACAATTTGAATCTGATGTACGTTTGCAGAATTGAAAGGCAATATACACTTATGTTTCTATGACACAACAAACGTATTACAGATAACTTGCAAGGCAACTTTATCATCAATAAGTACATGCTGGACAGATATCCGAAATAAGACGCAAACTGTCTTAAATATTAAGGATCAACAATTATTTTAAAAGTCATTACTGTCGCAAAATATCGATACAAGCTGCTCAATTTTAGAACTTGCAACTGTGTATTACTCTTCTATGTCTATGATTTTAATGTCACGTGATACTTACTCACAATGCACCCGTCACTAAAATGTTCTTAAACTGATCCTGCCATGTCACGTGATCAAGGCTCGTACGAGCCGAAATGCGTTATGGCGACGGAGCAATAAAACAACTTTACGCACTAAATGTTGGCTCCATGTTTGGAGCAATCCAGGAGATAACGGAATGGAGTTAAATATATATGAATATTACCTACTGGCGGTCGCCAGTAGGTAGTTATAGTTAGGACCTATCTTCCATAGGAAATCCGCAACATTCTATTTGGAATAACTTTGGCGCCCGTTGACGAATCTTCGCGAAATTTTCAAAACTTTTGGCCAGCTCCGGTCCGCTCCTATCCTGAAAGTCTCGGGATGATTCGTGTAGAGGGCTGAGAAAAAAGGGGGGTCCCAAAACGTGTTTTCCCCATGCAATTTCCCATAGGACCTTTAGCCGCAGCTACAGCCCGAACTGCTGAACAGAAGTACACCAAATTTGGCAGAAAGGTAGACCTTGGTTCAGAGTCGTACCTTTTGCTTAAATGGTGTAAATCCGTTCAGTAGTTCCTGAGAAAATCAAAATCAAAATCACATATATATCTGGGCGGAGCCTAACCACACATCTCATCGTGAGATCTGATTGGCTGTCAGTACTTCATCCAAGAAGTGTTGGCAGCCATCTTGGGACCAATATAAATGATAGCACCTCATTAAAAAGCATTGCAGTTAATAGAAGGTTTTAAGACTTTAGTTACATTATAAATCATTTGTTGATGGTACCATACTCATTTTAGGAATTGTGGTGTGTTCTAAGGTGATTTTACCATGTGAAAAAGCCTTCTGCTGTGATATCATGAATCATGTTTGAGAGAAAACTATTTTCTCATGCTTTTCCCACAGAGGTTTGGAAGGTGATCTATAAGCTAAACTGAGAGCATATTTTCTGTAAATTCACATTATCTTTCTCAGTCATGTGAGAATGAAGTCTGACATTCTCAGTAAAACATGTACATCCAACAAAGGCAGAGACTGTCAGTTGATTCCTTTGTGTTCTACTGCAGTTTCCCAGAGTGTTCTAAAGAACAACTAGAGCGCTAACAGTCCTACTTATGATAAACGTATGGCACACCTGAAGCCATCTTGATTGGAATAAAGTGGTAACTCTTAAAACATTTAATTTAAAAAGGAACAAAATGAGGGGGTTCATTTTGCCATAGAGAGTATGATTAGTGCTGCAAAAAGAAAAATTAGGGCACATTTTGAGTGACTTCTCAAATCCTCTTCTATTTCATTAAAAAATTCTGACATTCAGACTGAATCATGCACTTTCAATACCAGCAGCAGACTTCCCTGGTGAGCAGTAGCTTTACTACAGTGATCTAATGAGCAACTAGAGTGCTAACATTCTGAATTTATGGCAAATGTGTGACACATCTGAATGCCTTCTTGATGGAATCAAAGAAATAAACTGAAAGTATTTCCTACTGAGGAGACTGCAGTAAATGAGGAAATTAGGAAACTTCATAACAAATAAATCTCCCAAGATGGCCACCAGAGACAAAAGAGCCCAAATGCAGCACAAATATCACCCAGATGTAGCCCACATGTACCCAATGACAGAAGTGTGCAAAACACAGATTTTTTGTGTTTTTGCAGTTTTATATAGTGCAGACTTGTCAGGTATTGGAGTGCTTTACATGAGCATTGGTTACATCACACAAGGTCAAATTCATTTTGTTTGTAGACATGGGGAGATTAAGTGATTTGACCAGAATCACAGAATGTTGAGCTGAAGCAGAAACTCCAACCTGGTTCCCCAGTTGCAAAGTCTGCAGCTCTGGAAGTAACACCACATCCTCTCCCCTAAGTGCAATATTTAATCAAGTGGTCAACTGGATAAAAAAACCTAAAGATAACAAATAATTTAAAAGTGCTTTGTCGCTATTTGAAAACTCAGAAAATATGTCCTCATTTGAGGTTTTTAGAGCACTAACCATAATTTTGATGCAAATAAGACCCTCTCATATATGTAATGTCTGAAGGAAATGCTCTAGGTATTACAGTTTTGATTACATCAAGATGAGGTCAGGCGTTCCACACTTTTGTAATAAATATAGAATGTTTGCAATCTAGTTGTTCATTAGGATACGGTTGAGAGGCAGAGGCCAGGGGCACGGACTCTGAAAATTGAAGGCAGGTAGGAGGGTGCAGAGGCAACAATTTGACCACACTGGGAAGGCAGGAAGGGCAGTGGCAGCACAACAGACTATGGAGGGCATTGGAAAGGGGGGCAGGGGCAACAAACCAACAATAAGGACTGGCAAGAGAGGCTGTGGCAATATAATAGACCATTGTGGGCAGAAGGAAGAGGCAGTGGGAGTACAACCATACATGCAAACAGGCCCGATTCAGCCAGGAAACGTCCAATATAATTAAGCTTAAATGGGCTTTATTTGATCTGTCTCCTGTCTACAATCTCCTCTTTTTCAATGTAACTCAAAAGGGAAAATCAATACCCCAGTTTTGTTTCAAAATCTCCCTCTTACCAAGTTCAAAATGTTCGCAAGTATGGTACAAAGGATCATGGAAGGCAGGAGGAATTGGGGTAGGGACATGGACTCGGATAACAGAGGACAGGAGGGACATGGAGAGGTGCACCAAACTGACCCTACAGGGCAGGCATCAGGGTTTGCAGTAGCACAATACACCACACAGGGCATGCGGGACGGGAGTGCAGCACAACAGTACATAGAAAGCAATAGAGAGGGGACAGGACCATGCACATGGACAACAGAGAACAGAGGGGAAAGAGGCAATGGTAGCTAGCTGACCATAATGGACAGACAGGAGAGAAAGCTGAAGCATAACAGACCATAAAGGGCAGGAGGGATGGATCAGGGGCATTACAATGGAACAGACAAGCCAGGAGGGAGGGAATAGGGGTCTGCACATGGAAACAGAGGGCTGGGGGCAAGGGGGCAGGGCAGGAGCAGCAAGATGACCATGGAGGTCAGGCAGGATGGGCACTAGAAACAAGACACACCATGGAGAGCAACAGTGAGACTATGATGGCATACACACAGACCATGGAAGGAAGGTGTGAGGGGGTCAGGGGCAGCCAGCTGTCCACACAGGGAAGGTGGGAGGGGCCGTGGCAGCACAGAAGACCATGCATGGCAAGCGGGAGGGTTAGTGACAGCACAATGGCTATGATGGGCAAGAAGGAGGGTGCAGGGGCATGCACAAAGGACCATGGAGGATAGAAGGGAGGGTCAGGACCTGGGCACAGACAAGAGAATTCAGGGGAAGGGGCCTCACAACAGACCGCATGGGGCAGGCAGGAGGAGCAGTTGCAGCACAACAGACCAGGGAGGGCAGAAGGGTGTGGCAGTAAAATGGACCATGGAGGACAGGAGGAAGGGGATGGGGGCATGGCATGTGGACAGGCAGGGTGGAGGTGGCAGGGACAGGTTACAGTCATCTGACAATGCTAGGCAGGTGGGAGGTTAGTGGCAGCTCAACAGAACACTCAGAGTAGATAGGAGTGGCAGATCCATGGAACATGGTGGGCAAAAAGGATGGAGCAGGGGCATTGTGAGAAGTTGGCCTGATATATGATGTCACTAATTCTAGTGTACACCTTGTATCAGTCCAAACAACCCTTATGGTGATTGATTGTAAAGTCAACCTTATAGACCAGCTATCCTAGTGGTAGCATGGACAAGAGCAGTCTTAGGCTAAACTCTGTATGGCATGTGAAGCTAGCTGTTATACCATATGTAATCCCTTGAATACCAAATGAAAGGACACCACAACAGATATATATATAAAAATGGATGTATTTATTCTAGTCAAACCCTCAGCACTCTTTATGAGATTCGAGGTAAGTACAACACAGTCTTATTTAAGCATACATTAAGTCACACAGGTAAGTAATACAGTTAGGCCCTAGGGGCCACGCAAACATATACTAAGTAAGTGGTATAAGAACTACTGTCACGAACACAGGATAGGCCTAGGGAATCGCTGGGGCTACACTATACTACCAAAGGTTAGGAAGTGGGAGGCCCACGGGATTCAGGTGCAGAGTGGAAACACTCACGCGTAATGCGTAAAAGTCGATAGAAATAGAAGTTATTAGAATTTAACAGTTTTAGGACACTTCTGGAATAGCTAGGAAGTCGAGACTTGGAAACTAGACCCTAGGATAGTCAATACCCTTGTGAGCACCAGAGTACTCAAGTTACCTAGCCCACGGGCTGCGGGTGCATAGGTGTGAACTTATATCGGGTTTCGTCGTGGACTCCTATGGATGCCTGAAGGAAAGGTGCTGACAGGCAGTCAGTGAAGAGTGTCCGGTGGATCCCAAGGATGGAATCAAGAAGGAAGGATACCTGCAAGCAGAAAGGATAGAGTCTAGGTCACCAGCCAGGAGCTGGGAAGGAACCAGGACGGAACCAGATGATGTCGTGCAGATGTAGGTGAAGAGGTGAAGCTTGTCGCAGCAGCCACGGGTACCAGGAGGTGTCAAGGACGACCAGAACCAGGAGGTGAGCTGTTCCACGAAGGCTCTTGCTGTCGGCGGCGTCGATGTCGAGTTAGGACCCAACAAGCCTTGGCAAGCGGAACCCACGCAGAATGGAGGACTTGCTTCTGGTGCAGACAAGGAAGGTCTGGGGTGCTTCTCTTTCACAGAGGAGCGGGTGCCAGTCTGGAGGAGCCGGACCAGCAAAATGAAAACAAAGGTTCGTCGTCGCAGAGGTCACTAGCCAACAGGCCAGCAACCGGACAACACGTCGAGCAACTCAGGTGCAGAAGGGCCCCACGCAGAACACGTGAAGTGTGGGGAGCTGGTCTTCTTTGCAGATGGTGCTCGGGATGGGGGCTTCTCAATTCCCCAAGCACAGCCTCGAGGAAGCGTCCGAAGTCGCGCTAGTCAGTTACTAGCCACTTTTCCCAAGTCACCGGTCCCACGTCCCTCGTCGCCTCCACGGGTCTCAGCTTCGCTGCAGATATGGATCTGGGTCAGAGGTGTCTGGAAGTCTCGGCGCTGGTCAGTCTCTGCAGTCGTCCCTCGTAGGATCAGTCGCAAAGCAAGCAGCGGTCGCTGGATGGTGCCTGGTTGCCCAGGGTGGTCACTCCTTGGCCACAAGGGAGATTCTTCAGTCTTCTTCCTGAGGTCGAATGTCGAAGGTCCAGAGTTTCTGTTCAAGTTGCAGATTCAGGATAATCTAATTTAGCAGGGCTCAGCTACCTACTGATATACTGGGCTAGTGGGCTGGACTACCTGCAAGGTCCCTCCTATGGGTGGGACCAGGAAGGGGAGTGGTTACACCCCCTTTCCTTTGTCCAGTTTTGCGGCAGAGCTGGGGCTGGAGTGCCCCAGCGCCGGTTTGAACTGGACTATGCATGGGACACCTTGTGTGCCCCAGGCAGTGTCTAGTTTCTTTCATCCCTCCCTGCCCCAATACACTAAGTCCTGTCTGGGGTGGTGCTCGCACCTCCCAAGGCAGGAAACCTATTGTCCAAGCCTCCCTCGCTGGAAGGACTCCCAGCAGCAGGAGGTCAGACTTGTGTCTGTGGCAGCAGCATCCATTTTGTGATGCTGGGGCTCTGGTTAACTTTAACCGGGTAAGTAGGTTTCAACATGTCTTCTCCCTCTAGAAGGGAGGAATAATATCCTCATGGCCAGAAATGGTATGGGGGTATTATTCCAAAGTGTTAGACACCTTAAACAACATGTTTTGATAAAGCCAAACCATAGTTACCATAACCGTTTAAGATTATAAGGTACTTTAAGAGTATATGGTAGGCTATATCATAGAACAGCTATAAGGACATGGTTCCGAAAGCTGCAGACAGGCTCAGCTCATGCTAGAGCACCATCTCACATGTTACCAAGCACTCTGCCTCCAGGATTGTTAAGGCCTGCCATAGGAGTGGCTGATAGGTACACATGTGTCTATATATAAGGTAGGTATAGGAATACTACACCTAAGCAAGGAGTGATTACACGACCTTGCCCCAGCTGAGTGATCAGCCAGTTGTGTCATAATGGAAGGCCAGGCCAGGGGTGGCACAATACATGCTGCAGCCCCTGGTAGGCCTAGGGTACACCTATGCCCTGGGTACCTAAGGTACACTATACAGGGGCCAATAAGGTGATCCTAACCAATTGGGTTATGCACCTAAAGTACATAGTATAAATTTAGAGAGAGAACAGCTGGGCTGGGGGTCTGATTGGCAGGCCCACAGCCACATCAAAGTCGAAAACCAGTGAAGCAAAAGCAAAAAGTGGGGGTGAACATAGAAAGCAGACCCTACTCTCCTACACAACCCCCCCCCCAAACTTAGGGACATTAAACTAACCTTGACCAGTTGAGTCTTCATGTTCTAAGTGGAAATATCTGGAGAGTCCATCTGCATTGGCATGGTCAGTCCCAGGTCTATGTTCCACTGTGAAGTCCATCCCCTGTAGGGAAATGGACCACCTAAGAAGTTTGGGATTTTCACCCTTCATCTGATTTAGCCACAAGAGGGGCTTATGGTCTGTCTGAATCTTGAAGTGAGTGCCAAACAAGAATGGCCTCAGCTTCTTCAAGGCCCAAACCACAGCAAAGGCCTCCCTCTCAATAGCTGACCAACGTTTCTCTCTAGGGGTCAGCCTTCTACTAATAAAAGCAATGGGCTGGTCTTGACCATCTACATTCAGTTGTGAAAGAACAGCTCCCACACCCAACTCAGAAGCATCTGTCTGGACTATGAACTCTTTGGAGTAGTCTGGACTTTTCAGAATAGGTGCACTGCACATGGCCTGCTTAAAGGTCATCAAATGCTTTTTGACAGCTCACTGTCCACTGAACTTTCTTTGGCATCTTCTTAGAGGTCAAGTCATTAAGTGGTGTCACAATGGACCCATAGTTCTTAAACTTTCTGTAGTACCCAGTCAGGCCCAAGAAAGCTCTGACCTGAGTCTGGGTAATTGGAGGAGTCCAGTTCTTTATGGTCTGGATCTTGCTCTCCAGTGGTTGAACCTGACCCCCACCGACTAGGTGGCCCAGGTATACAACCTTGCTCTGCCCTATCTGGCACTTAGTGGCCTTGATAGTGAGGCCTGCCTTTTGCAGGGCCTCTAAAACATTCCTCAGGTGGACCAGGTGATCCTCCCAGGTGGAGCTAAAGACAGCAATATCATCAAGATAAGCTGCACAGTAGTCATCCAGACCTGTAAGGACTTGATTCACCAACCTTTGTAAAGTGGCAGGTGCATTCTTCAAACCAAAGGGCATTACCACCAATTGATAATGTCCTCCTCGGTTCGAGAAAGCAGTTTTGGCCTTTGCATTCTCAGCTAGTCTGATTTGCCAGTAGCCTGCTGTCAGGTCAAATGTACTCAAAAACTTGGCAGCTGCCAATCTGTCAATGAGCTCATCTGCCCTAGGTATTGGGTGGGCATCTGTCCTAGTGACAGCATTGAGACCTCTGTAATCCACGCAAAACCTCATCTCTCTCTTACCATTATGGGTGTGAGGTTTTGGCACAAGAACTACAGGACTAGCCCAAGGGCTCTCTGAAGGTTCAATGACTCCCAGCTCCAAAATCTTTTGTACCTCAACTTTTATGCAGTCCCTGACATGGTCAGGTTGCCTGTAGATTTTACTCTTCACAGGCAGACTGTCACCAGTGTCCACCTCATGGGTGCACCAGTTTGTCTGACTTGGGGTCAGAGAGAACATATGTCTGTAGGATTGCAGAACTTGTCTGCAGTCCTGTTGCTGATCATCAGTGAGCCTGTCAGAAAATACCACACCATCAACTGAGCCATCATCAGGGTTCTGAGTCAACAGGTCTGGGAGAGGGTCACTCTCTTCCTCCTGCCCCTCATCTGTAGCCATGAGTAAGCCCATGTCTGCCCTGTCAACATATGCCTTCAATCTGTTGACATGAAGCACCCTGTGGGGGCTTCTGGGAGTCCCAAGGTCCACCAAGTAGGTGACTTCTCCCTTTTTCTCAACAATAGTGTGGGGTCCAGACCATTTGTCTTGGAGTGCTGCTGGGGCCACTGGCTCCAACACCCACACTTCCTGCCTTGGCTGGTACACAGTCAGCACAGCCTTTTGGTCATGCCAAGCTTTTTGGAGTTCTTGGCTTACCTCAAGGTTTTTAGAAGCCTTCTTCATATACTCTGCCATCCTGGAGCGGAGGCCAAGTACATAATCCACTATGTCCAGTTTGGGTTGTCTAAGAGGTCTCTCCCATCCTTCCCTTACTAAACACAGGGGTCCCCTTACAGGATGCCCAAACAAAAGCTCAAAAGGGCTGTAGCCAACCCCCTTTTGTGGGACCTCTCTGTAAGCAAACAGAAGGCAGGGTAAAAGGATGCCCCATCTTCGCCTAAGCTTGTCTGGTAAACCTTTCATCATCCCTTTTAGGGTCTTGTTGAATCTCTCCACAAGCCCATTGCACTGTGGGTGATAGGGTGTAGTGAACTTGTAGTTTACACCACACTCCTTCCACATTGCAGTCAAATATCCTGACATGAAGTTGGCACCTCTGTCAGAAATAACCTCCTTTGGAAAGCCCACTCTGGAGAATACTCCAAGTAGGGCCCTTGCCACAACAGGAGCTGTTGTGGTCCTTAGGGGTATAGCTTCTGGATACCTGGTGGCATGGTCCACTATCACCAGTATGAATATGTGCCCAGATGCTGTTTGGGGGTCCATGGTCCTACAATGTCTCTCCCCACTCTCTCAAAGGGAACCCCCACCACAGGTAGTGGTATGAGGGGGGCCTTTGTGGTGCCACCTGATTTGCCACTGGCTTGGCAGGTGACACAGGAGCGACAAAACTCCTTGGTATCTTCTGACATATGAGGCCAGTGAAAGTGAGGGACAAGCCTGTCCCAAGTCTTGTTCTGGCCTAAGTGTCCTGCAAGGGGAATATCATGGGCCAAGGTAAGAAGGAAGCCTCTGAAACTCAGTGGTATGACCAACCTCCTGGATGCACCAGGCTTGGGGTCTCTAGCCTCTGAGTACAGTAGCCTTTCATCCCAATACACTCTATGGGTACCTTGAGCATTCCCTGCAGCCTCAGCAGCAGCCTGCTGTCTGAGGGGTTCAAGAGAAGGACAGTCTAATTGTGCCTTCCTCAGATCTGCCCTTGAAGGCCCCCCTGTCCCAAGAAACTCAACCTGATCAGGTTCAAGTTCTTCTAGGACAGTTCCTTCAGGGCTCTCAGAATCATCCTCCTGTGAGGGCTGATCCACCACCTGAGGCAGGGGGGAAGGCACAGCCTTGACCCTACTGCTCTTTCTCTTGGGTTGTGTCTGGTCCATTGTCCCAGGATCTAGCACTTGTTCAGTGTTACACTTTTTGGCCTGTGACCTGGTCACAGCAAGGACATGTGCATCTATCCCCAGCATTTCTGCATGGGTCCTATACTCCACTTCAGACCAAACTGAAGTTTCAAGGTCATTTCCCAACAGACACTCTACAGGAAGGTCTGAACTTACCACAACTTTCTTGAGGCCAGTTACCCCTCCCCAGGAGAAGTTAACAATTGCTACACTATGGGAAGTAGTGGCATTGCTAGCGTTGGTCACTAGGTAATTCTCACCTAGCATGATCTGTCCAGGGTCCACAAAGGCAGGTGTCACCATTGTGACACTAGCCCCAGTGTCCCTGTAGGCCTGAGCCATTCTATGATTGATAAAAGGAGTCTGTCTGTACTTGCCCAGGTTACTGGGACCCGCAGTAGAGGACAAAGCTATGTCCCCATCACAGATCAGAACAGCCTGAGTAGGTATCCTGACTAGGCCAGAATCCTCCTCAGTTCCCAGGGTTAACCCTACTACACCCTTTTGCTGGGAACCACCATTTACAGCTGGACGAGGGGGTACAGTTGCCTTAGGGGCAATGGTGGCTGGGGGCTAATCCTTTTTGGTGCACTCCCTAAACCAATGTGAGTTTGACTTACAATAGTTGCACCAGGGTTTCTTTTGGCCATCTTTCTTCTTATCCTTTTTGGAACCACCCTCCCCCTGAGCCTTTTGGGGGCCTGGTGAAGACTTCTGGTCTTTTTGTTTCTGATCATTACCCTTCTGGTCTGCCTTTTTCTGATCACCGCCCTGGTTCTGGTTTTTCTGCTTAACTCTAGTCCTGACCCACCTATCTGCCTTCTTTCCCATTTCCTGGGGAGAAGTTAGGTCAGAGTCAATCAAGTGTTGATGCAACAGCTGGTTTTGACAGTTATTAAGGATTTGTTCTCTCATGATCAAATTATACAATCCTGTATAGTCCTTAACCTTACTACCCAATAACCAGCCTTCCAGAGCCTTAGTGGCACAATCTACAAAGTCAGTCCAGTCCTGAGTCTGTGTCTTCTGGGTATCCCAGAACAACAACCTGTATTGTTCAGTGGTTAAGCCAAACCCATCAATCAGAGCACTCTTCAGGACAGTGTAATTGTCAGCATCCTCATCACTAACTGTGAGGAGCTTGTCTCTACCTTTCTCAGAGAAGGAGAGCCACAAGATAGCTGCCCACTGACTTTGGGGTACCTGCTGTACTTTGCAAGCCCTCTCCAAAGCAGTTATCCATTTGTGGATGTCATCCCCACACTTGTAGGGAGGGACAATCTTGCTCAGGTTTCTATTATCATAGGTCCTGTCTCTATCCTTAGGGATATTGCTGCCACCAGTGGGATCTAACCCACTTAACTTCTGCTCTCTGGCCAGAGCAAGCTTCTCTTTGGCAAGGGCAAGTTCTTCCCCTTCAATCCTCAGATTGGCTTCCCTCATTCTGGCCTGATGCTCTTTTCTCTGTGGAGAAGTCATTCCCCTGTGAGAAGAGGCATTGGAGCTATTAGAGACATGGGAGTGGATAGATTCCATTGAAGGGGATCTTTCTCTCCTGCTTCTCTGGTTAAGCCCACTTGAGGGTCTGAATGGGGGGACCCCAGTCAGACTCCTATGTACTCCCATGTAGGCTTAAGTTAGCCTGGCTCAGTCTCCCAACTTGGACCTGGCTGTCTACCTCATCTTCTGAAGTCCCATCTGACTCATCTGTAGTGGGTAGACCCTCACCTGTACCTAGGGTACTAACCTGGGAGGCCCTATGAGCATCATATTCCTCTAGGATCTCCACTAGCTGAATGAGGGTAGGGTTTGAACCCTGTTTTAACTTTCTGGAGGTACACAATTGTCTCATCTCCTGAAAAGTTAGGGTATCATATCTAGAGGGGATCTTTTCCTCTGATGTATGTTTTTTTACTGCCACCTTTCTTCTTCAAGCTATCAAAGCAAGGCCTAGTATGATTTTTTAATTGTTTTTTAAAGCCTCGTAAATTGTATTTTACCTTCCTGATTGCTGTATTTGTAGCGAAAAGGTTTGCTTTTTGGGACTGTTATCTTGTTTTTTATTGTATTTATATGATTGCTGTATTTGTATTGTAAATGTATGTGCTTTTATGGACTTTGTGTTTAAGCTCCGAATAAAGCCTTATGAAAAAAAACGAAAAAAAACTGGACTATGCATGGGACACCTTGTGTGCCCCAGGCAGTGTCTAGTTTCTTCCATCCCTCCCTGCCCCAATACACTAAGTCCTGTCTGGGGTGGTGCTCGCACCTCCCAAGGTAGGAAACCTATTGTCCAAGCCTCCCTCGCTGGAAGGACTCCCAGCAGCAGGAGGTCAGACTTGTGTCTGTGGCAGCAGCATCCATTTTGTGATGTTGGGGCTCTGGTTAACTTTAACCGGGTAAGTAGGTTTCAACATGTCTTCTCCCTCTAGAAGGGAGGAATAATATCCTCATGGCCAGAAATGGTATGGGGGTATTATTCAAAGTGTTAGACACCTTACACGGCATGTTTTGATAAAGCCAAACCATAGTTACCATAACCGTTTAAGATTATAAGGTACTTTAAGAGTATATGGTAGGCTATATCATAGAACAGCTATAAGGACATGGTTCCGAAAGCTGCAGACAGGCTCAGCTCATGCTAGAGCACCATCTCACATGTTACCAAGCACTCTGCCTCCAGGATTGTTAAGGCCTGCCATAGGAGTGGCTGATAGGTACACATGTGTCTATATATAAGGTAGGTATAGGAATACTACACCTAAGCAAGGGGTGATTAAACGACCTTGCCCCAGCTGAGTGATCAGCCAGTTGTGTCATAATGGAAGGCCAGGCCAGGGGTGGCACAATACATGCTGCAGCCCCTGTTAGGCCTAGGGCACACCTAAGGTACACTATACAGGGGCCAATAAGGTGATCCTAACCAATTGGGTTATGCACCTAAAGTACATAGTATAAATTTAGAGAGAGAACAGCTGGGCTGGGGGTCTGATTGGCAGGCCCACAGCCACATCTAAGTCGAAAACCAGTGAAGCAAAAGCAAAAAGTGGGGGTGAACATAGAAAGCAGACCCTACTCTCCTACAGGCATGCACAAAGACATCGGAGGGCAGGGGGAAGGAGAATAGGGGCAGCAAGCTAAGCACAGAGGCTAAGCAGGAGGTCAATGATGGGGCATAGAGTTGGACAATGCAGGGCAGGAGGAGTGGACTGGTACATCATGCTAAATGGAGGGCAGGGGCAGCACATCAGACCATGCATGGCAGGAGGGAGGAGGCTAGTCCATGGATTCAGACAACAGAGGATAGGGAGGAGGTGGATGGGGCAGCAAGCTAACTGTTCAGAGAAGGTGGGTATTAGGAACTTTGTTTTTAAAATGTGTGTCTGTGCAAACTACTTAAAATATGAACAAGTATGCAGCATAATCTCACTTTTATTCAGGAAGGAGAGGACGTTTGTGACTGTGACTCAGGGCTCACTTGACAGAAACACCCCCTGACCCTCCACCCCATCGCAAAATGTAATGCCCGTGAAAAGGGTAGGTGAACGCAGTGTTATATAGAACATAGTCCTGACAGCACGATTAAAAATGAAAACTAGATATAGTGTATGGTATAAACTATGCACCAAAAAGTGTGATATAAGATGAACCGGGGCGTGAAATATAATATGCAATACATTGTGCGCAATGACAGATTCATTGGAGAGCGCGAGATAGCACAGGCACTAGCACGTGCTATACGATATGCGCCTTGGAGTGTAATATGCACATGGCAGTGTTGTGTAACCTAACTAGTCTCTAAAGTTGTAATATAAAATATGTCCTGGGGAGTGTAACGTTGCATATGCACTGTGACAAAGATATGGATCCCAGATTGTAATATGTATGGCATAGCGCTGTGCGTTATAACATAGGCATCGAGGAAGGTACGTTAGATGGGGCAATATAACCTGTGCGAAGGCAAGTGTGGCATGACATTCACGGGGTGGTGTTACAGTGCACAAGGGCTAGAGAGTGTCATAGCATACGCACTAGCTGGTGGAATACAACACAGAGGTGTGTGGCACTCGGCGGGCACTGGTGGGTGTAACACAGCATTGAGCTCAGCCAAGAGCGCGCTGTAACTCTCAAGTGATGTTTGTCTCCTTTCCAGAGAGTAAAATAAAAAGTATTACACATCCGGCGGTGGATGTGTGTTTTATTAACCGTGAGGGGGGTTTCTTGCATAGTTTTGGTCGAATTTTTGTCGAATCCCCTTTGAATGGCTTGGTGTGCGTGTGTATTAAATGTGCCCGTCAATAGCTACCCATGTTTGTATAAATAAACAACAAGGGTGTCTTCTTGGCGAGTACCCACCGGCGGGGGCGGCGGGATTAAGCAAGGTAGGGTGTCAGACACGTCAGAGCTTCACTAGCGGTATAAATACATTCCACGTGGATTCATTGTATGCATAGTCGCCTTTTAATTAATATCACGCAAATCGTCATGGTGATAGGTACATACGGTTTGTCCAGCATGTCCTAGGTGTTTCTATAAATATATATATATATATATTTTTTTAAACATCTTTTTATTTATTTAATAACGATAGGGCAAAACACATTTATACCGATGCATACATTGTTACAGTTGATACAGTTTCTTATTATCATTGTACATGTCGTTATTACAGTCATTACATGTTGGCTCCCTTCTGACCTCCCTCTTATGCGGCTGCTGCTCCTTCCCCCTTTAGCTCAGATGTTCCTCACATGGCACCTCCGGTGGTTCGCAGATAAAACCTCTGTACTTATTCCAGGCTCCCCACACCCTCCCCCACTTCTGGGGACATCCCCGGTGAACATATACAGCCTTCTCCGCCACCATGGCTTCATCCATGTCCCCACAACAGTCACCAATCGTTGGTAAGCATCTGGCCCCCCACAATCTGGCTATATTCCTCCTGGCAACCATCATACCCAAAGTCGCCCAATCCTGCTGGGTGAGTTAGATCGTTAGGTTCCCATATATTTAATAAGCATCTTTTAGGCTCTGGTGTCACCACCACCTCTACTGTCTGTGAAATGGTCCTCATCACTGCCACCCAGTACGTCATGATCTTCGGGCATTGCCACAGAGTGTGGTAAAACGTGCCCTCCTCCCCGCACTCCCTCAGGCAATATGGATGGAAGGCATTTCCTATCTTATAAAGGGTTAGTCTACTGTAGTATACCCGGTGCAATATCTTCAGTTGTATTAGTCGTAATCTCGAGGGTATCGCCACTTCCCGCGGCGACGAGAGTGCCGCCTGCCAGTCTGTGTGTCAAGTTACCCTAGTTCGGCGGACCATCTATCCTTCAGTGCCCGTGTTAGATCCGGCAGGTTCTTAACTAACTTACGGTAGGTGAAAGAGGTGGCCTTCTTCATCATGTAATCAGTTAGAAGCCTATCTTCTAAGGGAGATGCTTCTGGTAATTGGGTGTTTGGTGGTATAACCGCGTGAAACGCATGTCTGATCTGCATATACCTAAACCGTTCAGAGGGTGCGAGCTCGTATTGTTCTTGTAGTCGCTCGAACGTAATCACCCCGCCCTTCACCCACATGTCACCCACCGTTGAGATTCCTATTGCATCCCAGTTATTGAATCCCTTGCTTTTTCTGAGTCTCCCCAGCCCCCGTGTATACCAGAGTGGGGTAAGCTGTGTGATCACCCCCTGCCATCCCAATTTTTTCTGTGCCGAGTACCATATGTCCACAGTGTGCGCCGTCGGGCCAATCAGTGAGCTATCTTGTTTTCGATTGTACAAGGCTGCCATGACACCACCGTCTCCTAGCACATATCTGTCCGCTTGAAACGCAGGGTCGGTCTGCGGGGCGTGAATCCATTGATTCATGATTTTCATCTGTGCAGCCCAGTAGTACAGTTGTATGTTAGGCAGCGCTATACCCCCATCATGCCAGCTCTTAACCAGTTTGTTCATTGCAATACGCACTGGCCTGTTTCCCCATAGTAGACTGGACACCTCAGTCGCTATCATTTTAAAATAACTCGCCGGAACCGGAAATGGAGTATTTTCTAGGGCATAGAGAAATCGTGGGAGCGCCATCATTTTAAAAGAGTTCTGCCTTCCCCAACAGCGTCAGCGGCAGTGTATGCCAGTGCTTCATGTCCCGTTTTAGCCGGTCCAAGGGGGGGCAATGCATTTTTTTTAAAAAAATTCTTCAGATCTAGGCGTCACATAGATGCCCAAGTATTTGAAGCCCTCCATCGTGACCAGGAGATCACATTCTTTAGGAAGGCACGGTGGCGGCCCAGACAGCACAAACAGAACAGAATTAGACCAATTGATAGTATAGCCAGACACTCTCCCATAGTTTTCACAGACGTTCAGTAGCACCAAAATGGAGCGCCTCGGGGAGGCTAGATATAACAGAAATATGTATATTTTTTAAATAATAAAAAACAAAGGCCGGCCCCGGGGGATGAGGTCCCCGGGGCCATAAGTGGCCTTGGAGGGGGGCAACGCAGCCCCCCTCCTAAAGTATAACATTTTTTAAAAAGGCCATGCCCCGGGGGTTGGGGTCCCTGGGGCCGATTAAGGCCTTAGGAGGGGGGCCACACGGTCCCCTTCCAAATTTTTTTCATTAAAAAACAAAAAATTAGGGGCAGGCCCTGGGGGATGGGGTCCCCAGGGCCAATAAATTAGAAAAAGAAGGGGGGCCACACAGCCCTCCTTCTCAAAAAAATTAAAATAAATAAAAGACCGGCATCGCGCCGGAGGCTACACCCCTCCTTCCAGCACTCTGCATGACATGGTCAGTGACATCACTCATGACATCACTGATGACATCTCAAATGACATCACTGATGACATCACTGATGACATCATCCTTGTGATAGAGTGGCAGACCTCCTCTCACCCTAATATAACCTTTGATACACACATTCAAAAATAGAAACTAAAAATTTCAAAACAATGGACATACCAATACCAGTTGCAATAACCTATTCAGTAATTCTAAGATCCACATACACTCATTCCAACAGTCCTATACAGTCACTCATACATGTACTCACTCATCATATGTACTCATACACCTATACATCCTGTTACACAACGCCACTCATCCATAGAGTTACTCACACACATAGTCACTCATGCTAATAAAGAATCAAACATCCATTTACTTGCATATACAGTTATACACACACCACCACACGTACTTCTACAGAAACTTACACATACTTAGGTGCCGATTCTGATCCTGGAAAAACCGGGTACGAACCGTCGGTCGGAGCGTTTTCTCCGTCCGACTCGTACCCGGGAAAAAAACATTACAAACATGGAAGTACGATTCGCACGGAAACACGATTTCCGTACGAGTCGTACAAAACACCGACCGGCGAAAATATACATACAAATGTGATCCGGGGAAAGCGCCGACGTGACGTCGGGACGCTTTCAGGCAGCGTTTCACGAACCAGGAAGTACGAACCGCACCGACGTCACCCCGCACGGATATAATTCTCCGCCTGCCAAAAACTGCCGGGAAATCAGGACGACGCGCGCAAGGAGCGCCTGTACGCGACGGACAGCCATGGACCCGAACCTACGTGTCATCCCAGCCCTCATAGCAGTCCACCTGCTCTACAGGAACCGACGCAGACGCCGCAGAAGGTCAGAACAACACCCAGGGGCAAAGGGGGGGGGGGGCAGGGGCAGGACACAAAAGCCCACACAAGTCACAAATCATACATGCCCTGGACATACCTGACCTTCAGGGCCTGGTCACTTCGAGGGGGTGGGGGCGTGTCCAGCAACGGAAGTGGATGTACACGCGAACCGGCAACACCACAAGTCCGGTACGTACCGTACCCACGCCTTAAGAGCTTGGGTACGAGTCGTACCACGCCCACCCCTACGTCACCCCAATAATGGCGGTACAGCCCGTACCCATGTTCCAAAGGCCTGGGTACGGGCCGCACCCCCACCCGTGTATGTACGGCGCGTACCAACACCCCAACAGTGCATGTACGGGCCGTACCCCCACCCGTGTATGTAGGGACCGTACCCACACCCGCGTACGTATGGAGCGTACCCCCACCCCAACAGTGTATGTACGGACCGTACCCCCACCCGTGTATGCATGGAGCGTACCCAGACCCGCGTATGTTCGGAGCGTACCCCCACCCGTGTATGTACGGACCGTACCCACACCCGCGTACGTATGGAGCGTACCCCCACCCCAACAGTGTATGTACGGACCGTACCCCCACCCGTGTATGCATGGAGCGTACCCAGACCCGCGTTTGTTCGGAGCGTACGGCCACCCGTGTATGCATGGAGCGTACCCAGACCCGCGTATGTTCGGAGCATACCCCCACCCCTGTATGTACGGACCGTACCCACACCCGCGTACATATGGAGCGTACCTCCACCCCAACAGTGTATGTATGGAGCGTACCCCCACCCCAACAGTGTATGTATGGAGCGTACATGGCCAGACACAGGAGGGGTGTGTGCAGAGTCCTCCCAGCAGTGCCCAGACACAGGAGGGGTGGGTGCAGAGTCCTCCCAGCAGTGCCCAGACGCAGGAGGGGTGGGTGCAGAGTCCTCCCAGCAGTGCCAAGGCACAGGAGGGGTGTGTGCCTATCATTCCCAGCCGTGCCCAGACGCAGGAGGGGTGGGTGCAGAGTCCTCCCAGCAGTGCCCAGACATAGGAGGGGTGTGTGCAGAGTCCTCCCAGCAGTGCCCAGACACAGGAGGGGTGTGTGCCTATCATTCCCAGCAGTGCCCAGACACAGGAGGGGTGTGTGCAGAGTCCTCCCAGCAGTGCCCAGACACAGGAGGGGTGTGTGCCTATCATTCCCAGCAGTGCCCAGACACAGGAGGGGTGTGTGCAGAGTCCTCCCAGCAGTGCCCAGACACAGGAGGGGTGTGTGCCTATCATTCCCAGCAGTGCCCAGACACAGGAGGGGTGTGTGCCTATCATTCCCAGCAGTGCCCAGACACAGGAGGGGTGTGTGCAGAGTCCTCCCAGCAGTGCCCAGACGCAGGAGGGGTGTGTGCAGAGTCCTCCCAGCAGTGCCCAGACGCAGGAGGGGTGTGTGCAGAGTCCTCCCAGCAGTGCCCAGACACAGGAGGGGTGTGTGCCTATCATTCCCAGCAGTGCCCAGACACAGGAGGGGTGGGTGCAGAGGCCCCCAGCAGTGCCCAGATGCAGGAGGGGTGGGTGCAGAGTCCTCCCAGCAGTGCCCAGACACAGGAGGGGTGTGTGCCTATCATTCCCAGCAGTGCCCAGACACAGGAGGGGTGTGTGCCTATCATTCCCAGCAGTGCCCAGACACAGGAGGGGTGGGTGCAGAGACCTCCCAGCAGTGCCCAGACACAGGAGGGGTGTGTGCCTATCATTCCCAGCCGTGCCCAGACGCAGGAGGGGTGGGTGCAGAGTCCTCCCAGCAGTGCCCAGACATAGGAGGGGTGTGTGCAGAGTCCTCCCAGCAGTGCCCAGACACAGGAGGGGTGTGTGCCTATTATTCCCAGCAGTGCCCAGACATAGGAGGGGTGTGTGCAGAGTCCTCCCAGCAGTGCCCAGACACAGGAGGGGTGTGTGCCTATCATTCCCAGCAGTGCCCAGACACAGGAGGGGTGTGTGCAGAGTCCTCCCAGCAGTGCCCAGACACAGGAGGGGTGTGTGCCTATCATTCCCAGCAGTGCCCAGACACAGGAGGGGCAGGACACAAAACCCCCACACAAGTCACAAATCATACATGCCCTGGACATACCCGACCTTCAGGGCCTGGTCACTTCGAGGGGGTGGGGGCGTGTCCAGCAACGGAAGTGGATGTACACGCGAACCGGCAACACAACAAGTCCGGTACGTACCGTACCCACGCCTTAAGAGCGTGGGTACGAGTCGTACCACGCCCACCCCTACGTCACCCCAATAATGGCGGTACGGCCTGTACCCATGTTCCAAAGGCCTGGGTACGGGCCGCACCCCCACCCGTGTATGTACGGCGCGTACCAACACCCCAACAGTGCATGTACGGGCCGTACCCCCACCCGTGTATGTAGGGACCGTACCCACACCCGCGTACGTATGGAGCGTACCCCCACCCCAACAGTGTATGTCCGGACTGTACCCCCACCCGTGTATGCATGGAGCGTACCCAGACCCGCGTATGTTCGGAGCGTACCCCCACCCGTGTATGTACGGACCGTACCCACACCCGCGTACGTATGGAGCGTACCCCCACCCCAACAGTGTATGTACGGGCCGTACCCCCACCCGTGTATGCATGGAGCGTACCCAGACCCGCGTTTGTTCGGAGCGTACGGCCACCCGTGTATGCATGGAGCGTACCCAGACCCGCGTATGTTCGGAGCATACCCCCACCCCTGTATGTACGGACCGTACCCACACCCGCGTACGTATGAAGCGTACCCCCACCCCAACAGTGTATGTATGGAGCGTACCCCCACCCCAACAGTGTATGTATGGAGCGTACATGGCCAGACACAGGAGGGGTGTGTGCAGAGTCCTCCCAGCAGTGCCCAGACACAGGAGGGGTGGGTGCAGAGTCCTCCCAGCAGTGCCCAGACACAGGAGGGGTGGGTGCAGAGTCCTCCCAGCAGTGCCCAGAGCAGGAGGGGTGGGTGCAGAGTCCTCCCAGCAGTGCCCAGACACAGGAGGGGTGTGTGCCTATCATTCCCAGCCGTGCCCAGACGCAGGAGGGGTGGGTGCAGAGTCCTCCCAGCAGTGCCCAGACATAGGAGGGGTGTGTGCAGAGTCCTCCCAGCAGTGCCCAGACACAGGAGGGGTGTGTGCCTATCATTCCCAGCAGTGCCCAGACACAGGAGGGGTGTGTGCAGAGTCCTCCCAGCAGTGCCCAGACACAGGAGGGATGTGTGCCTATCATTCCCAGCAGTGCCCAGACACAGGAGGGGTGTGTGCAGAGTCCTCCCAGCAGTGCCCAGACACAGGAGGGGTGTGTGCCTATCATTCCCAGCAGTGCCCAGACACAGGAGGGGTGTGTGCCTATCATTCCCAGCAGTGCCCAGACACAGGAGGGGTGTGTGCAGAGTCCTCCCACCAGTGCCCAGACGCAGGAGGGGTGTGTGCAGAGTCCTCCCAGCAGTGCCCAGACGCAGGAGGGGTGTGTGCAGAGTCCTCCCAGCAGTGCCCAGACGCAGGAGGGGTGTGTGCAGAGTCCTCCCAGCAGTGCCCAGACACAGGAGGGGTGTGTGCCTATCATTCCCAGCAGTGCCCAGACGCAGGAGGGGTGTGTGCAGAGTCCTCCCAGCAGTGCCTAGACATAGGAGGGGTGTGTGCAGAGTCCTCCCAGCAGTGCCCAGACGCAGGAGGGGTGGGTGCAGAGGCCCCCAGCAGTGCCCAGACACAGGAGGGGTGTGTGCCTATCATTCCCAGCAGTGCCCAGACACAGGAGGGGTGTGTGCCTATCATTCCCAGCAGTGCCCAGACACAGGAGGGGTGTGTGCAGAGTCCTCCCCGCAGTGTCCAGACGCAGGAGGGGTGGGTGCAGAGGCCCCCAGCAGTGCCCAGACGCTGGAGGGGTGGGTGCAGAGTCCTCCCAGCAGTGCCCAGACACAGGAGGGGTGTGTGCCTATCATTCCCAGCAGTGCCCAGACACAGGAGGGGTGTGTGCCTATCATTCCCAGCAGTGCCCAGACACAGGAGGGGTGTGTGCAGAGTCCTCCCAGCAGTGCCCAGACGCAGGAGGGGTGTGTGCAGAGTCCTCCCAGCAGTGCCCAGACACAGGAGGTGTGTGTGCCTATCATTCCCAGCAGTGCCCAGACGCAGGAGGGGTGGGTGCAGAGGCCCCCAGCAGTGCCCATGGAAAAAAAAAGGGTGGAGTACCCACAGATCCAATTGCCACAATTGTCAGTCAGGTGCACAAAGACCCTGCAGTATATGTAACACATGTGTGCGAGGCTGGGAGTACACATATGCATACTGCCTAAAAGGGAACATGTCCACATGAAGTCATGTCAACAGACTACATACACAAGTACAGTGATCACCAAGGATGCCACGAATGATGCAGGTGGAGACATCGCACTGCATGCATGGCCAAAGTAGAAGGGGTCCGTCACACACCCAGCTAATGTAGACACAGCTCAGCGCAACATATTGGAAACACCCTGCAGGGAAGATGTCAGGGTACACAGAGGAAGGAACACACCTTGGGACAATTTCACCATGCAGTAACTGCTTACATGAACAAAGAAACTTAGCTAACACCTTGTGATGGCACACAGATACCAGGGTCCCCCCTATGACCAGCACACCACTACATTTCCCACACACCCAACATATGATCACCACCCAAAATCATGGAGCAGCCCCACCAACAGCAATACCACAAAAGCAGTAGTGTTCTAAGGAGAAAAAAAATGGCTTTATTCAGCAGTATCAAAAAATGTTTGTGTGGATAAAGTTCAATATTTACAAAGCCCATAGGGCAGTCCATTAGTCACAGCTGGATGGGGGACACAGTGGGACGCGTGTCCCCTAGCTTGCCTGCACAGTTCAGACCACCCTGTCTTCCACAGGGGGGGGGGGGGGCATCATGTGGGGGGGAGGGACCAGGCACCGCAGGGACAGGAGGGGCAAGGGCAGGCGTTGTGGGTGCAGGGACGGAGGACTCCACCACAGGGGGTGGGGCAGCACCAAAGGAGGTGGTAAGGATGGCGCTGCACACGTCAGCAAGGTCCCCCAGCGTATCCCCTGCACCCGAAGGAACCACAGGCCCCAAGGAGGGGGGGGGGGGGGCGGAGGAATGGGTCGCAGCGCCACTGGGGGAGGGTGTGGACGGGGGGGGCACTCAACTTCCCTGGCCGGGGATTCCTTTGCCCGCTTGCTGGGTGGTGTCAATGTTGGGCTCAGGGACAGAGCGGCCATGAAGGAATCTTTGCTGGGTTCGTGGCCAGGAGAGCTGAGGGAAGTGGATTTGGAGGGAGTGGATTTCGCGGAATGCGGACTCCCACTCTGGCTGCGTGACTTACGTTTGCCCCCCGACCCAGTGGGTGTGCCTACCTCACCCTGTGTGTGCGTGCCAGGAGGTGTGTTCTTGCCCTGCCCTGCTGGTGTGGTGCCTGTGTCTGGTGGGGTGCGTGCATGCTGACGTCTGGGTGTACGTGGGACAGGCATGGGAGTGGGAAGTGTGGATGGGGCAGGGGTAGGGGGTGGGACGTAGCGCTGCAGGAGACCCACTGCTGCAGTCAGTGTCGAGTCTATGGACCTCAGCAAGTTGCGTTGGTCAGACTGCGCGGCTGAAATGCCCTCCAAGTATGCCTCCATCTGGTTCAGCACTTGGCTGTGGCCATGGAGGACATTAAGCGTCGCAGTCTGACCAACCCGCAACTGCCGCAGGATGTCCACAGACTCGGCATTGGTGGCAGCAGTGGAGACAGGGGCAGGGGGTGCGGTGCCTGGCAAGAAGGAGACACGTGCTGACCGAGCACGGCGGGAAGGGACACGAGCAAGTGGGAGGCCGGTGAGCGGAATGGAGGGGGCGGGTAGTGATGGAGTGCTGGTGTCAGCTGTGGGACCAGCCACCGCCCCCTCGGAGTGCTCAGCCTCGGACCCGTCTGCGTCATAGTCGGTGGTGGATTGACTGGACAGGTCCTCCGCTGCACTCCCGTCGGCCTCCGTGCCACTCGATGTGCCAGACATCTCTGCACTGCTGGCACTGGTGCTCGCTCCCTCCGCACGGTCCGTGCCAGTGTCTCCCTCGGTGTCCCCCGACGATGCTGTGAGCAAGGTGAAGAGACAGGAAATAATCAGACACCTGTATACATATGTCACATGAGTCAAATCCACATAGGTCACAGTGCATAGCCTGAAAAGCAACATGAGTAACATCTACAATACAAGGCACATATGTAGGCCCTGCAACACACAGTTGGTTGACCCACCATGCCACTGACCAACTATGGAGAGCATGACACAATAGCAAATAACATGATATGGATTTGGACAGAGGAGCCAGGCACTGGGGACAATCCAGCACAGCATCTGCAGCACACAGCGTTGGCGTAAAAAGGGATGAGCAGGAACCACGTCTATTAACTGTAGGCACATGCTGCAAAGGCAATACTTAAAAACATGTCCAACATTAATGGGTCACTGCACCTTGAGTGTATGTCCAGACAAACATCACACACTGGCCAGACCTAGCAAGGAGACTTCAGGTCTAGACATGTAGGCCTTGCCCGCACCAACCACCCCCTACATGAGACAATTTATTGAGACACAGGAAGCACTTACATCTCTTAGTCTGGAATAAAAACACATGGCCTGCAAGAAATCCTGATTGGACACCAAATACCCCTGGTGCGCCGGTACAAATACATCATCTACAAATGGCCATCATCAGATCATTTTACCAAGACACACAGGCACTGGCCCCCGTGAGTATGAACAAGGGACATTTGGTCAGCCTGTACAGTGGACACATGTAGCAGAGTTTACGTAGACACAAATGGTGCCAGGGTACAATGGCACAGAGCACAACCTATGCTGTAGACACAGAGATTGTCGACATTTTTGGATTACACACATGATACCTAGGAAAAGATGCCCCAGGGAACAGTAGTGGCCACACTACTCCATGGTCCTGAATGGTAATGACTGCAACACAAGCCACCATCCCTGCACTCTGCATATCTCACACTCATGCACATCATGTCACAGGCCACAAAATAGGACATGCATGCTGTAAAGCAATACACTTTAGAGACACACTCCTATGTCTGGACTCAGCATCAGTGACAACTGACATGGACCCCACAAGTACTGAACCGGACAGGGCACAGGCAAGGTCCCAAAACCTGTTACACACCACCCCCACACATGAAGCTGCAAGCATTGGGCACATCGATAAACTGGCAGCCTAGATAACCTTGTGCAAGTGTGACTACACACAGACCAGGGTACACATGCCAAGGAGGGGAAGGGAGGAAGGACCGCACCGCTACACTTTGGGGACCAGGAACTGCACTGCACATGTAAACCCTGGCAGTGTATCCATGCAACTGTGCACTTACAAATGCTGGTGACACACAACAAACACACATGTACCTACCCCCTTCCTGCTGCTGCTTTTCCCGTAAGCGCCTGTCCATGTCAGGGAAGACGACCGCCAGCACACGCTTGTGGATGTGGGTCAGACGGCGGCACCCATGGTTCTTTTGGCTCACAGGTGAGTCCCCCAGCAGGACCCGTGCGATCCTCCGCGTCCAGCACCGGTTATCCTGCCAGCGTTTCCTCACCTGGGCTAGGCGCCGCTTCCGACCATCCGTCTGTCTCACGGCACTGACGGCGTCCTTCCAGATCTGCTCCTTGGCACAGGCGCCTACCTGTGAGGATGAAAAAGTGAGACAACATCAATACACCTGCGACATGTCACAGAGACACACATTAGAACAATTTGTCTGGTTTTAACAGGGCATAGAATGCATCAAACTCATTACACCTGTGTCATAGGGACACTCTCCTCTGTGGAAGGCAAAAAGCACTAGGTGGCATTGTAGAGTACACAGGTGGCATGAGGGGTACGACACAATCAATCATCCAGGCTCACACTGTGCATCACAAGCGACACCAGGATTATGTGCAGCACCTTAAAGCAGTCACATGCCACAAGCCACTGAGGCGCCCTCAGCAGAGTACACAGAGACACACAGCCACAGGACAATCACCTGCCATTGACAACTGCAGCTACACACCTCACTCTGCACATGTGCCACTAGACTGGGGGGTGTCACAGGTGTGGGGCTGGCCCATCACCGCAGACACACAGCACTGCTCCCTGCTCACATCAGATGGGCAGGGTATATCCATCCCTCATGCAGCTGGAGTGCTACACTCCACATATGCACTCACCCACATGACAGGGGACTTACACACACACACACCAATGTCCAGGGGACAAACATCATTTGGACACTCTCAGCACATGTACACTAAACAAACACACATCTGTGGGTACTGCCACCTGTCACACTGGGGGGGCCACAGATTCACATAAGGACTGTAGTAACAACATTCCCAGGAGGATTAGACAGGCAGAATGTGTAATGCCACATGCAGTGATTGTCACAGTACACACAATGCAAGTGAGGAGAGCAGACATGCACCACAGCATGCTCTGGCTGCGAGACATTAGGCATTCCCCCACCCGGGACCCACCCTACAGTAAATTGCATGTGTTTTACACCTGGACACAATGGCAGAAGTCACAGTCACAAAAAAGGGGCACAGTCTTTGCTAGTGGACTCAGCACTCACCTGCACCCCTGGTCGACCATACAGCATGGGGTACTGTGGGAGGATCACATCCAGCAGGGCTTGGTTCTCCTTCTGGGTGAAAGGCTGGGCCCTCTCCACAGACCTGGACATGGTGCCAGAGGATTCACGAGCAGCAGCAGTGTAGTTGATTCAAAGGATGTGCAGGCAAGTGCTCTCTCATGGGACCTGGCTGCCTTATATCTACCTTGCTGCCCTGTTTCATTCACAGGAGTACAGAGTGATTGGTCACTCACATTTGCATCCTATGTTTCCTCCAATCCATTTAAACCTACCACAGTCAGTGGCTTTGCTCTTTTTTTTTATTGAGCATGATGTCAACTCAACAACCACTTTGCAACAATGTAGATTCTTTCAAACCGACTTTAGCTGGGCACCTGATGAAAAAAATGCAAATTTTTTTTTTTTTTTTTTTTAAACTTTATTTTTCGTTTTAATACAAACAATCAAATTTCACCCCCCCTCCCCCCGACATCAGAAATAAGTAGTACATACAGGTCCAATCAGCAATCATATACATATGTAGTACCTTGGAGTGAGGCAGGCCACCGGCCATAGCGTGAGAGTATCCGGGTCAGCCCCGCTCAGTGCCGCACAGGATCTGCCTCTCCTTCATCACCTCCCCCCTCCCCCTCTGAAGATAGCGGGGAATACAGCTCCCCACTCGTTCCCTCCGACTCACTCTGCAGCGATTGCCCCTCCTCCGCCAACCCCTCCATACACAGAACTCGCCACTCCAGAAGGTCCCCCTGCAACTTCTCGTCTCTCCTAGAGCACTGCCTATGCGTTTCTTCCGCCAGCGACCATTCCCTCACATCCCCGAGCCACCTCTCGAGCTCCGGGGCCTTTCGACCCATCCAGGTAATTGCGACCCTACGCCTCGCCAAAACCAACATTAACTGCAGCAGTTTATAGGCTAGTCTCCGTTTCCTCGGTTTGGGAACCAGGGCCAACAGGCAGTGTAGGGGTGTCCGTTGGATTCGGAGGCCAGTGGCGGCCGCAACGCGGCCCACCACTCCCACCCAGAACGTCTCCACCAGCGGGCAGTCCCAGGCCAGGTGTAAGAATCCCGCCCCCGGTGCTCCGCACCGAAAAAATTCAAACTTTAAACTCGGTCTCCATGACAACCAGCATGCATGTAGGGCTTTATACTTGTCCCTCATGTGTCCCCTATGTAATTTGGACATTCACACACAGGTACGGTGAGTTCCAGGGCCCTAGGGCACCCCAAATGCATAGAAACGGCCCGTACACGCGCGTGTACGGGCCTTGTCACTATGGCTTTGCTCGCGTATGCGTACCCATAGTGATACGCCCCATACACACGCGTGTACGGGCCGTGTCACTATGGCTTTGCTCGCGTATGCGTACCCATAGTGATACGCCCCGTACACACGCGTGTACGGGCCGTGTCACTATGGCTTTGCTCGCGTATGCGTACCCATAGTGATACGCCCCGCACACGCGCGTGTACGGGCCGTTTCACTATGGCTTTGCTCGCGTATGCGTACCTATAGTGATACGCCCCGTACACACGCGTGTACGGGCCGTTTCTCTATGGGTAGGCCTACGGCAGCACTCCCATAGTGATGGGGAACGTACACACGCCCTCCGAGCGCATGTACGGTGCATTCCACACCTGACAGTGGTGACAGGCAGCACACAGAAAGGAATAGAGCTGACATACTTGTCCAAGGCTGGACATCAAGGCATTGTCTGTGCAGTACTACATGTGTGGGTCACAGGTGTGTCAGGCTGTAATGTGGCACATTACTCCTGAGTTGTGAAGGCAATAGATGTATGATGAGATGTGTACAGATGTCATGTGTGATGGTGGACTATGTGCCAGACATCCCCTTCACTCCTTTGACATGTGTGCATGTAGTACAGAACACTTGTGAAAAGCGTCACTGCCACGGCACAGTCAACAACACATGCAACTGTCCCCTGATGCCAGCTACAGGGTTTTTCACACCTGACATGTGACTACCCGCGTTGCACGATGTGACTATGTCATGTATGTGTTGTGTGTTCCCATTAGCTTGCTGTAGGTGTTTGGTCAAATGCATCTGCAGTTGCGGCAACCAACATGTGTCTGTGTGTAGATGGCCATGGCACAGTGTTACGCATACCAGGCCACATGTGGAATCCGACGTAAGGTGTGTGTGTATGCATCGACACGGAGTTTCAAAACAAGGACATATCTGCATACTCTCAATGTATGTGGGATCATTATTGAAATGTAATCCTTCATGGCAAGGTGTGTGGTCTGTCCTTTTTCCATTACATGTGACCTGTGCCTCTAGTGTTCTGCAACCTGTCTGTACAATAAACATCCTTCCTCTGCACATATTTGGTTGTCTGCAACTCCTGTAATGCTTCTGCCTGCTCACTTACACTGGCCCACAGCTAGTTTCATGGCATTATGAGGTTGAGAATAAACGTTTGGAGCTGTCTCTTGGTAGGAGTGTCACATGGCTGCCATACGTGTCCAGGGCATATTGCACAGACCTGACTCTGTATGTAGCATATGTGTATTGCCTGTTGACCATGTGCTGAGTACATTGACATTGGTGGTGTACTGTACTCACTCTTCGTTGTCCCTTCTAATTCACTGCAGGGCTCCGCCTCTCCCTCGAGCAATTCCGGACTTGGCTGACATGCGGGAAAATGACTGTATACGCCGCTACCGCTTCCCCCAACGTTTGATTGAGGACTTGACGACACGGCTGGCAGCACACCTCCAACCGCTACACAGGTATCCTGGTGCACTGACACCCAAGGTGAAGGTGATGGCAGCCCTACATTTCTTGGCCACGGGTACCTTTCAACATACCATTGCCCATGTGGGTGGGATGTCCCAAACCATGTTAAGCCGTGTTCTGCATGATTTTGTAGAGGCCATGTTGGAGCACCTTGATGAGTTCATAAAATTCCCAACTCCTGAGCAGTTGACAGCTGTCAAGCGTGAGTTCTATGCCCTGGGAGGGATGCCCCATGTCATTGGGTCCATAGATGGAACACATGTGGCTTTGGTACCACCACAGGCACAGGAGGTAGCCTTCCGTAACCGCAAGCATTACCACTCCATTAATGCCCTTGCGGTGTGTCTTGCCAACATGGTGATTTCACATGTCTGTGCTCGTTTTCCAGGATCAGCACACGATGCGTACATCATGAGGCGTAGCAGGGTGCCTGAAATGATGCTGCAGCTGCGCAACGAACGAGCATGCATTGTTGGTGGGTATACTCTGCCAGTCCTGTATTTAATGTCATCTTCCTGTCTTACTGCTTCTCCTGACCCACTCTTGTCCATGATGTTTCCATGTAGGGGACGCTGGCTATCCCAATATGCCATGGCTGATCACGCCTCTCCGCAACCCCAGCACGGCTGCCGATCACCGTTACAACAACGCCCATGGGCGGACCCGGCGAATGATAGAGAGGACGTTTGCCCTCCTGAAGAGCCAATTCCGTTGCCTCCACAAGACCGGTGGCGCACTCCCATATGCACCGGTGAAGGTCTGCAAGATATTCCTTGTGTGCTGCATGCTGCACAACATGGCAGTGGAGAAAGCTGTGCCACTCATCCTGGATCCAGATGAGCAGGACCATCCACCCGTGGAGGATGAGGGGCTTGGGCACGAGGCAAGTGATGTGGAGGAGGAGGAGGCGGTGGAGGACATGCGGAGTCGGCTCATACGCGACTTCTTTGCGTAGTGGTGAGTTCCAGTGTCTGAGTGTGCACGCATTGGGCCGTGTGTGGCATGTGTTGCAATGTGTGTGTCCATCTGCATGTCTTCCAAGTGAGTCTGAGGTGTGTTTGGAGGTGTCACTCGAGTGATGGTGCAATAGAAGAATGTTTTTCCAGAGTCATCATTGTCACCTAGCATGTTCACAACCTAATACGTGTCGAGTACATGCACATGCATGCGGATGTACTTCTTTTGGCTGACTTCTGGTGTGTCTCCCATCCACAGGTACTTACGCATGCTGTCTGCTGGTGGCATTGTTGTGCTCCTGCTATTCCTCATGATCACGGCAACATGTGCTGAATCACCGTTACATGCACGGACAAGTTAGAAAACCTCCTTCGGGTAAGGGATGCAGCACGGCTTTTTGGGAGTGGTATTTATTTTGAATGTGTGTGCACTGCTCCTGTTCATGTTTGGTTACTTTGCATACATGTAGAATCACCATGGGGCACATGACCTGGAGCAGAATTCACCTGAATTGATGGTCAGACTTGGTGACAGTCATCTGTAATGGGATTGTGATGGAGCCATCAATGTGTGTGACACTGGCCTCGGAAACATACGGGTTGCACCGGGTTGACATGGTGTGTGAATTCCCCATTAGGGGCTCAATGGTGTATAGCAGGCTCTCCGTGAGCAACAGGGGGTGTTTAGCTGTCACCCGTCACTTGTGTGTCAGTGCCATGGATTTCCAGCATCTGTGGTGCTAAGGGGGGTGCCAGTGTTGGTCCCACGTGTTCATCCACATGACCTGTGTATGTGTAGACAGAGTTGCATTACCATTCCGACACACATGAGTAATAAAGGTGTCCCTCTGCCTCCAAGGTGCCTCATCTCTGTCAATGGTGGTCTGTTGCCAATGTGCATGCGGCATGTCTGGCATTGTTCTCAGAGATGGTGCATATGAGTCTATGTGTAGAGTAGCAAGATGCAAGCTGTTTGTCAGGGATTAGATTCTGTATTGTGCATGATGTCCATGGCTGTGTAGGTTTTGTGGCCTGTCAGTCTCCACGACGGCCACTGTGCCGCATGTGAATCCATTGTGTGTGTGTGTCATGTTGAACCAGACATTCCTTCCTTGACATGCACCTTTTGCATGGTTCCTTCCTGAGATCCTGGTCTTTGTGTGCTACTTGTGGCATTGTTTCCTTGACATGGCGCATGCTGCTGCAGGCCCTGCTGCAAGGGCACCCAGTGTCCACGCAAACGAGCTGGTGTCCATCATGGATTGCTTGCTGACATGTGCTATGCTGATCAACAGCATCTGTGCCTCATGCGGCAGCACACTCTGCATTATGCACAAGATCCCCAGTTCTATCCACCTCAAGGCAAGAGGGAGACCATCCCCCAGGTCAACTATGACATCCGTGTCTACTCCTACCCTGCACTCTACAGACATGTGCGTTAGAAATCCCATGATACTTGTCCACATCCAGGGTGCATCTGCACAGCTCTGCTACTACATCCGGCGACCAGGCCACATCAACGTCAAACAGAGATGGGGGGAGTGGATCACTGCCAGCTGCAGGATGACCTTCTCAATCCACGCACACCCTCAGGATGCAGCCCACACCCACAACACAACCTTGTGGCACTGTGATCCAACACCCAATTGTGCCATCTCCATGCATCCAACCTTGGCTGGCCCACCATTCGCCACATCCTCCTGACTCAAGCATGCAGGACATGGTTCTGCCACGTGTCTACACATACCTGGGACTCCCACCCCAGGACACTCCACATGATCCCTGACCTCTGCGCATGACTGTTGCTCTTCTAAATAGGTCTGTGGGCACAGTTGTGCGGGCACCCCCTCAGCTGGTTGGGCCCATCACGGGTGAGTATGGTGCTCCATGTCTGTCTTGGATGGTACGTTGTGACCCATGTGTGTCCTGTGCCAGACTCAGACCCCAGGGTATGGTGGTTTGGAGTTACTTCTGAAATCAGGCATGGTTTGACTTTACAACACACACATGTAGTGGAATAATGCAAAATGAAGGCATCATCTTGTGATTGTGATGAATTTTATTAGTGCTGGGGTACGTGTTTGGGGGGCTGACAAGAGGTGCTTGGCGGGAGTGTTGAATCCAAAGTTCACAGGGGGAGTTGGTGTCCTTGCAATTGACAGTCATCAGAGTCTGTGCCACAGTCTTTGTCAACATTGGTCAGACAGTGACCAGCAAGGCCATGTGGCAGAGAATGTCCTTTGCTGCTGTGCTGCTGTTGGGCCATAGGGCCAGGTGCCAGGCCAGGTGACCTGGGAGATGGTGATGTTCCGCTGACTCTCAGTCTTTTGCGTGGACGACCCACCTTCCTGCGGGGACCCTCAGACGCCTGGCTTGACGGTGCAAGGGACGCTCCGTCAGATGATTCCTCCTCCTCCTCCCTCCCTGGGGCTGGTGCTGCTCTACGCCTGCTGGCACAGGGAGGGTTTGCCAGGCTTTGGGCGATCTGACGGAGGGATTAGCTCATGTCCCTGTGCACCGCCAAGTGCTCTGCATGTCTTGCCTCCATCCTGGCATGATGCTCAACCTGCAGGGCCTTCATCTCATTGAGGGTCTCCACTACCTGGGCGATGCCTCTGGAGTCACGCCGGTATGCGTCCAGGATGGTTCTGACGTGTGCCATAGCCGGGTCCTGAGCCAACTGGGCAGGTTCGGGCCTCTGCCGTCCTCCACTCCCACCACCCCTGCCCACTTGCGCCTGGCCTGCCGTTGTGGGCACGTCGAGTCTCCGGGACCCCTGAGGGATGGCATTTGCGGGGTCGCCTGCCTCCTCCTGGGTGCCCGAAGAACCTTGTCCCTCCTGGACAGACTGGCTGCGTTGTTGTGTGCGGGCGGGCTCCTGGGATGTGGCGGGGTGGTGGTTGGCATAGTTGTACCTGACGCAGGTGCTGCAGGTGGTTGGACACCAGAGGGGCCAGGTTGGTCTGGGTCATCCACGGAGTGGTGAGTCGTCGCTGGCGTTGGGGTCCTCTTCACGCAGAGCCTGGTCCTGTGAGTCTTCCCCCTCAGTGTTGGGGGGAGATCGACGACGTTGACCTGTGTGTGAGAGAGACAGTGTTAATTGTGTTACATGCGACATCCATGTTTCATTCTTTTTTGATTTGGCACAGTTCCTCTGGGTGGTTGGATTTGGCTAGCATTCCTCACACAGTGCACTTGTGCATGGGTATGTCCCTTGGCCACAGCTTTCAACACTTTACCTATGTGTGACACAATCTTAGTTGATGCATATTTAGTGAACGCAGTCAGCAGTGTAGTGAGCGGGCGTAGCAAGCCATGCAGAGCCGCCTTACGTGTTGCACTGTACGTGGCCAAATGGTGTTTTTTCCATGCTATTTGAGAATGCAGGTAGGTAACTTAACAATTTGTGACAGGGTTCTGACGAACACAGTGGGTAGGTATACTGGGTGTACGGTTCTGTTTGTGCCTGCAGCACGGATGTACTCGTGCACAGATTGACACATGGCCTAGTGTTTATCAAAGGTTGAAGGGGGGGTTAAGGCACTGCCAAACCTTGTCTACATGCACACAGTCCACCTGCTGACGAGCGGACATGGCCACACCACCCAAGGGTGATTTGGTCTCCCTCTGTCTCCCTTACTCCCTCCCTCTGTCAGCCTCCTCCCACTGTCCGTCTCCCTCTATCTCCCTTTCTCCCTCTATCAGCCTCCTCCCTCTGTCCCTCTCCCTTTCTCCCTCCGTCAGCCTCCTCCCTCTGTCCGTCTCCCTTTCTCCCTCCCTCTGTCAGCCTCCTCCCTCTGTCCGTCTCCCTTTCTCCCTCCCTCTATCAGCCTCCTCCCTTTGTCCGTCTCCCTTTACTCCCTCCCTCTGTCAGCCTCCTCCCTCTGTCCCTCTCCCTTTCTCCCTCCCTCTGTCAGCCTCCTCCCTCTGTCCGTCTCCCTTTCTCCCTCTCTCTGTGAGCCTCCTCCCTCCCTCTGTCTGTCTCCACCTCTGTCTCTGTCCCTCTCTCTGCCCCTCTCCCTCCCTCTGTGTGTCACCCTCTGTCACCTCAGCCCAGCTTCCTGGGCACACAGAGTTTGCAGGTCTTGCAAAGGCCATTGGCTTGTTCATGTGGGTTTGTTTCTTCTCTGCAGGCACCCATTGGGCGGAGTGTGTGAGTCTGCGCTGCTGCTGTGGCGGTGTGTGCTGACACTCTTTCAGTGTGCTGCGTCTTCATTGGCTGCTGTTATGTGCAAATTGTGCCTTCATACCCATGTCGTCCTGCAACGCAGCCACCATTAGCAGGCAAAACAGCACTGTGTGGGGACACACTGTTGGTATGGCTGTGCCCTAAGCCATATGGGCTGAGGGCATTGTTGTGTGCTTCAGAGTTGCTCTATGTTAGTTTTGAGGCCCACCCTCCCGGCATCGGGGACATCCTGTGTTTGTGTTTGGTGTGGCCTGTGACTTGGCCTGGCCTTGCTTGGGGCATGGTGCATGGAGGCGCTAGTGGCATGTGTGTTTTTGGAGTGTGGTTGTGTCCGGTGCTGGCTTTGTGGGGGTTGCGTGCATGATTGGTATTTGGGTTGTATATGGCGTTCCCCCCCATGTGAGGTGAGTTGTTTGTGTACTCACCAGGCTCTCGGACTCCTTCTAGTCCGTCTACTCCCAACGGCTCCAGCATGGTCATCACCTTCTCCTCCCAGGGATGGTAGTGTACCGGTCTGCGGGATGGCCCTCCTCCAGTGATGTTGGCCTGGTTGTGCTCGTCCGTCATTTTGCGGCGGACCGTCCTCCGCAGATCATACCACCTGGCTTGGCACTCATGCCTGGTCCTTCTGGTGGACCCAACAGCATTCACGGAATTGACTATCCTCTCCCACATGGCAGTTTTTTCTGATATGCTGGTCCGTCTGACCAATGTTCCAAAGAGCTGTGGCTCGACTCTGATGATTTCGTCGACAAGGGACTCCAGCTCGACCTTTGTGAACTTTGGATTCTTGTTGGTGGGCATGGTGTGGGTGTGGATGGTTGTGGGGGTGGGGGTGTGGATGGTTGTGGGGGTGGGGGTGTGGAAGGGGGTGGGGGGTGTGGATGGTTATGGGGTGGGGGTGTGGATGGGTGTGGGTGTGCAGGTGTGTGTGTGTGAATGTGATGAGGGTGTGTTTGTGATGGTGGTTGTGTGAAGGAGTGCAAGTGTAAGGTGTATTGATGGTTGAAGTATGGTGCAGGGCGTTGTCTCTGGGGTCTGGCAGCAGTGGATCTGTTGCAAAGGATCATGGTTTGTGTGTGTTGGGCCTTTTTATTGGTCCATTTGTGGTTGTGGCTGTGTTTGAACTTTGGGTGGGGGTGTTATAAGGAGTGGTAGTGGTTTGGGCCTCTGTTTATCTGTTTGTCAGTTGCAGGTCAGTGTATGGGATGTATTTGGCCTTGTTGGATATGTTTTGTGGTGTTGTGTGCCTCGGATTGACTGTCCTTGTGTTTTTTTGGTTAGTTCTGGTTCAGTAGGAGTGTTTTTAGCGTCTGTACGGTGCGTACATGGGCCATGTTGTTGTACAGTGCTGTCCTTTGCTATGGCTTAGTACGACTCGTACATGCCCGATGTTGGGTGAGGGTGCTGGTGTGTGGGCCTGGGGTAGGGTGCGTACGAACACGGGCAGGGTGTTGGTCCGCACCGTCCATCGGTGGTGGTATTTCGCACGGTACATACAAGGGGGGCTAGGTGTAGGGTCCGTACATACACTGGTGGGGGTACGGTCCGTACATACACTGGTGGGGGTACGGTCCGTACATACACAGGTGGGGTGGGGGTACGGTCCGTACATACACGGGTGGGGGTACGCTGCATTCATACACAGGTGGGGGTTCGGTCCGTACATACACTGGTGGGGTGGGGGTACGGTCCGTACATACACTGGTGGGGTGGGGGTACGGTCCGACCCGAGGACGTGTGGGGAAATGTTCCAGATGTGATTCGTATGGAGTTTTTCCCATGCGAATCGTACTTGGCAGTTTGTACGCTACTTGTACGACTCGTACGGTAAAAAAATCCAGATTCAATTCGGACGGGGGAAATTTTTCCAGGATCCGAATCGGCACCCTTAGTCTTTTAAACAATCACTTATAGAAACACATACTTATTCATACAGAAACTCTTTCAATCTCTCACTCTCACATATACTCACTTATATACACCAATAGTCACATATACTAGTTTAAAACATATGTAGTTACTCATAAAGACACTATTGAGACAGTCATTCACTCACTAACACACCCATGCACACACTCATCCACCCATACAGTCCTGCACACATGCTGTCTTCAACACATACAAACAGTGAGTCACTCATTCATGCACGTATGCACTATGTAATACCCCCCACCGAACCATACAGACACTCAGACACTCAGACACTCAGACTAATACTCAAAATACCAACTAATAACCTATATAGACACTCATGTAGCTACTCACCAACCCATGCAGCCACTTATACACAAAGTGAGAGACTGATACAGATATTTAAACATTACTCACTAAGCCATGTATTCACTAAGATACACTTAATCGGTCAGTTATACAATCAATTTTTCAAAAACAAATCATCCATTTAGACACTTATATACCCATTTATTCTTCCATCGACCTTGAGATATACATATATAAAACATATTTAATTTTCAGAAAAACACACATTCACTGGATGATGTAATCAGTGATGTCATCAGTGATGGAGCACTGACTAAATATCGAAGGTCACAATATCGACCTACAAAAATATCGGAACAAAAATATCGATGACAAGAATATCGACATCCTATCTACAACATGGTAAGTACAAAAATATCAATAATTAAATATCGATGTCAAAAATATCGTTAGTTATAAATATCGTTTTTTTTTAGTTTAATAATATATGTAAAATAAACATAATAATACTTATAAATAAAATAAACATAAATATATTTCATAATGTTAAAAAGTAATAATTAATAAATATAATTTAATTAAAAATTAAACATAAACATATTATATCTAATATATATACTTACTTAATAATGTTTTAATAATTATTTTAATTATAAATTATATAAAAATATAGAAAATTGCAAAAACATTACACAAAACAATAACATAAATAAAAATTACATAATTATGTATAACAAATTAAATAAATACATTTAATTTAAATATTATTAAAATTAATTATATACTACATTAGCTAAAATAATAAAAAAAATATTAAATAGCAGATAGAATAAAACTACTACTCCAGCTCCCAAAAAAACAACAGAAAGGAAAATGTTGGATAGCAGATATCAAAAAATTACTATATCCACTCCAGATAGTGTAACAGTAGAGAAAGTGTTGGATAACGTAGAGATATAAATTACTATTCCGACTCCAGGGACTGCAAAAGTAAGGAAAGTGTTGGATAGCGTAGGGGTAAAATTAACTGTTCCAACTCCAAACAGTGCAACAGTAGGGAAAGTGTTGGATAGCATAAGGGTAAAAATTACTATTCCCACTCCAGAGAGTGCAACAGTATGGAAAGTGTTGGATAGCGTCAGGGTAAAAATTACTACTCCCACTACAGAGAGTGCAACAGTAGGGAAAATGTTGGATAGCGTAGAGTTAAAAATTACTATTCCAACTCCAGAGAGTGCAACAGTAGGGAAAGTGTTGGATAGCGTAGAGGTAAAAATTAGTATTCCCACTCCAGACAGTGCAACCGTAGGGAAAGTGCTGGATAACGTAAGGGTAAAAATTACTATTCCAACTCCAGGGAGTGCAACAGTAGGGAAAGTGTTGGATAGCATAGGGGAAAAAATTATTATTCCAACTCCAGAGAGTGCAACGGTAGGGAAAGTGTTGGATAGAGTAGGGGTAAAAATTACTATTCCAACTCCAGAGAGTGCAACAGTAGGGAAAGTGTTGGATAGCGTAGGGGTAAAAATTACTATTCCAACTCCAGAGAGTGCAACAGTAGGGAAAGTGTTGGATAGCGTAGGGGTAAAAATTACTATTCTAACTCCAGAGAGTGCAACAGTAGGGAAAGTGTTGGATAGCTTAGAAGTTAAAAATAACATACTTATAAATAAAATAATCATTTAAAATAATTAATTTAATTATTAAATAACTCAAAATTACTTACAAATACCAATATTTATTAAAAACATAACTACCAATAAATAATTAACAATAAATTATTAATAAATACCAATAAATAATAATTACTGATTATTAATTACCAATTAAAAATTATTGAACAATCACATATTTTATACAAAAAAAATATGTATCAAACATTAATTACCAATTTAAAAAAATTAAACAATTACATATTTTTTATAACCAAAATCATAATTATTATACATTAATTACCAATTAATTACTTATTACTATATTAATTAGAAATATCAATAAATAATATTTAAACATATTTAATTACCAATTGATTATTAAACAAATTATTTTTCATAACCAAAATATTATAATTTAAAATATTTACCAATTAATAATTAGTCTCCAATTAATTAATTATCAATACCCAACAACAAATTTAATAATTACTTAATTAGATTTCAATTACTTCCAACACTATTCCCCTATAAACGCACAAAACACTAAAATAATAAAATACAGTTAACATAATTATCAATTAATCAATTAATAAAAACGAATTACCAATTAATAAAAATTAATTACCAATTAATACTTAATTAACAATAATATAATTATCAATACCAATAAATAAATAATTGTAATTAAGTAATATTTTTAAATTACTTCCCACCCCTATTCCCCTATAAACCCACAACCCGCTACAAAATTTAAACGCAAAATTTATTTAAAATAAATTTATAATTCCTAAAAATGTATAATTAATTTCATATAATTAAATTACTTCCCACCCTGTTCCCCTATAAACCCACAACCCGCTACAGAAATTAAACGCAAAAATTATTTAAAATTAATTTATAATTCCCAAAAATGTATAATAAAATTCATATATTTAAATTACTTCCCACCCTATTCCCCTATAAACCCACAACGGTACTAAAACACAAAATTAACTTTAAAAAAAACATTATTAACATATAAAAATTGTATACATATATTTTAAAACCAATAGAACACTTAACAAAAAATAATTAACACATACATATTAAATACATAATAAAATACATAGCAATATTATAAATATCGATATTAGTGACATCGATATTAGTAACATCGATATATTTGATATCGATATTACTAACTTCGATATTACTAACATCGATATATAAAAAAAAAAAAAAAAAACGATATTACTTACCTTAGGGTCGATATTCTGTCCATCGATATTCTTGACATCGATATTGCGTCCCTTCGATATTTAAAACTCGATATTAGTGTATCTCGATATTTCATTTTCGATATTTTGGCTGCTCACCAGCAGTGATGTCATCAGTGATGTCACTGACCATGTCATGAGTGATGCAATATGTGACGTCATCAGCAGTGCATTGCGGGCGCGCGAGTTATAGTTAGCTGAACTAACTATAACGGGGGAATTTCAATGGTTTTGTACGAGTGAAAAGTCCAGCTAACTATAACGCCCCTGAAACCTATGGCTTTTTCAGTGAATTTCTAATGTTTTTTAAATACTAACTCCTAACTATAACGTGCCTGAAACCTATGGTTTTTTCAGTGAATATATATATATATATTACCTACTGGCGGTCGCCAGTAGGTAGTTATAGTTAGGACCACGTTTCCATAGGAAATCCGCAACATTCTATTTTGAATAACTTTTGCGCCGGTCGACGAATCCTTGCGAATTTTTCAAAATAGGTGGGGCGCTACGCTCCGCTCCTACCCTGAAAGTCTCGGGGGGATTCGTCAAGCGGGGGCTGAGATAAAAGGGGGGTCCCAAAACGCGTTTTTCCCATGTATTTTTCCATAGGACCTTTAGACACAGCTACAGCCCGAACGGCTGAACAGAATTACTTGAAATTTGGCAGAGAGGTAGTCCTCAGGTCAAGGAAGTGCCTTTTGTAGGTTTGGTGTAAATCTGTTCAGTAGATTCTGAGAAAATAGCCTTTAAATCAATATATATATCTGAGCCAGCTTACGGTGCGCTTACGGTGCGCTTACCGTACGCGTACGGTGGCGTGCGCGATTCTGATTGGCCCTTACATCTTAGTAAACATTCGAATCGGTCGAAACCAGGAAGCGGCGGCCGCCATTTTCTCTCTCGCACTCTGAGGGGGGAGCTGATAAACAAATGCCAAAAACATATAAAGGGGCTGTTTAGACAGCGCCCATGCACATAACCATGTTAGTTGAGTCTTCAAAGATCCCCCAAGGCAAAAAACGGTAATTTTTTATTTTTCGAAAATTTCGCCGATTACGCTTACCGTACGCTTACCGTACGCGTACGGTAAAAAATTAAAAAAAAAAAAATCCACACTCTCTCCACCCCGTGTGCAAATGGTGGCCGAAGGCCACCATTTGTGCATGGCATATAATAGCACAGCATTTCCCCAAAAAATTTCAACAGATTACCTATCACAAGGAAGCGCATAATATGTCCTCCATGTGCGCACGGTGCGCGAAGCGCATCGTGCGTACATGGCCCATCTAGCGTAACGTGGGCACGCGGTGCGCGTAGCGCACCGCGTGCCCACCGTGCGTGCACGGCACTAACTGCGTAAAGTGGGCGCACGGTGCGCAAAGCGCACCGCGTGCTCACTGTGCGCGCACGGTGCGCGAAGCGCACCGTGCGCGCACGGAACGAACTGCGTTAAGTGGGCGCGCACGCCACGAATGGCGTAAAGTAACTTAGCATTTAAAAAACCGTACAAATTCACTGAAAAAACCATAGGTTTCACACACGTTATAGTTAGGAATTAGCATTTAAAAAACCCTGCAAATTCACTGAAAAAACCATAGGTTTCACACATGTTATAGTTAACGGAAATTTTACTGATAAAAAACCAATGAAATTCCCCCGTTATAGTTAGTGCAGGAAACTATAACTCACGCAACCGCAATCTTCTGCTGATGACATATGTGTCTTTATGAAAAAAAAATATTTGTAATATATGTATAGCTAAAAATTTATGGAAGAAGACATGGGCAAATAAGTGTCTAAATACAGTATTAGCATCAGCAGAGGATTGCGGTCGCGTGAGTTATAGTTTCCTGCACTAACTATAACGGGGGAATTTCATTGGTTTTTTATCAGTAAAATTTCCGCTAACTATAACATGTGTGAAACCTATGGTTTTTTCAGTGAATATATATACATATATATATATGTATTCTGCTCCAAAGTTGTCCACCTGTAAGTAGCACTCGACCAGCAGCTTGATTTATGTGTAGGTAGGGACCGGGATCCGCTTGTAGGAGCCGCTCCGTAGTGGATTTGCCTGACGCGTTTCAAAGCTCCATATGCTTCTCTTCAGAGGCTTTAACGGAAACGGTGTGCACAACCGCTAACCCACTTCCCCATTTAACATATCACACACCCACCAATGGGAGGCTCAAATGAGACTGTGCATTATGGGAATTGTAGTGCGGAAAGCACATAATCAAGTCCTATATGGACCCTGCAAGTGGGCCCGTCCTCGATCCTATGTACACACGCCGTTTCCGTTAAAGCCTCTGAAGAGAAGCATATGGAGCTTAGAAACGCAAATCCTACAAGCGGATCCCCGTCCCTACCCACACATAAATCAAGCTGCTGGTCGAGTGCTACTTACAGGTGGACAACTTTGGAGCAGAATATAACACGCGGCCGTCCAGCCGCGGAGTATGCACCACCCCGGAAGTCTTGGGGGCCACGAAAGTGGAACAGCAACCGTACATAGGATCGAGGACGGGCCCACTTGCAGGGTCCATATAGGACTTGATTATGTGCTTTCCGCACTACACTTCCCATAATGCACAGTCTCATTTGAGCCTCCCATTGGTGGGTGTGTCATATGTTAAATGGGGAAGTGGGTTAGCGGTTGTGCACACCGTTTCCGTTAAAGCCTGTGAAGAGAAGCATATGGAGCTTCGAAACGCGTCAGGCAAATCCACTACGGAGCGGCTCCTACAAGCGAATCCCCGTCCCTACCTACACATAAATCAAGCTGCTGGTCGAGTGCTACTTACAGGTGGACAACTTTAGAGCAGAATATATAACAGCTCCAGCGTGTGCAAGCATCAGCAGACGTAGGCACTCACGGGGATTGCTATGATACACCTTTATTAGCAGACGCGTTTCAGCAAATAGCTTTCTTCAGTGCTTTACGTTGTCAATAGCCAGCTAAAGTGAATATCGCAAGTCCTTTTTTAATTGCCACATTTTAAGAGCGCCAATCAGGAAAGATATTTTTCCTGTTTAAAACGGAACGCTGTGCACTGGATATTGACACCGTAATGCACTTAAGAAAGCTGTTTGGTGAAATGCGTCTGCTAATAAAGGTGTATCATCACAATCCCCGTGAGTGCCTATGTGTGCTGATGCTTGCATACGCTGGAGCTGTTATTTACACGTGAGTCCTATCCTCACGATTATTTGGCACCCGCCTCAGTGTTTGGCAAGAGTCTGTTTTTTGATAGGTTTGGAGCTACGGTATACAACAGGAGCCAGAACCGTCTCTGCAGGATGTTTTTGCCGACCACAGGTCGTAAATGATCCAAATTTAAGGTTCTCTGTAATTCTACTGCTGCCTGCGGTTCCATTCTGATTGCAGTAGAGGCTTGGCGAGGGGAATACGATGCACGGCGTCAGTGTGGTTATAAACATCGCAATGGAATGAATCATTAAAAAGGCACACTTCAAAAAGTAAGGACAAGTGACTTTCATTTGAAATTTCCTATATATCCTTATTCTGTTACAGATCTTTATTCGGATATGCACTATCCATAGAAGTACAAACATTTCACACATAGTTAATCCTAGAAAACATTTACATTAATCCATCTTCTTTAAGTTTAAAGAGCAGGGGTCGTCTATAAAACAAATCAGCGCAACATTGCAAAATTATCACGTATGTTTGATAGCAGCAACATATGCTAAAGTGCCAAGTGCAAAATGCAGATATTTCAGAAAATAGCAGCAAGGATGCTCGAATTATTAAATTGCATTAAAAAGCCCACAGGTTCTATTAAAAACGACCCACATAAACAATTTATAATCAACACAAGATTATTATCAGTATTGCAAATAGCAGCAACATGTGAGGAAGTGCCAATGTTCAAAGCTCAAAGGTTGACTAGGAGAAATAGCAGAAAAAAAGGGCAAACTTATTAATTCCCTACAGGGTGCTCCATACGTCCAGATATCACTCATATAGTAATAGTGATAATATATTCAAAACATTTTTAGCCTAGAAGTATACACGTCCTATACAGCTAAAAACGAAACACCAATCCAATCATGCGTAAAAAGTGCATAAAATTTACAAAATTCATTAAAATAAGATATACATTAAAAACAGAGTACATAACCTCATAAAAACGACGTATCATAATTCATATAACATCATTAAAGAGTTTGTTTTACCCTACGCGAGCGGGTCTGCCATGCACTGCCCAAAAATTTAGCTACCCCGCAGACTATGACCAAGGAGGACGTATCAGTAGTAAAAACCCGCAGGGCCATCTTGTGACACCTTAGGCCCCACTCCCTACATATTGGTTTAAGCCATGACGATCTTGCACCCCTGTAAGCTGGACAAGCAAAATGAAAGTGAGCCACAGACTCCTTAGGGGCTGCACACCTAGGGCAGGATTTAGCTATAGAGCTTGAGTTGTTCCACCCAGCAGTAAATTCATTCACCGGGAGGGTCCCAAACCTTAGTTTTAGATAGAGAGATCTATCCAGGGGTTTTTGTATAAAGTCAAGGAACGGTTCGAGTTTCCTTTCGGGTTTAAATTCTATAAACCGCTCTGTAAGGGTGCCCCCTTTGCCTCTACATATAGCCTCCTCCTGTACCCAGTCCCAATATATTTTCTTCATGACTTGCTTGGAGGGTGGTGATTGGCTAACCCATATTTCATTCAATCCTACTTTCAGTACCAGCTGGCTAAGTTTACTCAACCACTTAATCTTGTTGCCTGAGTTGAGCAAAATTAGTTCATCCAAGACAGCCGCGTAGTTTGAGAGTTCTGGCGACCTCCTAAGACGAACCCAGAAGAGTAACGGGCGCAGGCAGACTATGGTGCCGATTACGATCCTGTAAAAACCGGGTACGAACCGTCGGACGGAGCATATTCCCCGTCCGACGCGTACCCAGTCGTAACAAGATACAAACATGGAAGTACGATTCGCATGGAAATACTATTTCCGTACGAATCGTACAAAACAACGACCGACGAAAATATACATACAAATGTGATCCGGGAAAGCGCCGACGTGACGCACGCAGCCTGCCATTCACGAACCAGGAAGTACGATTCGCACAGACGTCATCCCGCACGGAGAATATTTTCCGGCAGCCAAAAACTGCCGGAAAATCAGGACGACGCGAACAAGGAGTACCTGCACGAGAAGGACAGACATGGACCCGAACCTACGTGTCATCCCGGCCCTCATAGCAGTCGACCTCCTCTACAGGTAACGACACAGACGGTCAGAACAACAAAGGGAGGGGGGAAAGGAGGAGGGGGGAAAGGGGGGTGGGGGGGCAGGGGCAGGCCACAAAACCCCCACCAAAGTCACACAGCACACATGCCCTGGACATACCTGACCCCCAGACCCTGTTCACTACGAGGGGGTGGGGGCGTGTCCAGCAAAGCCAGCGTCCGCCACAACGGAAGTGGTTGACGACGCGAACCGGTAACACAACAATACAGGTACGTCCCGTACCCACGCCTTAAGAGCGTGGGTACGAGTCGTACCATGCCCACACCTATGTCTCCCCAACAATGGTGGGACGGCTGTACCCACGTGGCAAAGGCCTGGGTACGGCCCGCACAAGCATTCCACAGCGTGGGTACGGATATGTACGGACCGTACCCCCACCCCCGTATGCATGGAGCGTACCCCCCATGCCAACAGTGTACGTACGGACCGTACCCCCACCCCGTATGCATGGAGCGTACCCCCACCCCAACAGTGTATGTACGACCCTTACCCTCACCCGCGTATGCATGGAGCATACCCCCCATGCCAACAGTGTACGTACGGACCGTACCCCCACCCCGTATGCATGGAGCGTACCCCCACCCCAACCGTGTATGTACGACCCGTACCCTCACCCGCGTATGCATGGAGCGTACCCCCACCCCAACCGTGTATGTACGACCCGTACCCTCACCCGCGTATGCATGGAGAGTACCCCCAACCGTGTATGTACGATCCGTACCCTCACCCACGTATGTATGGAGCGTACCCCCACCCCAACCGTGTATGTATGACCCGTACCCTCACCCGCGTATGCATGGAGCGTACCCCCACCCCAACAGTGTACGTACGACCCTTACCCTCACCAGCGTATGCATGGAGCGTACCCCCACACCAACCGTGTATGTATGACCCGTACCCTCACCCGCGTATGCATGGAGCGTACCCCCACCCCAACAGTGTATGTACGACCCGTACCCTCACCCGCGTATGCATGGAGCGTACCCCCACCCCAACAGTGTATGTACGACCCGTACCCTCACCCACGTATGCATGGAGCGTACCCCCACCCCAACCGTGTATGTACGACCCGTACCCTCACCCGCGTATGCATGGAGTGTACCCCCACCCCAACCGTGTATGTACGGACCGTACCCCCACCTGCGTATGCATGGAGCGAACCCACACCCGTGTATGTTCTAAGCGTACATATCCTGAAATAGGAGGGTTGGGTGCAGAGTCCTCCCAGCAGTGCCCAGTCATAAGAGGGGTGTGTGCAGAGTCCTCCCAGCAGTGCCCAGACACAGGAGGGGGGGGTGCCTAACACTCCCAGCAGTGCCCAGACACAGGAGGGGTGTGTGCAGAGGCCTCCCAGCAGTGCCCAGTCATAAGAGGGGTGTGAGCAGAGTCCTCCCAGCAGTGCCCAGACACAGGAGGGGTGTGTGCAGAGTCCTCCCAGCAGTGCCCAGACACAGGAGGGGTGTGTGCAGAGGCCTCCCAGCAGTGCCCAGACACAGGAGGGGTGTGTGCAGAGGCCTCCCACAAGTGGCCAGACACAGGAGGGGTGTGTGCAGAGGCCTCCCACAAGTGGCCAGACACAGGAGGGGTGTGTGCAGAGTTCTCCCAGCAGTGCCCAGACACAGGAGGGGTGTGTGCAGAGTCCTCCCAGCAGTGCCCAGACACAGGAGGGGTGTGTGCAGAGGCCTCCCAGCAGTGCCCAGACACAGGAGGGGTGTGTGCAGAGGCCTCCCACAAGTGGCCAGACACAGGAGGGGTGTGTGCAGAGGCCTCCCAGCCGTGGCCAGACACAGGAGGGGTGGGTGCCTAACACTCACAGCAGTGCCCCTGCAAAGAAAAGGGTGGAGTACTCACAGATCCAATGGCCACAAATGTCAGTCAGGTGCACAAAGATCCTGCAGTACATGTACCACATGTGTGCGAGGCTGGGAGTATACACATGCATAGCGCCGAAAAGAAAACATGTCCACATGAAGTCATGACAACAGTCTACATACACAAGTACAGTGACCACCAAGGACACCACAAATGATGCAGGTGGAGACATCGCTCAGCATGCATGGCCCAAGTCTAACGAGTCCGTCACACACCCAGCCAATGTAGACACAGCTCAGCACCACATATTGGAATGACCCTGCAGGGAAGATGTCAGGTTACACAGAGGAAGGAACACACCTTGGGACGATGTCACCATGCAGTAACTGCTTACATGAACAAAGCGATGTAGCCAACAGCTTGTGATGGCACACAGATACCAGGATCCACCCTATGACCAGCACAAGACTACAATTCCCACACACCCAACACATTATCACCACCCAAAATAATGGAGCAGGTCCACCAACAGCAATACCAGACAGACAGTAGTGTACTAAGGAAAAAGAAATTGCTTTATTCAGCATCCAAAAATCTGTTTGTCCCTTGAAAGTTCAAAATGTACAATGCCCATAGGGCAATCCAAAGTTCAAATCCAGGTGGGGGACACAGTGGGACGCGTGTCCCCTAGCTTGCCTGCACAGTCAGACTCCTTCGTCTTCCAGAGGGGGGGGAGGGCATCATGTGGGGGGGGGGAAAGGACCAGGCACCGCAGGGACATGAGGGCGAAGGGTAGGCGTCGTGGGTGCAGGGATGGAGGACTCCACCACAGGGGGTGGGGCAGCGCCAAAGGCGGAGGCCAGGATGGCGCTGCACACCTTAGCAAGGTCCTCCAGCGACTCCCCTGCACCCGAAGGAACCACAGGCCCCAAGGAGGGGGGGGGTCAGAGGGATGGGTCGCAGCGCCACTGGGGGAGGGTGTGGACAGGGGGGGGGGGGCTCAACCACCCTGACCGGGGACTCCCTTGACCGCTTGCGGGGTGGTGTCACTGTGGGGCTCAGGGACAGAGCGGCCATGAAGGAGTCTTTGCTGGATATGAGGCCAGGAGAGCTGAGGGGAGGGGATTTGGAGGGACTGGATTTGGTGGAATGCGGACTCCCACTCTGGCTGCGTGTCTTACGTTTGCCCCCCGACCCAGTGGGTGTGCCTACTTCACCCTGTGTGTGCGTGCCAGGAGATGTGCGTTTGACCTTCCCTGCTGGTGTGGTGCCTGTGTCTGTTGTGGTGGGTGCATGCTGACGTCTGGGTGTACGTGGGACAGGCATGGGAGTGGGAAGTGTGGATGGGTCAGGGGTAGGGGGTTGGACGAAGCGCTGCAGGAGACCCACTGCTGCAGTCAGTGTCGAGTCAATGGACCTCAGCAAGTTGCGTTGGTCAGCCTGCGGTGAGAAAATGCCCTCCAAGTATGCCTCCATGTTGTTCAGCACTTGGCTGTGGCCATGGAGGACATTAAGCATCGCAGCCTGACCAACCTGCAACTGCCGCTGGATGTCCACAGACTCGGCATTGGCGGCAGCAGTGGAGACAGGGGCAGGGGGTGCGGTGCCTGGCAGGAAGGAGACATGTGGTGACCGGGCACGCTGGGAAGGGACACGAGCAAGTGGGAGGCGGCTGATGGCAATGGAGGGGGCGGGGAGAGATGTTGTGCCGCTGTCAGCTGCTGGTGCAGCCTCCGCCCACTCGGAGAGCTCATCCTCGGACCCGTCAGCTTCATATTCTGTGGTGGCACTGGACAGGTCCTCGGCCTCACTCTCCTCCGCCTCAGTTCCACTCGATGTGCCAGCCAAGATGTCACCGCTGGCACTGGTGCTCGGTCCCTCCGCTCCGTCTGTGCTGATGTCTCCCTCCGTGTCCCCCGACGATGCTGTGGGCAAGGTGAAGAGACAGCATTTAATCATACACCTGTATACATATGTCACATGAGTCCAATCTACATAGGTTACAGTGCATAGCCTGAAAAGAAAGATGAGTAACATCTACAAAACAAGGTACATATGTAGGGCATGCAACACACAGTTGGTTGACCCACCATGCCACTGAAAAACTATGGAGAGCATGACATGAAATGGATTTTGACAGAGGAGCCAGGCTCTGGGGACAATCCAGCACTGCATCTGCACCACACAGCGTTGCCGAAAATAGGGATGAGCAGGGACCATATCCATGAACTTGAGGCACATGCTGCATAGGTAATACTGAAAACATGCCCACCATGACTGGCTCACTGCACCTTGAGTGTATGTCCAGACAAACATCACACACTGGCCAGACCTAGCAAGGAGATATCAGGTTTTGACATGTAGGCTTTGCCCGCACCAACCACCCCCTACATGAGACAATTTGTTGAGACACAGGAAGCACTTACATCTCTTAGTCTGGGTGAAATACACATGGGCTGGATAAATGCAAGATAGGACACAAGATACCCAAGGTGCGCCTGTCCAAATAATCATGTACAAATGGTCATCAGATGATTGTAACAAGACACACAGGCACTGGCCACCGTGAGTATGAACAAGGAAAATCAGGTCAGGCTGTACAGTGGACACTTGTACTACATTTTACGTCAATATACATGGTGCCAGGGGACAATGGCACAGAGCACAACCTATGCTGTAGACACTGAGAGTGTCCACATTTTGTGATGACACACATGACACCTAGGAAAATATGCCCCAGGGGACAGTAGTGGCCACACAACTCCATGGTCCTGAATGGAAATGACTGCAACACACGCCACCATCCCTGCACCATGCGTATCGCACACCCATGCACATCATGTCACAGGCCACAACATAGGACATGCGTGCTGTAAGGCATGACACTTGAGAGACTAACTCCCATGTCTGGACTCAGCATCAGTGCCAACTGACATGGAACCCACAAGTACTGAACTGGACAGGGCACAGGCAAGGTCCCAAAACCTATAACACACCACCCCCACACATGATGCTACAGGCATTGTTCACGTGGATAAAGTGCCAGCCTAGATAACCTTGTGAAGGAGTGACTACACACAGACCAGGGAACACATTGCAAGGAGGGGAAGGGAGGCAAGAGAGCACCGCTATACTGTGGGTAACCGGATCTGCACAGCACCTTTAAACCCTGGCAGTGTATCCATGCAACTGTGCACTTACAAATGCTGGTGACACACAACAAACACACATGTACCTACCCCCTTCCTGCTGCTGCTTCTCCTGTATGCGCCTGTCCAAGTCTGGAAAGACCACCGCCAGCACACGCTTGTGGATGTGGGTCAGACGGCGGCGCCCGCGGTTCTTATGGGTCTCAGGTGAGTCCCCCAGCAGGACCCGTGCGATCCTCCGCGTCCAGCACCGGATATCCTGGCAGCGTTTTCTCACCTGGGCCAGGCGCCGCTTGCGACCCTCCATCCTCCTCACGGCACTGACTGCGTTCATCCAGATCTGCTTCTTGGCAGAGGCGCCTACCTGTGAGGATGAACAAGTGACACTACATCAATACACCTGTCACATGTCACAGAGACACATATTAGAACAAATTTGCTGTTTACAACAAGGCATAGTATGCATCCAACGCATTGCACCTTTGTCATAGGGACATGATCCTCTGGGGAAGGGCAAAAGCAGTACGTGCCATTGAAAGTACACAGGTGGAATGAGGGCAACGACACAATCAATGATCCAGGCTCACACTGTGCATCACAAGCTACACCAGGATTATGTGCAGCACCTCTAAGCAGTCACATGCCACAGGCCACTGACGCTACCTCAGCAGAGTACACAGACACACACATGCACAGGACATTCACCTGCCATTGTCAAATGCAGCGACAAACCTCACTCTGCACATGTGCCACTAGACTGGGGGGGCTCACAGGTGTGGGGCTGGCTCTGCACGTCAGACACACAGCACTGCTCCCTGCTCACATCAGATGGGCAGGGTATATCCATCCCTCATGCAGCCCGGGTGCTACACTCCACATATGCACCCACCCACATGACAGGGGACTTACACACACACCGATGTCCAGGGTACGAACACATCATGTGGACACTCTCAGCACAGGTACACTGAACTAACACACATCTGTGGGTACAGTCACCTGTCACACTGGGCTGAACACATAATCACATGAGGACTGTAGAGGCTACATTCCCAGGAGGATAAGACAGGCAGAATTTGGCATGCACCATGCAGTGATTGTCACAGTAAACACAATGCAAGTGAGGACGGCAGACATGCACCACAGCATGCTCTGGCTGGGAGACATCAGGCATTCCCCCCCCCCCCCGGGATCCCCACCTTCAGTACATTGCATGTGTGCCACCCCTGGACACAATGCCAGAAGTCAGTCACAAAAAAGGGACACAGTCTGTGCTAGTAGACTCTGCACTCACCTGATACCCTGGTCGCCCATACAGCAGGGGGTACTGTGGGAGGATCACATCCAGCAATGCCAGGTTCTCCTCCAGGGTGAAAGGCTGTGCCCTCTCCACAGACCTTGACATGGTTCCAGGGAATCAGGAGCAGCAGCTGGGTCGTAGAATCCAAACATGTGCAGGCAAGTGCTCCCTCATGGGACCTGGCTGCCTTATATCTGCCTTGCTGGCCTGTTTCATGCACAGGAGTACAGAGTGATTGGTCACTCACATTTGCATCCTATGTTTCCTCCAATCCCTTCAAACCTAGCACCGTCAGTGGGTTTTTATTGTTCTTTTTCTTGAGAATGATGTCAACTCCAGAACCACATTGCAACAAAGTAGATTCATTCAAACTGACTTCTGCTGTGCACCTGCAGAAAAAAATTCATACTTCAAATTTGGTCTCCATGACAACCAGCATGCATGTAGGCCTTTATACTTGTCCCTCATGTGTCCCCTATGTAATTTGGAGATTCACACACAGGTACGGTGCGTTCCGGGGCCCTAGGGCACCCCAAATGCATAGCAACGGCCCGTACAGGCGTGTGTACGGTCTGTATCACTATGGGTACGCATACGCGAGCACACCAATAGTGATACGGACCGTACACACGGCTGTACGCTCACTATCACTATGGGTGTGCTCGCGTATGCATACCCATAGTGATACGGACCGTACACATGCCTGTACGCTCACTATCACTATGGGTACGCATACGCGAGCACACCCATAGTGATACGGACCGTACACACGCCTGTACGCTCACTATCACTATGGGTGTGCTCGCGTATGCGTACCCATAGTGATACGGACCGTACACGCGTGCGTACGCTCACTATCACTATGGGTACGCATACGGCAGCACTCCCATAGTGATAGGGAACGTACACAGGCCCTCTGAGCGAATGTACGGTGCCTTTCACACATCACAGTGGTGACAGGCAGCACACAGGAAGGAATAGAGCTGACATACTTGTCCATGGATGGACATCAAGGCATTGTCTGGGCAGTACTACATGTGTGGGGCACAGGTGTGAAAGGCTGTGATGTGGCACATTACGCCTGAGTCGAGAAGGCAATAGATGTATGATGAGATGTGTACAGATGTTATGTGTGACGGTGCAATATGTGCCAGGCATGCCCTTCACTCCTTTGACATGTGTGCATGTCGTACTGCACACTTGGGATGAGCGTCACTGGCATGGCACAGTCAACAACACACGCAAGTGTCCCCTGATGCCCGCTACAGGGGTTACCACACCAGACATGTGACTACCCACGGTGCACGATGTGTCTATGTCATGTATGTGTGGTGTGTTCCCATTAGCTTGATGTTGGTGTTCCCTCAAAAGCATCAGCTGTTGCAGCAACCAACATGTGTCAGTGTGTAGATGGACATGGCACACTGTTACGCACACCAGGCCACATGTGGTATCGGATGTGAGGTGCGTATGTATGCATGGGACACGGAGTAGCGTAACAAGGACATGTCTGCATCCTCTCAATGCATGTGTGGTGAGTCATTACATGTACACCTTATTGGCAAGGTGTGTGGGCTGTCCTAGTGTAATGTCATGTGACCTGTGGCTCTAGTGTTCCGCTACCTGTCTCTGAAATCGACATCCTACTTCTGCTGATGTGTTGATGTATGTCACTCCTGTGTTGCGTCTGGCTGTTCACTTACACTGGGACAGAGCTAATCCCATGCCATGGCATGTGGAGGTTCACAATCTTCGTGTGTAGCTGGGTCTTGGTAGGAGTGCCACCTGGCAGCCATACGTGTCCAGGGCATGTGGCACATACCTGACTCCGTATGTAGCATATGTGTATTGACAGATTAACATGTGCTCAGTACATATAAATTGTTGTTGTAGTGCACTCACTCTTCCTTGTCACTTCCAAATTACTGCAGAGCGCCGCCTCTTCCCCGACCAATTCCGGACTTGGCTGACATGCGGGAGAATGACTGTATACGCTGCTACCGCTTCCCCCAACCGTTGATTGAGGAGTTGATGGCAAGGCTGGCACCACACCTGCAACCGCTGCACAGGTATCCTACGGCACTGACACCCAAGCTGAAGGTAATGGCAGCCCTACATTTTCTTGCCACGGGTACCTTTCAATATACCATAGCTCATGTTGGTGGCATGTCCCAGAGCATGTTCAGCATGATTTCTTAGAGGCCATGTTGCTTCACCTGGATGAGTTAATCCATTTCCCAACTCCTGAACTGTTGACTGGGGTCAAGCGTAGGATTCTATGCCCTGGGAGGGATGCCCCATGTCATTGGGTCCATAGATGGGACACATGTGGCTTTGGTACCACCACAGGCACAGGAGGTAGCGTACAGGAATCGCAAACACTACCACTCCATCAATGCCCTTGTGGTGTGTCTGTCCAACATAGTGATTTCACATGTCTGTGCTCGTTTTCCAGGATCAGCACACGATGCCTACATCATGAGGCGTAGCAGGGTGCCTGAAATGATGACACAGCTGCGCAACGAACGAGCATGTGTTGTTGGTGGGTACACTCTGTCTGTCCTTTATTTTGCGTAGACTTCCAGCACGACCGCTTCTCCTGTCCTACTTATGTCCATGTGGTTTCCATGTAGGGGACGCTGGCTATCCCAACATGCCATGGCTGATCACACCTCTCCGCAACCCCAGCACGCTGGCCCAGCTCCGCTACAACACCGCCTATGGCCGGAGAAGGCGAGTGATAGAGAGGACATTTGGCCTCCTGAAGAGCCGATTCAGATGCCTCCACAAGACCGGCGGCGCCCTCCCATATGCCCCGGCGAAGGTCTGCAAAATCTTCTTGGTGTGCTGCATGCTGCACAACATGGCAGTTGAGAAAGCTGTGCCACTCATCCTGGATCAAGATGATCAGGACCATCCACCCGTGGAGGACGAAGGGCTTGGCAATGGAGCTAGTGATGTGGAGGATGTGGTTCCACAAGAGGACATTCGGAGTCGGCTCATACGCGACTTCTTTGCTTAGTGGTGAGTACCAGTGTCTGAGTGTGCACGCATTGGTCCCCGTGTGGCATGTGTTGCGATGTGTGTGTCCATCTGCATGTATGCCACGTGAGTCAGAGGTGTGTGTGGATGTGTCACTGGAGTGATGGTGCCAGTGATGAGTGTATTTCCCCAGTCATAATTGGGGCCTAGCATGTTGTCATCCTTACATGTGTCGAGTACATGCACATGCAAGTGGCTGTGCTTTTTGTGGCTGACTTCTTGTGTGTCTCATCCCCAGGTACTTGCGCATGCCGTCTGCTGGTTGCATTGTTGTGGCACTGCTATTCCTCATGGACACGTCATCGTGTGCTGACTCAGCGTTACACGCACGGACAAGTTTGGAAGTCTCCTTAGGGTAAGGGATGCATCAGGGGTGTATTGGGTGTGGCAGTTGTTTACGATGTGTGCACACTGCCCCGGTCGATGTTTGGTTCCTCTGCAGACATGTCGCATCACCATGGGACACATGACATGTAGCTGGGTACACCTGAATAGATGGTCAGACTTGACAGTCATCTGTGATGGGATAGTGGATTGTGATGATGGCATCAATGTGTGTAACACTGCCCTCGGACACATACGGTTTGCATTGGCTTGACATGGTGTGGGACTTCCACATCAGAGGATCAATGGTGTATGGCAGCCTCTCCGTGAGCAGCAGGGGGTGTTTAGCTGTTACCCGACACTTGCGTGCCAGTTCCATGGCTATCACGCATTTGTGCTGCAGAAGGGGGGTTCCAGTGTTGGACCCACATGTTACTCCACATGACCTGTGTATGTGTACTCCGAGTTGCCTCTGCATTCCCGAATACATGAATAATAAAGGTGTCCCTATGCCTCCAAGGAGCCTATTCTCAGTCAATGCTGGTGTGTTGCCACGGTGCATACGGCATGTCTGGCATGGTTTTCCGTGATAGTGGCTATGTGTCTATGTGTCAAGTAGCAAGATACAAGCTGTTTGTGTGGGATTAGACTGTGTATTGTGCATGATGTCCATGACTGTGTGGGTATTGTGACATGTGCCCTCCCCATGCATCCAACGTTGGCCAGGCCACCATTTTCTGCATCCACCTGACTCAAGTTTGCAGGACATGGTTCTGCCACCTGTCCACACATACCTGGGTGCCCCCCAGGACACTCCACATGATCCCTGACCTCTGCGCATCGCTGTACTCAATATGTCTGTCGGCACGGTTGTGCGGCCACCCCCTCAGCTGGTTGGGCCCATCACGGGTGTGTATGGTGCTCCATGTCTGTGTTGCCTAATACATTGTGACCCATGTGTGTCCTGTGCCAGACTCAGGCCCCAGGGTGTGGATGGTTGAAGTCATATGAGAACTCAGGCATGGTTAGACTTTACAAGACACATGTAAGGTAATAAAGAGATGATGCCTACATTTTGCATTATTGTGTAACTTTTTATTTTTGTTGGGGTACGTGGGGGGGGGGGGTATGACATGAGGGGCTTTCCGGGTGTGTGGAATCCAAAGTTCACTAGGGGAGTTGGTGTCCTTGCCATTGGAAATCCTCAGAGTCCATGCCACAGTCTTTGTCAACATTGGTCAGACAGTGACCAGTGACCAGCAAGTCCATGTGGCAGAGAATGTCTTTTGCTGATGTGCTGCTGTTGGTCCAGTGGGCCAGGTGCCAGGCCAGGTGTCCTGGGAGATGGTGCTGTTGCGCCGACCCTCACGGTCTTTTCCGTGGACGACCCCCCTCCTGCGGGAACCCTCAGAAGCAAGCTGTGACGATGTTTGGGATGCTCCGTCGGATGTCTCCTCCTCCTCCTGATCCCTCCCTGTGGGTGGGTGGTGATGTTCTACGCCTGGTGGCACAGGGAGGGTTGCCCATGTTGTCGGCTATCCGACGGAGTGTACGGTGAATTCCCGTGAACACCGTCACGAGCTCAGCCTGTCTGTCCTCCATCCGCCCTTGGTGTCGCAGTAGACAGGCATGTTGCTCCGCATGTTGCTGGGCCTGCTGGGTCTTGATTTCCTCGAGGGTGGACACAACCTGGGCCATGCCCGTGGTGTCCTGCCGGTATGTGTCCAGGATGTTTCTGACATGGGAATATACCGGTTCCGCAGCCAACTGGTCAGGCTTGCGCCTCCGCCGTCCTCCACTCCCACCACCCCTGCCCAGTTGCACCTGGCCCGCCCTTGTGGGCACATTGGGTCTCCGGGACCCCTGAGGGGTGGCATTAGCGTTGTCGCCTGCCTCCTCCTGGGTGCCCGGTACACCGTGTCCCTCCTGGTGAGCCTGGCTGCATTGTGGTGGTGGGGCAGGGATCCTGGGTGTCTCCTGGGATGTGGCAGGAGTGGGGGTGGTGGTTGGCCCAGTTGTACCTGACGCAGGTGCTGCAGGTGGTTGGACACCAGAGGGGCCAGGTTGGTCGGGGTTGTCCACAGAGTGGTGAGAGTCGTCGCTGCCGGTGGGAGCGTCATCCCGCAGAGCCGGGTCCTGTGAGTCTTCCCCCCAAGTGTTGGGGGGTGATCCACGACGTTGACCTGAGTGTGAGAGAGACAATGTTATTTATGTTCCATGCAACATCCATGTTTCATTCGTTTCAAAGTTGGCACATTTCCTCTGGGTATTTGGATATGTCTTGCATTCCACTCACAGTGCACTTGTGCATGGGTATGTCCCTTTGCCACAGCTTTTGAGACTTTACCTATGTGTGACACAGTCTTACTTGATACGTCAATTGTGACTGCAGTCAGCAGTGGAGTGAGCAGGTGTGGCGAGCCATGCATTGGTGCCTTCCGTGTTGCACTGTACGTGGGCACATGGAGTTGTTCCACACACTTATATAATGCAGGTAGCTGGCGTTGTGCTGGTGCACAGGTTGAGACATGGCCCAGTGTTTTGCCATGGAGAAGAGAGGGGGATTCAGGCACTGGCCACCCTTGTCTACATACACGCAGTCCACCTGCTGACGAGCAGACATTCCCACACCACCCAAGGCTGAATTGGTCTTCCTGTGTCTCCCTTTCTCACTCCCTCTGTCCCCCTCTCCCTCCCTCCCTGTGTCAGCCTCCTCCCTCTGTCCGTCTCCCTGTGTCCGTCTCCCTGTGTCTCCCTCCCTCTCTCTCCCCCTCTCCCTCCCTCTGTGTGTCACCCTCTGTCACCTCAGCCCAGCTTCCTAGGCACACACTTTTTGCAGATCTTTGAATGGCCCTTGGCATGTTCATGTGAGTTTGTTTCTGATCTCCAGGAACCCATTGGGTGTAGTGTCTGTGTCTGCGCTGCTGCTGTGGTGGTGTGTGCTACCACTCTTTCACAGTGTTGGCTGTTCATTAGCTGCTGTCATGTGCAAAAAGTGCCTTCACCCCCATGTCTTCATGCAAGGCGTCCGCCATTTGCTGGCAAGTCTTTCCTGTGTGGGGACACACTGTTTGTCTGGCTGTGACTTAGGCCATATGGGCAGAGGGCATTGTTGTCTGCTTCTGAGTTGCACTATGTGATTTTTGGGGCCCACACTCCCGCCATCCGGCTTACCGTGTCTTGTGTTGGTGTTTTCTGTGGCCTGTGACTTGGCATTGTCCAGCTGGGTGCATGGGGCATGGTGGCGCTAGTGGCATGTGTGTGTTCATGGAGTGTGGTTGAGTCATGCGATAGCTTGGAGTGGTTGCGTGCCTGTTTGTGAGTTTGGTTGTGGATGACGTTCCCCCCCCATGTGAGGTGAGTCACCCGGCTCTCGAAGTCCTTCTACTCCGTCCACTGACACCACCAGCAGTATGGCCATCACCCTCTCCTCCCAGGGATGGTATTGTACGCGTCTGCGGGGCGGCCCTCCTCCAGTGATGTTGGCCTGGTTGTGTTCGTCGGTCATTTTGGCTCGGACCCACCTCCACAGATCGTACCACCTGGCTTGGCATTCATGCCTGGTCCTTCTGGTGGACGCAACAGCATTGACAATCCTCTGCCACATGGCTGTTTTTTCGGAAATGCTGGTCTGTCTGACCAATGTTCCAAAGAGGTGTGGCTCGACTCTGAGGATTTCGTCGACAAGGACCTCCATCTCTTGGCTAGTGAACTTTGGATTCTTGTTAGTGGGCATGGTGAGGGGTGTGGATGGTTGTGGGGAGTGTGGGTGTGGGGGGGTGTGGGTGTGGATGGTTGTGGGTGTGGGTGTGCAGGTGTGTGTGTGAATGTGATGAGGGGGTGTTTGTGAAGGTGGGTGTGTGAAGGTGTGCAAGTGTAAGGTGTAGTAAAGGTTCAAGTATGGTGCTGTAGGTTGTCTGTGGGGTCTGGCAGCAGTGAGTCTGTTGCAAAGGCTCATGGTTTGTGTCTGTGGGCCCTTTTTATTGTTCCATTGGTGGGTGTGGCTGTGTTTGAACTGTGGGTGTGTTATAAGGAGTGGTTGTGTTTTGGGCCTCTGTTTGGGAGTTTGGCAGTTGCAGGTTAGTGAATGTGTTGTATTTGTGCTTGTTGGACATGTTTTGTGGCTTTGTGCCATTCGAATAGTGTATTCCTGTGTTGTTTTGCTTTGTCCTGGTTGTGTACGTGTGTTTTTAGTGTGTGTACGGTGTGTACACCGGCAATTTTGTTGTACAGTGCTGTCCTTGTGTCTGGCTTGGTACGACTCGTACATGCGCGATGTTGGGTGAAGGTGCTGGTGTTGGGGCGCGCTCCGTACTTAGAATGTTGGGGTCGGGGTACGCTCCATACATATGCGGGTACGGGCCGTACATACACGGTTGGGGTGGGGGTACGCTCCATACATACGCGGGTGAGGGTACGGGTCGTACATACAAGGTTGGGGTGGGGGTACGCTCCATCCATACGCGGGTGAGGGTACGGGCCGTACATACACGGTTGGGGTACGCTCCATACATATGCGGTGTGGGTACGGGCCGTCCATACACGGTTGGGGTACGGTCCGTACATACACGGTTGGGGTACGCTCCATACGTACGCGGGTGTGGGTACGGTCCGTACATACACGGTTGGGGTGGGGGGTACGCTCCATACGTATGCGGGTGAGGGTCGTACATACACGGGTGGGGGTACGCTCCATACATACGCGGGTGGGGGTATGGGCCGTACGTACGGGGGTGTACATACACGGGTGGGGGCACGTCTCGTACATACACTGGTGTACATTCACGGGTGGGGGTACGTCTCGTACATACACGGGTGTACATACACGGGTGGGGGTACATCTCGTACATACACGGGTGTACATACACGGGTGGGGGGTACGTCTCGTACATACACGGGTGGGGATTCGACTCATACATAGGATGGCTGGGGGGAGTGTTGGGCGCGTATGCGGGCACAGGTCTCCATGGTTGCTATGGGAGTTCGGTGCGGACTGTGTTTTTTCCATCCGGTTGTAACATCGGACGCACGGGATGGATCGTACTTGCGCGGTCGGACTTCACTTTTCACATTTGTACGGTAAATCGTCCGAGGATGTGTCGGACACATTTTCCGAGCCGAGGACGTGTGGGGAATAATTCCCAATGCGATTCGTATGGACTTTTTCCCATGCGAATCGTACTTGGCAGTTTGTACGGCACTTGTACGATTCGTACGGTAAAAAGACCGGATACGAGTCGTACGGGGAATTTTTTTCCAGGATCGTAAATCGGCACCTATGTCTTTTAATAGACGCCTACCCATATCTAGACATAGTGGTTTTATCGGGGTGGAGATGGGAAGTGACACCAATTCTCTCAAAAACGTATTTTCTGAGCTCACCAGATTGGTTGTGTCCTCAAAGCCCCACAGCTCAGATCCATAGAGTGCCGAGGGCAGTACTTGTCCTTCATACATAGAAAGAGCCGGGGCTACAGGTTTGCTCGTGGACTCTCGCTGTTCCCGCAAAATTGCTCCAGATACTCGTTTATGATTTAGAAGCATTTTGGCCAGATGATCATTCCAATTCATTCGACTATTGACCCTTACACCCAAATAGTCAAATGAGTCTACCAGCTCCAATGGGGTACCATTAAGGGAGACGTTATTCTTAAATCTCTTTGCTGGCGAGAAGGCCATGAGCTTTGTTTTGGAAGTATTGATAGTAAGACCTCTATCCTCACAGAACGAGCTAAATCGATCCAGCAATTTTTGAAGGCCAGTCGGGGTTTTAGAGATCAGGAGGCTGTCATCCGCAAAGAGCAGGGTGGGTGTTTTTTCCCCCGCCAGGGACGGGGCGTCGGCTGAGTCCTCCCTCAAGTGGTCCACCACTCCGTTCACAAAAAGGGAGAAAAGAGTCAGCGCCATAACACATCCCTGGCGGACCCCCCCTCCCCACGGCCACCCTCTCAGTCAACTGGCCTGAGTACCCCATCTGATCCTTGCATCATTCCCTTCGTGCAATTTCTTAATTAATTCAAGGAGGGTAACAGGGAAGCCCATCTTTTGTAGAACATCCCATAATCTATATCGAGGAACCAGATCGAAAGCTGTTTTGAGATCTATAAACGCCAAGTACAAACTGCCCTTCCCAATGGTCACAACCTTCCAATAAATAGCAAAAAAAAGAAAGAAAAAAAAAAAAGGAAGATCTGATCCACCGTTCCCACCTTCTGCCTAAAACCCACTTGAAAGTGGGAGAGGAGGTTTTTTCTTCTATCCACGATCCTACCCTGGATATGATGACCCTGCCAACCACCTTCTGGACCACGTCCATCAGGCTGATCGGTCTGTTGTTGGCAGGGTCGTCCCTCGCCCCCTTTTTAAACACTGTTACCACCTCAGCTCCCTTCCATGAATCCAGGACTGGGTGGCCTCTTAAAATAAGGTTAATTAATAGGGAGATCAATTTAGCCCATGTTACTGGGTCATTTAGGAGAAGATCCCCAGGTATCCCGTCAGGACCTGCAGCCTTTCCCAGAACCAGATGTTTGATAGCCGTTTTAACCTCGTTAAAGGAGAAGGGGTCTTCGGGAACCATGGAAACTGTATCATCACTATCCATTATCAGAGATGGAAAACTTGGCTCATCTACACCATAGTACAGGTCATAGAAATGTGTGAACCATTGTTGTTCTGATATATGGTTAGCGATGGGTTCGGATCTCCCTCTCCTGGCTGTGTTAATTAGATCCCAGAATGTGCAGGAGTTCTTACTCAGGGAAGCGAGTTTAAGATTCTGCCAGTGTTGTTCTTCCCAGTCTCATTTTGCTATCACTCGAGACCTCGCATAATCCCTCCTAGCCGCTCTAACTAGTGAAGGATTCTTTTTGAGCAGGGCTGCGGTTAACACCTTCCTTATACTCCTACATTGAGCCGTATACCAGGGATTACTTGTTTTTGCCTGAGTATGGTTCTGTCTGGCACTACCTCCCTGTATTATAAAATATTGGCCCACTTTCTCTATCACGTTTTTATAAACTAGAGGGAGTGAAGGGCCCTGTACATTTTCTTTTACAGCTGTAAATTGCTCTAAGTCTGCAGTCATCTCTACTAAGTGCTCATTAATCTTATCTAGGATCCCTTCCTGTGATGAGACCCTCTCCCAGTTCAACCGGCGATTAGAATTGTACGGGACAACCTCCTTAGTATGCATTAGTGGGGCTTTATTTCCATTTTCCTTTTTTAATGCCCACCTTATCTTTGTACAGAGGGGGTTATGGTCACTGTCCTGGGATGGGATTACCTCCATATCAATTAAATTTCTCCAGAGGTTGACGTCAAGTAAAATATAATCTATTCTTGACGGGCCGTTAAGCCTATTAAAGGTAAATGCCCCGCCTGGGTCTGAGCTTGTTCTACCATTTAATGCTCTCAAGTTATATTGCAGGGTCAGGGCATTGATCTGGATTGCCCTCGGAGACCATTTTCTAATTGGTGCTAATGACAAGGCCGGAATAGACCATCTAGATCTTCCTCCTCTATTCCCAGGGAATCGTCTCTGGTTAAAGGTTCGAAGGTGCAATTAAAGTCACCTCCTACAATAGTTTTAGAGAACGGGGAGCTGCCAGCTATTTCTAGCTCTAAGGCTGCTATTGTGCTTGATATTTGGTCCCCTGGAGACCCTCTTGCATAAACATTATATAGGTCTATCTTGCAGTTCATATCTTGCCCTTGGATTGAAAGATGTAAAATATCCTCAGTCCCTATTTTATGGACAGTGATATTCCAATTTAGTTCGATATTGATCCAGACATGTAGTCCCCCAGCTGGTCTACCCTTCCCCGAACTTATTGCAGGGGTAAAAAAGGTTGAATACCCTGATTTATATACCGGAAGCAAACTCCATGTCTCTTGGAACATACAAATGTCAAATTTCTCAATGAAGATATTCCAATCTGGTAAGCTCACCTTTTTTTGTAGCCCAGCAATGTTCCAAAAGAGCAGTTGTACCACCTTCTGGGTCACTACCGGAACAATTGTTGTAACTCCCATAATCCCATCCCGCCTACAGGGGTTTAGCTCGATACTTTCTAAGCTATTCCTTGTTTGCTTCTGAAAGGTGATACTGCCTCCAATACCCGCCGATTGCCCTATTAACATACTCCATGCATTATCTATTTGAGGTAAAGAGCTCTGCCACACCGGGCGTTATTCAATCTGCTCCAACCCGCTATACCTATTTCTCAATGGAAAGTAAGAGAGTAAAGGGGAATATGGATGGTAAATCTCTTGGTATATGGTGCCCTGATGGGTTTTAGATGGCAAAATATTCTGGCTCCCCTCCTGTCGACTAGCTATATCCTGCCCTGAGTACCGGTGGGAAGTAGGATAGAAATATGATAGGTGCAAGGGGAAGATTTGGGTATTTGACCAAGGTAGCGATCTGCTACAGATGTATTCTACCGCCCTGGAATTCCTAAAGTTGATCACTACACAATTTCCCATTATGGTTTTGGGCCCGGTCCCAATCCAGTCTACCCTTCTTACACCCAATATTTCACCAGGGATGTTAGGAGGAAGAGGCCTATTCTTATTAAGCCATTGAACACATTTGTTTTTTAGTTCGAAGTGGTCCTCACTTTTCCCCTAATGAGGGAACCCCCACAAGGACCACAACATATGGTAAGGATTCCGTCGGCAGGTCAAGGGTGGGCAAGGCTGGGGAGGTCCCCACCTCCAAACTATTTCCACCTCTTCCACTGGGTCGAGGTTGGTGGTACAATGGGTCTGGTCTGTTTTCGATAGATCCCCTCAGGGCTGAGGATTTTCCCACATCTACTATGCCTGCCCTAGTCGGGAGTAAGGCGGGATCAGGTGAAGAATTTGCGGGTACCAGAGCCGGTACGGCTGTTGTATTTATACCGGCTAATGGAATTATGGGATCAGGGCTAGGAGTAGTTTTATCAATGCCAGAGATTCGAGGGACCGGGCAATTGGGATTTCCCTAGGCCTGAGTTGTTAATCATGGAGATCAATCTGTCAAGCCTAGATGTTAATGGCTTGAGATATGAGCCAAGGATCTTTTCAATATGTGATTCAAAGTCAGATAGAAGATTTGTGACCCAGACGGGAGTTCCCAAATTGTTCGCACAGGGACTAGCAACAACCTGCACAACATCCGCTGAAGATGAAGGAACTTTAACCAGCTTTTTATTTTTACCTTTCCTTCTTCTCGAGCATGGTTTAGAAATGTTTCCAACAACGGGAAGTGAGAGTATATTGGAGACCTCGGGGAGGTTAGTGACATCTTGTGCAATTTGTGCGCAGGGCAACTCCGCAAAGGAACACATGAGAGAGGAGCTAAAATCAGGGGGGGGGGGTTTACAGTGCCAGCAGAATAATCCCCAATCGACTGAAGGGGAGGGGCAGCCGGAGTGATGGACAATCGCCTTTCCGTATTCTCTACAGCAGATGCTACAACCCCAATTGTCTTCTGTAGTATCTTATCAATGGCGGTAAGGCTTGGGAGCGGTTGTGCCGGGGCAGCCTGAAGCCTGGTAATGTGACAGGAAGAGGCAGGCTTTGACATTATGCCCTTATTACTCAGTGCTAAAATTAAGTTAACAAAACCCTCATACACCGAGCTTGGTGCTACCGCCCCACTAAACAAAGCGTGGCCTGGAGACAAAAAACAGTAATGAGGTTGTTGGTCCAACTACGGGCAATTTGGATAATTATATCATTATATCCTCGGTTGGAGGATACGAGGTACCTTTGCGGGTAGAGCAGTTCCACGAGACAGAAAGAGCAAGTTTCAAGGGGGTGGCCCAGCCCAGCCTCCTCCGGCCCCCGACGGCCACAGACGGTCCCGCCCTTGTCCCGGGATTAGCCCGGCTTGTTCCGCACACGTCCGCGCAGGGCAAGGGACCGAGCCCAGCTTTAAGCACCTCCTGGCGCGTTGTTGTGAGGCGTCCTGCCACTAAGGCTTGTGGGGGATGTAGTCCGGCGGAGCCAAGCCCAGCTGGCGAAGACGGGTGATCAAGGGAGCCCCGGTGGGTGTTTAGACGGCAAATATGGGGGGCGGAGCCAAGCCCTGCCCCCGGACAACTCGTAACAGCAGCTTAGCACCACCAACTTAGAACAGCAGCAGATCCTTATTGTGTAAGTCGATATGGCAATGGAGAACATTATTTTCAATGCACTACCTTGTGAGTATGGCGGCCAGATGAAGTGAATATCGCAAGTCTTTCTTTAATTGCCACATTTAAGAGTGCCAATCAGTAGAGATATTTTTCCAATTTAAAACGGAACGCTGTGCACTGGATAGTGACACCGTAAAGCACTGAAGAAAGCTGTTTGCTGAAACGCGTCTTCTAATAAAGGTGGATCATAGCAATCCCCGTGAGTGCCTACGTGTACTGATGCTTGCATGAGCTGGAGCTGTTAATTACACGCGAGTCCCATCCTCACGATTATTTGGCACCCGCCTCAGAGTTCGGCAAGAGTCTGTTTTTTGATGGGTTTGGAGCTAACATATATATTATCTACTGGCGGTCGCCAGTAGATAGTTATAGTTAGGACCGGGTTTCCATAGGAAATCTGAAAATTCTATTTTGAATAACTTTGGCGCTGGTTGACGAATCCTCGCGAAATTTTCAAAACTAATGGGGCGCTCGCTCCTACCCTGAAAGTCTCGGGGTGATTCGTCAAGCGGGGGCTGAGAAAAAAAGGGGGGTCCCAAAACGCGTTTTCCCCATGCATTTTCCCATAGGACCTTTAGTCGAAGGTACAGCCCGAACGGCTGAACATAATTACTTGAAATTTGGCAAAGAGGTAGTCCTCAGGTCAGGCATGTGCCTTTTGCATATATGGTGTCAATCTGTTGAGTAGTTCCTGAGAAAATTGCAGTTAAAAGTACATAAATATCTATAAGCGCGCACCATAACGTGCGCGAGCGTAATTGTGATTGGTGGTTACATGTCAGTCAACATTCGAATCGGTCGAAATCAGGAAGTGTCGGCCGCCATTTTGTGTGTTTGGTGTGTGACAGTGAAAAAGAAAGGTGGAGAACGTGAAAAGGGGGCAGGGTAGAGAGTTCCTGACCCCCTAGCCTTTGTCAGGGGGTGCCTGAAGGACCCCGAAGGGTGAAAAAAACATTATAGTTAGTTCAGATAACTATAACTCGCGCGACCGCCACTCTATCACAAGGATGATGTCATCAGTGATGTCATGAGTGATGCCACTGACCATGTCATGAGTGATGTAATATGTGATGTCATGAGCAGTGGATTGCGGGCGCGCGAGTTATAGTTATCTGAACTAACTATAACGGGGGAATTTCAATGGTTTTTTACGAGTGAAGTGTCCAGCTAACTATAACATGTGTGAAACCTATGGTTTTTAAAGTGTATATATATATATATTATATATATATATATATATATATATGAAAAAAAACCTCTGCGAGAAGGAAATGAGCCGCACACATCTCGATGAAACCGGCAGGTTTAATTGCATTTTTGAAAGCACTGGCATTGTTTAGTCCCTGATGCATTTCGGTCTCTCTGACCTTTTTCAAAGGGAAAGCCAGGAGCATCCACGAGCCTGAGAAAAACGACAGAAACCAAATTTGCTGCATTTTAAAGTGTTTGCCCCCTGGTGGCCGTCACAACTTGCAGGCAGTGGGAATAAGGCTAAATGTATATTTTCCTTAGTTGCCTCATTAACAGCTCCTACGGAGCCTTTTATTTCATCCAACAAGCAATGCGATGATTTAGCGGCATATTTCATTTCCAAAGTGGAAAGGATTTATAAACAATTTCCCGCGTCAATACAATTTGATTCGGTAGAGGCAACGGCCTGCTTATTGGATAAGTTCCCGCTGATCGTGCCTGCCCAGCTGGAGTCACTCTGTTTTAAAATAAAATCTGGTTCTCCCCTTGATCCGCTTAGGCCAGGTCCTTTTCTTAAGCTTCTTCCTACAATTCAGGACCCTCTGTGTGACATCTTAAATGCTTCATTGACCACAGGAATCGTGCCCACTGCTTGGAAGATAGCCAAAGTCCTGCCTTTAATAAAGAAACCCAACTTAGATCCAGATCGTCCTGAGAACTATAGGCCTATCTCCCGCCTACCTTGGGCATCGAAGATTCTGAGACAGATGTCAATGCCACGCTCTCCAACTTCCTGTCCTCTAATAACATCTTGGATCCCTCGCAAAATGGCTTTCGCCCCGGTCACAGCACTGAGTCAGCACTGTTGGCCGTGACAGAACATCTTTGTGCATCTTTGGATAATGGGCACACTGCGGCATTAATCCTGCTAGACTCTAGTGCCGCATTTGACACCGTGTCCCATGCCATTTTGACGATTAGAGGAGGTTGGGATCAATGGCTTGGCCTTATGCTGGCTGGCATCCTTCCTAGAGGATAGGACTTGCGAGGCTTCTGTGCCCCCGTTTTCCGCAGGGACATTCAAGGTGAGACAAGGTGTACCTCAGGGCTCATCTTTGAGCCCTTTGCTTTTTAATATCTACGTGCTGCCACTGGCTCTTCTCGCAAAGAGCCGTGGTTTGACCCTTGTCTCTTATGCTGACGATACACAGTTGGTGGTAGCCCTGTCTAGCAATACCGTTAGGGGTAATAGCCTAGACGCCGCCCGCTTCTGCACCAATTTGGCAGCAGTGGCGGACTGGCTTACCATCAACTGTTTGCAGCTAAACGCTGAGAAAACGGAAATTCTGCTGACGGGGAAAGACCAGGGTCTTTGGAGTAATGATTGGTGGCCCCAGAGCCTTGGACATGCACCCCCTCCAAAGACGGTGGTGAAAAACCTAGGTGTTTGGGTAGATAGCAATCTTAACTACCAAACCCAGACTAAGAAGGTGGCTGGCACATGTTTTGGGCTGCTCAGGAGCTTTAAGTCTATTTTTAAGTTCTTTGATGCCCCTACTAGACAGCTGATTATTCAAGCCACAATCCTGTCACGGCTGGACTATGCTTCGACTCTCTATTTGGGGGCCAATAAGGTTGAGGTCCACAGGTTACAGAGAGTCCAGACCGCTGCGGCTAGAATGTTGCTAGGTCTACGTAGATCTAGCTCTGCCTCGGATGCAATTCGAAGACTACACTGGTTGCCTATGGAAAGACGTATAGAGTTCAAGGTGCTTTGTGTGGTCTTCAAGGCATGGAAGCTGGCTTCTCCACAGATATTAACAGACCTGATCCAGCCTTATGAGCCCACGCGCCAACTTCGATCCTCTAGCCAAAACCTGTTGAAGGTGCCATGGGTTAAGAAAACCAGGGCAGGCGGTAGATCTTGTAGGTATAAGGCAGCCAGGCTGTGGAATTCTCTCCCAGCATTTATTCGTGGTCTAATGGATTATCTGCCTTTCAGGAAGGCCCTTAAGACCCATCTCTTCCCCAAAGTCTAATCTGTGTTGGAAGGTGTCTTGAGGGCTTAGTCCTTGTCAGGAGCGCCGGGACGCCCCTTTGTTGGGGCATCTGTTGCGCTATATAAATTGTTATAACCTAACATAACAGTAGACTTCCCTTTAAGCATTATGGTTCCTGTAGTTCATTCAGAGTCCCGCAATCAGTACCCTTCAGTGGGTGATGCTTAAGATTTATTCTGCTTTTAACGATGTTTCTTGTGATCCCCATGCTTACTGACTTTCGAGTTTGCTGGGGCCCAGAACCAAGGTCCAGTCCCTGGTGGCGCCGCTGCCCTTGTTGCTCTCGCAAAAACACAAAGGAGGTCCATTTTCGGGTAGTGATGGCGCTCATTGTCACTGGTGGTGCGTCGCTCGCGGCAGGACAGAGCTGTGAAACATGAAAAAAAAAACCTCTGCGAGGAGGAAATGAGCCGCACACATCTCGATGAAACCGGCAGGTTTAATTGCATTTTTGAAAGCACTGGCATGGTTTAGTCCCTGATGCATTTCGGTCTCTCCGACCTTTTTCAAAGGGAAAGCCAGGAGCATCCACGAGTCTGAGAAAAACGACAGAAGCCAAATTTGCTGCATTTTAATATATATATATCTACTGGCAGTCGCCAGTAGATAGTTATAGTTAGGACCGAGTTCCCATAGGAAATCTGAAAATTCTATTTTGAATAACTTTGGCGCCGGTTGACTTATCTTCGTGAAATTTTCAAAACTAATGGGGCGCTCCGCTTAGCTCCTACCCTGAAAGTCTCGGGGTGATTCGTCAAGCGGGGGCTGAGAAGAAAGGGGGGTCCCAAAACGCGTTTTCCCCATGCATTTTCCCATAGGACCTTTAGTCGAAGGTACAGCCCGAATGGCTGAACAGAATTACTTGAAATATGGCAAAGAGGTAGTTCTCAGGTCAGGCATGTGCCTTTTGCACATATATATCTGGGCGGAGCCTAACCACACATCTCATCGTGAGATCTTGGATGAAGTGCTGACAGCCAATCAGAAGTGTTGGCAGCCATCTTGGGACCAATATACATGATAGCACCTCATTAAAAAGCATTGCAGTTAATAGAAGGTTTTAAGACTTTAGTTACATTATAAATCATTTGTTGATGGTACCATTCTCATTTTAGGAATTGTGGTGTGTTCTAAAGTGATTTTACCATGTGAAAACGCCTTCTGCTGTGATATCATGAATCATGTTTGAGAGAAAACTATTTTCTCATGCTTTTCCCACAGAGGTTTGGAAGGTGATCTATAAGCTAACTGAGAGCATATTTTCTGTAAATTCACATTATCTTTCTCAGTCATGTGAGAATGAAGTCTGACATTCTCAGTAAAACATGTACATCCAACAAGGGCAGAGACTGTCAGTTGATTCTTTTGTTTTCTACTGCAGCTTCCCAGAGTGTTCTAAAGAACAACTAGAGCGCTAACAGTCCTACTTATGACAAACGTATGGCACACCTGAAGCCATCTTGGTTGGAATAAAGTGGTAATTCTTAAAACATTTAATTTAAAAAGGAACAAAATGAGGGGGTTCATTTTGCCATAGAAAGTATGATTAGTGCTGCAGAAAGAAAAATGAGGGCACATTTTGAGTGACTCCTCAAATCCTCTTCTATTTCATTAAAAAAATTCTGACATGCAGACTGAAACATGCACTTTCTATACCAGCAACAGACTTCCCTGGTGAGCAGTAGCTTTACTACAGTGATCTAATAAGCAACTAGAGTGCTAACATTCTGAATTTATGGCAAATTTGTGACACATCTGAATGCCTTCTTGATGGAATCAAAGTAAAAAACTGAAAGCATTTCCTACTGAGGAGACTGCAGTAAATGAGGAAATTAGGAAACTTCATAACAAATAAATCTCCCAAGATGGCCACCAGACACAAAAGAGACTAAATGCAGCACAAATATCACCCAGATGTAGCCCACATGTAGCCCAATGACAGAAGTGTGCAAAACACTTATTTTTTGTGTATTTGCAGTTTTATATAGTGCAGACTTGTCAGGTATTGGAATGCTTTACATGAGCATTGGTTACATCACACAAGATCAAATTCATTTTGGTTGTAGACATGGGGAGATTAAGTGATTTGACCACAATTACAGAAAGTTGAGCTGAAGCAGAAACTCCAACCTGGTTCCCCAGTTGCAAAGTCTGCAGCTCTGGAAGTAACACCACATCCTCTCACCAAGGTGCAACATTTAATCAAGTGGTCAACTGGATAAAAAAAAACAAAGATTACAAATAATTTAAAAGTTCTTTGTCGCTATTTGAAAACTTTGAAAATGTCCTCATTTTAGTTTTTTAGAGCACTAACCATAATTTTGATGCAAATAAGACCCTCTCATATATGTAATTTCTAAAGGAAATACTCTAGGTATTACAGTTTTGATTACATCAAGATGACGTCAGGCGTTCCACACTTTTATAATAAATATAGAATGTTAGCAATCTAGTTGTTCATTGGGGGCAGAAGGAAGAGGCAGTGGTAGTACAACCATACATGCCAACAGACCCGTTTCAGCCAGGAAACGTCCAATGTTTTTAAGCTCAAATGGGCTTTATTTGATCTGTCTCCTGTCTACAATCTCCTCTTTTTCAATGCAACTCAAAGGGGAAAATCAATACCCCAGTTTTTTTTCAAAATCTCCCTCTTACCAAGTTCAAAATGTTCGCAAGTATGGTACATTGAATCATGGTAGGCAGGAGGAATTGGGGTAGGGACATGGACTCTGATAACAGAGGACAGGAGGGACATGGAGAGGTGCACCAAACTGACCCTACAGGGCAGGCATCAGGGTTTGCAGTAGCACAATACACCACACAGCGCATGTGGGACGGGAGTGCAGCACAACAATCCATAGAAAGCAATAGGGAGTGGACAGGACCATGCACATGGACAACAGAGAACAGATGGGAAAGAGGCAATGGTAGCTAGCTGACCATAATGGACAGACAGGAGAGAAAGCTGCAGCATACCAGACCATAAAGGGCAGGAGGGACGGATCAGGGGCATTACAATGGAACAGACAAGCCAGGAGGGAGGGAATAGGGGGTCTGCACATGGAAACATAGGGCTGGGGGCAAGGGGGCAGGGCAGGAGCAGCAAGATGACCATGGAGGTCAGGCAGGATGGGCACTAGAAACAAGACACACCATGGAGAGCAACAATGAGACTATGGTGGCATACACACAGACCATGGAGGGAACGTGGGAGGGGGTCAGGGGCAGCTAGCTGACCACACAGGGAAGGTGGGAGGGGCCATGGCAGCACAGAAGACCATGCATGGCAAGCAGTTGGGTTAGTGGCAGCACAATGGCTATGATGGGCAAGAAGGAGGGTGCAGGGGCATGCACAAAGGGCCATGGAGGATAGAAGGGAGGGTCAGGACCTGGGCACAGACAAGAGAATTCAGGGGAAGGGGCCTCACAACAGACCGCATGGGGCAGGCAGGAGGAGCAGTTGCAGCACAACAGATCAGGGAGGGCAGAAGGGTATGGCAGTAAAATGGACCATGGAGGACAGGAGGAAGGGGATAGGGGCATGGCATGTGGACAGGCAGGGTGGAGGTGGCAGGGACAGGTTACAGTCATCTGACAATGCTAGGCAGGTGGGAGGGGAGTGGCAGCTCAACAGAACACTCAGAGAAGATAGGAGTGGCAGGTCCATGGAACATGGTGGGCAAAAAGGATGGAGCAGGGGCATGCACAAAGACATCGGAGGGCAGGGGGAAGGAGAATAGGGGCAGCAAGCTAAGCACAGAGGCTAAGCAGGAGGTCAATGATGGGCCATAGAATTGGGCAATGGAGGGAAGTGGCCTGGTACATCATGCTAAATGGAGGGCAGTGGCAGCACATCAGACCATGCATGGCAGGAGGGAGGAGGCTCGTCCATGGATTCAGACAACAGAGGATAGGGAGAAGGTGGATGGGGCAGCAAGCTAACTGTTCAGAGAAGGTGGGTATTAGGAACTTTATTGTTTTTAAAATGTGTGTCTGTGCGAACTACTTAAAATATGAACAAGCATGCAGCATAATCTCACTTTTATTCAGGAAGAAGAGGACGTTTCTGACTGTGACTCCGGGCTCACTTGGCAGAAACACCCCCTAACCCTCCACCCCCATCGCAAAATGTCATGCCCGTGAAAAGGGTAGGTGGACGCAGTGTTATATAGAACATAGTCCTGAGAGCACGATTGAAAATGAAAACTAGATGTAGTATATGGTATAAACTATGCACCAAAAAGTGTGATATAAGATGAACCGGGGCGTGAAATATAATATGCAATACATTGTGCGCAATGACAGATTCATTGGAGAGCGCGAGATAGCACAGGCACTAGCGCGTGCTATGCGATATGTGCCTTGGAGTGTAATATGCACAGGACAGTGTTGTGTAACATAACTAGTCTCTAAAGTTGTAATATAAAATATGTGCTGGGGAGTGTAACGTTGCATATGCACTGTGACAAAGATATGGATCCCAGATTGTAATATGTATGGCATAGCGCTGTGCGTTATAACATACACATCGAGGAAGGCACGTTAGATGGGGCAATATAAGCCGTGCAAAGGCAAGTGTGGCATGACTTATTCACGGGGTGGTGTTACAGTGCACATGGGCTAGAGAGTGTCATAGCATACGCACTAGCTGGTGGAATACAACACAGAGGTGTGAGGCTATCGGCGGGCACTGGTGGGTGTAACACAGCATTGGGCTCATCCAGGAGCACGCTGTGACTCTCAAGTGAGGTTCGTCTCCTTTCCAGAGAGTAAAATAAAAAGTATTACACATCCGGCAGTGGATGTGTTTTTTATTAACCGTGAGGGGGGTTTCTTGCATAGTTTGTCGAATTCCCTTTGAATGGCTTGGTGTGCGTGTATATTAAATGTGCCCGTCAATAGCTACCCATGTTTGTATAAATAAACGACAAGGGTGTCTACTTGGAGAGTACCCACCGGCGGGGGCGCCGGGATTAGGCACGGTAGGGCGTCAGACACGTCAGAGCTTCACTAGCGGTGTAAATACATTCCATGTGGATTCATTCTATGCATAGTTGCCTTTTAATGAATATCACGCAAATCGTCATGGTGATAGGTACATACAGTTTGTCCAGCATGTCCTAGGTGTTTCTATAAATATATATATTTTTAAAATAATAAAAAACAAAGGCCGCCCCCGGAGGAGGGGGGCAACGCTGCCCCCTCCTAAAGAATTTAAATTAAAAAAAGGCCATGACCCGGGGGTTGGGGTCCCCGGGGCCGATTAAGGCCTTGGGAGGGCCAAATTTATTTTTTTCAACAACAAAAATTAGGGTGCAGGCCCTGGGGGATGGGGTCCCCAGGGCCAGTAAATTAGAAAAAGAAGGGGGGGCCACACAGCCCTCCTTCTTAAAAGAATAAAATAAATAAAAGACCGGCATCGCGCTGGAGGCCACGCTCCCTCCTTGCATCACTCTGCAAACGCGCCCCCTGGCCAGTTGTAAGTTGGGGAATTAATTCCCCTTCAATACGGAGGGTCCCTGAGGGCCAACTAGCCCAACAGGTATCTCCAGTGTGTGCCAGGGAGCTGCGTTGCAGACAGGTGTTCTGAGGCCACGCCCCTTTTTACACCTCTATGCAACGCAGCTCTGTGGCGCTTACTGGAGGTACCTAGTGGGCTAGTTTGACCCTAGGGACCGTTAGGATTCAAGGGGACTTAATCTCTCAACTTAGAACGGCCACAGGGCGCGTTTACACAGTGGTGAAGGGAGGGGGCGGGGCCTGAGGTGACGTGTGCAAACACGCCCTGTGGAGCGTTTTAAGTTGGGGAAATAATTCCCTTTCAATCCTGAGGGACCCTGGGGGCCAACTAGCCCACCAGGTGCTTCCAGTAAGTGCCACTGCTCTGCGTTGCAGAGAGGTGGTGCAGGCCGTGCCACTTTACACCTCTCTGCAACGCAGCTCTGTGGCGCATACTGGAGGTACCTAGTGGTCTAGTTGGACACTAGGGACCCTCAGGATTCAAGGAGACTTAATCTCCCAACTTAAAACGGCCACAGGGCGTGTTTACACAGTGGGGAAGCGAGGGGACGGGGCCTGAGGTGACGTGTGCAAACACGCCCTGTGGCGCATTTTAAGAGGTAGTTTTAATCCCCTGCCCTATTATATACTAGGGGCTTACAGAGGATGTCATGCTGATCACAGGGGGACCCCAACGCATAGTGTTCCCTAGTGTATGTAGGTGTTTTCACTGTATTCTGAGTGTCTTTTAACATAGCACTGGCTCTAGGACTGGTTAGTCAGACTCAGTTACCACCAGTATCCGTCTGAAAAAGTTGAGGGTACAGGATGATTTTGCAACAAGGCTTCTTTCTGCTCTTCTGTTTGTTCTTTCTGCACGTTATCCTTCTTCCTGCACTTTTTAGTCTTTGAGGACTTCTGTTGCTTCTTTCTGCATTTGTTTTTTTTCTCTGTGCGTTTTTTCTCCTTTCTTCACATGTCCTATCTCTGTAGGCATAGTTAGAAATTAGCATTTAAAAAACCTTAGAAATTCACTGAAAAAGCCATAGGTTTCAGGGGCGTTCTAGTTAGCTGGACTTTTCACTAGTACAAAACCATTGAAATTCCCCCGTTATAGTTAGTTCAGCTAACTATAACTCGCGCGCCCGCAATGCACTGCTGATGACGTCACATATTACATCACTCATGACATGGTCAGTGACTTCTCTCATGACATCACTGATGACATCATCCTTGTGATAGAGTGGCAGACCTCCTCTTCCCCTAATATAACCTTTGATACACACATTCAAAAATAGAAACTACAATGTTCAAAACAATGGACATACCAATACCAGTTACAGCAACCTATTCAGTAATTCTAAGATCCACATACACATCCACCCATTCACCAAAAGTCCTATACAGTCACTCATACATGTACTCACTCATCATATGTACTCACACACATAGTCACTCATGCTAATAAAGAATCAAACATCCATTTACTTGCATATACAGTTATACACACACACCACCACACTTACTTCTACAGAAACTTACACATACTTAGTCTTTTAAACAATCACTTATAGAAACACATACTTATTCATACAGGAACTCTTTCAATCTCTCACTCACATATACTCACTTATATACACCAATAGTCACATATACTAGTTTAAAACATATGTAGTTACTCATAAAGAAACTATTGAGACAGTCTATCACTCACTAACACACCCATGCACACACTCATCCACCCATACAGTCCTGCACACATGCTGTCTTCCAACACATACAAACAGTGACTCACTCATTCATGCACCTATGCACTACGTAATACCCCCCACCGAACCATACAGACTCAAAAAACCAACTAATAACCTATATAGACACCCATGTAGCTACTCACCAACCCAGGCAGCCACTTATACACAAAGTGAGAGACTGATACAGATATTTACACATTTAAACATTACTCACTAAGCCATGTATTCACTAAGATGTACTTAATCAGCCAGTTATACAATCAATTTTTCAAAAACATATCATCCATTTAGACACTTATATACCCATTTATTCTTCCATCGACCTTGAGATATACATATATAAAACCTACGTAATTTTCAGAAAAACACACATTCACTGGATGATGTCATCAGTGATGTCATTTGAGATGTCATGAGTGATGCCACTGACCATGTCATGAGTGATGTAATATGTGACGTCATCAGCAGTGCATTGCGGGCGCGCGAGTTATAGTTAGCTGAACTAACTAAAACGGGGGAATTTCAATGGTTTTGTACGAGTGAAAAGTCCAGCTAACTATAACGCCCCTGAAACCTATGGTTTTTTCAGTGAATTTCTAAGGTTTTTGAAATGCTAATTCCTAACTATAACGTGCCTGAAACCTATGGTTTTTTCAGTGAATATATATATATATATATATATATATATATATATATATATATATATATATATATATATATATGTGGAAAACTACCCCAATGTAATCCAACACGTTGTAAAACATGCATGATGCAGGTTTATCAATTACATCCCTTTACAAGCATTCCACGTTTTACAGGTAAGAAAACTGAAGCACAGGAATATGAAGTGTTCTTTGTGAGAAATTAGGTTGTTGGTTGATGGGTTGTGAGCTGTTCTCAAGTAACTGCCACTATCCTTGTCAGGATGAACCACAAAAAGTCACTAAACCTGTGCTTAACCCTCTGGTAGCCTGAAACAAAAGTAGTCAGACTTAACTTAGAGGCAACATGTAAAGTATTTATGCAGCATGCAAGCAGTAATAAAGTGAAGACCAAACCCAATAAAAATCCCACTCAATTTCGAAAAATAGAGTAAAATATAATACATTATTTGACACCAAAACAACAACAATCCAATCAGTAGAACTGGAGATATGCAATTTCAAAGATTTACGGTATAGTGCCTAAAAGCACAAAGCGCTACTCACAGTTATCTAGTTGTGCTAGACTGGCTGAATGTGATGGAGCGCGGTCTAGATACAGGGACCAGGTTAGTGCAACCAAAAAGGTTACCTGCTCAAAGTCTGGCCCAAAATGGTCAGTTCGCAGTGGAGGAAGGTGCGAGGGGCAGGGAGAGCGCGGTTGGTTGATGCCGTTGAGCTAAGAGCAGGCCGTGCTACGCAGATGGTCGGTGCTGTGCTGCGAAAATCCCTCTAGGCGTTGTTGACGGTTGTTGCTGGAGCTTCGTGTTGGGGGACACCCTGGGGTGTCGATGTTGTAGCGCAAAGTGCAGATCTCACATTGCAGATCTTGCGTTTTATCGCCTGCAGTTGCTGTAGCGTGAACAGTCAGGCCACTGGAGCTTTGCATTGGCAGTCTTTGCAGGCAGCAAGATCTTAGTGCAAACTGGCCTGTTCGTGGTCACAAAGAGTCCAAAACTTCAGATTGTCTCCCGTTTCTTCAGAGAGAGTGCTCTCTGATACCAGCCAATGGCACAGGACCGGGGGAGGCACCTCTTGGGGACCAGGGACTATTTCTTGCAGAGGCCAGCTATGCTTGGGTAGGTCCAGTCGCAGCAGGTCAGCTGGGCAGTTTCTAGGAGGTCTCTGGAGCTTGTTATGACCCTTGGAGTCACTTTAGATAGCCTCGGATGATGGGAGCAGTTTCAGTATTCCTTCTCAGACTACAGGGCAGTCCTTAGGCAGCAGGGCAGTCCTTCTGCAGTATCCTGGGGTCCAGGAGAGCACTGAAGAGTGGGTCTGAGGGTCCTAATGTTATATGTTGCACCTGCTTTAAAGTGGAAGAAACTTCCAGAGTTCTCACCACAGATGGTGTTGGAATTTTCTTCCTCCCTGCCCTGGTCCCAGCATGTCTGGGGGAGCAAAGGGCTAGTGTGAATTTCTTTCTGTGTGGACTGAAGCAGCTTCTTTGAAGTGCAAGTGGTGCTGTGCACTGCTCCGCCCCTCCCATCTTGTCAGGCTGGTCCATCCTGCCTCCTTGTGTGACTGTCTGGGAGGAATACAGAAAGGCCAACTGCCAACTTCACCTAGTCTTATGACCCAGGAACAGCCACCAAAGACTTGGTCAAAGAAAATGTCAACTTTCTAAAAGTTACTTTTTTAGAATTGTGACCTTAATATCAGACTTTATCCTTACAGAGGGTTTTAAATTACACTTCTTTAAACGCCAAACATGAAATTTCTACCTGCCCCCAAGAATAATTATCATTAATTATATGTAATAAGGTATCCCAATGTTATCCTATGAGAGAGGTAGGCCTCACAATAGTGAAAAACTAATGTGTGAGTTTTTTACTACCAGGACATGCAACACTTAAGGTACGTAGCCAACCTTTTAAATACAATGCACTCTGCCCTATGAGTTATTTAGGGCTATTGTTAGGGGTGACTTATGTGTATAAAAATGGAAGTTTTAGGTTTATCAACAGGGTTATTTTGCCAGGTCGAATTGGCAGTTTAAAACTGGACACAGACTGCAATGGAAGCCTGAGGCGTGTTTAAAGTGCTACTTAAGTGGGTGGCAGAATAAGTGCTGCAGGCACACTAGCATTTAATTTACTTACACTGGGTATATGGTATACCACTTTACTGGGGACTTATAAGTAAATTATGTATGCCTTAGGGAGTGAACACAAACACAGAGTCCTAAAAGCCAACAAAAACAGGTTCAGAAAGCAAGAGAGGTGAAGACCAAAAGTTTGGGGTGACCCTGTAGAGACAGCTAAGTCTAACAGTCTGCCTTGGATGTATGGTAGCAAGGCTCTTTCTTCAGTGTGCCACTGTGTTTGGGTGCAGCCTGAATAGGTCATGGCTCCTTGGTATGGTGACGCTCTAGCTAAAAAACACATGTGGACTGCTTATTGCACAAGAGATCTGCCCAGGGTGCCAGGGTTGTTGAAGATCACAGGTTACTGGAAGGGCTTTTCTCTTGAAAATTGCTTGGCAGTGTCTGTGGTGGGTAGCTTTTTTATTTATTGCTTTTTTTTTTTTTTTAGAACTGGTGTTCAGGGCCCACAGGTATTATTGAATTTCCATTGGAAAACCAAATTACTTCCTTTCTTCACTTGACGCTCAAATGTTAGTCATTCAAGGCCAACTCCAGTATGCATAAGAGGCTTTGGGGCACATGCATCAACATAAGGAATTGCAATTCCTAAATAGCAATTTTCAAGGAATCGCTATTTAGGAATCTCAATTCCCTAAGCATGTAGGAATCGCAAAAATAAATTGTGATTCCTACTCATTACCTAATAGCGATTTGCAAATTGCGAAACACTATTAGCGAATGCCACTCCATTCGTTCCTATGGGCTTGTAGGCCCATAGGAATGAATGGGAATGCATTTGCAATTTGCGTTTACCAAATTAGTAATCACAAATTGCGAATGCAAGGGTGCCAGGGGGCCTAAGGCCTAAGTGTGCACATGTGGCACACACACGTGCCCTATAGGCATGTGTGTGCGCCGCATGTCACTTTAAAAAATGCACTTTTGTGCCTTTTTCAAAGATTTTGCAAATTACCATCAGCTTGAAGTTTATGGTAATTAGCGTTTCCTAAATGCAAAGACGCATTTATGAAAGGCTTGATGCATCTCAGATAGGGAATCCCAATTTGCGATTCCCTAAATGCATTCGCAAATTAGGGAATCGCAATAAATTGTGATTATCTATTTTGTGAATGCATTCCGTTTGATGCATCGGAAAAGGCATTTTACCGGTTGCAAAAGGGCCGATTCTCCGAATTGACCTTTTTGGGACCGGTTAAATGCTTGATGCATGTGGTTCTTTGACTCTTAGACATTATATACAATTAATTAAACTCAAAGTCCAGAACTATCGGCCAGATGTAAAGAAAAATTACCTGTCAAGGTACTTTTTTAGGGTCCTCAAAAGGGATCCCGAAATAGGAAAAGCAAACCGGTACAGACAAATGCAAGGAATATACCAATAATAAACAGTTTTAATCAAAAGATTTTTTCATTTTTCAAATATCAACATCAATAGATAAAGCAATGAAAAAATAACATACACAAATTACATCCAAAAATGGTGCAATCACAATACAATGTCCCACAATGCTATATCGAGAAAATCGGTCATACTAACATGCACTCAAAACACACATTCTCATTAAAAACAACAGTCCATGACTACGTCAAGGTAGGCCAGATGCCACATAATGATAGGATGACAGAGTTTCATAGATCATCCAAAGGGTTAGGGTAGTTGCGGTCCAGCTACCCGACACAACTTAAACGCCAACGCGCGTTTCGGTGTCTAGCCCCGGCCGGGGCCACACCATCAGGGCGAGGGTGGTCAAGCAACAATGGGACAGACAAACAGACCTAGGATCACATGGAAAAACGTAATCAATAGGTGAAATACACACATTGAAATGACATTGATTGATTACAAAGACTAGAACAGTCCAAAAGCAAAAGTCAAGACCGGCACAATGTGATAATTTATTTATAAACTTTTAATTTAACAGAGCCACTAAGACTAGAATAAGTGGAACAGGGTGCACCAAAACCTTGAAAATAAAGAATTGAAAAAGTGGCGACTTATCCAAACATGCAACAATAAACATTAGTGTGGTTTTTTTCTTTTTATAAAAATAGCCGCCAATAAGTAGCCGGGCCACCAAATGAAGGCATAGTGTGGAAGAATAGAACATGCGAAATAGTGAAAAAAAAGGGGTAAAGAGAAAGGGTATTTGAATAGATACCACAAACCAGCAGGCAGTGATAAAGAGGAATGATCTGTCTACTAAATACTAAAGGAAGCGCTACCTGGGCGGTGGGGACACTTTAAGACCCCCAGGGAAGCAGACGTAGAATTATACAGCACCTCCAGTTCAGCTGTACGGGAAAATGACAAAACAAACAATGGGCGGAGATAAATGAAGTATCTGCCCAAAGCATCAAATATGCAAAACAAAACAAAACGGAGTATCCTGAATAAGGGCAACTATACCCACCACTGAAATTCGCCAGAGTTAATGTGCACTTTTCCTTCCAGCTAGCAACAGCGCAGGATTCCCAGAACAGCCGCAAGATGATATATCTCAAGCGGCCGGGACAAGCGGCTATAGATGAGCAGATTTCTTTAGCAACCTTCAAGGGTTTCTCTATGACGAAAAATAAAAACACAAAGGGCAGGGAAGAAAACGGAGAACCAAAATTGACATGATAATCAAAACAGATAGTGGCAGATAAAAACAGAGCTTCATGTCACGCGCATAGGATCAGAGGCTGCTGTCGAAAATGAAAAAGACAATTACACCAAAGGGCATAGACTGTCAGAAGATATGGCGCTGCTAAAATACAATAATAAACAGATTGGAGGAAATATGTACTTTAAAAGAAAAAGGAAAAATAAACGCAGAATGCAGAACTAAAATAAACGGCATAAAGGTGCTGGCGAGCGGATGAAGAGCATACGCCGGGGAAGTGGCAGCCGGTAGGAACTAAACAGCCTCGGGACAGTTAGGTGCCGATCACGATCCGGCAAAAACCGGGTACGAACCGTCGGACGGAGCATAATCTCCGTCCGACGCGTACCCGGTCGTCAATTTTTACAAACAAGGAATTACGATTCGCACGGGTACACCAGTACCGTACGAATCGTAAAAAAGCCCGACCGACCAAAAAAAACCTACCAATGCGATCCGGAAAAGCGCCGACCTGACGTCGGGACGCTCACAGCCAGCCATTCACGACCCAGGAATCACGATTCGCACCGACGTCACCCCGCACGGTGAATATTTTGCGGCAGCCAAAAACTGCCGGGAAATCAGGACGACGCGAACAAGGACCACCAGTACGCGACGGACAGACGACGACGCGAACAAGGAGGACCAGTACGCGACGGACACACAGGACCACGCGACCAAGGAGGACCCGTACGCGACAGGACGACGCGATCAAGGAGGACCCGTACGCGACAGGACGACGCGATCAAGGAGTACCAGTACGCGACGGACAGACATGGACCCGAACCTACGAGTCATCCCTGCCCTCATAGCAGTCCACCTCCTCTACAGGTTACGACGCAGACGCCGCAGAAGGTCAGAATAACTAAGGGAGGGGGGAAAGTGGGGTGGGGTGGGGGTGGCAGGACCAGGGCAGGCCACAAAACAACCACATAAGTCACACACCACACATGGCCTGGACATACCTGACTCCCATGCCCTGGTCACCACGAGGGGGTGGGGGCGTGTCCTGATAAGCCAGCGACCGCCACAACGGATGTCCGTCACCACGCGAACCGGCAACACAACCAGACAGGTACGTCCCGTACCCACGCCTGAAGAGCGTGGGTACGAGTCGGACCACGCCCACACACGTCACCCCAACAATGGCGGGACGGATCGCACCCACGTGGCAAAGGCCTGGGTACGGGCCGCACAAGCATCACATAGCGTGGGGACGGATATGTACGGACCCTACCCCCACCCCGTATGCAAGGAGCGCACCCCCCACCCCAACAGTGAAAGTACGACCCGTACCCCCACCCGCGTATGCATGGAGCGTACCCCCACCCCAACAGTGTAAGTACGACCCGTACCCTCACCCGCGTATGCATGGAGCGTACCCCCCACCCCAACAGTGTAAGTACGACCCGTACCCTCACCCGCGTATGCAAGGAGCGTACCCCCCACCCCAACAGTGTAAGTACGACCCGTACCCCCACCCGCGTATGCATGGAGCGTACCCCCCAGCCCAACAGTGTAAGTACAACCCGTACCCCCACCCGCGTATGCATGGAGCGTACCCCCCATGCCAACAGTGTAAGTACGACTCGAACCCTCACCCGCGTATGCATGGAGCGTACCCTCCATGCCAACAGTGTAAGTACGACTCGAACCCTCACCCGCGGACGTACGGACCGTACCCCCACCCCCACCAGTGTAAGTACGACTCCTACCCCCACCCGCGGACTCACGGACCGTACCCCCACCCCAACAGTGTAAGTACGACCCGTACCCCCACCCGCGTATGCATGGAGCGTACCCCCCAGCCCAACAGTGTAAGTACGACCCGTACCCTCACCCGCGTATGCAAGGAGCGTACCCCCCACCCCAACAGTGTAAGTACGACCCGTACCCCCACCCGCGTATGCATGGAGCGTACCCCCCAGCCCAACAGTGTAAGTACGACCCGTACCCTCACCCGCGTATGCAAGGAGCGTACCCCCCAGCCCAACAGTGTAAGTACGACCCGTACCCCCACCCGCGTATGCATGGAGCGTACCCCCCAGCCCAACAGTGTAAGTACGACCCGTACCCCCACCCGCGTATGCATGGAGCGTACCCCCCAGCCCAACAGTGTAAGTACGACCCGTACCCCCACCCGCGTATGCATGGAGCGTACCCCCCATGCCAACAGTGTAAGTACGACTCGAACCCTCACCCGCGTATGCATGGAGCGTACTCTCCATGCCAACAGTGTAAGTACGACTCGAACCCTCACCCGCGGACGTACGGACGGTACCCCCACCCCCACCAGTGTAAGTACGACTCCTACCCCCACCCGCGGACTCACGGACTGTACCCCCACCCCAACAGTGTAAGTACGACCCGTACCCCCACCCGCGTATGCAAGGAGCGTACACCCCAGCCCAACAGTGTAAGTACGACCCGTACCCTCACCCGCGTATGCAAGGAGCGTACCCCACACCCCAACAGTGTAAGTACGACCCGTACCCTCACCCGCGTATGCATGGAGCGTACCCCCACCACACCAGTGTAAGTAGACTCGTACCCTCACCTCGAATGCATTGCGCGTACCCCCACCGTGTATGTTCCAAGCGTACATATCCTGAAATCGGAGGTGTGTGTGCAGAGTCCACCCAGCAGTGCCCTGAGACAGGAGGGGTGGGTGTGGAGTCCTCCCAGCAGTGCCCTGAGACAGGAGGGGTGGGTGCCTATCACTAACAGCAGTGCCCTGAGACAGGAGGGGTGGGTGCCTATCACTCCCAGCAGTGCCCTGAGACAGGAGGGGTGGGTGTGGAGTCCTCCTAGCAGTGCCCTGAGACAGGAGGGGTGTGTGCAGAGTCCTCCCAGCAGTGCCCTGAGACAGGAGGGGTGGGTGCCTATCACTCCCAGCAGTGCCCTGAGACAGGAGGGGTGGGTGTGGAGTCCTCCCAGCAGTGCCCTGAGACAGGAGGGGTGGGTGTGGAGTCCTCCCAGCAGTGCCCTGAGACAGGAGGGGTGTGTGCAGAGTCCTCCCAGCAGTGCCCTGAGACAGGAGGGGTGGGTGCCTATTACTAACAGCAGTGCCCTGAGCCAGGAGGGGTGTGTGCAGAGTCCTCCCAGCAGTGCCCTGAGACAGGAGGGGTGGGTGCCTATCACTAACAGCAGTGCCCTGAGCCAGGAGGGGTGTGTGCAGAGTCCTCCCAGCAGTGCCCTGAGACAGGAGGGGTGGGTGCCTATCACTAACAGCAGTGCCCTGAGACAGGAGGGGTGGGTGCCTATCACTCCCAGCAGTGCCCTGAGACAGGAGGGGTGGGTGTGGAGTCCTCCCAGCAGTGCCCTGAGACAGGAGGGGTGGGTGTGGAGTCCTCCCAGCAGTGCCCTGAGACAGGAGGGGTGTGTGCAGAGTCCTCCCAGCAGTGCCCTGAGACAGGAGGGGTGGGTGCCTATCACTCCCAGCAGTGCCCTGAGACAGAAGGGGTGTAACACATGTGTGTGAGGCCAGAATTATCCACATGCATACTGGCTACAAGGGAACATGTCCCCATGAACTCATGTCAACAGACTCCACACACAAGTACAGTGATCACCAAGGATGCCACGATTGTTGCAGGTGGAGACATGGCCCTGCATGCATGGCCAAAGTAGAAGGGCTCCGTCACACACACAGCTCATGTAGACACAGCTCTGCGCTAAACATTGGGAACACCCTGCAGGGAAGAAAGCTGGGTACACAGAGGAAGGAATACACCCTGGGACAAGTGCACCATGCAGTAACTGCTTACATGAACAAAGAAAGTTAGCCAACACCTTGTGATGGCACACAGATCCCAGGGTCCCACCAATGAGCAGTACACTACTACATATCCCACACACCCAAACCCTTACACACCACCCAAAACCATGTAGCAGCCCCACCAACACCAATACCAGCATAGCAGTAGTGTGATAATGAAAACAAAATTAAGCTTTATTCAGCATGAGCACAATGTCCGTGGATCGCAGGCAGTTCAATCTTCACAAAGCCCATAGGGCAGTCAATGATTCTCAGCTGGATGGGGGACACAGTGGGATGCGTGTCCCCTACCTTGCCTGCACAGTCAAATGGCATCGTCTTCCACACTGGTGAGGGCATCAGGGGGGGGGGGAAGCAACAGGCACCGCAGGGACATCAGGGCAAAGGGGCGGCGTTGTGGGTGCAGGGATGGAGGACTCCACCACAGGGGGTGGGTCAGTGCCAAAGGCGGAGGCCAGGATGGCACTACACACCTTTGCAAGGTCCTCCAGGGAGTCCCCTGCACCCGAAGGGACCTCAGGCCCCAAGGAGGGGGGGGGGGTCAGAGGGATGGGTCGCAGCGCCACCGGGGGAGGGTGGAGACAGGGGGGGAGACTCAACCACCCTGACCGGGGACCTCCTTGACCGCTTGCGTGGTGGTGTAACTGTGGGGCTCAGGGACAGAGCGGCCATGAAGGAGTCCTTGGGGGAGATGTGGCCAGGAGAGCTGAGGGGAGGGGATTTGGAGGGAGTGGACTGGGTGGAATGCGGACTCCCACTATGGCTGCGTGTCACACGTTTGCCCCCCGACCCAGTGGGTGTGCCTACCTCACCCTGTGTGTGCGTGTCAGGAGGAGTGCGGTGGACCTTCCCTGCTGGTGTGGTGCCCGTGTCCGTTGATGTGGGTGCATGCCGACGTCTGGGTGTACGTGGGACAGGCATGGGAGTGGGAAGTGTGGATGGGGCAGGGGTAGGTGGGGGGAGGTCGTGCTGCAGGAGACCCACTGCTGCAGTCAGTGTGGAGTCTATGGACCTCAGCAAGTTGCGTTGGTCAGCCTGCGATGAATGAATGCCCTCCAAGAAAGCCTCGATGTTGGTGAGGGTTTTGCCGTGGGCATGGAGGACATTAAGGATCGCAGCCTGACCAACCTGCAGTTGCCGCTGGATGTCCACAGACTCTGCATTGGCGGCAGCAGTGGAGACAGGGGCAGGGGGTGCGGTGCCTGGCAGGAAGGAGACATGCTGTGACCGGGCACGCTGGGAAGGGACACGAGCAAGTGGGAGGCGGCTGGTGGGAACTGAGGGGGCGGTGCGAGGTGTTGTTCCGCTGTCAGCTGCTGGTGCAGCCACCGACCACTCGGAGACATCCTCCTCGGACCTGTCAGCTTCGTATTCTGACGTGCCAGTCGACAGGTCCTCGGCCGCACTATCCTCCACCTCTGTCCCACTCGATGTGCCAGCCCCGATGTCACGGCTGGCACTGGTGCTCGGTCCCTCCGCCTTGCCTGTGTCCATGTCTCCCTCTGTGTCCCCCAACGATGCTGTGGGCAGGGTGGAGAGACAGAAATTAATCAGACAGCTGTACACATCAGTCACATGAGTCCAATCGACATAGGTAACACTGCATAGCCTGAAAAGGAAGATCCCTAACATCTACTAAACAAGGTACCGATGTAGGGCATGAAACACACAGTTGGTTGAGCCACCATGCCACTGAAATACCATGGAGAGCATGAGACAATAGCTAAACACAGGAAACGGAGTCTGACATAGCACCCAGGCCCTGGGGACAATCCAGCACTGCATCTGCACCACACAGCGTTGGCGAAAATACCGATGACCAGGGACCATATCCATGAACTTGAGACACATGCTGCATAGGTAATGCTGAAAACATGCCCAACATGACTCGGTCACTGCACATTGCGTGTGTGTCCAGACACATCACACACTGCCCAGACCCAGCAAGTAGAAATCAGGATTTGACACATAGGCATTGCCCCCCCCAACAAGACCCTACACGAGGCAAAGTGTTGAGACACAGGTGGCACCAACATCTCATAGTCTGGGTGATACACACAGGGGCAGGCAAAAAGCAAGATTGGACGCCAAACAGCCAAGGTGCGCCTGTACAAATAATGAGGTACCAGTGCCCATCCTCAGATGAGTATAACAAGACACACAGGCACTGGCAACTGTGAGTATGAAGAAGGACAATCAGGTCAGGCTGCACAGTGGACACCTGTACAAAATAGCACGTCTATATACATGGTGACAGGGGACAATGGCACAGAGCACAACCTACGCTGTAGACACTGAGATTGTCCACGTTTATGATGACACATACACCACTGAGGAAAAGGTGCCCCAGGGGACAGTAGTGGGCACGCAACTACATGCTACTGAATGGTAATGACTGCAACACACGTCACCATCCCTGCACTATGTGTATCGCACACTCATGCACATCATGTCACAGGCCACTACATAGGACATGCGCGCTGTAAGGCATGACACATGAGAGACCAACTCCCATGTCTGGAGTCAGCATCAGTGCCAACTGACATGGAACCCACATGCAGTGAACTTGACAGTGCACAGGCAAGGTCCCACAACCTGTTACACACCACCCCCACACATGATGCTACAGTCATTGTTCTCGTGGACAAAGCGCCAGCCTACATTACCTTGTGAAGGAGTGGCTACACACAGACCAGGGAACACATTGCAAGGAGGGGAAGGGTGGCAGGGGCGCAGCGCTATACTGGGGCAAACAGGATCTGCACAGCACCTTTAAACCCTGCCAGTGAATTCATGCTACTGTGCCCTTACAAATGCCGGTGACACACAACAAACACACATGTACCTACCCCCTTCCGGCTGCTGCATCGCCTGTAAGCGCCTCTCCAGGTCTGGAAAGACCACCGGCAGCACACGCCTGTGGAGGTGGCTCAGACGGCGGCGGCCGCGGTTCTTGTGGCTCTCAGGTGAGTCCCCCAGCAGGAGCCGTGCAATCCTCCGCGTCCAGCACCGGATATCCTGCCAGCGTTTCCTCACCTGGGGCAGGCTCCGCCTCCGACCATCCACACCCCTCACGGCACTGACGGCGGTCAGCCAGATCTGCTCCTTGGCAGTGGCGCCTACCTGTGAGGAGGAACAAGTGACACCACATCAATACACCAGCCACATGTCACAGAGAGACATATGGGTACAAATTAGCTGGTTACAACAAGGCATGTCATGCAGCCAACGCATTGCACCTTTGTCATAGGGACATCATCCCCTGGTGAGGGAAAAAGCAGTACGTGCCACAGTGGGTACACAGGTGGAATGATGGCAATGTCACAATCAATGATCAAGGCTCACACTGTGCATCACACCCACCCCTCCTGTCTCAGGGCACTGCTGTGAGTGATAGGCCCCCACCCCTCCTGTCTCAGGGCACTGCTGTTAGTGATAGGCCCCCACCCCTCCTGTCTCAGGGCACTGCTGTGAGTGATAGGCCCCCACCCCTCCTGTCTCAGGGCACTGCTGGGAGGACTCTGCACACACCCCTCCTGTCTCAGGGCACTGCTGTGAGTGATAGGCCCCCACCCCTCCTGTCTCAGGGCACTGCTGGGAGGACTCTGCACACACCCCTCCTGGCTCAGGGCACTGCTGTGAGTGATAGGCCCCCACCCCTCCTGTCTCAGGGCACTGCTGGGAGACATCAGGCACCCCCCCCCTGGGACCCCCCCGACAGTACATGGCATGTGTGTTACACCTGGACACAATGGCAGAAGTCACAGTCACAACATAGGGACAGTCTGTGGCAGTGGCCTATGCACTCACCTGATACCCTGGTCGCCCATACAGCATGGAGTACTGTGGGAGGATCACATCCAGCAGAGCCATGTTCTCCTCCAGGGTGAATGGCTGTGTCCTCTCCACAGCCCTTGACATGGTTCCAGGGAATCAGTAGCAGCAGCTGGGTCGACGAATGCAAAGATGTGCAGGCAAGTACTCCCTCATGGGACCTGGCTGCCTTATATGTGCCCTTCTGCCCAGTCTCATGCACAGGAGTACAGAGTGATTGGTCACTCACATTTGCATCCTATGTTTCCACCAATCCCTTCAAACCTAGCAGTCTGTGGGTTCTCTATCGGTTTCATTCTCCTGCATGATGTCAGCCCCACAAACACATTGCAACAAAGTAGAATAATTCCAACTGACTTCTGCTGTGCACCTTCCAGAACAATTTCGAAATTTGAACTTGGTCTCCATGACAACCAGCATGCATGTAGGCCTTAATACTTGTCCCCTATGTAATTTGGAGCATCACACACAGGTACGGTGCGTTTCGGGGCCCTAGGGCACCCCAAATGCATGGCAACGGCCCGTACATGCATGCCTACGTTCACTATCACTATGGGTCTGCACGCGTATGCGTACTCGTAGTGGTACGGGCCGTACACTCGCATGTACGCTCACTATCACTACGAGTACGCATACGCGTGCAGACCCATAGTGATAGTGAGCGTAGATGCGTGTGTACGGTCCGTACCACTACGGGTACGCATACGCGTGCAGACCCATAGTGATAGTGAGCGTAGATGCGTGTGTACGGTCCGTACCACTACGGGTACGCATACGCGTGCAGACCCATAGTGATAGTGAGCGTAGATGCGTGTGTACGGTCCGTACCACTACGGGTACGCATACGCGTGCAGACCCATAGTGATAGTGAGCGTAGATGCGTGTGTACGGTCCGTACCACTACGGGTACGCATACGCGTGCAGACCCATAGTGATAGTGAGCGTAGATGCGTGTGTACGGTCCGTACCACTACGGGTACGCATACGCGTGCAGACCCATAGTGATAGGGCCGTACACACGCATCTACGCTCACTATCACTATGGGTCTGCACGCGTATGCGTACTCGTAGTGGTACGGACCGTACACACGCATCTACGCTCACTATCACTATGGGTCTGCACGCGTATGCGTACTCGTAGTGGTACGGACCGTACACACGCATCTACGCTCACTATCACTATGGGTCTGCACGCGTATGCGTACTCGTAGTGGTACGGACCGTACACACGCATCTACGCTCACTATCACTATGGGTCTGCACGCGTATGCGTACTCGTAGTGGTACGGACCGTACACACGCATCTACGCTCACTATCACTATGGGTCTGCACGCGTATGCGTACTCGTAGTGGTACGGACCGTACACACGCATCTACGCTCACTATCACTATGGGTCTGCACGCGTATGCGTACCCGTAGTGGTACGGACCGTACAAATGCCTGTACGCTCGCCATCACGATGGGTACACATACGGCAGCACTCCCACAGTGATTTGGGAACATACACAGGCCCTCTTAGCAGCAGTACGGCGGTTTTTACACATCACAGTGGTGATAGGCGACACACAGGTAGGAATAGGGCGGACATACTTGTCCATGGATGGACATACTTGTCCATGGATGGACATACTTGTCCAGGAATGGACATCAAGGCATCGTCTGTGCATTACTACATGTGTGGGGCACAGGTGTGACAGGCTGTGATGTGGAACATGCCTCCTGAGTGGAGAAGGCACCAGATGTATGATGAGATGTGCATAGGTGTACTGTGTGACGGTGCAATGTGTGCCAGGCATGCCCTTGACTCCTTTGACATGTGTGCATGTCGTACTGCGCACTTGGGATGAGCGTCACTGGCATGGCACGGACACCAACACACGGAAGTGTCCCATGATGCCCGGTACAGGGGTCATGACACATGACTTGTCACTACCCACAGTGCACAATGTGACTATGTCATTTATGTGTCCGGGATTTTCATCAGGTTGATGTTGTAGCACCCTCAAAAGCTGCAGCCGTTGCAGCAACCAACATGTGTCTGTGTGTAGATTGTCATTGCACACTGTTCCGCACACCATGCCACATGTGGTATCGGATGTGAGGTGCACATGTATGCATGGGACACGGAGTAGCGTGACAAGGCCATGTCAGCATCCTCACAAGGAATGTGTGGTGAGTCATGACATGTGCACCTTCATGGCAAGGTGTGTGGGCAGGCCTAGTGTAATGTCATGTGACCTGTGGCTCCGGTGTTCCGCAACCAGTCTCTGCAATCGGCATCCCACTTCTGCTGATGTGTGGGTGTATGTCACTCCTGTCTTGCGTCGGGCTGTTCACTTGCACTGGGACACAGCTATTCCCATGGCGTGGCATGGGGAGGTTCTCAATCTCCGTGTGTAGCTGGGTCTTGGAAGGAGTGTCACCTTGCATCCATACGTGTCCTGGGCATGTAGCACATACCTGACTCCCTATGTAGCATGTGTGTATTGCCAGATTTACATGTGCTCAGTAGACATGAGTTGTTGTCGTAGTGCACTCACTCTTCCTTGTCACTTCCAAATTACTGCAGAGCGCCGCCTCTTGCCCGAAGAATTCCAGACTTGGCTGCCATGCAGGAGAATGACAGGATCCGGCTCTACCGCTTCACCCAACCGTTGATCCTGGAGCTGACGGCGAGACTGGCACCACACCTGCAACCGCAGCACAGGTATCCTACGGCACTGACACCCCAGCTGAAGGTAATGGCTGCCCTACATTTTCTTGCCACGGGTACCTTCCAAAATACCATAGCTCATGTTGGTGGCATGTCCCAGAGCATGTTCAGCGGTGTGCTGCATGATTTCTTGGAGGCCATGTTGATTCACCTGGATGACTTCATCAAGTTCCCAACCCCTGAACAGATGACTGAGGTCAAGCGTGGATTCTATGCCCTGGGAGGGATGCCCCATGTCATTGGGTCCATAGATGGGACACATGTAGGTTTGGTACCACCACACGCACGGGAGGTGGCGTACCGCAATCGGAAGCACTACCACTCCATCAATGCCCTTGTGGTGTGTCTGTCCAATATGGTGATTTCACATGTCTGTGCTCGTTTCCCAGGATCAGCACACGATGCCTACATCATGAGGCGTAGCGGGATGCCTGATATGATGATGCAGCTGCGCAACGAACGGGCATGTGTTGTTGGTGGGTACAGTCTGTCTGTCCTGTATTCTGTATAGCCGACCAGCACGACCGCTTCACCAGTTCTAACGATGTCCATGTGCTTCCCATGTAGGGGACGCTGGCTATCCCAACATGCCTTGGCTGCTGACACCTCTCCGCAACCCCATCACGCCGGCCCAGCTCCGCTATAACACCGCCCATGGCCGGACAAGGCGAGTGATGGAGAGGACGTTTGGCATGCTGAAGAGCCGATTCCGGTGCCTCCACAAGACCGGCGGTGCACTCCCTTATGCCCCGGCAAAGGTCTGCAAGATCTTCATGGTCTGCTGCATGCTGCACAACATGGCAGTTGAAAGAGCTGTGCCACTCATCCTGAATCAACATGACGAGGACCATCCACCCGTGGAGGACGAAGGGCTTGGCAATGGGGCTAGTGATGTGGAGGATGTGGAGCCGCAAGAGGACATCCGGACTCGGCTCATACGCAACTTCTTTGCTTAGTGGTGAGTACCAGTGTCTGAGTGTGCACGCATTGGTCCCCGTGTGGCATGCGTTGTGATGTGTGTCTCCACCTGCATGTATGGCACGTGGGTCAGAGGTGTGTGTGGGTGTGTCACTGGAGTGATGGTGGCAGTGATGGTAGTATTTCCCCAGTCATAATTGTGACCTTGCATGTTGTCATCCATACATGTGTCGAGTAAATGCACATGCAAGTGGCTGTGCTTTTTGTGGCTGACTTCTTGTGTGTCTCTCTTCCCCAGGTACCTGCGCATGCCGTTTGCTGGTTGCATTGTTGTGGCACTGCTATTCCTCATGGACATGACATCGTGGGCTGACTCAGCGTTACAGGCACGGACACGTTTGGAAGTCTCCATGGGGTAAGGGATGCATCTGGGGTGTATTGGGTGTGGCAGTTGTTCACGATGTGTGCACACTGCCCCTGTCGGGGTTTGGTTCCTCTGCAGCCATGTCGCATCCCCATGGGACACGACATGCAGCTGTGTACACCTGAATAGATGGTCTGCCTGGTTGACAGTCATCAGTGATGGGATAGTGGATTGTGATGATGGCATCAATGTGTGTGACACTGCCCTCGGACACATACGGTTAGCATTGGCTTGACATGGTGTGGGACTTCCACATCAGCGGATCTATGGCAGGCGCTCCGTGTGCAGCTGTGGGTATTTAGCTGTTAGCCGACACTTGTGTGCCAGTACCATGGCTATCACGCATTTTTGCTGCAGAAGGGGGGTGCTAGTGTTGGACCCACATGTCACTCCACATGATGTGTTCATGTGTACTTCGAGTTGCCTCTGCAAACCCGAATACATGACTAATAAAGGTGTCCCTATGCCTCCAAGGTGCCTCTTCTCAGTCAATGCTGGTGTGTTGGCACGGTGCATCCTGCATGTCTGGCATGGTATTCCCTGATTGTGGCTATGTGTCAATGTGTCGATTCGCAAGATGCAAGCTGTGTGTGTGGGCTGTGACTGTGTATTGGGCATGATGTCCATGACTGCGTGGGTATTGTGACATGTGCCATCCCCATGCATCCAACGTTATCCAGGCCCCCATTCTCTGCATCCACCGGACTCAAGCTTGCAGGACATGGTTCTGCCACCTGTCTACACATACCTGGGTGCCACCCAGGACACTGGACTGGATCCCTGACCTCTGCGCATGACTGTTGCTGTACTCAATGTGTGTGTCAGCACGGTTGTTCGGCCACCCCCTCAGCTGGTTGTGCCCATCACGGGTGTGTATGGTGCTCCATGTCTGTCTTGCCTAATAAACTGTGACCCATGTGTCCTGTGCCAGACTCAGGCCCCAGGGTGTGGATGGTTGAAGAGAAAAGATGACTCAGGCATGTTTCGACTTTACAAGACACATGTTAGGTAATAATGCTACCAGCAGGCATATACTCTTCATAGTGTGATTTATTATTGGGGGGGGGGGGACAAAGTGAGGGGCTTTCCGGGATTAGGGAATCCAAAGTTCAGTAGGGGAGTTGGTGTCCTTGCCATTGGAAATCCTCAGAGTCCATGCCACAGTCTTTGTCAACATTGGTCAGCCAGTGACCAGCAGGGCCATGTGGCAGAGAATGTCTCTTGATGCTGTGATGCTGTTGCTCCAGTGGGCCAGGTGCCAGGCCAGGTGTCCTGGGAGATGGTGATGTAGCAGCCACCCTCACGGTCCTTTCCGTGGACGACCCGGCCTCCTGCGGGGAAGCTCACCAGCAGGCCGTGACGACGTCTGGGATGCTCCGTCGGATGTTTCCTCCTCCTCCTCCTGATCCCTCCCTGTGGGTGGTGATGTTCTCCGCCTTCTGGCACAGGGAGGGTCGGCCATGGTGTCGGCCATCCGACGGAGTGTAGCGTGAATCCCCTGGAATGCCGTCACTTGCTCAGCCTGTCTGTCCTCCATCCTCCGTTGGTGTACCAGTAGACAGGCAATTAGCTCCGCATGTTGCTGGGCCTGCTGGGCCTTGATCCCCTCGAGGACGGACACAACCTGGGCCATGCCCGTGGTGTCCTGCCGGTATGAGTCCAGGATGTTACGGACATGGGAAAATACCGGATCCCCAGCCAACTGGTCAGGCTCGCGCCTCCGCCGTCCTCCACTCCCACCACCCCTGCCCACTTGCGCCTGGCCTGCACTTGTGGGCACATGGGGTCTCCGGGACCCCTGAGGGGTGGCATTGGCGTTGTCGCCTGCCTCCTCCTGGGTGCCCGGGACACCGTGTCCCTCCTGGCGAGCCTGGCTGCATTGTGGTGTTGGGGCAGGGATCCTGGGTGTCTCCTGGGATGTGGCAGGAGTGGGGGTGGTGGTTGGCACAGTTGTACCTGACGCAGGTGCTGCAGGTGGTTGGACACCAGAGGGGCCAGGTCGGTCGGGGTCGTCCGCAGAGTGGTGAGAGTGGTCGCTGCCGGTGGGATCGGGCTCCTGCAGATCCGGGTCCTGTGAGTGTTCCCCCCCAGTGTTGGGGGGTGCACCACGACGTTGACCTGTGTGTGAGAGAGACAATGTTAATTTTGGTCCATGCAACATCCATGTTTCATCCGTTTCAAAGTTGGCACATTTCCTCTTGGAATTAGGATCTGTCTTGCATTCCACTCACAGTGCACTTGTGCATGGGTGTGTCCCTTGGCCACCACTTTGGCCCCTTTAACTATGTGTGGCACAGTCTTACTTGCTGCGTCAAGTGTGACTGCAGTCAGCAGTGGAGTGGGCAGGTGTGGCGAGCCATGCATTGGCGCCTTCCGTGTAGCACTGTACATGCGCACATGGAGTGGATCCACACACTTATATGATCCAGGTAGCTTTCCTTGTGCTCATGTACAGGTTGTGACATGGCCCTGTGTTTTGCCATGGTGAAGAGGGGGGGTTCTGGCACTGGCCACCCTTGTCTACATGCACGCAGTCTACCTGCTGACGAGCAGACATTCACACACGCAACACGGCTGATTAGCTCTCCCTGTGTCTCGCTCCCTCTGTGTCCCCCTCTCCCTCCCTCCGTGTGTCAGCCTCCTCCCTCTGTCCGTCTCCCTCCCTCTCTGTCCCCCTCTCCCTCCCTCTGTCCCCCTCTCCCTCCCTCTCTGTCCCCCTCTCCCTCCCTCCGTGTGTCACCCTCTGTCACCTCGGCCCAGCTTCCTGGGCACACACAGTTAGCAGATCTTTGAGTGGCCCTTGGCTTGTTGATGTGAGTTTGTTTCTGATCTCCAGGCACCCATTGGGTGTGATGTGTGTCTGTGCGCTGCTGCTGTGGTGGTGTGTGCTGCCACTCTTTCACAATGTTGGCTGTTCATTAGCTGCTGTCATGTGCAAAACAGTGCCTTCACCCCCATGTGTTGATGCAAGGCGTCCGCCATTTGCTGGCAAGTCATTCCTGTGTTGGGACACACTGTTTGTCTGGCTGTGACCTAGGCCATATGGGTAGAGTGAATTGTTGTCTGCTTCTGAGTTGCACTATGTGCTTTTTTGGGCCCAGCCTCCCGCCATCCGGGTTACCGTGTCATGTGTTGTTGTCTTCTGTGGCCTGTGACTTGACATTGTCCAGCTGGGTGCATGGGGCATGGTGGCAGCAGTGGCATGTGCGTGCTCATGGAGTGTGGTTGAGTCATGCGATGGCTTGTGGTGGTTGCGTGCCTGTTAGTGATGTTGGTTGTGGATGCCGTTCCCCCCATGTGAGGTGCGTTGTTTGTGTACTCACCCGGGTCTTGGAGTCCTTCTAATCCTTCTACTGCCTCCACCGGCAGTATGGCCATCACCCTCTCCTCCCAGGGATGGTAGTGTACGGGTCTGCGGGAGGGCCCTCCTCCGGTGGCGTTGGCCTGGTCGTGTTCATCCTGCCTCTTGGCTCGGACCCTCCTCCGCAGATCGTACCACCTGTTCTGGCATTCCTGCCTGGTCCGTCTGGTGTCCGCAACAGCATTCACAGCATCGACGATGGTCTGCCACATGGCTGTTTTTGCTGCCTGGCTGGTGTTTCTGACCAATGTTCCAAAGATCTGTGGCTCGACTCTGAGGATTTGATCAACAAGAACCTCCAACTCTCGGTTACTGAACTTTGGATTCTTGGTAGTGGGCATGATGAGGGGTGTGGATGGTGGGGGGGGTGTGGATGGTGGGGGTGGTGTGTGGATGGTTGTGGGTGTGTGGATGTGGTTGTGCAGGTGCGTGTGTGTGTGAATGTGATGAGGGTGTGTTTGTGAAGGTGGTTGTGTGAAGGTGTGCAAGTGTAAGGTGTAGTAAAGGTTGAGGTCTGGTGCTGTGGGTTGTCTGTGGGGTCTGGCAGCAGTGGGTCTGTTGCAAAGGCTCATGGTTTGTGTGTGTGGGCCCTTTTTATTGGTCCATTGGTGGGTGTGGCTGTGTTTGAATTGTGGGTGGGTTGGTTATAAGGAGTGGTGGTGTATTGGGCCTCTGTTTGTTTTTGGCAGTTGCAGGTCAGTGAAGGTGTTGTTTTGGTGTTTTTTGGCCATGTTTAGTGGCTTTGTGCCATTCGAATGGTGTATTGTTGTGTTGTTTTGTTTTGTCCTGGTTGTGTCCGTGCGTTTTGAGCGTGTGTACGGTGTGTACATGGGCCATTTGGTTGTACGGTGCTGTCCTTGTGTGTGGCTTGGTACGACTCGTACATGCGGTTGTGATGTTGGGGCCTGGGGTGCGCTCCGTAGTTAGGAGGTTGTGTTGGGGGTAGGACTCGAACGTACTGGGATGTACATACACGGTGGTTCGACACGTACAGGGGTGGGGGTAGGACTCGAACGTACTGAGTACACGGTGGTACGACACGTACTGGGGTGGGGGTACGACTGGAACGTACTGGGGTGTAGGTACACGGGGGGTATGACACGTACTGGGGTGGGGGTGGGGCTCGAACGTACTGGGGTGTAGGTACACGGGGGTATGACACGTACTGGGGTGGGGGTGGGGCTCGAACGTACTGGGGTGTAGGTACACGGGGGTATGACACGTACTGGGGTGGGGGTGGGGCTCGAACGTACTGGGATGTACATACACGGTGGTTCGACACGTACAGGGGTGGGGGTAGGACTCGAACGTACTGGGGTGTAGGTTCACGGTGGTACGACACGTACTGGGGTGGGGGTACGACTGGAACGTACTGGGGTGTAGGTTCACGGTGGTATGACACGTACTGGGGTGGGGGTGGGGCTCGAACGTACTGGGGTGTAGGTTCACGGTGGTACGACACGTACTGGGGTGGGGGTACGACTGGAACGTACTGGGGTGTAGGTTCACGGTGGTACGACACGTACTGGGGTGGGGGTACGACTGGAACGTACTGGGGTGTAGGTTCACGGTGGTACGACACGTACTGGGGTGGGGGTACGACTGGAACGTACTGGGGTGTAGGTACACGGGGGGTATGACACGTACTGGGGTGGGGGTGGGGCTCGAACGTACTGGGGTGTAGGTACACGGGGGGTATGACACGTACTGGGGTGGGGTGGGGCTCGAACGTACTGGGGTGTAGGTTCACGGTGGTACGACACGTACTGGGGTGGGGGTATGACTGGAACGTACTGGGGTGTAGGTTCACGATGGTACAACACGTACTGGGGTGGGGGTACGACTGGAACGTACTGGGGTGTAGGTACACGGGGGTATGACACGTACTGGGGTGGGGGTGGGGCTCGAACGTACTGGGATGTACATACACGGTGGTTCGACACGTACAGGGGTGGGGGTAGGACTCGAACGTACTGGGTACACGGTGGTACGACACGTACTGGGGTTGGGGTACGACTGGAACGTACTGGGGTGTAGGTTCACGGTGGTACGACACGTACTGGGGTGGGGGTACGACTGGAACGTACTGGGTGTAGGTACACGGGGGTATGACACGTACTGGGGTGGGGGTGGGGCTCGAACGTACTGGGATGTACATACACGGTGGTTCGACACGTACAGGGGTGGGGGTAGGACTCGAACGTACTGGGTACACGGTGGTACGACACGTACTGGGGTGGGGGTACGACTGGAACGTACTGGGTGTAGGTACACGGGGGTATGACACGTACTGGGGTGGGGGTGGGGCTCGAACGTACTGGGATGTACATACACGGTGGTTCGACACGTACAGGGGTGGGGGTAGGACTCGAACGTACTGGGTACACGGTGGTACGACACGTACTGGGGTGGGGGTACGACTGGAACGTACTGGGGTGTAGGTACACGGGGGGTATGACACGTACTGGGGTGGGGGTGGGGCTCGAACGTACTGGGGTGTAGGTACACGGTGGTACGACACGTACTGGGGTGGGGGTACGACTGCAACGTACTGGGGTGTAGGTTCACGGTGGTACGACACGTACTGGGGTGGGGGTACGACTGGAACGTACTGGGGTGTACATGGACGGTGGTTTGACACGTACTGGGGTGGGGGTACGACTGGAACGTACTGGGGTGTAGGTACACGGGGGGTATGACACGTACTGGGGTGGGGGTGGAGCTCGAACGTACTGGGGTGTACATAGACGGTGGTACGACACGTACTGGGGTGGGGGTACGACTTGAACGTACTGGGGTGTACCTAGACGGGTGGGGGTATACATACACGGGGGGTACGTGTCGGACGTACGGGGGCTGGGGGGAGTGTTGGGCGCGTATGCGGGCACATGTCTCCATGGTTGCTATAGGAGTTCGGTGCGGGCGGTGTTTTTTCCATACGGTTGTACGCTCGGACGCACGGGATGGATCGTGATTCCTCGGTCGGACTTGGCTTTTCACGTTTGTAAGGTAAATCGTCCGAGGACGTGTCGGACACATTTTCCGACCCGAGGACGTGTGGGGAATGATTCCCAGTGCGGTTCGTATGGACTTTTTACCATGCGAATCGTGATTGCCAGTTCGTACGGCACTTGTACGATTCGTACGGTAAAAAGACCCGATACGAGTCGCACGGGGACATTTTTTACCGGATCGTGATCGGCACCTTAGTGTCGGTAAAAAGGGGAGCTCAGAGACCTACCAAATGAATGAGAGAGAAAAGTCAGCTTCTTCGGCGTGTACTCCTCAGCGGGTGGCAAGGCAGATATCCATAGGTGGGAATGCGTAGGAGGAGGTCAGGAGGACAGGAACGTTTTAAGGATTTCCGACGAGCACATCAACCAATAGCATGTTAGGAAAAATAGAAACGGGACTAGAGTAGATAAGAGTCCCTACTCAGAAATGCGTCGGCCATCATGGAGTTCAAATCATCAAGGCCGATGGCAAAGATGATCCTATTGCTCAGGAAGGCAAATGGGATAAAGAAAGAAAAAAAGAGGCAAATTTGACTAAATGCGCAAATACCGCAATCTCCTTCCATTTAGAAAATAATAATAATTATTCAAAAGAAGAGGGAACATGGTAGGGAAAGAGAGAAAAGGTAGTCTGATAGCATCAGGACACCAAACGCATAATAATAAGACCAAAGATGCATTAAGAGACTAACGGGGACACAGTAATCCCTATCAAAAAATGAGAAAAATCACAGAGATCAGAGAGATCTAAATAGCCCGGGGAACCGCAAGAGTCTCAGAATTCATTCTAAACCGCACAAGAATGGATCAATAGCTGAAAATTAGGTTATAGCGTTCTCCCACGGTCAATGTTCATTAAGGCCTTTCTTGACAGAGTTGAGGAGGTAAATCCAGATACCTCTTTTTTTTTGCGAATTCGGTTGGGATCCTTACCTGGATTAACACAGATTTTTTCCAGGATTGACCACTTAAGGTCAGTCTCGGAGTGTTGAAGGCTATGCCAGTGGGGAACCAGGGGGGCCGAAAGTTTCTTAATTCGAATATTCAACTTATGTTCCCCAATTCGGGTCCTGCACTCGCGTCCAGTTTCCCCAACATATATCAAGTCACAAGGACAGATGATGATATAGATAATGTTGGAGGTACGGCAATTAGTCATTCCCTGAAGGGAAATAATCCGGTCAGGGGTATGGATGGTATCGCCCACGATGGCATTGGGGCACGCTTGACAGGTACCACAGCGATGATTGCCTTGAGTGGGTCCCAGGCCGCAGATGGACTTTTGGCATAGAGAGGACCGCCCCTGTGTCTTCCCTCTAACTAGGTGATTTCTGAGATTTTTGTTTCTCTTAAATGCGAAAAGAGGTTTAGGAAGTATATTATCGTCATTGCCCATGTTTAACAGATGCCAACAGGAGTTTATGGTTTGTCTTAATTTATGATTAATGTTGGAATGTTTGGTAATGCAAACCAGTTTATCCATAGGTCTCTTCTCATTGGTGAGAAACATAGCCTCTCGGTTGAAATACCTAGCCCTTTGAAAGACTCCTTGATCAATTTGCGGGGATATCCTCGGTTGGACAGTTTTTCTTTGAGGATATCCGCTTGTTCCAAGAAGTCTTTAATGTCAGTGCAATTTCTTCGGATACGAAGAAATTGGCTAAAGGGGATGCTATCCCTTTGACAACGGGGGTGGTAGCTACCGTACTGTAAAAGTGTGTTTCTGGCAGTCGGTTTAGTGAATAGGGAGACATAGAGTTCATTTTGGTTGTGTTCAATCCAAACGTCCAAAAACTCAAGTTTGCAATTGCTGGAATGAGCCGTGAATATCAAATTAGAGATCGCAGTGTTAAGCCAAAGGATGAATTCATCCAGGGAGTTATGATCTCCCTCCCAGATGAAAAAGATGTCATCAATAAATCGGACCCAAGACCGGACATTCTCATAAAAGGGGGCCATCGTATTATAGATGTTTATTTGTTCGAAGTGTCCCATGTATAGACAAGCTATGCTAGGAGCACACGAAGCCCCCATGCTGACTCCCTGAATTTGTTGAAAGTAGCTGTTATTGAACTCAAAGTAGTTCTCGCTGAGAACCACTTTGAGACATTCAATAATAAAGGGGGCATTGGTGATACCAGGTTCCGAAAAGAGAATCTCTTGGAGCACCACAAGTGCTCCTTCCTGCAGAATATTAGTATATAAGGACTCTAGGTCCAACGTCACCAAAAGTTCCCTGTCAGCATGGTAATGGGTTCCCTCAACTTTAGAGCTGAAATGGCCCGTGTCTTTGATAAATGATGGTAGTTTGTTGACCAATGGTTTTATAAATCGGTCAGCATATTGAGAGAGGGGCTCCGTGGCGGATCCAATGGTGGATACAATGGGCCTAAGAGGGGGGTCAAGGACATTCTTATGTGTCTTGGGCCCCCCGTAAATAATGGGCATACGGGTGTGGGTGGGAGTAAAAAATTCAGCTTCCTTGGGGCAAATATGCCCCATATCAACCGCATTTTCCACCAATGTCAAGATCCGCTGTTTCAAACTCGATTCAGGATTTCTGACAATACGTTTGTAATGTCTGGTGGCTGAAAGAAGCGAGTTCATTTTCTCGATGTATGAGGGTGTATCAAAGATTACAATGCCTCACCCTTGTCGCAGGGCTTGATGGTCAGTGACTTATTTTCTTTCAGGGACAGCAAGGTAGTATTTTCCACTTTGAAAAGATTGCAAAGTGGTTTAGGTACATATTTTCTCTGGCCCTACTGTATCCAGAGTGGGAGTAAAGTCAGAAGGGGGTCTCAAACCAGATAGGTTCTCGGTAATTTCAGAGGAGGGTCTAGTAAGAAAGTATTTTTTTAAACGGATCTTCCGAAAGAACAAATGGAGATCTTTCATGAATTCAAATTTGTTAAAATTAATGGTAGGGACAAAGTAAAGGCCCCTAGATAAGAGCGAAACGGCTTCAGGATCAATATTGGTGGTGGACAAATCAAACACAGGAATGGTTCTTATGTTTTCCAATATTGATGATGCTGCGTCTGGATATACATCTGTTTCTTTTTTCTTTTCATTGGTTCCGGTATTTTCCCCTGCATTACCTGCCCTTTATTAGTAGCCAGGGGTCCCCCTTGTTAGTGGACTATCGGCCAGATGTAACAAGGTTCTGGTTGTCAAAAGCTGCTGCAATTTGCAACCATTTGTTTGCAACCTGAAACCTATATTGTGAGCCAACCTACTTACTAATAAGTCACTTCACAAAATAAGGATTCAGAGTTAGTTGCAATCCAATATATCCAATTAATATTCATTGGGTGGGTCACAAATTACTACTTAATACTATTGCTCACAATTACAGGGATGGTGGCCTGCAACGGTCAGCCGACCACCATGTCTTTGATTGTTTTGAAATTAAGTATATCTTTTTTTAGGTCTCCCTAGCGTTGCTGCGCACATGCGTAGCTTGCTCGGCGAGATTTATTGTAAATGAGGAGTTTGAGAAAAAGGGCTTGAAGCCCCGCCCCTTATTTCCATTGGCTGGTGTCACCGTTTATGTTAAACGGTGGCCTCCCATTGGAAATTAGGTGTTTGGGTTGCCTCCCTTTCACTTTTTGTGAGGGCCCACCCGGACTGGCTTGCCTGCTTTGCGTCTGTCGCAAAGCACTTTCTTATCTTTATGGGACCATGTGTTTCTAATTAGAAACACATGGCCCCATAAAGACAAGAGATGGAGGCTTGTTTTTGTCAGGGCCGGGCATATGGATTTCTTTTGCGAGGCAGTCAGTGGTGGTAAACGTGATTTTTCAGGGGTGCGTACAAAGGGCTGGGCAGCTGTGCCTTACCCGCGTCGTCTGTGTGGCTCGGCCCCTCGCTCTCGCCCCTTCGGCTGGCTGGTGAGTGGACTTCAGGCTTTCGCCGGGAATGGGGAAGGCGGGCTCACCGGAAGCCGTCTTTATTTGTCTTTGTTCCGTGCCCACTATGAACTCAGCCTTCTCTGGGAACTGCCTCCCTCTACATCCTTTCCAAATCCTGTCTAAAGCCGCCCGCGCGCCAGGGTGGAAGCTGCCACTGCCAACTGTGCTTTAATCTGGATTTATCCACCCTAAATAGAGCCTCTCGGTGCTACCACTGCCCAGGCCCACTTCTAGGGGGACGGAGTGGCCTCACGGGGCTAACACGGTATCCTGAAGTGTGCATAGGGGGGAGTGGCTCATGCCCAGCTTTTTAGGGCAGAGAGTGAGTGAGGGTGAGCGGGAACTCTGCCAGTTTGGCTCCGTGCTTTGAAAATGTAGCCTGTTGTTTATCCAGCAGCGGATGCATAGCTTTGAATTCATCTTTGTGCCTGACAATGGGACGGCCCGACAATGGAGCTGTCAAACTCGCTTCATTCCAGTCCGTGCTTGCCCCTTTCCCATCCTTCCACCGCATGCCACCCCCCACCTTTCCGCCTCAAGCCCCATTTTGCCATCTTTTATCTCTTGCGATCTGGTTGTGTGGTGCGGGCTCGGTGTTAGGGCGGGTTCCCATTCCCTCGCGCAGGTGTTTCTGCCGGGCTGACCACCATTTGCCTCACCTCTAGTTCATTCCACGGTGTCTGCGCAGAGAAAGTTGAGAATTGATCACCTGCCTTGCCGTTAAGCAGAGAGAAAAACATATCGATTGGAAATGCCTGTAACACGTATATCAAGCTGACGAACGCCTTGTGTCCAGAGCTCACCTAGTGTGTTTTATGCCACATCATTTGGACTGTGACTGCCTTTTGGAGGCATTCCTGGTTGTGATAAGAGCGCGCTAAAACACCGGCTGCAGAAAGGTAAATCCAGTGAGCTCGGATCCCACACTCCGCACTGTCTTTCCCCTTATCAGAGCAAGCAGTCGCTTTGCGAAATACCAAGCAAGCACCAGACCCCCCGTTCAGTTTGCACCAGAAGGCCAAAAAACGTCAGACTGTACATGGTTCTCTCCATAAAAGAAAACATTAATGATATTTAACATCTGTAATGGAGGGCTTTTGGGCGAAATCAGAGATGCCCTTAAATGACGTCATATGCAGATGCGAGGAATCATTTCGCGATCTCCCAAAAAAATAACCTGTTTTGTTTAGCAAAATCTGAGTTTTGACAAGTATCAATTTTAAAGCGAGAGGGTTGGTGGGAGGGTACTAACTACCATTCAAATAATGTATTTTTTTGACATTGGAAATTTTGGGCTTCTAAACTTAGGTTCTCGAGTCGCAACACTACTGTCTGTCGCTATGTGCAAGGATTCTCCCATTTTGTGGCTAGTTTTGCCTGATTGCAACATGAAAGCCATTTACCGCTACTGCTGGGAGGCCATGTTTATTGTCGCTATTTTCATCTTGATCATGGGTCATTTTATAGATTAATTTATTAATTCATTTGTTTTGTGTAGTGCCACTGGCCCCAGTGCAGATGTTTTAAAGTGCTTTGAAATATCTCTGCTGCCTTTATCTTTGAGGTACCTATTTTTTAAGCCAGTTTTCACATAACTTTCCTTGGCTGTGTCGTGTCAGTCCACGCACCACACGAGTGCAACGTGTCTTTATATCTGCATCCTGAGTTCACATGGGTTAATGCATTTTGCAGATTGAGATGGCAGGCAACGCTATTGATAGAGGAACATAGATAGGGTTCCGCTAAAGATTTCAGAATAAGATCCTTTTCAAGCATTTTCTTAATTATTTAATATTTTTTTATGTATTGATACTTTTGACTAACAACTTAAAAACAAATGTTTACTTTATTGTCCCTGGAGATCACTGAGGTCTTATCTTTCTTTCAGTAAAGCTGTATCTTGCAAAAAACTAAAATAGGAAAATGTCTGGGTTTGTATTAGAAGACATGCCCGGCTCCTGTGTGATAACTGATGATTCTATGATGACTCCTTCTGGCCATAGAAAAAGCATTGTCTCACCACTTCAGAAGTGCTCTGAAGCCTGCAGGAGTCGCGCATGATGTGTAAGTGGTGGTTGGTGCAGAGGTGTGCATAGTTTCAAAGGTGTTGTGTAGCTGAAAGATATGTTTGTTATTGGTTTGCTTTTGGTCTATTTCCACTTACAGCTTTGCACAAGTGAGTGGGTTCCTCACAGTGCGGGTAAATACCAGAACAGTAGGTGCACATACAGTGCAATATAGGCCTTCCCAACAGAGGGCCTTACTAGCAGGTCACCTTGTGTATTCTTGTCCTGCGTCATGCACTTTTACCTCCGATCTCATGTTGCTGTGTACTAAATGTTATTTGATATGCTGGGACATATTCTCATACGTTTCTTTATTTTATTTGAGTTTGTTAGGTACTACAAAGCAATACAAATGTTGCATCAGAAACCTAGAGAGGGGCTTGACCAAAACAGCAGAACCTATACTTGAGGCTGTCTTTCCAAATACGACTCTCAATGGTGCTTCTGGAGAAACATATGTTGTCATATTACAGTGAGTTATTATACATTTTTGTGCTCAGTTGTATATTATATTTCATTATCCCTATTTTCCACAGCATATCTTATATTTTGCTATTCATAACGTTATGCATTGTGTCAGAGGATACACTGCTTGAAATGTTCCATTAGAAAGATTATTCATCACATTAGGATAAGGTCTGGGTTCATTACACCTTGTTATTCGCTTAGGACAAGATGGCCCCATCGTGGTGCTGCAGCTGGAGCCGGGGCTGGCCGAAGGTCTGGGGAAGGAGAGGGTTCTGAAAGCTTTTCTAGCTGCAGAAAGGGAAGTCAAGCCATGTGATGCTGCTAGGACTGAAGAAGCAAAGAGCCTCCCTGGCCCTTTAAACTCGAGCGCAGTGTGTTGTTTCACAAGAGCTGACGCCGGTCTTAGCTCACCACACACTGGTCCACGCTCCACTGCTCTGGTATCCCCACTTTAAAAAGTAACACTTGAATGTCCAGTGTGCTTTGTACAACGCTTGAAGCCACCTTTCAACGACTGACAAGGGAGCCAATTGTATGACAGAAGAGGCAGGTAAGCAGGGCTGGACTGGCCTGCACTGCCGCCTGGCAGTGTCAGAAGCTCTGGTCTGACACCCACGTCAATGTATGGCAGAGTTTTGTGGCTGTTTGTGGGCCTTTTTATGGCCTAGTGGGCCAGTTTTACTGCTAATTTCCCTAACATTACCACAAACATTGCCTGTAGCAAGCACAAATACAACCAGTCTTCCAAAGCTTGCAAATCACTTATATACAGCATATCTTTACGCGCTCAAATCTGCCCCGATTTGTAAATATGGGAACTTTTTTTTAGATATCTTAATTCTCTAATGAGGGCACTTTTATTTCAATGCCACAGACAATTTTCTGTCTCAGTCTAACCCTGCAGATATTGAAACCGAGTTATAAGCGGATTCATTTATTTACCCAAGATCAAGCTGGTGGTCATAGGGAAGCTGGGATTGGAGCACGTAACTCCTAGTTAAACAGCTCCGATTGCTGGCACAAGCACAACAGACAGTATAACGCTTCTTTAGCCCTCTTCTTTTAGTTCATCAGTTGCCCAAAAAATATATATCTGACTGTAAACGAACGAGAATGTTGTGCATCCTCCAACCCACCGCACACCCCACCCCGTGTCTCTCCAACTCTGCTCTATGGCCCACTGCGTTTTCTAGGAGGTCTCAGACCCTGCAAGATCTCACCCCATCTCCGGCCCTGATGGCTCATTATGCAATGTGCACCATTCAGAAATGACCCCTCCTTGATGTCTGCCATCTTGTGAGTGGGGTCCTTGAACCCCGGTTCGTGGCATGAAAGTGAGTGAGGCCTGCTGCACCTCCAGTCTTCTCACGGATCCTTTCTATGGGCTGCATTTCTGCCGTTACCACTAGGAGTACCCTGGTCACAAGGGAAAGAATGTGAATGTCCCCATTATGTCATTACCCAACTGTATGCTTTTACGTTGATGTACGTATTAATGTATTTGGAGTTTTTGATTGATGAGCAGTACTTGTAGAGTGCAACAACTCCATCTCAGTGGCATTTTATTCATTTTTGTTATTTAAAAAAAAAAATGAATTTCCCTTAAAAGGATGTAAGGCTCAGCCCCTGCAGGTGACACCATACCGGAGCTCTCTGCACCAACATCGGGGGCGCTCTCCAGTTACTATAGCAACCAGCCACCACCTGTCTGACTGCATCCATTTGCTAAACCGAAGAGCAATCGGGTGTCAAAAGGCTGCAAATGTGCGTGCCCTTGTCTGTGCGCGTGATTTAAATTATCGTTATGTTGATTTTTTGTAAAGTTCACACAACATACAGTATCTTGAATCTCGAAAAACAGAAGCCGTTACTTAGGAATTGAACGCACGCTGCGTGTTTTGTGAGCCTTGCAGAGAAGGATGAAAGGCTGAGTTTGCCCTACATGTGAGCTGCAGGTGACAACCAGTGATGTGTTTTGCTCAGTCCCCTCTAAGAGGCATTCGAGAAGAACCGTGATCGGAGCCCTCCACAGGGGCGGAAAGCAGAAGTCGGTCTGCTGCTAATTAACTTACCGATGCCCTCACACCGCAGAATGTTCATTGCTCAGTTTTGTTCAGAGGTTGTGGTGGAGCACAGGGAGTGGGTTGGGTTGTTGTTACTATATAGAAACCTAAATTTACCATATTGTCTTAAATGCCAATAAAAATGTATACATAAAAAAAACTTACCGATGCCCGCTGCTTGCGTGGCCTGGGTAAGGTTTAAAGCGGCACAACAACATCGGCAATCTCCTGGATCTATCAGGCTCTGGAGTGTGCTTTGCGACCTTAGTTTACTTAAAGCTGCAGCATTGTGCGTTTTTTTGAGCGTGAACGTTGCTTTCAGTAAGACTAATTATGTAAGCAAGCTGTCAAGAAGTCGGTAAATAGCCGTGTTTGGGATCGTATTCCAGCGAGAAGCACCAACATGCCTGTAGAACCGGCTTTTTGGAGACCCCCCCCCACTAGGAGAGTCAAAGCCAGTGGTGCAGGGGACACCTTAAAATCTACGGGTTCTTCTTGCTGAAAACATACATTACCAAAGAGACCAGGACAACCAGCCGTGGAGGGAAGTAAGTTATTTATTAGCTCGAGCTAAGGACAGAGGTCCCAGAATGGTGCAAAGACAATTCTACGGAGACTGCTGTTTTACTCCACAGCTTACACATATTTATAGCGCTAGCCACGCCCATTTGTACAATACACAGTTCCACATTTTGATAAGTTCCTCATTCTGACAAGTTCTTCGTCAGTCTTGTGGTGCAATCGTGGTCAGGGGACATCTGTTCTCTGATTGCACAATGTCCACAGCCCCGTGCTTCCTTGCCCAACTGGTGTGGTCATGGGGCACAGCCTCGTGCTTCCTCTATTAGTTGGTGTGGTCACAGTGCACAGCCTCGTGCTTCCTCTATCAGTTGGTGTGGTCACAGGGCACAGCCTCGTGCTTCCTTTATCAGTTGGTGTGGTCACAGGGCAGCTGGTAGTGACAGGTTGAGTTACCAACAATGGACAGGATGTGGCTGAGTCTCTGGCACAACTGGGGGGTGAGGCACACAGGCAGCTTCTCGGAATCGGCTCGACCACAAGGAGCAGGGAGGGTTGGGCAAGTTCCAACAGGGACGTGGAAAGCAATTCTTCATCAGGTTGCCGAGAGCATGGCAACACAAAATGGAGTCATGTGGGTCAGTTTAAAATACAGTTCAACAGTCCCTCCTTTTGCCATGCAGAGGCAACCATCAGTCGTCATCTAGGTCAATGTCCATCATCTCCTGGACCTCCTTCTCGATCATCATCATGGCATTGTGATGGTGTGAATTTACTTGTTTGTGTGCCAAAGAGGTGGCACAGAGCCCACACAGCGCGGGCACGCATTGAACACAGAGGCAGCAAGAGAACAATGCGGCTGCAAGGATTGCAATGCTGTAAAGTCATGAGGCGGTCCGCTTGAAGTTCAGCCGTGATGTTACTGAGGGCACCGGCAGTTGCGTTGATGGTGGCTTCTACCACCCTGGTGAGATGTTGGAGATTGCGACTATTGACCATAGGGCCCCAAAAGGGGAGGAACCCTTTAGCAAAGTCACCAAATTCTTGGTCAGCTGTGTCTTCAGTATCAACCACACCACTCTTCTGGATGTGGTGTTTTGCATCGGCTGTGTAGGTGGGGGGGAGCAACCAAGCAATGTAACAGGTGCCTGCCCAAGACTTGGGTAGCCAGGTGTAGGCCTTGTTCCCACACACAAAGTACGTTTTCAGCGAGGACACCAGAGCTGGGAGAGTCGAACCATCGAGCTGGAGTGTGTAGGCACAGTCACTTTCTCCCACCCATACTGTTCCACTGCTCTTCATGCAGTATTTCCCGGGATGTGGGTAGACAGGGAGATCCTGATAGGTGGCAGTCTTTTCTTTCCCCCACCATTGTAGATGTTCGATGGATAGAAAGACCCATGATTTTTCTGCTGAATCTTTATTCATGCTTGGCCACTCCGCAGCCATGATGTGGCGGAATGCTTGTCTGCTACTGATCTTTCCCAGGGATCGTGTGGATGTGTCACTTGAATAGAATGCATCAAAGAACACAGTGTACAAGCCGTAGGCCGAGCCAGCTCGAGAAAAAGGAGCAGGAATCAGGGACATCCCAGTGCTTGCAGTATGGGGCAGCAACCCACATACCCAACAGTTTGTCGTGTTCACCACAAGCTGGTGCTGGTGTAGCATTTGAATGAAAGTGTTGTTAAAGAAACCTGTCCTTCTGTTTCTCTCATGGGTGGGTAATGACACTTGTTGATGAGGCGATTCTGTAGTGGTAGGAGGCTCAGATGCTGCAAGGGTAGCGTGTATTACCCATCCGAGACAGGCCAGTCCTAGTGAAATAGTCATTAATACGATTAGACAGATCGAGTACCGGCCACGTATTGTCTTCATGTACTCTTGTTTCTTTATTTCTTTGCTCTTCAAGCTTTCAGTGTTAATTTTGTTCATCGCCTGCTTCACTTGGTCTTCCCTAGTTGCTGCCTGTGATTGGAGGTTGCTTCACCGGTCAGTGATTCCGGCGGCCCTATTGGCACGTTCCGGTCCGCTGTACCGGCTCCAGCCAAAAGCGCCGGTGTATCACAGCCCTGCAGCGGTTTGTCGGACCATGTCAAGCAGAGGGCAGAGACCCTTGTCTCTTCAGTCCTTTTTTCTGGGTCGGAGGTTGTACCGGGTGGACCTGGGCGTTGTCTGATCAGGAAACAAAGGTTCTGGCTGTTGAGTGTCCCGCAACCTCAGATGCGGAGGAACGGCAGATTGCAGGATGTCGTCGTCCTCTCGTTCAGATGAAGCCCAGGCAATGTTGGCGTCACTGAAGGGTACAAAGCGCGGGACTCTTTCACATTCGTCGTCTCCCAGGCCTTCGTTGACCCACCGGTCATATGGTAGTGGTAGAGGCACCTTCTTGCAATGCACTCCGTGGACCCAGTTTTTTCTACCTGCCACCTTCACTGCAGACCTGGTAGCCAGCAACACTTGCTGGGGCGGCTTCCACCTCGGCTCCAAGTTCTTTGTTCTCTGGAAGTTCCGGATGCAGACCCAGTCACCGGGCTGGATGGTGTGACCAGGGCCCTCTGGTTTGGGTAGCAGGATATCTTGTACCTGACGAAGAATGAGACGTAGGTTAGTGGTCAATTCATGTAAATAATCAATCAACAATGGGTATTCACTGGCGGCAGTAGGAGGTGATACCAATGAAAGCACGGACCTCCTTCTGCGTCTTTGGTGGGAGCATTTTACTGATTGTTTGTATTCGTTCAGGGGTGAGGCGGCGTCCCTCCTTCGACAGGAGATGACCTAAGTAGGTCACCTCATGTCGACAATATTGGAGTTTGGATAAAGAAACTTTGTGATTGAACTGGGCTAGATGTAGGAGCAATTTAATTGTAGCTTCTTTACACAACGCCTCGGTGTCTGCTGCTATAAGCAAATCATCAACGTACTGGAGTAGTGCTGTACCTTGGGGTAGGGTCAGGGAATCAAGTTGGCCCTTGAGGGCCTGACTATAAATTGAAGGGCTCTCTGTATATCCTTGTGGAGCTCTGCAGAACCGGAAACTCCGTTCTGCCAACGAGAATCCAAAAAGGTCCCTACTCTGCTCATCAACGGGTATACTAAAGAAGGCGCGTTTTAAGTCAATGACAGAGAAAAAACATGCAGATGGGGGAACCATAGTCAGTAGGGTGGTGATATCTGGGACCACAGGAAACCGGGGAACTACTATTTTGTTTATCTCGCGCAAATGAATGACAAAACATGGGGCTTGGAAGGATCGGTGCGTTTTAGGACAGGCAAAATTGGGCTATTGCACACATTTCCTCTTGTCTCTTCAACTACACCCTTGTCAACAAGTTCAGAAATGATCTGGAATAATGCCCTTTCCCCTTCTTTGGGTATTTTGTATTGGGGAAGTCGGGGAGGGCGAGCATTTTCCTTCAGGGTAACAGAAAAGGGGGGTATGGACAAAAGGCCGACATCAGTATCACCTTGGGCCCAAAGATCAGGAGGGACATTCTGAAGTTCCTGGGGAATTGGATCTGAGGAGGCTAAATATACTGGGTGTGTGGTGGGGGGACCCATAGTGATGTAAACCCCATCAGGAGAACAGTATATTGTTGCATGTAATCTTCTTAATAGATCTAAACCCAACACATTTTCGCCACATGTGGAAGTCAAAACCAAAGGGGAATCAACTGTGTAGGGTCCTATCGTTAGTTCCAGTGGTTGTGAAATGGGGCTAGATACTGGGGTGCCAGAAAACCCTACAGAAATGTTATTCGCACCAGACAAGGGGGCCCCAGGGACTTCGGACCTAGCAATAGAACTTTTGGTTGCACCAGTGTCGACCAAGAATTTTTCCGTAGAGCCTAGTGTTGTAACATGAACATACGATCCCTTCTGATCAACAGGAATAGGCATGGGTCCCTTCTCTTGTCCTTGGCAATCCTAGTGGGACAAAAAACAGGTCCTTTCTTCAGGCTCATAATCCTCAGTAAAGTAATTGCGGTCCTCATAATTAACGGTATCAAATCTATTCTATTGCATAAGGGAGCGCCTGTCCTGTAACTGTGTTCTAGGTCCGCCTCGGCCTCGTCCTCTCTGGGGACGTTGTCCTGTGAAGCGGTCAGTGGGGGCAGAGATGTTCTGGGCCAACAAGGGACACTCGTCGCGCCAATGACCCTCTTGGCGACAATAAGCGCACTGGTTGGGTCCCAGCGGCGGGCGAGGAGTCACGGGGGCAGGTCTCTGAGCTATTCGTTGAAACTTAGGCGCACCACTGTTTTGGGTCTGGGTCGGGTATGCTTGTTGGAGTAAGATCTTGGTCTTTAAGTCTTTAGTCTTTTTATCCGTTCTATCTCGCTCTTCATTCTCCCTATTTTCATAGTACTGGGTCATTGTCAAAATACCAGGCGGGGTGGAAATGGGCAATGCACTTTCTGAGATTTTGAGCTTAGTCCCAAGTTCTGGCAACAGATTAGACACAAATTTATCCACAAACAGTCGCTGTCCCCCTTCTGTAGTCATGTCCTGTCCACTATAGTCGTTGAATGTGCTTTCGAATCATGTGAAAAAGTCAGAGACACTTTCATCTTTCTTTTGTTTGCAAGCAGCTAATCTGTCCCAATTACTACGGTGGGGTGTCAACATCTTTTTCATGGCAGTAAGTATCTGGGCCGGAAGGGCCAAGATCATGGGATCGGGTTTCTCACCGCCAGTTCGAGCTCTGTCAGCTTCCTCAAATTCCTTCCATGTATGGCCAAATTCTGTTTAATCATTATGGCGTATTTTTGGACCATACTTCAGTCGGTACTGCTTGTCCCATTAACATATCTATCTCTGCTAAAGTCATTATGCAAGATTGGAGTGTCTGAGTCAATTCCTTATAATAACCTGCTGGATTTTTACGCGGGTCAGGCAATTGATTTTTAAGTTGGAGGACGTCAGACCTTTTCCAAGGGACATGGACCCACATCTGCCTAAAACCTGCCGGTATTTCAGGGTTGCCATCTGCGCCAGCAACGCGGTCTCTCCAAACAGGCTGTACCTCCCTCATTGGGAAACCCTTATTTAACGAAACACCAGATAAGGAGTCTCTGTAGGCTACTAACGTGATTAGATCGCATAATAGTGCTGGGCCATGAATGTCCCCTTTTTCAACCTTATGGCGAAGGTCAGACAGACCTGGGGGTGGACCTGATTCTACAAAATCCTCCCACATTTGGATCAGTATGTCACACATTTCACAAAAAATGTCAATCTGTTGAATGCGTGTCCACTGATCCATTGTCATCCATATATCCTGAGTGGTGTACATAGTGTTATTTTCCATCCATACATGAGCTTGTTGACTCATAGCGAGTTGTTCCTGTATACTACCTATCAGTCTGCGCAAGGTGCGTCGTCTGGGAGTGGGTGGTCTATGCGAAGTTACATAAGGGATATAATCACGGACCACTGACCATGCATTCGCTAATAGCCCTGCACTGTGGGAAGGCGTCGGATGACTGTCAACAAGAAATGGGTTGGTTGCAACGGGAGTTAAAGGCACATTAGGTTGGACAGGTACGGGACTAGTGGAAGGTGCAACAAGGGGATAGGAAGGGTGGACTTGCATTGGTGCGGTGGCCTGAACAGTCGGGGCGTTGGGAACAAGTGGCTGAGGTATCGGATGGACCGAGGCATGGGCAGGGGCAACAACTGGAGCAGTAGCGGGGGTCAATTGGGCGGGATCAAGGGCCCGATACATGGCGGGAGTATAAGGGGGTGGGGTGTTCAACATGGAGGCCATGAGAGAGTCATCCTCCTTGTCCCGGGCCTTTCCCGGAACCCTTTTTTGTAACGTAACATCCATCTATCTGCATTCTATTTAATCTATCATGTATTACTATACCCTCTTCTATTCTCTGATTATCATGATTCTGGGCTTTCTGAATCACACTCATACGCTTTATTTTAGCTTCGTTTTTTTTTAGTTTGATTTCTTTCTGTTTGGACTCCTTGCGCCAAACCCGAAAGGAATCAAGCATTGCAGGCCTAACTTTTCTCTGAAACAATATCTCCTCTAAATTATCTAATACAGGAGGCTCAAAACTACCATATATTGGCCATTGCAATTCAGTATTACCCTTTGTATACTTGTGAACATAATCGGGCCAACACCATGTTTAGCATAGACTTCATGATTAGTAGTCCCCAAAGGAGGAATCGGACAAGATTCCTCCATTGCGGAGTCCTGTGTACAATAACAACAACACCTTTTCCGGAATTTACTAAGTCCAGGCATCTCTAGATGTCAATCCTGGATCCAAACGTCAAAGGGTACAATAGAATATTTACAGCCTATAACTGTGCTTACCCCTTGGCTTCGGCTTTTGCAAAATTCGATTCAAATACCAAAACCAAAATAGAATTCACCAAAGAAGTGGGCCACTCTCACTCTTACCTGACCGTTAATCTTCCGTCACACGGCAAGTGTCACAAAGGTCTCGATCTCCAAAGACTAGGAACCGGAACTGGGGCGTCAGTCGGGGCCGCAGTCAGGTAGCTCACTGGAGGGAGGAATCACGCAATCGGAGACCTCGGGCCCACAAAGACAATTTTCAGCCAATGTAATGGCGCGCCTCCCTTGGAATTCGATCACGGACCCCTAACGACCACCAGGTTTGATGACGACCACCGAAGACGCCCTACGTTTGGGTGCCAGATTGTAGAAGCGGCTTTTTGGAGACCCCCCACTAGGAGAGTCAAAGCCAGTGGTGCAGGGGACACCTTAAAATCTACAGGTTCTTCTTGCTGAAAACATACATTACCAAAGAGACCAGGACAACCAGCCGTGGAGGGAAGTAAGTTATTTATTAGCTCGAGCTAAGGACAGAGGTCCCAGAATGGTGCAAAGACAATTCTACGGAGACTGCTGTTTTACTCCACAGCTTACACATATTTATAGCGCTAGCCACGCCCATTTGTACAATACACAGTTCCACATTTTGATAAGTTCCTCATTCTGACAAGTTCTTCGTCAGTCTTGTGGTGCAATCGTGGTCAGGGGACCTCTGTTCTCTGATTGCACAATGTCCACAGCCCCGTGCTTCCTTGCCCAACTGGTGTGGTCATGGGGCACAGCCTCGTGCTTCCTCTATTAGTTGATGTGGTCACAGTGCACAGCCTTGTGCTTCCTCTATCAGTTGGTGTGGTCACAGGGCACAGCCTTGTGCTTCCTCTATCAGTTGGTGTGGTCACAGGGTAGCTGGTCGTGACAGGTTGAGTTACCAACAATAGACAGGATGTGGCTGAGTCTCTGGCACGACTGGGGGGGTGAGGCACACAGGCAGCTTCTCAGAATCGGCTCGACCACAAGGAGCAGGAAGGGTTGGCAAGTTTCAACAGGGACGTGGAAAGCAATTCTTCATCAGGTTGCCGAGAGCATGGCAACACAAAATTGAGTCATGTGGGTCATTTTAAAATACAGTTCAACAATGCCCAAGACCACAGAGTTTGTGCGTCAGTTGTGCCCGTGCCATTTTCCCCAAGCTTCTGTCGCTGAAGCCAGAGGACATCACCTTCTCGTTATTAGCTTCATCCATCTCCCCGCGGGGCGAGGGCGTCTTCCATGAAGCGCACAGTGCTCGCCGCTCCAGGAGCCGCTGTCGCCGCCTCCCTCCCTGCAGAGACGGTTCGGGAGGCGCATCCACATTCGGGCGGCCCACTGTGAAGGCGCCAGGCCAGCAGGGCGTCGTGCGGGGGGCACAGTCGTACCTGTCCCCCCGCCTACTGTTGGGGTCTGGGACGCTCGTGGAGCCTGGGGCTACGGAGGGAGGGTGAGAAATTAGGTTTGACCAGTTATCATTTCTTGGAAAGAAGGGAGGGGCGCGAGGTTCAAAGAAAACCAGATGAAGATGCCCTTATCTTCACCTTAGCCTTTCACCAGGACTCCCCTGCGCACATATGTGCCCCGAAGTCTGGCTCTGCCTCGCACCACTAACACATTGCAGTTTCCTCATTGGTCTGCTGTTTATCGGGCTCTGCCATTGGTGCTGTGCTCAGCTTGGAGATTAACGCAGGGCTAGTGCATTGCACGACCAGTGGCTCTATTCGTGCAATGTGTATGCTGGTGCTTGTTATCTCAGTGCGTTGCACAGTGCGATGAAAGTGGTGCCAGCCCAAGTCTTCATCCTACCCAGTGTTTTACATCCGTCTCTCCGAGCTTCCACACCTCCCAATACCATAGAACACCCCTAGAGAGCCACTCGCCTTCTCCCATGTGCAGCTGCACATATATCTTTACCATGCACTAGCAGGGGCGTAGCTTCCATTGCTGCAGCATATGGAAGCTTTTCACCTTAGTGCATCCGATAATATCAATGTATTGAGAGGTATTTATTTAAAGCGATAGTTTTAAAACTTGAACTTAGAAACATTTATGCGTTTCTCCACCCGCACGAGGATGTCATTAGTGAACTAAGAGGCAAGTCAGTGGTCATGTGCATCCTGCGTGGCCTAGATTCTTATTGCGTTTGGAGAAACATTAATAATCTTTTAAATCATGCATGCAAGAGGTATTTGTACAGAGCACATTCTGGACTCATGTATTTCAAGGTGCTCTCCTATGCAATAATAAAGAGCAAGCATTGAAAATGCAATAGGTCTCGCCTTTGATTAAGTTAAAGCCATTTGCTTTGATAATGGTATTGTATAGCAAAGCAAATGGCTTTAACTTAATGAAAGGCGAGACCTATTGCATTTTTAATGCTTGTTTTTAAAGAAGACCAGTTTCCTTAAAGGAAACGGGGCTGCTTAAAAAACATTAAAAAAAAAGTTTCATTCAGAGTTGGCAGTGGTCCTTTGTACTACTTCTTACCCCTGCCCCCAAAACGTTTACCTTATTTCTCAAAGTGTAAATGGTCCAAAGGGGACCTCTTCCCATTTGGGAATAGGTTAATACTTAATATACCATTAATACATATGGTACTGATTTGTAATTTGGAAATGACATCTACAACACACCACTTCCAAATTGCGAATCAATAACCATTTGCAAGCCCATTTAAGAAGTCATAACACTTTACTGACTCATAAAATGGGTTTAGTACATAAGAAATACCCATTTTGCAGTTGCAAACACTCCGATTTTGCTAAATTTAAATGTTTGCAACTGCAAAATAGTTAAGTACATCTGGCCCTATACCTTTGAAAAAGAACACAACTTTTATTTACTGGTTTGAAAACAGGGATGTTAAAAGTTATAGAAACACAAATAACAAGAAGGCTGTGGCATATTCTGGGGCCAAGATACACAGCAATCACAAATATTATGTTTATGCTGGAAATGGGAAGGGTCTGTGGTATGGGTGAAATGTTTGCATGTCCCAGGCAGACTTTGGGGTTAGAGTTGTACACTGTTTAACGGAACTGGTCAAAGGGGCAGGGGTGCCAGAGAGAACACTAAAGTGTTTTAGGTTAGATATAATACGACTGCTGTAGTTTCTCAGCACTTTTGATCGGACGGGTGCACTGCACTCAGCACTCTTCATCGGAAGGCTGCACTGCATAGTATGCTTAATCCAAGCTTACAGACAATCAGAATCTGCAGGGGTCCATCTAGTTTACGATACAAAAAGTTAGGGTGCCAGTTCTCAAAGTCTTAATGTCCAAGAAAGGAAGTTCATGATGGTCCAGAAATTTGTTGCCACAATGGGACACAGTTCAGTGATAGACCAAATTAGGCTCAAATGCAAAGACAGGTCAACAAGAGGGACCATTGGTGCTGGAGTTGGGTGAGTACCAAAAGTACATCTTCCTGGGTATCAAAATGTCAAGGGTGAATATCTGGAAACTGCACAGGGTTGTAGCTGTCTGGGCACACACAGGACTGGGACACACTGGACTGGGAACTTGGGTATAGGAATAACGTCGGAGCACTCCTTCGAATGACATCTACTAAACATTGAGTTAGAGAGAGAGAGGGAGAATTACAATAGTCAGTACAGCAAGCCACAGCTAATGGAATCCCCAATAAATAGACTAACAATGCAAACCTTTGTGTAATGGCACCCCCAAGGCATAGAGAAACCATGCAAAATGTTTGTTCCCACTTTACACTCCCAGAAGGATACAGGCTCCTGTGAAGCCATGGATGGTCCTGGACTGATAGGGCTCACCCCACGTGTGCATCCATGCAGTGCCTCTCTGCAGATCCTAAACCCCTTTATCAAACATATGCTTTTGGATCGGTTCTAGCTCGCCAGTTGGACTGCAAGTTTCCTGTTGGTGTCACAATCATAAACCCACTAACACCACTGCTTTGTTATACATTAGAAGAGGACAGAAAGAAGTTTGTTTTGTAACACACTGTCACAGGAAGAAATAGTTTGAAATGGCAAAATAATGATAAGCAAGATAAAAGAGGAGGCATTACAGCATTTAACACATGTACACCCTGGCATTCAGGCTGTGGCACAGGGCACGCTTCAAAATAGTATTTTAGCTTCAAAACTTAACTTGCTGTCAGTTCAGCTAAAAAAACAGTCAGAGTCCAAATCCCCCTTTGGTTTTGCAGAGTCCAAATCATAACATGGTGTCTACAAAACTCTCTGAAAGTGAAATTGATAACTGATGAGTCATCTTCCAAGGAGACATAATACTTTATTCATCACTTGTCATTTCCAGATATTTTAGCAGCTCAGTGACAAACATTTTTTGCTTCCTAAACACCCAAGTTACAGAAGCCTACTGCTGTTCTTGATGTAATGTTTCTTTCAAGAAGGCGAGCCATTTGATTATGTTAAATCTTTTTTGATGGGGTGAAAGATTTGTGTTCTTTGAACTGTAGAGGAAGCTGGAGAAAGGCTATAAAATGACTGTTATTTACACAGAGCTAACTTAGATCTGAGGCAAGTTGCCTCTCATTTCTTTCCTTATTTAGATTACTTATTTTCTTTTACTTCGTTGTCAAGGATTAGTTGTTCATTTCAATTGAAAGTGTGGTTTGTTCCCGCTGCCACTCCTGCTGTGCGTGCTAGGTTTGTTTTTTTAACATGTTACAAATAGATTTTAAACAGATCTTACATTTGTTTTTTGGTTTTTAGGAGCATTATTTAAAAGATATTCGATGTCCGAGAAACCCATGCTCAACTGGAGGAGATATTCTGACAGGTATTCAAATACGGCTAAATGCTATACTCTTTCATTTGAATATTTATTCTGAATATTATTATTAGGAAGTTGATGTGTGTTACAGTTTCCAAAGTGTTAGTCAACAAATTTTCCTGTATGAGTCACAATCAGAAGCACATCAGACTCTGCAACACTGCCAGCACATGTTTGTCTTTCCCTCCTCCCCTTTTCCCCCCTGGAGTGTTCATTTATGATATTCTGAGTGAACTGCAGGAGACTCAAGTAGTAGACTGGGGGAATTTACGCTTTTTCAATTATACTCCTGTGTAGGTTAATCGGGTGCAAACTGTGACTGAAGGTCCAGGATGACACACTTCCTCAAGATTACCTCTCAAGCTTTAGTCAATCTGGTCCTTATGCATTTTCCCCCTGATGCAGGGTCCACTCCTCTGCTTCCAAAAGAATGTAAAGCTTCCTATTCTTCTAGGGCAGGTCAACACTGCAAGGCATTTTCCCAGAGTCCTATGTCAGTTCCTGGTCTTGAGTGAAACAAACATCAGAGCCTTGTTTCTGCGAAGCATCTCAACAGGCTCATGCACTGTGCTTTATTCGCAAAACCGAAAGGAATACAACTACTGGCTAGAGGAACCAGGATTTTTCCTCGTTTGGGGTCTTGAGTGGAAAGCTACGGCCAACCAAATTGAAAGCGTATTTCAAATGTCCGACTGCCCTCCACTTATGACAAAGTACATGTTCTCATGCTGCACCACTTTTTCCCTGACTTTCTGGAAAGCCTGTGTTTTTCATTTTCTCTTGAAGTTGTAATGTCAGTTTCCACATATCTTTAGTTAAGCAGATATTTCTACTCCAGTTGCCACTTTGACCATATTCCCTCTGTCCTTTTGGCTATTGCGACCTCTGACCTTTAATCCTGCTCAATCTTTTGGCAGCAATCAAGACCTTTGACTATCAAGCACTGCAGGTCAGCCTTAAGAGTCGAATTGGTGTCAAGAGGCATGGCTTACCATTTATGGTTCAGTAGATGTGGAGGCGCCGTAATCGAAATCCACTCACGCAGAATCCATTTCAGAGAAGTAAAGGCGCTGTGCACAGTGGGTTGGCGCTGTCTGGAGTGAGGAATTGCATGTATGGAGAACACAAAACACAATGTTCCCCAATTGACAAACTACATTTTCCAGCCATCTCTAAGCTCTCAAGTTGTTTGGAGACAACAGGGCCCATCTTGGGCAATTGGGTATAACGCTCTTCATCTTTCACGATGTCCTTCCTAGGCAATTATGATGCAGTATTGCTGCAGACAGGACCTTGCTACTTGGACTCAGGATTTTAGTTTGGTACAGAAAAGGGTTTTTCTTGAGAGTCTGTTGGATTGTAGATGTGAATACAGAGAAGGATTATGTGGCTCACGTTATGAAAAATGAACTTTTAAATATTTGAATATTTGACTTTGAATATTATTAAAGACTTTAGGAATTCTTCATTTAAATTTGGGGTTAATCTTGTGATGGAACAGGAAGAATGCTTATATAAAGTTCATGTTACACATGATATGTATATATGCCTGTACGTAAGATACAGAGGGGCAAATTTACAAATATTTCATGCAGTGCAACAAACACATTTCCTGTGCTACTGTCATCAGGGTGGGAAAACATGATGCAGAACCATATCTACTAAGATTAGTCTGCTGCTTCTGTTATCACTTGTGTTGGCACTTTAATTAAGCTGCCTTGCGCAACACACTGCCTCGCATCATGGCGCAGAGGTGAGTATGCATTGTCTAGCATTGGATTTGTACGCTCCCTGTACAAATTGCTATGCTAAGACATATTCAGAAAGATCCCAAGCACTGGATGCGTACTGTGCACTTTAGCACACATGCAATGTGGAGTTTTTTTTTTGGGAAATGAAGATATTTTTCTGTGTTATTACCTGCTTCAAGGCAGTGTTAATTTTAATGTAAAGCTCGGTCTGGCTATCATATTAGATTGGGATTCATGTGAAAGCTATGAGTGTTTGTGCTGATCTGTGACACCTCAGCAACACTCCTTGAAGCAAAGCGACGCAAAAAATGCAAATTGCTTTCAGCACGCAAATAAGGGCACCTTACCTGTGCAAAATACGTTTTTCAATGTAAAGTAAATACGCTGTGGTGCAAAGCATTAGTAAATCTAGGCCAGAGTTCTTAGCAAGAGATCTATGTACTTTGACCACAGAATAGCAATGCCTATTAAGTCCTTTTCCAGTGGCACTAGATTCAACTGGAAACTAAGCTTATTTTTATCAGAGAGCACATAGTTACAAGGCTTGAGGTAATTATTTTGCTAGTCGGGGGAGAAGTGTTGATGAAAGTATATGGAGGTACTCATCTCTGCTTCAGTTTTAGGAATAGCACCTTATGAGACAAGGTGGAAGCTGGAAGGTGGACATGGTCTGTTCAGTGGGAGTGATCTTCAGATGGACACGGAGGACAGCACCTTCCGAACCAGGTATTGATGTGTTGGTCACAAACATGCACTAAATATACACTGAATATACTAATGATTGCTGCAATGTGTTTATCAATTGCCTTGATATATTTCCAACATGGTGGGTGTCTACATAACTTATGTTTTATATTTAAAGTTTATGTATGGTGCATATTATTTGCATAAATTGTAACAATACTTTATGGTAGTAAATATACTGCTGTAATACGTATATAAAAGGGGTCACTCTGGGGTGCTCTTAAAATGTAAGTAGGGGTAATGGAATGTACTTACTTGTTGCACTGCTTGACAGTCCCATGTAGAGAGTTATCAACAAGCGCTGTGCTTCCTTTGTTATTGTGGTAAGTATCTGTGCCACCACTTGAGTGCCTCTAGAAAGTCTGTGTAAGCTAAATTCCTTAGCAGCAGAATTTAAAACTGTTTCTTTCAACAGGTTTATATCCACAGATTGCATGCAAAAATACCCAACCTGCTATTTTCCTTAAAATACTGCATAAAAAATTGACCTTTAGTGAAACATTTACTTGCTTCCATGCCTTATTTTTTTTTATGTACCCCTGCTTCCTTCTATCTTCTGCCTGCCTCTTCTGTATTTAAATCACTCGAAATCTCATGCCTATCAGCCTTAAGCTCTGGGAAACCACAGTATGTATTAATTCCAGCAAGCAGTTGCTTCTCACATAGACCCCTTTAATGATCCCGTCTATGCCAATAATGTATTACAAAGAAACTTGAGTGAATACACAGAACGAGCATGCAAAACCAACACCAATAACTAATGGACTGGCTACTAACTTTGGGTTCCCGGATAGCATGCTAATCGATGTACAGTGTTCAACGTCTCATCAGGGGTAGGAAGCGCTATATAACTGCAGTTTAAACATGCCTTTAATATCAGAACACTGAGAGTTGTCTTCACAGAGGTACACTTAAGGAATACCCTTTTAACTGTTAAATATAGATGCAGGACTTTCATAGCTGGCCATTAAAATATCTTTTGTTGCCCTAGAAGCCACTTAAACCTGCAGATATCAGTGGAGGAAGTGACAAGTCAGAGTGTTGGTGTCCAGTGTCTCTATTTTCTCTCTTATGCAATTTCCCTAATTTGTCTCAAATTCACCCTTGGGTGCATTCTTTAAGGGTAATGGTAAGCAGCTAGTGAAATCCACAGTCCTGTTCTTGACACCAGGCAGATTTTGTCCGTTTCTACTACTGGCCCTCATATTGTATGTGGTCATTAGTGGAGGTGATGAGAGACAGAAGAGTACATTGTGTCCCTTGCATCCTGAGTACTAGGATAGTGCTTTCTGATGTGTGCAAACCCCGCTAAGCTACTTGGAAAGAGCAGGCGGGTACTTGACTCCAGGCACAGGTAATTGAATAGCTGGTTTTTAAAGACATGCCCAGAGTAGCCATCAGATATCAGCTCTTCAACCATCAGGAGCGACTCCTCACAGTGACCTCCATGTGTTCCAAATAACATTAACGCATTCTCCAACGGAGTACACAGCAGTAGATCCTTCAAACATATCTGACCAAACCAAGGCTGAAACTATTTACAAGGTAACTACGACTCTATAAGCATTACAGCTAGGTTGTAGATAATGGTAGGAACATTTACATATAGAAGCCTTGAGACCTAAACTCCAAGTCTTTGACTCTATGTTCAATATATTTCTGCTACCTTTGTGGATTGGTGAACTCAAGTCTGAAAGTAGGCGAATTAAAAATGTTTTAAATCAGCAAACCTTTCAAGTGGTCTCACCATTCTCTCACTACACCTTTTTAATACGTTGAGAAAGACTTGTAGAAATGCTGCTACAAGACACAAAAAAGACTAACATAATTGTAAAGATCATTTCAGAAGCAGAGTGACTTGAAGTAATTTATTGTAGAATTATCCTGGTACAGCATACCGTGAGAGAACCAAACATATAAGCTACCCCAGGTAGTAATGGATCTCCAAAGAGTGTCCAACATATAGTGTTCTTCATTACATCACTGTAAACTGAGTACAAATAAACTACAGTGCTTCTCACTGAACATGTTAGATGTGAAGTATGAGTATTCACTCAAATAGACCCCCCCTTACGCTGCAAAGAAAAACAAATGTTTGTTTAGCTCAAGATAGCCTAACTCTAAATAACAATATACACAAAAAACAATAAAACGAATTAAATCTTAAATAATATATACAGTTAATTAGCATTCATGAACTGTGTAAAAGGCAATACTTTTTGAATCTGTGTTAACTGTGGAAAAGTCAATCATAGAAGCAGCCCTTTAACTTTGAAGGTTTGATTTTAATCTTCCAAACCTTTGTGTTTCCTACCATGATCACTAGGACGTGGCTGGAGCAGACCCAATTGCTATTCACCGTCTCTGTATTCCTTCATTTGTGCATTATTAGTACAGATGGTATCTAACAAGCAATTGCAGTTCCCTGGTAACTTTGCTTCTTAGCGTCATTACTTAGTTCAGTGCTCTTCCGTTTGTGCATAGAAAGGCGACTTAGGTACCACACTTAACCATCGCAGAGAAGTACAGAATTACAAAATATTTATTTGATAAAGGTTGGAAGAATTTACTCTCATCTTTCCTTGAAATACCGTTTCTTTACCTTGGCAGGAGTACTCACTTCCCTAAATAGAGGTTTTTCAATTATGCTGACAGTCATGATGTTTTTTGTAAACACTTTGAACCTGCGCCAATTTTTCTTTTACTTCTGAAGATAACAAGTTACGTCTTCTGGACTTGGACAGAACCCAAATTATCCTTTGAATATTTTGCTCTTTCCCTTATGAGCTCAAAAGGTCTAAGCCCTGTGGATGCACAGAGAGTTATCCTGTATGCCCACAATTTGAGTAATACTTCTTTCTCCCAACTTAATTTTGTGTTGTTAGCAACATGTATAGTCTCTTTTATTGCTCTATTGAAGCGTGCAACAGCACCACTGCCAGCTGGGTGGTACGCCTATGTGGTTTTATGTGATATCCAAATTTCATTTTAAGAATGCTTTGAAAACCAAAGATATAAATTGTGGACCATTGTAATTTATTATTAAAATTGTTAAGTACACTTTAAAGAAAATGCCACGTCTGCCATCGAGTAAGCTCAGGACATAATCACAGATTCAGGTCACTTTGAGAAATAATCCATAATAATGAAATAGCTTAGTTCAACATCATATAAAACCGGTCCTGTGATCTATGCCATGGCATATTGGGTCTGTTAATTGGATACAGAGGTAGATTAGTGTGTCTTGTCTGAATCTTTACAAATTACACAGTTTCTTACTTTCCTTTCTACATCCGTATTCAACCCACGCCACCAGTATGAATTTTTCATTCTGCATTTAGTTTTGAGAATACCAAAGTGTCCCTCCTGGAAATATCGACTAGTTTTTCTCTAACACTTTCTGGCAGAATTATTCTGCCATTGCTCGTGGTCTTTCCATTAACTGAGAAAAGCTTGTGTCAACTTCCAAAAACCTTATAGATTCTTGTTCAGCTTTTTTTCCCTGGCCAACCCTTCATTATCATTTTGTGAATGTCTTGTAACTCTAGGGCTTTTCTTGGGCATCCAACCATTGCTCATTAAGAATACAATATGCTTCTTCTTAAACATCAGCTACACTGGTGAATTCTTTAAGTAGCCAAGGAAATCCACAATCCTGTTCTTGAAGCCAAGTAGATATTGTACATCATAGGTAAAGTCAAACAACCTGAGTAACATGCGAGCTAAGCGTAAGGACACATTATACAAACCTTTGGTTGTGAGACTTGTCTAAGAGGATTATGATCACGTTGCAAAACCACTTGTATTCCACAAATGTACGCTCTCTAATGCTCTGGTCCCCTTATACATGCAAGAGCTTCCTGTTCAATGATAGAATATTTTCCATCTGTAGGAGTGAACGAGCAGGATGCAAAGGCGTTCATACTTTCATTATCAGATGTGTTTATTTGTGTTAAAACTGCTCCTAAGCCTTTTCCACTCGCCTCAGTGGTTGCAGTACTCTTTAAATGAGGATCAAAACCTTGTAATGGAGGAACACTACAAACGTTATCCTTCACCTTCTTGAAGGTCTCCTGACATTCCTCGGACCACTCAAATTTTTCTTAACTTTCAAAAGTTGCAAGGGGTTGAGTTTTGTTTGAGAAATTGTTAACACATTTAGAATAGAACTCAGCGAGTCCCAGGAATGCCCTCATCTCGTTATGTTATGTGTATATTTAGAGTGTGTTATTACTTGCTAAGGTGTCCTGACGCTGAGCAAGTGTGAGGACCTTGCCTCGTAGGGTGGGGAAGGTGGTTATTGAAAGAATCGGGTCTTCAGCTCCTTGCAGAACTCATCAAGTATGGAGGAAGCTCTGCTGTAAAATGGAAGGGCGTTTCATGCTTTAGAAGCGATGTAGTAGAAGTCTTGACCTCTGGCTTTGTTTTTGTGTAAGTGTGGGATGTGTGCTACTCAGAGTTCGGTTGAGCAGAGGTGTCTGAATTGTTGGTAATAAGAGATGATATTGTTCAGGTAAGCTTGTCCTGTGTTGTGCAGAGCTTTGAATATGTGGGTGAGGAGTGTGATTTGGGTGCGTTCATGTATCAGGAGCCAGTGGAGCTGTGGAGTGATATGTAACCTGCGTGAAAGATTGAGGATGAGTCTGGCTGCAGCGTTTTGGATGGTTTGTAGCGTTCTGGTGAGTTGCTTGGTGATTCTGGCATATAGGGAGTTCCCATAGTCCAGCCTGCTGGTGACAAGGGCGTGAGTGACAGTTTTGTTTAATACTTTTTTTAATTTTTAGAGTTTTATATAGCGCGAACTAGACCCGAGACATCAGGTATAAGATCGCTTTACATTAGCATCAGTTTCGTTACTGATGGACACATTCATTTTTGTTAGGTACGGAGAGATTAAGTGAACTGCCCAGAATCACAGGATGTTGAACGCCATTACCGGGACTCGAACCCAGCTCCCCAGCTTCGGGGTCTACCACTTCAGCCGTAAGGCTACATCCTCTCCCCACAGATTTTCTGCTGTTGTTCTGCATCCTTGGGTTGAGGAAGCAGGATATTGTGATGTCATGGACTTGTGTGGATGTGTCCTTTTTGTTGTCAAATGACAGATCCTAGGTTCCTGGCGTAGTAGATGGTGGCGGGTGTTGGCCCATGTTTGACCAGTCACTAGGTAGAGTCCCACATGAGGTGCTTTTTCCAAAGATCACTACTTTTGTCTTGTTTGTGTTGAGCTTGAAACAATTCAAATTCAAATTTATTTATTTGATTTAGTTCTCTACTGAGAGCAACAAATAAGATGATAAAACAATAAAATTACATTTATAATTTAGCAAAATTGTGAACACTTATCCTAATACAAGTTTAAAAAAGTTTTTAAAAATGTAAACATATTGTAGCATACAAATTCATTGGGAGGTGATTTAAGAATGGGAATCAAACTCTGTACACTTGTAGAGTTACACTTTGTTTGAATTGGTTTTAAAAATCGCTTTCTGGCGACGACTTCTGTGGAGTTAGAACAAACAAACAAAATATGCATCAGATCTTGAACTTCTCCTTTACAGAGGTCACATAAGCTACTGGCATTATTGTTTTTTGTCCATTTACAGGTGAAAGATTTGAGAGGAAGGATCCCAAACCAAAGTAAAATCATGCAACGCCGGGCGCCGTGTCTTAAAGTGAAAGAAAGATATTGTTGCCTTTGTTTGAATTCAATTGACTCAGCATATATCTTATAACATGGCAGTTTTGTACAGTGCTGGAAATCAAGATCGTAGCTTATCCTTGGAGTCAAGTGTTTTAAAAAGAGTTTCAAATGTGCCGGGGTCCAGGTTTTCAGCAGATCAACTGTACATTCTGACAAGTTCAGTGCAAACATTAAGTTTCGATAAAAGATGTATTTTGAGGATCCGTCATCAAAAATTTCCAGTTTTAGTAGAGCTCTTAGAGAACCTTGTTCAGCATGTAAGATGTTATACGCCCATCGAATGATACTAGTGATTCCTCTAGCGTATGTACTAGTTGGAGAAAACTCAAGGCGCAGGGCTTGCACAGGTACAGCTTGAGACATTTTGGTTAATTTCCGAAGAATCTTGCTTACTTTGAGTTGTATTGGATGCCATTGATTTATAGGAATCTGCTCAAGAGCGTATGAAAGAACTGGAGGGATCTTGATACTAAAAACCTGTAAGCGGGTTGAAAAGTGTCTTTGCCCGGTAGAAGAGTATAATCTTTGGAGCTCCCCCGCATGAACATCAGCTTTGTAGGCCAGGTGCTGGAGATGGGAATGATTTTTTTAATGTTTTAGAAAAAATACGACCTAAATAGATGTATTCATTCACTATTTCTAACGGTTGTCCTCCTAAGGTCCAGTTATAGTTTACGTATCTTTTACTTCCTCGAAACGGAAATATTTTTGTCTTTGTTGTGTTAGGGACCAAAACATTTTGTTCTGCATATGACGCAAGTGCATGCAGGTTCCTTTGGAGGCCGAACGGAGTAAGATCAAGGATAATCACATCATCTGCATACATCAAAGTATGAATTTTATGTAGTGATATTTTCGGAGGGAAATTAGGTATCTGCATAAAACAATCTGGGAGATCACTAAGGTAGAGGGAAAATAGTAGAGGAGCTAAAAGACACCCTTGTCTTAGGCCATTCAATGTTTTAATTGGGGATGTGAGGCCCTTCTCTTTCCCCAATAATACTTGGCACCAAGTTTCGGAGTGGAGTGACACAATTATATGTAATAAGTTATCCGGGATTCCCAATTTTTTTAGCTTGCACCAAAGTGTTGGTCTGTCCACTCTGTTGAATGCTGTTGAGAAATTGACAAAGACAGAGTAGACGACCTGTGATTTCGAGACCACATATTTATCAATTATTGTTTGTAACATCGCAATATTATCAGTTACAGAATGTTTTTTGCAAAACCCAGCTTGGTTAAATGGAATTGATCCAGTTGAGAAGGTCCACTCTTTGAGTTGTTCCAATACACTGGCCGCGAAGATCTTTCCTGTCGTATCGATTAGGGCGATCTGACAGTAGTTGCCGGAGGACAGTCGGGAGCCCTTCTTATAGATAGGAATAATTATACTTCCTTTCCAAGATTTGGGAATTTCGCCAGTGGCGCAGCTATGGGAAAAGAGGGGGGCTAAAAACAAACTCCACTCCTTTGGATTCTTTTGGAGCACCTTTATTGGAATTTGATCTGGGCCCATTGTTGCAGATGTTCTTGTATTTCTTATATGAAGTTCAATTTGAAATGGTGAAGGGGCGGGATCATCAAGAGTAGTAACCCGTATCTTGCCCGATGGTCGTATCATGATTTCTTTCCTCACGTTTATTTTGTATAAGTTTGCTAAATACACTTCCCATTCCCTTGGGGGGACTGGTGAGGCTTGTAAAAGTTTTTTTGTGCCTGTTTCTTTTGCAATAAGAGCCCAGTATTCACGTATATTTTTTGTTTAGCCGCTATCTGAATGTCCATCCATTTTTTATCCTGTTGCACTTTTCTTTGTTTTTGTTTCCCCCTCCATTTGCAATTTATGAGTATTTTAATTTCCTGTTGTCTACTGTTGGAGAAACATAAGAATTGTGCCCGAATTAATTTGTTAAGTAATATTACATTTTTGTCAGGATTTTTCTTTTTGTGATTTCTTGATTGGGAGCTTCGGGGATTAAGCGATTCTTGCAGGAATTTCACTAGTTTCTTTAAAGCGACTTCAAAATTTGTTATTGGGTCTGTGAGATGTATACTCTCAAATATTTGCGTAAGTGCCTTTGTTATGTTGTTATTGTCGAGTGCTCTCGTATTCCGAGTGATTCGTCCTTGTACTTGATTCACGAGTGCAGGACTTTGTGAATACATGTTATAATCCGCAGAGCTAGACTTCGCGATTAGGCCAGTTGTAAGATTAAGAATTGCGTGGTCGCTTCCCTGATTGAAGTTAATGCTTAGGTGTTCTATCTTCCTGAACAAGTCCTGGCTACATATCATGTAGTCTAATATTGAGGAATTAAATATACCTGTTCTTGTACTTGTTGCCGGTATCTCTCCTTCTGTGTTACCGTTTAATATAACTCCACTGAAAGCTGGTAGCGAGGAGAGTATTAATTTCCCCTGTTTATCTGCTTTGATCCCTGGAGGAAAAACTGGTGTTGAAGTTAACTGGGCCTCATCGTGTAATCCGCATTCCCATTTCTCCAGCAAGTCATTGGAAACTTTCCCGTTAAAGTCTCCCATTAGGAAGACTGACAGGAATCCTAAGGATTCTACCACCTCTTCCAATTCTTCAAATATTTCATACATAAGGAAATCCGACTTGGAGCCAGGCTGAATATATAAATTGTAAATGTGTAAGTCATTTGGAGTATCTGCTAGCTCCTTCCGGCACTTAACCTTTATACATTGGCTGTTTGGTGTTTTCATGGGAATGATTTCCTGTTCCCACTGTTCCCATAAGAAATCTTCGCTTAGAAGTACTGCTAATCCGCCCTTAGCATGTCCCCGGCTGACTGGTCCGCTGGGATATCATATACAATATAATTGTCTAGATGAAAAGTTGTAGTTGACCATTTTTCCTGGAGTGCCACAATCCCTGAGTCATCTTCCATAATCTTTGCAAGTTTCTCCTGGGTTTTCCCTGCGATATTCCAGGAGCTAATACTCAGGCCTTGGTTAAAAAGGGAGTATTTTTGCCCTTCCATGTGTTTTACCATTTAAATTCTCTGCAATCCAGGACCATTGCTTTTCATCTGTTTTTGTCTCCTCTTTAGGGATAGGTTTGTTCCAGATCCTTCTTTCACCATTCCTGATTGATATTGTTAGATTTTCATTTGTAATGTTAGTCAGGTCAGAGTGACCACTGTGGCCTTGTGGGAGTGAGTAGTTTTTCATATCAGTAATCTCTTTAGGATTGTTCCAATTGTTGGGTCCCTTATGGTCAACTGCTACTACATCGTATCCATTTTTAAACAGAATTTCTCTTTGCTTTAGAATAATATCCGGAATCACCGGAGACCAAAACTCCACAACGGCTACCGTAAGTTTGGATTTTAAGGGAAAGACTACTAATTTCATCTCTGCACTTGAAAAGGAGTGTAACACATGAATCTTTTGTATAAGATTTGTAATTCTCTCCCGGTTGAGTGGATCATTCCCTGATGGGAATAGATCAGTGAACTCCAAAGTATGTGAGTGAGTCTGCTCTTCGTAAGGGATCTGGAGTTTTTCTATCGGTTGGGTGGTTGCTGGTTGGGGAAATTTATTACAACTTAAGGTAGTTGAAAAGGTAACTGCCAAAGGGTTTAGAGCGTTATTGGTCTCTTTTAATTATGTGTCGATGTGCTCCGTAATGTACTGATTTGGATTATTTTCCAAAAGTTTGTCCTGTTCAGATGATTGGAGTTCAGGAGATAAAGATTTTGGAAACTTTAACACTCGTAATTTTTGTTTCGCGAATCTCCTTGTTATTCTTTTCTTCTGCCTTTTCTTTATGTTCTTAGTAATTCTCCTTTCCTTTTTAGATAAAAGGGTATCCGAGGGGAGTAAGGCTGGAGATTCTGACAATTTTCTTCTTTTTTTGATTTCAGTTGTCAAAGATTTATTGGTTTGATCGGCTGTGACTTTAGAATTGATCTGATTAAAGATTGGATAATATGCTTTGACCGGGTTTGAGACTTTATCGTTATCTGGTTCCTTAAAAAATTTGTTACGCGAAAACGTTTGAGTGATCTCCAACTTTTTCTGTGATACTTTATGTTTGTTCCTCTCCGTTTGGGTTGGTGTATGCTTCGTCTTTAATAGTATTTCTTCGTTTAAAAGAGTATCTTTGTGATTAGGAAGATTGTCCTCAGTTTTTCCCATTCCATTTTGGGGTGGTGTCTGGCAGATACATTGCTGTTTCCTTTTTTTATCAACAAGATATTGCAACATACCTATTTGTGTGTCCAACATCTGATCTGAGTTATCCATCATATTACCCAAAAGGTTGAGAATTGATTCTAGAATGTTTTGTAGGGGAAATAAAGAATTTGATACCGGTGTATGACCATTTGGAGATTGTAAGTGCATAGTGGAAAGAAATTCTGGTGATAGGGAGAGATTCCCTAGTGGAGTTGGATTTGAATTTTTTTGGGGGGTACTATTTGTAATTGTCATAAGATCCTTCATCTCTCTAGGCGCTTGGCTCAGGAGAGAACCGTTGATGTCAAGTAAAGTAAAGTCTGTAGCTGGAATTTGTTGTAAATTGTGTTCTAAGGAAGGTGTCGTACTTTAATCTCTGGGACCGCGTAGGGAACAGGGCCCTACCCCTGTCTATCTTGGTATTAGCAAACCGCAAATGGTAAATGCGGCATGTACAAGTGCTTTATATATCGTTCTAGCTATGAATGCACTGTGTACACGTTATTCTGCTTCACTACGCGGGTTCCATTTTGGAAGCAGTGGCCATCTTGTCATTGCCCTCACATAGGCTATAATGGAGTAAATACGGGCCTCACAGTACATGGGCTTCTCCTCTGACTTCTCTGTGACCTGGGCAGCTGGCTCTGCTGCCCCAGGTCAAACTGGTCTCACGAGCTCCCCTTCCTCCGTCCACCTGTGATTAGCATCAGGGCTTGACCCATCATAAAACCCTTTCATTCTACACAATCCTCCGGCTAATCTCTTTCACACCTGCTTGTTCCGGCTTTATGACTTGTTTCCCAAAACAGGAGATGCTCATGTTTATTGGGGGGTCTATTGACATCCGATGTGGGATCTGAACCTTACTGTGTAAATCATTGTGGGCTGGCCGAACTGGAATGTGGGATGGTCATCATGACTCTGCTTTTTCGTTTGTAATGTACACTTGTAATGGCCGTATCATAAAACCTAGGAATGTATGCTTGAGGCAAGAAAAAGGGTATTTAAGATGAAGTCCATTCCTATGATTTTCAGCAGTCTCCTGAGAACATACACGCTGTTGTACTTCTAGGATACCTGTAATTGGTCTGCAGCCAATAAATGAATCTTTGACTTCACCCAGAAGACTCTGTGTTTCTGTAGGTCTGGAACAGGGTGAACCCAGAAGTCATAGGGTGTGTGCCCCTGCACCGCTGGGTCTAAAATACCCAGTACTTCAGTTTGGCGCCCAACTCGGGACGATTTCAGCGGTACCGGTCCAAGCCAGAGGTTCGTGAGGAGCTTCGTGTGGAAATTCTGGAGGAAGGCCGCCACTTCATCGACCCCTGCATGTCGACGTGGTCCGAAAGTCTTTTCTGCGAGGTTCTCCGCGTCCCGACGGCTACGAAGGACTGCTGCCCTGATTAATCGACCTGTTTTGGACCCTTGACGAGTTTTGAGAGAGCGAAACAATCGAGAGAGTCTTCTGGTGACGCCATCGATCAGCAATATTCAGTTAAGTATAAGTGGAGCGTCTCCCATTTGTTTTTGGTATCCTTCGGGATCGTTTGATTTGGTAATTTGGTAATTTGGAGTTTGCAAACGCCAAAGCCAGAGGACTCGTGTATTCACGAGAATATCGTAATCGATAATCCTTTGACGTTTGGATCTAGACTAGTGAGCAAAGATGCCTGGTTCTGGACTATTTGGTAGATTATTCTGTTTGGGTTGTGGAAAAGATTTCCAGCTGGAGGAATCATGTCCGGTTCCTCCGGTTGGAACTCCAACTTATGAGCTCTATGTAAAACATGGCGTAGGCCCCATTGCATATAACGAAGTATGGATCCACTACACCAGGAAAGACGGTGTTTTAAAATGGCCCCAAAATGGTAGTTTCGACACCGATATTTTAGATAATTTGGAAATTAAATTGTTTAAGAAGAAAGCCCGGCCGGCGATATTTGACTCTTTCCGCTTATGGCGAAAGGAAGCCAAACAAAAGGAAATTAAGCTAGCGAAAAAGAATAAGAGAGAGAAAGGTATGACAGTAATGCAAGCAGCTGTACAATTTAAAGACAATGAGGAGGAGCAGATGAGTGAGCAATTGCACAGGCAGCGCAAGTTAGGGATTGACAAATGTTACCCAGCTTTACCACATTCTAAGCAGAATGAGTTAGAAGAAAAGGAGAAAGATCCCCTGATGTCACATTTGTTGAGTTCGCCACCCCCGTATGCTCAAAATGCCACGGCACCTCCCCAGCTTGTGAATATGCCACCTCCAGTCAATATACTGCAAGCCTTGCCGCTACCGCCAGTTGCTCTGCAGCCGGCTCTTATCCATGTAGCACAGCCCTCTCAAGGGCCGCCAGTTGTGCTTCCAACTGCCCCCGCACTTCCTGCGACTTTGCCTAATACAGCAGCTGCCTCTTCTGACACTCTTCCTTGCACCACTCCAGTACCTGTTTCTACATCCTCTTTTCTCCCCTCTGTTTATCCCCCTGTTTTCGCCTCAGCTTCCCCTTCAGCGCGACAGCGCTTAGCTAATGTGGTTACTACGTTAATGTCGCCTCTCTTTGAGTCATCTGGTGCGACTCCTGGTTTACAGCGTAAGCAACTGCGCAGTCAATTGCCTAACCCCGATGAGAAAAAGGTAATAGATAACATGGCGCGTAGATGGATTGTTTTCCCTTCACTGTATGATGTGGAATCAGTTGTCAACGTTTTCCATCAATGGGATGCCCCAAAACAGAGATATGTGTTTGAGAAAATGTGCGAAATTCTCTGTGAAGAATTGGAGGATAGTGGTAAAAATCCGAGCCCGCAGGAATTGTGTAGAGTGAGGTTTGATTTTGGAACTGGTATAATTGTGGACCGCGAGGTAGATAAAGCAGTTGCGGTTGTATTGTCCTTCAGGAATGATGATTGTCAACAGTCATTGTTTGAACAAGATGTCCTTGTGGGGAAAAAGGTAAAAGCGCGACAATACCCCATGAGAGAAGTTCCCCCGGTATGGAAGGAAGCAGTTGCAGCTGATGCTAACGCCGGTATCGCCGCTGTGCCAGCGCATTTCCAGCGTGTTTGGGTGCATGTTCCATGGAAGCGCTCTGAGGTGTTAGCACTTAAGCAGTCCTTACCTGATCCCCGTAAAAACCCAGCAGGTTATTATAAAGAGTTGTCACAGACGGCAGGGTCATGCGTTATGAATCTGGACGACATAGACATGTTGTTTGGTAATGTTGTTCCACAGCCTCTATGGGGATCAATTCGTAATGCAGATCACGATGCAGAACTAGGGGATACATGGGCTAACATTATTGCTGCTGATGCTAGACAAACTGGTGGCGCGAAACCAGAACCTTTAGTAGCTGAACTGCCTGGTAGAATCATCACGTATATGAAGACAATAATGCCTGCGATGCGCGTAAATTGGGACAAGCTATCTGCATGCAAGCAGAAGAAAGATGAGACAGTGTCAGACTTCTTTACTAGGTTTGAAGAAACGTTTATTGATCACAGTGGGCAGGATATGAGTACTGAGGGTGGCCAACGGTTAATTGTGGATAAGTTTGTGCAGAATCTACTTCCTGACCTGTGTAAAAAGTTAAAAGATTCAGAAAGTTCTTGGGCTGTTTCTTCTTCAGCGCAAATACTGGCTACTGCACAGTATTATGAAAATAGAGATAAAGACGAGAAAGATAGAACAGAAAAGAAAACGAAGGAATTAAAGACATAGGTCCTTTTACAGCAGGCCTATCCGCCACGTGGAGGTCAGAATAATTATAGACAACCCCAAGGTGTCTATCACCAACCCCAACAGTTTCAGAACAATCAGCAAATGAACGGGTATTATCAACCACGTGTCCCTGTAGGTCCCAACCAATGTTCATACTGCAAAGAGGAAGGTCATTATAAATATAGTTGCCCTAAATTAATGCAGCGGAACGGTAATGCGTATGGCGCAAGAGGTAGGGGTGGTCAGCAAGCTCCTAGAGGCAGAGGGCGTGGAAATGCTCCCCAGAACGCGCGTCCTCTGCCGCCTCAAAATACCATCAATAGCTTTGATCAGCAAGCTAACGCGACTAGTAATACGGCCCAGTATTATAATAATGATTATTATGCAGAGGACGGTGATGCAGAAAGTAATGATTATTAGGACAGCCATAGACAGAGAGAGGGAGTTGTTTCAGTGCCAGTGGATCAGAGTGGACCGTATGTTGAGGTAACTACAGCAAATGTAACAGAGCCTTTTCTGCTAGACACTGGTGCTGCAAAGAGTTCAATCATGCATTCAAAACTCCCTGGCGCACCTTTGTCTGGCGATATAAATGTTTCAGTAGGTTTTTCTGGCGCCCCGGTTAGGAACCCGATTTCTAGTCCCATGTCACTTTCTGTTGGACCTTGCGAGCTGAAAGCACCCCTGATCCTAACAACAGGTTGTGGTGAGAATTTACTGGGATTAGATTTGTTGAAGAGATTGCATGCTACACTGTATTGTTCTCCTTCAGGAGTACAACTTACCTTAGGTAGGAAAGTGATTTCCCCAATGTATTTGTCTAAAAATACAATGCCACCTGAATTATCATCCCTTCCGGATGCCCTTTGGGCTACTGGTCCCAATGATGTGGGCCTCTTGGAGATACCGCCATATGTGGTGACTTTAAAGGCTAATGTCAGACTGCCACGTATTCCCCAGTACAAGATCTCTAATGAAGGGCAGAAAGCATTGTTAGACATTGTCAGCGACTTGATTAATAAGGGTGTGATTGAAGAGACAAGAGGCAACGTTTGCAATAGTCCGATTTTACCTGTCTTAAAACGAACGGACCCTTCACAGCCACCTGTTTACAGATTTGTGATTGATCTTAGAGAGGTTAATAAGATTGTTGTGCCACAGTTTCCGGTTGTCCCTGATATAACTGCCTTGTTAACGATGATTCCAGCCTCTGCTGCATGGTTTTCAGTGATTGATTTAAAGAATGCTTTCTTTAGTATCCCAATTGCAGAAGAGAGCAGAGACATTTTTGGTTTTAGTCTGGGAGGCCGAAGCTTCCGCTTCAAACGCGCTCCCCAGGGCTACTGTGAGAGTCCATCCATATACAGTCAAGCTTTGAAAGCGCAGCTTGATGCACTTGTTTTACCTAGTGGCGCTATCCTGATTCAGTACGTGGATGATTTACTAATTGCCGCGGATACTGAGAAGATTTGTAAAGAAGCCACATTATCATTGTTGCGCCATTTGTCTGCTTTCCATCACAAAGTGTCTCTCTCTAAGCTGCAATATTGTCGACAAGAAGTGACCTACTTAGGTCATCTCTTATCGAAGGAGGGAAGGAAACTGACCCCAGAAAGAATTCAAGCCATTGCACAGTTGAGTGTGCCAAGAACACAGAGAGAAGTACGTGCTTTCTTGGGCATCACTTCATACTGTAGGCATTGGATCCCTAGTTTTTCTTTGTTGGCAAAACCTTTAGTAGCCTTAACATTCAAAGACACACCGAATCCTATCCCATGGTCTGAAGAGTGCCAGAAAAGTTTTGTGGAATTGCGTAATGCATTATGTTCAGCACCTGTGTTGGGCACTCCTGACTACAGCAAACCTTTTACATTGTATGTTCACGAGAAAGATGGATGTGCGTTGTCAGTGTTAACACAGCCTTTTGGCGACAGACCGCGCCCATGCGCATATTTTTCATCAACCTTGGACCCTGTAGCGAGGGCATTGCCAAGCTGTCTGAGAGCGACAGCTGCTGCAGCAATGTCTATCCGACAATCTGCTGGTTTGGTAATGGACAACACATTGATTGTTATGGTTCCACACGCTGTAGACACCTTATTAAATAGAACCAAGACACAACACTTGACTAGTGCGCGATTATCAGGTTATGAGCTTACACTGTTAGCAAATCACATACACATAAAGAGATGCAATACGCTGAATCCAGCTACATTGTTGCCAATTCCAGCAGACTCAGATGAGATTGAGCAACATGACTGTCTGTTCAGAACAGAAGAAGAGACGAAAGGGAGAGTAGATCTAAAAGATACTCCCCTGACTGAGTGTGATGGCACTTTATGGGTGGATGGTTCATGTTTCAAACTCCCTAATGGTGACACGACTGCTGCATATGCTATCACGACTTTACACACGGTCGTGGAAACTGCACGAGTGCCACATAATTCGGCCCAAGCAGCAGAATTAATCGCCCTCACGAGAGCGTGTGTGTTATCTGAAGGAATGAGAGTAAATATATACACAGACAGCCAGTACGCCTTTGGCGTGGCTCATAATTTTGGGCGACTGTGGAAGGAGCGCGGGTTCCTGACGTCGCATGGAGCTAAAATTCAGAATGGCAAGTTGGTGAATGATCTCCTTGAGTCACTGACCCTACCGTTGCAAGTTGCGATCATGAAATGCAGTGCGCACAGGAAAGTCACAGATGATGTTGGACGTGGGAATGCGTTTGCTGATGAGACCGCGAAAGAAACAGCACAGAATGTGAAGACTAGAATGTATGTTGCAGGCCCCGCAAGATGGGTTAATGATGTGGGAATGTGTGAGAACACAATAGAGAGTGTGAAGTCGCTTCAGGCTGAAGCCACAGAGAAAGAGTTAAGCAAGTGGAGAGAAAGTATGGGTAAGTTGGATGAGAATGGTTGTTGGATTGATCTGACAGAACATAAGCGATGGTTATTGCCTGATGCATATGTGCTTCCAGTGGTTACTATGGCACATGGAATGGCACATATCAGTACGAAAGGTATATGCAAGTTGTTGGCTCCTGTATGGCAGAATGCCGGGATTCCCAAGTGTGCAGAGAATGTGGTCAAGAATTGCATGGTATGCTTGCAGTACAACCCTGGTAGGGGAACCCCAACTCCAGCTGGTCACTTTGCACCCCCATCATGTCCATTCGAAGTTTTGCAGCTAGACTTTATTCACATGGAAAGATGCAACAACCTGAAATATGTACTGGTGGTTGTTTGTGCTTTCTCAAAATGGATAGAGGCTTATCCTCTGAAAGATAACACTGCCCTATCCACAGCCAAAGCCCTTGTAAAGGAATTTTTCCCTAGATTTGGAATGCCAAGAATGGTGTGGTGTGATAATGGAAGTGAGTTTGTGGGTAAAGTGATGAAGAATGTATGTGAAGGGCTAGGGATAAAGCAGAAGTTCCATGCTGCAAATCACCCCCAATCAGCTGGACTAGTAGAGCGCTACAATGGAGCCTTAAAGCTCAAGCTGGCCAAAATTCAGGCGAGCACCGGTCTTAAATGGCCTGACGCTCTGCCTTTAGCACTCCTGTCCACCAGAATGACCATACACTCACGAGTGGGACTTAGCCCTTACGAGGTCGTTTTTGGCCGTCCGGCCAACGTATGGGGTGTACCGAGGCCTACGAAGTTTAGTGAGATTGAGCATCCAGTACTACTCGATTACCTGTATGATTTGACTGTTAAACTGCGTGTTTTGCACCAACAGGTACATGATACTCTTCCCCAAGCTTCTGAACCTCCTGGACACCCTATCAACCCTGGCTCGTGGGTCCTGGTCCGAAATTTCCAGCGTAAGAGCAACGACGAGCCTCGCTGGATCAGCCCTCACCTTGTACTCCTGTCGACAAGGTCAGCGGTGCGAGTAAAAGGGAAGAAGCACTGGATCCATGGTACCCACTGCAAAGTAGTCCCCTTGCCTCTGCCATATGACCAGTGGGTCAAGGAGGGTATCGCCGACTCTGAGACAGACACTGTACCTCGTTTTGTACCATTCAGTGACGCACGCATAAGAGACACAGTTTCAGACCAAGAGAGTGACAATATTCTGCAGGAAGCTGTGCCACCATCAAATCGACTGGACACCACTGAGCCTGAACTTTTGTTCCAAGACCAAACAGCACCTGGACGTCTCCGCTATAATTTGAGACCAAGGCCCATGGACAAATAAAGATTTCCTTACTATTTCCTTTTTGACATTTTTTGCTCTCCCATCTGAAGGACTTTCTTGATTTTTGTTTTTCGAACCACCATCCGGGTTCTGCCGCAGGGTCGCGGTGCCAAGACTTTGGGGTACAGGCCGAAGACGTTAGGTCAACGGTTCTGGTTGGTCTAGGGCGTTTCCCTGGACTGACAGGCGTACCCCTTAGCAGAAGAAACTCATCCGCCGCGAGCGGCCCGAGTAGAGGATGGAGTTTTTTAAGATGGAGAGACCGATTGAGGAAATGAACTTTAACGCAAGGATGTGTAGAATTATAAAAAGTAAATGTTTTGTATTTTTGTGCCTTTTTACACTGTGTAGTATCACAATGTTTATTGTAGGATTTGTGTTTTTCTCCGCTCAAAAGCCCATTACACCCACTGAACAGCCTATACCTCTTTCTACTGCCTCCTCTCACTCTTTTCACCCTTTGCCTGAGCACGAACAGACTAGACGATCAGAGTTTGTAAATAACTCGTTTATCCAGCTCTTGCACCAGCACCAATTGGTAATGAATACGACTAATTGCTGGGTGTGGCGGTTAATGCCACATACCATTAACAAGGGTATTCCCTACCTGGTGCTGCCGTATAGTTACAATGGATCGTCATGGGCATTCCAAACCATGTTTCTCTATGCTCTAGATACGTACTCCCCTCGCCAACCGCGTTCCATCAGACCTATCACCAATAATAAGGCTTTGATAAAAGGAGTTGCCGATATGAGTAGGGATATCGATGCATACTCATCCATTCCCAAAGAAGAGTTGAGACCTTATGTAGGATGGAACGCGACGGGGTATAGTATTAGTCTGGGTGAAAGACAGCGAAAAATCTCATCCCCAATCTGGGTCGTACCCCACATGGGTCGGTTCTGCTTACAGGGTAATGGTCAGAATCCTAGAGCTCAACTGGGAAGAAGTGACTGTACTGAAACGTACACTTTCCCGTCACAGTTTTCCCCTGCGTTTTTGGCTGCCAAGGGCACATATTTCATCTGTAATGACCGAGCATATACATGGCTGCCCCCTGATTTCTCGGGCACATGTTATATTGCGAACTTGCTACCGCCGACATTTACTGCTGCCTCTGACTATCACAAGACCAGAGTTGTGAGAGGTGTGATTAGTAAGGAGGATACTGCCGGTCAGGAAGCGGGAGACTTCTTTTTGGGTTTCCTGCCGTTTTGGGGACCTATGGTGAATAGTAGGAACCTGAGACAGCTGACTCGTGTGGTTGAATCCACTGTCAATGTAACGGCTGGTGCCCTTGGTAATCTGACGGCTGAGCTCCAAGCGGATCGCCTTATGACTTTGCAGAACCGCATGGTTCTAGACGTTATTCTTGCAGACCGCGGTGGGGTATGCAAGGTCATCCAATCTAGTTGCTGCATTTTCATACCAGATAATGCTCCAACAGTGTATCAAGCCATCTCCAAACTCCATAAAATATCTGAATCCATACACGTGGATAAAGGAGATTGGTCACTGGTGGGGTGGTTCTGGGAATTGATATCCGCCTGGGGTTGGAAAGTTCTGATGGTCATTGGAATGATCTTAGCCATTCTTTTCCTGTTCTGTCTGTGCATACAGTGTGCTCCTGCGATATGTGGCCTCTGTGCTACCTTATGTATAAGGAAACCTGTATCGAGGGACGAACTAAGTAATAGGATGATGCTACAGCAACATCTCCATGACTTTGTGAACATTGACCTGGACTCGGATTAAGATGAGTATAGTGATTGCCTATGTAAGGGCAAAAGGAGGGTCTGTCGTACTTTAATCTCTGGGACCGCGTAGGGAACAGGGCCCTACCCCTGTCTATCTTGGTATTAGCAAACCGCAAATGGTAAATGCGGCATGTACAAGTGCTTTATATATCGTTCTAGCTATGAATGCACTGTGTACACGTTATTCTGCTTCACTACGCGGGTTCCATTTTGGAAGCAGTGGCCATCTTGTCATTGCCCTCACATAGGCTATAATGGAGTAAATACGGGCCTCACAGTACATGGGCTTCTCCTCTGACTTCTCTGTGACCTGAGAGAAAACGCGTCTTAGGGAAAGACGTCCTCACATTAGCACTCAATAGCGGAAGAACCGCTGTAAGAAAGTGATGCGAACGATATTTCTTAGACTTATGCTTTTTAATTCATATTGAGTTCATATGATCATTAACGTTGTACTTTGAGGTTCATACTGATTTTAAAGTGGATTCAGACCACAAGAGAACTACAGTATATCCATCAAGTAGTGTTGAGCCAATTATTTACAGATATCCCCGATGCATTTCGGGACACTCCCTTCGTCAGGGGGAATTCTACGAAAAAAATAAATAAAAGGAGGACGTAAGGCTGAGATCCAGGACGTATATAAAATACAGAGAAAGTAAACGGTAACAATGTCGAGAATACTAGCAGTTAGGTAAACAGCGTACCAACGGTGAATTAGTAACGGCACAGAGACCGTGTGAGGTGAGCGCTTAACGGTGCAGTAAAGCAAAGCAGGTGAGCGCTTAACGGTGCAGTAAAGCAAAGCAGGTACCGGAAACTGGGATGACGCATTATGCAAGAAGTGTACAGAACTAGAACGGTGAACGTGCTACACAAGGAAGAAAATGTCGGCTTACGCGACGTGAATAAAGATTTAACAAGGGGTGGTGCATACAGATTAATAAAGTGGCGTAAGTGATAGCCGTTAAATAAATAAAGCGTGTGGTTAACAAGTGTGACAAAGATAATCCCCAAGGTTGTCGCAAGCAGATAAATACCTGAATGGCCACAATGGTGTAACCGGCGAAGAAATCTCGTCGGAATGAGTAAAAACTAGCCACCTGAAACCCGGAACTAAATATGTGTGAACCGGAAGTAGTGAACGTAAAGAGGACGCGCGAGTCGGTCAAGTGATTTAATAGAGTTGGAAGAAAGACTGGCGAAAAGTGACTGAATGTAAACAATGGAATAATACAAATGTGAGAAATGAGAATAATAATAAGAATATCAAGATGGGAAATGAAACACGTGAGTAAAGGAAACAAAATACAAAAACAAGAAAAAACAAGAGTACAAGAAAAAAAGAATGAAGCGGAACAAACGGAAAAACAAGGGTAGAAAAAGAATAGAGGGAAGGTGAATGATAAGAAACATACAGCGACAAAACTGCATAAGAGGTGCAAGATCAAAATTACAGGAAACAGCTGTATTCAAAACGTTCATTAAGCCCATACGGGTAAACTGAATTCAATTTGTGGATCCAGTAAAGTTCGCGCTGTAATAACACAGCTCCATTGTCTCTGCCTCTTTGCGTTTTGACTTGTTCCAGAATCAGGAATCTTAGTTGGCTACAATTATGATTGTTTTCCATGTAGTGTTTAGCAACAGTGGATTTAGTATTCTTGGTTCTGATGTTGCTTTTATGCTCTATGAGTCTCGTTTTCATTTTTCTTTCCGTTTTACCCACATATGGAAGTCCACATGGGCATTTGAGTAGGTACACAACGTTGTTACTGTCACACGTGGCTGTAACTCTGAGTTTGATGGGTGTTCCTTTAGAGGGATGCATGAAGGTCGTACCCTTAATGATGTTGTTACAGCCACCACAATTTAAGCAAGGGATAGTGCCTTTAAATGTTTTAGCGGAGTCTGGAGGGTTCTTGTTAAGAAGTTGCTGTAAATTCTGAGTTCTTTGGTAAGCAAAAATAGGCAAATCGTTGAAGATGCCTTTGAAGTCAGGCTCAGATTGTAAAAGCGGCCAATATTTTCGGATTGTAGTTTTGATTTTTTGACTTTGTCTTGAGTATTTGGATACAAAAACTGTACGTGAGTCCTTTGGAGTGGTGGAAACTTGTGTATGTAATAGTTCTCTCCGATTTTTGGTTTGGGCTCTTTCAACTGCTTCTTGTAGAATGGGATCAGGGTATGCTCTTTTCTTAAATTTGTCAATTAGACGATGGCTTTGTTCTTGATAGATCTCATCCGTGGATGAGATGCGTTTAATTCTCAAGAGTTGAGAATACGGTAGATGTTTTTTGAGTGATTTTTGGTGAAAGCTGGAGAAATGTAATAAGTTATTGCGATCAGTGCTTTTGGTGAACACAGATGTGATGAATTGATGAACCGCCCAATTCAACTTCTCTGTGACCTGGGCAGCTGGCTCTGCTGCCCCAGGTCAAACTGGTCTCACGAGCTCCCCTTCCTCCGTCCACCTGTGATTAGCATCAGGGCTTGACCCATCATAAAACCCTTTCATTCTACACAATCCTCCGGCTAATCTCTTTCACACCTGCTTGTTCCGGCTTTATGACTTGTTTCCCAAAACAGGAGATGCTCATGTTTATTGGGGGGTCTATTGACATCCGATGTGGGATCTGAACCTTACTGTGTAAATCATTGTGGGCTGGCCGAACTGGAATGTGGGATGGTCATCATGACTCTGCTTTTTCGTTTGTAATGTACACTTGTAATGGCCGTATCATAAAACCTAGGAATGTATGCTTGAGGCAAGAAAAAGGGTATTTAAGATGAAGTCCATTCCTATGATTTTCAGCAGTCTCCTGAGAACATACACGCTGTTGTACTTCTAGGATACCTGTAATTGGTCTGCAGCCAATAAATGAATCTTTGACTTCACCCAGAAGACTCTGTGTTTCTGTAGGTCTGGAACAGGGTGAACCCAGAAGTCATAGGGTGTGTGCCCCTGCACCGCTGGGTCTAAAATACCCAGTACTTCAAAGGTGATGATGTTATTCCCTGCTCCTGCAATACTTCTATATTTACCAGATCTTGAGCGGTGGAGTTGCTGACTTTATGCCCCTTAAGGTATTTTTGATCTTCACTAAGATCAGTCAGGGTCACTTTATTGGAGTTTCCGACAATCAGAGCACTTCCTTGGTCGTTGGGGTCGATCCTTTGTACATTATGATTTATTTTTGGAAAGAATGCCATTATTTCAGTAGTTCCTGCCATGTGTCCTACATGGACCTTCTTGCATGCATTTTTGCATATGTCTTGCTGTGTTCCGATTCTTTTCATAAAGATCGTACGAGATCTTAATTTTTTGTAAGTCATTGTACAGTAGGTGATTACAATAATTACTTGTGGGGGACTTTAGATAATTAGCTGTCTTTTATGAGAGATCTTTTTGGTGATAATGAGTGCTGTGGTTAGGGTGATGGTTAAACTTGGTCTTGAAAACCCAGGGGAAGGTAATTAGCGGGTTATGGCGACAAAATGTGCTGGGATGGCAAACAACTTCACCGCTTATTCACCTGGCTCTCAAACAGTGGTTTGTACTCATTTGCTACAGGCCTATCTGGCCGTCCTAAACCTTCTAGAATCAGGCCACCGCAGCAGTCCTCGCACAATGTCCTCTCCGACCGAGCCTGTGGCCGGCACGGATAACACCACGGAGAAACAGCAGCAACCAGGGTCAAATCAGCGCTCTCTCGCTATAGCCCTCCCCGCTGCACAGTCAATCAGGAGGCCTCACCGTACAGCCCGCTGTATCCTGCACACCGTCCTCCATTCTCCTACTCCACCAGCGCCTCCTCCGGTGCCCTCGGGAACCAGGTGTCCCAGTCCCAGGGCCGCCTCAGCCACCCCAGGTGTCCCGCAACTAGCGGCCCCGGGCCCGAGGGGATTCCTGATGTCTTCGGATGTCCTTGGTAGGTTTTTCGGCGGGAGGACGGACTGGGTGGACGGGTTGGGTGGGTGGGTGCTCACCGCGGGACTCGAGAAACAGCAGAGCACAACACATTACCCCAGGTCCCTCCGTCCTCGTCCCATTCCTTACAAAGTGGAGATTACTATCTCCGCGACAGAAAAAAAGAACAGGAGCATGCTGGGATACCTAACCCACTCCCTCCCGCTGGGAGTACATAAGCGGTACCAGCCCAGCATGCAGCCTGTTCTTTTTTTCTGTCTTCCGACAGATTAGGACGTGCTGATCTTACCTGTGATTTCTTCGTTGGATGTCTCGTGGGGCTGCTGGGCTGTCCTCGACATCCTCTTCCGCGTCTCCTGGCCTGCTGGGCTTGCTGGGAGTCGCGTTGATTGGCGCCCGGCCCTTTGCGGCTGGGGCGCCGGATGTCCGGATTCCTTCCGGGTTACCGCGCTCGTCCTCCTACGGCTTGGCCTGGCTGGAAGACGCGCTGCTGTGGATGAGATGGGAGCCCAGGGGCTGCGCCGGGCGGTGCTCCTGGTCTCCCTTGGTGTGCTGCTCGCCTCCTTTCCTACCAGTGCCCCTGCTGTTCCTGAGGTTGGTGCAGGGATGATGCTTGATGAGGGTCAATGTCTGATCGGTGGCTGCAGCTCTCTTCCTCGCCCGGCGCTGGTGTCTTGGAGGGCGCCTGGGCTGGGTCTTGGGGGCAGGGCGCTTTTGGTGTGCTCTTCCTGCCCCTGTGGTGAGTACCGCATAGCGGTTCCGATTTCTTCCATGCTTGTTCCTCTGTCTCTGTGCTTTGCCTGCTGGGTCTGGCTGTGCACGGTGGGCTGCTTCGGCGGTCTTGGCTGGGGGTCTTGCTTGGCTGCTTCGGGGGTATTCTCGCCGTGCTTGCTGCCTGGCGATTTTTTACTCTGGGGCCTGGCGTCCTCTGGTCTCACCGTTTGCTGGTTGATTCCTGTTGGGGTTTGTCCGTGCTGGCTTCTGGCGCTCCCTGTTCCTGCTTGCTGGGTTGGGGGTGTTGCGTGGCTTTCTGCGCTGTGTCCCTGCCTTGCTTCCCGATGCTGCGGGGGGGGGGGGGGTGCTTCCTCCTCCGGTTCTGGGTTCCCTGTCATCAGGAGCTATAGCTCAATGGTGAGTCTTGTGCCTACAGTTGTAAAGGGTCTCACAGGACAAGGGTTCGAGTCCCGCACACTCTGTCAGAGTGGCATAAGGTGGCACAGTTTCTCACTCATCTTTAAAGCTCCTTGTTTCCGCTTGCTCGACGCTTGTTGCTGAATGGCGTCTGGGCGGAGGGGTTGGGGGACGGTCTCTGTTTTATGGGGTTGGCCTGTCCCCCTGGTGGGTGCCGTTTTTCTTTCTTCCGTGTGCTGCGCTCTTCTGCTGTGCTGGCCTGCGGCCTTGGCTCCCTGTTTTCCACTGCTGGGGGTGTGCCGGGGCGGGCGGGTGCTGTGGCTGTCCCCCGTTCCCCTGTGCTCGCTTCTGCTCCCCTGGGCTATTTTCATTTTCTGGTGAGGTTCGTCCTGGTTCGTTCCTCTGTCCTGTGGGCTTCCTGCCTTCCTGCCCTGCGTGCTTCTGTTTCCCCCTGGTTGGTGCTTGGTTGTCTGTTCGCACGGATTCTTCAGCCTGCTGCCTGTCCGCCCTGTTGGTTCCTGCTGTTCTTTTATGGCCAGCCCTGGTGCGTGCCTGTCTGGGTGCCTGCCTGCGGCTCAGGCTGCTGGGCGCTTCTTGCGTCCTTCCAGGGGTGTTGGTGTGGCCCGTGCTCGGGGTGCCTTGTTTTTTTCTGCCCCCCTGTGCCTGTCCGGTGCTCTGAGCTTCAACGTGTGGGGTTTCCTGGCCTGTGGCCTTCCCTCCCTGCTGGCGCCTGCTCCTGTCTTGGTGTTGCGGCTGGGCACGCCGGTGCCCTTGCGTCCGCTCTCTCCTGCCCTCCGGCGTATATTCCTGCCTGGGTTGGTGGGCTCCTTTCCCGGCAGGTTCCCTGTGGGTGTACTTCGTGCTGGTTGTGGTCGGGGGGGGTGGGCCTGTGGCCCCCGGTGTTCCCCCGTCTGAGGATCCTCCACTTTGCGCTTGGCCTCTGCTTGTGTTTGGCTGGGTTGCTCCTTGCATCCTGCATCTGGGTCCTTGTTGCTTCCGGACTCCCTGTTTCTTGGGTTCTCGGGGGGGGGGGGGGGAAGGGGCTGTTGTGCCTTCCCTCTGTTCCGGTGGGTCTTGGCCTTGGTTGGCTGTTGACTCCGGGGCTTTCCTGGTGGGCTTTCTGGCTGGTGTTGCTGCTTGCCTCTTCCCTTTTGCCTGGTGCTGTGTTGTGGTGCGCTGGGTTGGCTGATGGGGTTTGGTTTCCTGTTGTGGTTTCCTTTCCCCTCGTGTCTCTTCTTTGTGGCTTGCGGTCGTTTGCCTCTCACTGCCGCTCCTTTGCCTCCTGTGGTGGCTGGGGGTTGTGGGTCTTCCTTGGCTTCTGCCTGGGTGGTTCCTTGTTTCTTGGGTGCACTGCTTCTGGGCCTCTCCCTGTTTATGGGTTCGGGTTGCCCTGTGCCCTTCTTTCATGCTTTGGGTGCCGCTCCCGATGTCCTCCTCGCCGTGCCTTATCTTGGGCTTGGCCAGTGGTTTTGTTGGTGGGACTGCCGGTTGTGGTCTAGCCTCCCGTAGTGTGTGGGCCATGTTGCTACGTCCCCGCTCCTCTTTTCGGCCTTGTGCTGGTGGTTGGCTTTGCCTGGGTCCTGGGGCTCTGGTTTTCCCCTTGTGGGTCTTTTCCTTGGGCTTGGGGGTTTCTCGCTCCCGTACGGCCTGCTTTCGGCCTGTGGTGTCTCTGGTCGTTGCTCTTGCTGGCTCTGCGTGCTTTGTTCTTCCCTTTTTGGGTGTGTGCCCGCTCCCCCTGGGGGTTGTGCGCCTTTGGTTTCTCGGGGCTCCTCTCCTTTGGTTTGGGGGTGCCGGGGGTGTTCCGGGGTGCTGATGTGTTTCCTCCCTCCGGTCCTTGTTTTTGGGCCTGCCTTTGCGGGTTCCCTGCCTGGGTCCCTGCCTGTGTTCTTCCCTGGCCGCTCGTTCTCTGGTGCTTTGGGCCTCTTTTTGGCCTCTTGCTGGCCGGTGGTTCTGGCCCTGTTGGTCTGGGTGCCGGGTTGGTCCTGTGTTCTTTCCTGAGCTGCTCCTTTGCGCCTGGCTGGTGTGCTGTGACCTCTGTGTTGGTTGCCAGTTGTGGCTTGCCGGTCTCCCTCTCTGTTCCCCGGCTGCTTCTCCTCTCTTGGTGGCTTGGCTTGCTTTGGTGCCGGTCCCTGGTCCCTGGTCCCTTCTTGTTTGGGGTTTTTGGGTTTGGGTCGGTTGACCCTTTGCCTCTCCTTTCGGGTTCTGCTGCTCCGATTTGGGGCCTCCGGGCTGGCTGGCTTGTCCGTTGTCCGGTTGGCTTCTTGGGTCTTCTGGGCTGCCTGCGTTGTTGGGCTGTTGGCCTCCTTGTTGGTCGTTCCTGTTTCGCCCTTTTTGGGGTACGCCTTAGGAGGTTCCTTGGTGTCCTCCTGACCTATGGGTCGGCTCTTGGTTGGTGGGGGTTTCTCCTTTCCGGTTCTGGGGTTTATTTCCCCGATTCTGTGTTGGGCCCTTGGTTGTTCTCTCCTGGCTGTTCGCTGACCGTGTGTGGAGTCTGCTTTGGGTGGCGCTTGTTGCTCTCCCTGGCCTTACTTAGGTGGGTTCCTGGGTTCGTGTCCCTGTGTCTCCTGCCTTTGGTTGCCTCGGTCCTGGCCTTTTGACTGGTTCCTGTGACCGGGTTTTTTTTCTCCCGACGTGGCGGCCTTGGCTGCGGCCTTCCGGTGTCTCTGCTGGGGTTGACGGCTTGTCTTCCTGCCTTTTGGCCTGGGCCTTCTGTCCTTTCCTCTTCGGTCTTTGTGGCTCTGCGGGTGTCTTCCCCTGATGTGTTGGGGTTGGTCCTGTGAATGGTCGCGCTCGGTGTTTTCCGAGTTTGACGTGCCTCTTCGTTCTCCTCTTCATTCCCCTCGCCTCTTGGTGTGGTGTTTGTGGATTGGTCCGGCTGTGGGTCGCCTTCTTCTCTGTTCTGGGGGGTTCGCTCTCTGGCTTGCCCTACTATGTTCCTTCCTGGGTCTTTGGCGTGTCTCCCTGTGCGTCATGCTCTCGGGTGCTCTGCGTTGGGCCTGGTTGTGCTGTTTTGTCCCATTTGCTGCAGCTGCTTGGTGCTGCCTGGGGCTGTGGGCTTCTCCCTTGGTGGTTTTTCTCCCGGGTTGTTTGTCCTTCCTGGTTGGATTGCTCCTTTGGGGCGCTTCCGCTTCTCCGGGGTTCCCTTTCCCTGGTGGTTAGGGGTGGTGGTTTCTCTTTCTGCCCCTCTGGGGGTTTCCTTGGGTCTTGCTTCTGAGTGCGGGGCCTCCTTCGGGCTTTCCTGGGGGGTCTTGTGTTCGTTTGCGGTCCTTTCTTGCTAGTCCCCTGCTTCTTTTGGGGTCTGGGTTCTTTTCGGCTTGGTTGGAGGCATGGCTGGTTGTGTTCTCCTGCCTGCTTTTCTTGTGGGCTCCCTATTGCTTCTGTTGGGGTCCGTTTTTCTCGGTCTGGTGACCCTGGCTTTGGTGGGGTTCCGGTAGGCCGGGTTCTCTGCTTTGGTATTCTCCACTTTGTAAGGAATGGGACGAGGACGGAGGGACCTGGGGGTAATGTCCTATTACTTACCGGTAATCTTCATTACTCCTGGTCCCGTAGTCCTCGTCCCATTCCTTACTTCCCTCCCTCCCTCCCTGGCGGCCGGCCTTCCGGTTGTTGGCTTGGTATTTTCAGGCTGCATGCTGGGCTGGTACCGCTTATGTACTCCCAGCGGGAGGGAGTGGGTTAGGTATCCCAGCATGCTCCTGTTCTTTTTTTCTGTCGCGGAGATAGTAATCTCCACTTTGTAAGGAATGGGACGAGGACTACGGGACCAGGAGTAATGAAGATTACCGGTAAGTAATAGGACAACAGTAGCTCCTCCACACAACACGGGCACTGTTGCAAAAACAGTAATACCGGCACTCTACACCACTCAGAACTCCATCCAGTGGCAATAGATTACGCTGCAAATCGCTCTCAGGCGTACTTAGAGAGCTCCTGCGTCGTTAAGGAAGCGTTTGCGGCTCCCAGACCGCACCAGGTGATGGCCTCACAGCTCCTGCCAGATTGCAAATTGAGCCACGGTTTCAGGCGTGCTCAGCAGGTAGCCTGCGGCTCCTACCGCGTCAGACAAACATTCACGGCTCCCGCCGCGGCACAGAGAGGCCGGTAGCCTCAGAAAATTGTGGCCCGGTTGGGGGACCAAGTGGGGGCCAGACCAGTCTGCAGTTTTCCGGTGGTGCTTCCAGCTGCAGCGGTACCGGTGGCATTTTTCTACAGCGCTCGGCGCACAGCGCCCAAAACACTAACGGCCTCTCGCAGCCCGCTCTCAGCCTGCTCACTCTCCCCTCTCAGCTCCGTTCCTTGCTCCTTGCAAAACGTGGCTTGAAACAATTACATTTCATCCAGATAGTGACTTCGATCATGAAGGTGGTGAACTTGTTCCTTGGGCTGGGTCTTTTGTCTGAGAGGGATAAGATAAGTTGGATGTCAGTGGTGTGCAAAAGGATGTTAATGTTGTGGGCACAGACCAAGTTGGCCAGTGGAAGGCCTGTGGGTCGACGCTTGAGGTACTCCACAGATCAGTTTTCCATGCTTCTGCGGTGTTTGGTACTGGGTTGACTGTCTGTATTCTTTCTGTCAAGAAGGAGCAGATCCAGCGGAGGGCAGGTTCTTGAATGTCATTCTCATGTAGACCTCTGATGAGGCTAGGGTGAGATACTGTGCCAAAAGCTACCAATACTTCTAGTAGGATGAAGGCTGATGTCTCTACTTTATTCAGATTTGTGGATTTAGTATGCTGCGGCGATGATGACTGTCCCTGCACAGTGGTTGAGTGTGAAACTGGTGAGTGTATAATGACAGCCTACTTGGCAGTCCCTCTGTCAGGGGGTTGAAGGCATATACTGCATCTCTATGGCGGAACGGTTGGCTGTCCGTCAAATATAAATGAGAACCATAGTTTAAACACACAAGGGAGACAAAAAAAATCCAAAAGGAGAACATGTGAAGCAAAGGCATTTGCAAAGTAAAGTATTGATCCACCAAGCTTAGTAAAGAAGTGCATTTCTTTTTAGGCGGATGTGCACAAGTGATGAGGCTATATGGCAGCCACACACAGTGTAAGAGAGTCACTGGCTTTAGAAGGTTGACCCTTTGACCCATGCTTTGACTCTGGCTATATGCTATGGGGGGAGGAAACAAAATGTTAATGACAGTCAAACAGGCCAGTGGAGGAAGAGGACTGGACCAAGGCTCGCCTATGTAAGTACATATGTATCTATTTAAAAAAAAATTCATTTAATGAGGGAACACGTTTTTGTCAGTTAATGAAGAGAGTTGAAGCTGTCAATGGCAAGAGAGTGATGTGAATGGGGAAACGACAAGTGCACTGAGATGGTGGATGCCAGGTTTGCGTTTCTACCACTGCTATGGAGAAAATGAGTTTAAACAAGGCAGCGCCCCACTTTTAAGAGAGTTATATTAGTGGGAGGGTGGGGGCAAGCAGACACTGGCAGCATCACAGGCACATACACTCACGAGAGACACACAGGAAAGCAGTCCTATTCACCCACATAACAAGCTAAATTATTGGCTTGCACATAGGGAAATTCAGCATTTGTTTGGAGCCTGTGTCAGTGCAGATCTGCTGGCCTATTGTTTTTTCATTAGCTGAGGGTCATGCGGTTGGGGAACAGTCCAGAGTGGCGTAGTAGCCTACTGCCTACCAAAGCACGCATATGTATTTAATCTTTTTTTTAATGTTTTTTTTCCCTTAAGCTGCCGCAGCGCCAGCAAAATCACTCCCTACAGTTGGTAAATCCAAGCTTCAACATTTTCTTTGTTGAACTCTTTAACTAGATCTCAGCTCTACCGGTTTCTGAGGTCACACTCAGTGGTTCATTTAGAAAGGAAGGCCTGTGTGAGATTTTTAGAGAAATCAAGTATTTTTAAGGCATGACTACATTGTGGAAAAGATGATAGTCACACAGTGAAGAAGAGGTGTAAGTTGACAACATATTGAATTATTTACAGTGCAGTCAAATTTTTAGACGAAGAAGTTTCTTGTTCAGCTTTTCTATTATAACTTTTGGCAAACCCTCTAATGGTGGCCTTACCTGGTGCCCAGAGGATGCTTGGAGAGTCAACTGTGCCCTTATTGAGTGTAAAGTTGTGATCTAATTTTGTGGAGAGTTCTGCACTGTTGGAGGTGCCAGGCGTTGAAGCACCAGCTCGATTGCATGACTCCACTGCCATACCCTAGCTCCACAGTCACTGGGGAGTGGTCTGATATGCCCCTGGGGTGTATGTCAGCCGAGGTGGCTTGCAGCATGTAGGTCGCTGAAAGGAGTATGAGGTCTATACGTGAGAGCGATTTGTGCGATGCTGATGTGTGGGTGCACTCTCAACGAGAGGGATGCCAGGTTCTCAAGCTGAGCTGTCACTAAAGCCCAGGGCGTGCATCCAATCCTTTAATTTATAGCCCTGTGTCAGGAGGTCTGTCATCAGAGTGCCCAAGGCATCTAAATCATTCCTCTGGGGGGCGTTAAAGTCACCCCCAGTCTCGGTTGTACCTTTTACCTTCTTGGAGATAACTTGAGTCAAAGCGGCTAGGGTCCCTGTTTCCAGGTGTGTTGGGATGTACACGCTGAGGAAAGTAGTGTTTCCCTTCCAGAAGACCCTTCACCCCTATGTATCTGCCCAAGAGATTGGCAATTGTGGCTGTCATCAAGAGGGGCAGGCTTATATGAAAGGATCACCACCCTCTGGGAGCCTCGGGCAGCTATACCCTGTCGTAACCATAGTGTCGGAGGAAAGGGCAATGTGACCTTATCAGGTGGGTTTCTTGAACCATCAGGAGAAGGAGCAGATGGTGTTTGGCATACTGAAGGACTGCCATTCTTTTAATGCGGTCCAGGAGACTGTTCATGTTCCATGACATAATAAGAAGTCTCATCTCTTAGGTAGGTGTGGATGGAAGTGTTGATAAAGTGTATGTGCAGTGGGGGACCATGCAGGGGTATCTGGATCCCATCTGGATTAGTCAAAAGTATTGCAGCCCCAGTCTCCTGGTGGTATTTTGGGCTCGTTTCTGAGCATGGGTGGTGCTAAGTAACAATAAACCAGGAACAATGCCCTGTTTCCCCCAACTCCCACCTCCCCGTACTTCCCTCCCATAAGCAGCTGTCACCCTACCATTTCCCCTGCATAAAAAAAGCAGTCAAACTGTTGGTGGGCGTATGAAGTGGGCCTCTTCCGATGATACAGATCATCAGCACTTGGGACATGTAAAAGCATAGTCATTGCCTGTTGCCTCAGGCCAGTGTCTCCCCTTCTGAGGCATTGCTCCCCTGCATCCAGTTTGGGAGCGGAGGTATGTTCTCACCTCATAGGGGGTCCCCCCTGGAGGGCAGTGTGCGTCCGTCTACTCCCAGTGTCAGATTCAGAGGATCTTGAGCATCTCTGTTGAGGGTGCAGTTTCCCAGGGTGCGTGGTGTCTGGCCCATGTCGTCCCTAGCCGTGCGGCCCAGGCCATTCAGGTGCTCAGCTGTATCCTGCTGAGGTGGTGATTTCAGTAGTTTAAGAACTCGTTGTTCCGTTGCCCACTCCCATGTCGCTTCTGGGGTATCAAAAAATTTAAGCTGTCCCATAAGATCACTTTGTCGTGCAGGGTAGATTAACATGTAGTGGATATTTAATGTTCAGAGTTTTTGCTTAATCTTGTCAAATAATTTCCTATGCAGCTGGGTTGGGCAGGAGTAGGAGAAGATCATGAAATGGGAGAATTGAAAATTCAAGGGCCCCGCTTTGAGAGCCTCTCACAGGATAGCGTCTCTGACACCGTAGTTAAGCGGCTGGGCGTTCATTGGATGTGGGAGCCCCCAGAGGGGTACCGGGGGACCAGAGAGTGGTGTGCTCGCTCCAGTACAAACCATGGCAACAGTGCTCTCTTGGGTACCCATGGTTTCAGCCAGGACACAAGGAGCATTGTAGGGGTCTGGGATTCCACCCCCTCAGCTGACACCACAAAGCAAAGATTATTTCATCTTGATCTGTTTTCGGCATCATCTATTCACTGTTCGAGAGTGGCTGTTAAGAAGAATGTCTTTGCCATGTTGGCCTTGAGGGTGGTGACATGAACTTCAACTGCAGAGATCCGGTCCTCTGCTGCGGTCACTCTGGATGCCATGTTGCGGAGGTCTTGTCTGAGAAGCACCACGTCAGCCCCCAACCTCAACAACCTTATACTCGACTGCCTCTCTGGATAGTTGGATGGCTGAAAGGATAACATCTGTATTCGCAGGGGCCATCATCGTAGCTGGCTCTTGATGCCAGCCAGGGTGGCAAATCGGTTGAATTTGGATTGGGTGTGAGATGCAGTTGCCTTGGTTTCCTCATGTCTGAGTGTTGAGAAAAAACAAAGAGGGGGTCCCCAGTATGGGGGTAAAGGCATCACTCCAGAAGGATAATAGGTGTTAGCTAGTTGAAGGGAATGGCTATGGTCAAAAGCCTTAGAGGGGTATTGTGACAGTCCCATCCATCTTCACACCAATGGCTCTAAAGCCAGAGGCTGCTTCAATTCATCCTGCTTGCACCGGGAGATAGCCATGGGTAGCACGTGCAGCTTGTCAGCACCTCTTGATGATTGCTTTTGTGGTCTACTCCCGTCCTGCAACCGATGATTGTGGCCGGTGCAGCCTGGCTGGTTGTTATATGGTCTTGAATCCCACACCAACCCACTTACTCCCAGCTCATGCAGCAGAGGCCCTGTCCCAGTTTGTAGGCCTTCCTAGGTATGGGCGCCAAAGGTTTGGTCCTCTTAAGAAGGCAGGGCATCAAGCTCTTCTGTCATCCCGTTCGTCGATCAACAGGAGGGGAAGAGGGAAGGAGGGAGAGCCCCACTTTATCAAGGGTTGATGGTATTTCCCAGGGGCCCAGGCCTACAAATCACACTTGTCCCAGCCCAGATCTCTTCAGGCAAGGCCCATGTGGTCAGCTGGAGGGGGCCCAGCACCAGATGGGTCACGTAGGTGACAGCACGCAGGTAGCCAGGACAGATCGGGGCCTCCCGTGCTGCAGAGGTCGCATTGTTTACTTCACTCCTCCCCTGGTGGGGGAAGGCGCATCCCTCTCACTTACAGTGCAGCCACCAGAGCAGTCAGCACACCGGTGGGTTCGCAGCTCAGGCAGGCACCTCCGTGTCCCAGAAAGCGAGATCACAACTCTGATGTGGGGACCAGGATATCGAGGATGCACACAGGCAGGAAAAGTACCGTCAGTGGCCCCCAGTCTAAGCCGCTTCAGCCAGGGCCCTGCGCATTCAGGTAGAGGGGGCCTTGGTGACCGGACAGGTCTCATAGGGGATGGCGGAGGTGAGGCTCAGGGCAGACTGGGGTCCCCGACTCCGTCTGTGCCACGGCTTCAACTTCGTCCATCTCTCAGAAGAGGGAGGCAAATCTCTTCTGCCTGGAGCTGGAGGAGTCGGCGTATTGGTGGCGCACGACCCAAGCAGGCCTCCTCATGTCTCGGGAGGCAGGAGCGTGTTTCCAGTGTGGCACCTTAAGGTCGGGGACATAGGCAATGCACAGAGGTCTTCAGCCTCTCTGGAGGGATGTCGTCAGTGGGTCCGGAGCACAGATGTTAAAGGTTGGCAAAGGAGGTCGATGAGCACAGCTAATGTGCGTCCGCCATCTTGGATGATTAGGCCACGCCCCTCCTCCTCTGGACATCTTAGCTGCCTTTGGAGACACATGGATGGCGCTTGATAGAAAGATGGACAAGTCACAAATGAGATGAATTTGTTGAGAATGGATATGAGAAAAGTTGTTGATTGAGGAAGAGAAGTCGAGGGTCAGACTGAAACACTGCAATAAGAGGTTGACTTGGAACAACTGTTATGGAGAAGTGCCTAGAAGACATGGTAGGGAGATCAAGGGGCAATAGTTTTCAGTTCACTGGTTTTCCAGAAAGAGTAGAGGGCCCCTCAGCTGAGTTGTTCTTAGAAAATTGGAGCATGCTGCGGTCTCCTAGGCTCTCTAGATTCCTTTTGATTGAGAGTGCCCTTAGGTCACTGCTGATGCCCCACCCTCCCCAACCTGGGCCCATCTGAAGCCCTTGATTTCAAAACTCTTCAATTATAGAGACTGGGACTCTATTTTACAACATGTTTGAAAAGGGTGGGTGGCGCTATGAATTGAAAATGCAGCAATACATAATTCGCCAGACTATACCAAAAGGGTCTAAATCAAGAGGAGTATGTTCCTTGCTGTAAAAAGTAGGCTGAGAGAACTTAACTTTCAGTACAGCTTAAAATAACCAGTGAAGCTCCAAGTGCAGCGCGAGGATAGGGCCCCCTTCTTCACTGTGCCCGAGGATGCGTGGGAGTGGCTGGACTGTATTGCGGGAACAACTGAGAAAACTGCATTGAGATCCCCACAATCTTTGGTGAGGATGTACAATAAAGGTCGAGGATCATCGAAAGCGTGGTTTAGCTGGATAACTCCAGGCCTAGTCACAGTGCAGGCGTATGGCAACCTTAGAGGGATTATTAGGGACTCAGAGGAGAACAGCCCTCTCCCAGGAGAGCAGACAGGCTAGGGAGCTCAGCACACTGATTGCTCCTGATAAAGAATCCTGATGAGGCAGCGTGCCAATTAGACATTCATTTAAGGACATTAGACATTAATTAAAGTAAGTACATACAGTATATGGCTAGTTGGCGAGGGTAAGGAACACATTGGGCCACAACTCAGAGACACACTTGGGGGGGGGGGGGGACGGGGTCGGAAATTGTGAGACGGTTGGAGGGTGCTGGTGTGGGACATTAAAAGATCCAGGGTTAATATTGACAAAACTTTAAATTCTATAGGACTGGCAAGAAGCACACATAATGGGCAGAGGACTGAGTGAAGCAAAACCTGGATTGGCACACCCCAACTCACTGCATAGGCTGCCTGGAGGGATAGGCGCAGATGGGGGGTGCTATCCTGTGGTACAACCAAATAGTCTGTTGTTGCTCTTCCCTTCTTGGGAGGGCTCAGTTCAGTTGTTAAGGGGGGCGACATTACTGATATCCCTGTTCTGTGTCCGGCTGGGGAGATAGAAAGGGGTAAATAACACTACTTGGGGTGGGTATAGGGAATTCGTTTTTGTTAGTTTGATGTCCACAGTCAGACTGCATGGATTACTGATTATGACAAGCCGACAGAGGGTGCTAGAATTTAGTGGTCGACAGAAACTCTGACGTCATGGCGCGCATATATTTTTATTGCCTGGATTATGCGTGGCTTAAGCAATTACTCTAAGTGCTGCAGGCTATATTCTTATATCAAGCATTATGGAGTTGGCATAGCGTTGCTACAGGAGACACACTTAAGTGGGAGGGATGTCCACAAGGAACCTAAGAAATAGAGATGACAACTATACGCAACCACTAGATGAACGCGAGCTGTTTTGTTCTGGGTGACACCTGGTGATCATTTCTTCAGAAAGATCTGATGGTAGATGAAGAAGGTAAATACTTAAAAGTGACCTCACATTACTTATTTGTGGTAAATGTGTATGCCCCTAACCGGGATGAGGAGTTTTTTTTTCCTTGACATAGTGTGAAAGCTCTCCCCCTATATTGCTGCAGACATAATCTGGGCGGGTGACTTTAATTATATAATAAACAAGAAACTGGATAGACATCCACCTAAACAAGTGGTCAAGACACACATGACCGGTTCCTTGGTGAGGGCAATGCTGGACTGGGTTTGGTGGACCTTTGGAGGTTGCTGCATCCGACAGCCAAAGCATACACCTGTTATTTACCGGCTACGGGTACACACAGTAGACTGGACTACATTCTGGTCCAGGACCGTCATGTTTGTATGAGGGCTTGGCATACTTAGCTTGATATCTATTGGATCACTCCCCATTAATACCGAGCCTTGTAACGGGCGGGTTTAGCCCAGGATACCACTGTTGTGCCTTCTCACAGAGGCTCTGGCAGATGTCGCATTCTCAGAGGGGTTTGCGGAGTTAATCCATGAGTATTTTAAAATAAACAAGGATATGGTTAGCTGGAGGGCAATGGAATAAAAGGCCATGAATGTGGTAGTACGAGGTGAATGTAAGTCCCGAATCAGTGGGGTAACCAAGCAATTGGAAAAATCTTTGGGCACACAAGAGATTAGACTAAAAACCCTGGAGGCACAGCCAGGATCAAGGGAGCCGAATTAGGTTGTAGCAGGTTTCGCGTCTTGACGAAAGTGTGACTATAGACGGTACCCCTCCCGGACCCTGAATCCCCTGCCTAACACTCCAATTCAGTGTTTTTACAGTGGGTTCATAAGTATACAGACACCACTGAGCACCTACAACACACCTTAGCGTGTGTGTTGTATATTCATCTTTCACGTGGCACGATTGTTGCCACTCACGCACTTTTCACCCGGTCCTGACAAAAGCCCATTCATTTTTAGGTCTCGCTGAGTCAGCGCACATGCGCAGCTCGGAGAGACATTTAGGTGCCAATTCGGATCCTGGAGAAACCGGGTACGAACCGTCGGTCGGAGGGTTTTCTCCGTCCGACTCGTACCCGGTTGCAAAACTTTACAAACATGCAAGTACGATTCGCACGGAAACACTATTTCCGTACGATTCGTACAAAACACCAACCGAGGAAAATAAACATACAAATGACATCCGGAAAAGCGCCGACGTGACGTCGGGACGCATGCAGCCTGCGTTCCACGAACCAGGAAGTACGATTCGCACCGACGTCATCCCGCACGGAGAATATTTTCCGGCAGCCAAAAACTGCCGGGAAATCAGGACGACGCGCACAAGGAGCACCTGTACGCGACGGACAGACATGGACCTGAACCTACGTGTCATCCCGGCCCTCATAGCAGTCGACCTCCTCTACAGGTACCGATGCAGACGCCGCAGAAGGTCAGAACAACACCCAGGGGCAAAGGGGGGGGCAGGGGCAGGACACAAATCCCCCACCCAAGTCACACAGCACACATGCCCTGGACATACCTGACCTCCAGGCCCTGGTCACTTCGAGGGAGTGGGGGCGTGTCCAGCAACGCCAGCGTCCGCCACAACGGAAGTGGGCGACGACGCGAACCGGCAACACAACAATACAGGTACGTACCGTACCCACGCCCACACCCACGTCACCCCAAAAATGGCGGTACGGCCCGTACCCATGTGCCAAAGGCCTGGGTACGGGCCGCACAAGCATTCCACAGCGTGGGCACGGGTACGTACGGACCGTACCCTCACCCGCGTATGTATGGAGCGTACCCCCACCCCAACATTGTATGTACGGACCGTACCCCCACCCCAACAGTGTATGTACGGACCGTACCCCCACCCGTGTATGTATGGAGCGTACCCCCCCCAACAGTGTATGTACGGACCGTACCCCCACCCGTGTATGTATGGAGCGTACCCCTACCCCAACAGTGTATGTACGGACCATACCCTCACCCGCGTATGTATGGAGCGTACCCCCACCCCAACAGTGTATGTACGGACCGTACCCCCACCCGCGTATGTATGGAGCGTACCCCCACCCCAACAGTGTATGTACGGACCGTACTCCCACCGGTGTATGTATGGAGCATACCCCCACCCCAACAGTGTATGTACGGACCGTACCCTCACCCGCGTATGTATGGAGCGTACCCCCACCCCAACAGTGTATGTACGGACCGTACCCCCACCCGCGTATGTATGGAGTGTACCCCCACCCCAACAGTGTATGTACGGACCGTACCCCCACCCGTGTATGTATGGAGCATACCCCCACCCCAACAGTGTATGTACGGACCGTACCCTCACCCGCGTATGTATGGAGCGTACCCGCACCCCAACAGTGTATGTACGGACCGTACCCCCACCCGCGTATGTATGGAGCGTACCCCCACCCCAACAGTGTATGTACGGACCGTACCCCCACCCGTGTATGTATGGGGCGTACCCCCACCCCAACAGTGTATGTACGGACTGTACCCTCACCCGCGTATGTATGGAGCGTACCCCCACCCCAACAGTGTATGTACGGACCGTACCCTCACCCGCGTATGTATGGAGCGTACCCCCACCCCAACAGTGTATGTACGGACCGTACCCCCACCCGTGTATGTACGGAGCGTACCCCCACCCCAACAGTGTATGTACGGACCGTACCCCCACCCATGTATGTATGGAGCGTACCCCCACCCCAACAGTGTATGTACGGACCGTACCCTCACCCGCATATGTATGGAGCGTACCCCCACCCCAACAGTGTATGTACGGACCGTACCCCCACCCGCGTATGTATGGAGCGTACCCCCACCCCAACAGTGTATGTACGGACCGTACCCCCACCCGTGTATGTATGGAGCGTACCCCCACCCCAACAGTGTATGTACGGACCGTACCCTCACCCGCGTATGTATGGAGCGTATCCCCACCCCAACAGTGTATGTATGGACCGTACCCCCACCCGCGTATGTATGGAGCGTACCCCCACCCCAACAGTGTATGTACAGACCGTACCCCCACCCGTGTATGTATGGAGCGTACCCCCAGCCCAACAGTGTATGTACGGACCGTACCCTCACCCGCGTATGTATGGAGCGTACCCCCACCCCAACAGTGTATGTACGGACCGTACCCCCACATGCGTATGTATGGAGCGTACCCCCACCCCAACAGTGTATGTACGGACCGTACCCCCACCCGCGTATGTATGGAGCGTACCCCCACCCCAACAGTGTATGTACGGACCGTACCCTCACCCGCGTATGTATGGAGCGTACCCCCACCCCAACAGTGTATGTACGGACCGTACCCCCACCCGCGTATGTATGGAGCATACCCCCACCCCAACAGTGTATGTACGGACCGTACCCCCACCCGTGTATGTATGGAGCGTACCCCCACCCCAACAGTGTATGTACGGACCGCACCCTCACCCGCGTATGTATGGAGCGTACCCCCACCCCAACAGTGTATGTACGGACCGTACCCACACCCGTGTATGTATGGAGCGTACATGGCCAGACGCAGGAGGGGTGAGTGCAGAGTCCTCCCAGCAGTGCCCAGACACAGGGGGGGGGTGTGCAGAGTCCTCCCAGCAGTGCCCAGACGCAGGAGGGGTGGGTGCCTATCACTCCCAGCAGTGCCCAGACACAGGGGGGGTGTGTACAGAGTCCTCCCAGCAGTGCCCAGACGCAGGAGGGGTGGGTGCCTATCACTCCAAGCAGTGCCCAGACACAGGAGGGGTGTGTGCAGAGTCCTCCCAGCAGTGCCCAGACACAGGAGGGGTGTGTGCAGAGTCCTCCCAGCAGTGCCCAGACACAGGAGGGGTGTGTGCAGAGTCCTCCCAGCAGTGCCCAGACACAGGAGGGGTGGGTGCCTATCACTCCCAGCAGTGCCCAGACACAGGAGGGGTGGGTGCAGAGTCCTCCCAGCAGTGCCCAGACACAGGAGGGGTGTGGGCAGAGTCCTCCCAGCAGTGCCCAGACACAGGATGGGTGTGTGCAGAGTCCTCCCAGCAGTGCCCAGACACAGGAGGGGTGGGTGCCTATCACTCCCAGCAGTGCCCAGACACAGGAGGGGTGTGTGCAGAGTCCTCCCAGCAGTGCCCAGACACAGGAGGGGTGTGTGCAGAGTCCTCCCAGCAGTGCCCAGACACAGGAGGGGTGGGTGCCTATCACTCCCAGCAGTGCCCAGACACAAGAGGGGTGGGTGTAGAGTCCTCCCAGCAGTGCCCAGACACAGGAGGGGTGGGTGCCTATCACTCCCAGCAGTGCCCAGACACAGGAGGGGTGGGTGCAGAGTCCTCCCAGCAGTGCCCAGACACAGGAGGGGTGTGTGCAGAGTCCTCCTAGCAGTGCCCAGACACAGGAGGGGTGTGTGCAGAGTCCTCCCAGCAGTGCCCAGACACAGGAGGGGTGGGTGCCTATCACTCCCAGCAGTGCCCAGACACAGGAGGAGTGTGTGCAGAGTCCTCCCATCAGTGCCCAGACACAGGAGGGGTGGGTGTAGAGTCCTCCCAGCAGTGCCCATGGAACGCAAAGGGTGGAGTACCCACAGATACAATGCCCACAAATGTCAGTCAGGTGCACAAAGACCCTGCAGTACATGTACCACATGTGTGCGAGGCTGGGAGTACACACATGCATAGCGCCTAAAAGAGAACATGTCCACATGAAGTCATGTCAACAGTCTACATACACAAGTACACTGACCACCAAGGATGCCACGAATGATGCAGGTGGAGACATCGCTCAGCATGCATGTGCAAAGTTGAAGGAGTCCGTCACACACCCAGCTGATGTAGACACAGCTCAGCACCACATATTGGAAACACCCTGCAGGGAAGATGTCAGGTTACACAGAGGAAGTAACACACCTTGGGACGATGTCACCATGCAGTAACTGCTTACATGAACAAAGTAATTTAGCCAACAGCTTGTGATGGCACACAGATACCAGGGTCCACCCTATGACCAGCACAAGACTACATTTCCCACACACCCAACACATTATCACCACCCAAAATCATGGAGCAGGTCCACCAACAGCAATACCAGATGAACAGTAGTGTTCCATGGAAAAAACAAATTGCTTTATTCAGCAGGATGTAAGTAATAATCATCATAAATGTCAATATATACAAGGCCCACAGGGCAGTCCATGACTCAAATCCGGATGGGGGACACTGTGGTACGTGTGTCCCCTAGCTTGCCTGCACAGTCAGACTCCTTTGTCTTCCACAGGGGGGGGGGGGCATCATGTTGGGGGGAAGGACCAGGCACCGCAGGGACAGGAGGGGCAAGGGTAGGTGTTGTGGGTGCAGGGACAGACGACTCCAACACAGGGGGTGGGGCAGCGCCAAAGGTGGATTGGAGCACGGCGCTGCACACTACTGCCAGGTCGCCCAGCGTCTCCCCTGCACCCGAAGGAACCAAAGGCCCCAAGGAGGGGGGGGTTCACAGGGATGGGTCGCAGCGCTACCCGGGGAGGGTGTGGACAGGGGGGGGACTCAACCACCCTGACCGGGGACTCCTTTGACCGCTTGCGGGGTGGTGTCACTGTGGGGCTCAGGGACAGAGCGGCCATGAAGGAGTCCTTGCTGGATTTGTGGCCAGGAGAGCAGAGGGGAGTGGATTTGGAGGGAGTGGATTTTGCAGAATGCGGACTCCCACTCTGGCTGCGTGTCTTACGTTTGCCCCCCGACCCAGTGGGTGTGCCTACTTCACCCTGTGTGTGCGTGCCAGGAGGTGTGCGCTTGTCCTTCCCTGCTGGTGTGGTGCCTGTGTCTGGTGGGGTGTGTGCATGCTGACGTCTGGGTGTATGTGGGACAGGCATGGGAGTGGGAAGTGTGGATGGGGCATGGGTAGGGGGTGGGAGGAAGTGCTGCAGGAGACCCACTGCTGCAGTCAGTGTCGAGTCAAAAGACCGCAGCAAGTTGCGTTGGTCAGCCTGCGATGCTGAAATGCCCTCCAAGTATGCCTCCATGTTGTTGAGCACTCGGCTGTGGCCATGGAGGACATTAAGCATCGCAGCCTGACCAACCTGCAACTGCCGCAGGATGTCCACAGACTCGGCATTGGCGGCAGCAGTGGAGACAGGGGCAGGGGGTGCGGTGCCTGGCAGGAAGGAGACACGTGGTGACCTAGCACGCCGGGAAGGGACACGAGCAAGTGGGAGGCCGGTGATGGCAATGGAGGGGGTGGGGAGAGATGTTGTGCTGCTGTCAGCTGTTGGAGCAGCCTCCGCCCCCTCGGAGAGCTCAGCCTCGGACCCGTCAGCTTCATATTCTGTGGTGGCAGTGGACAGGTCCTCCGGCTCACTCCCCTCGGCCTCAGTTCCACTCGATGTGCCAGCTAAGATGTCACTGCTGGCACTGGTGCTCGGTCCCTCCGCACGGTCCGTGCCAGTGTCTCCATCCGTGTCCCCCGACGATGCTGTGGGCAAGGTGAACAAACAGGAATTAATCAGACACCTGTATACATATGTCACATGAGTCAAATCTACATAGGTTACAGTGCATAGCCTGAAAAGAAAGATGAGTAACATCTACAATACAAGGTACATATATAGGCCCTGCAACACACAGTTGGTTCACCCACCATGCCACTGAGAAACTATGGAGAGCATAACACATTTGCAAATGACATGATATGTATTTGGACAGAGGAGCCAGGCTCTGGGGACAATCCAGCACTCCATCTGCACCACACAGCGTTGCCGTAACTAGGGATGAGCAGGGACCATCTCCATGAACTTGAGGCACATGCTGCAAAGGTAATACTTAAAGACATGCCCAACATGAATGGATCACTGCACCTTGAGTGTATGTCCAGACAAACATCACACACTGGCCAGACCGAGCAATGAGATATCAGGTGTCGACATGTAGGCCTTGCCCGCACCAACCACCCCCTACATGAGACAATTTGATGAGACACAGGAAGCACTTGCATCTCTTAGTCTGGGAGAAATACACATGGGCTGCCAGAAACTCATATTGGACCCAAAATACCCCATGTGCGCCTGTACAACGATCTCATTTATAAATGGCCATCATCAGATAATTGTAACAAGACACACAGGCACTGGCCACCGTGAGCATGAACGAGGAAAATTAGGTCAGGCTGTACAGTGGACACTTGTAGAACACTTTACGTAAATATACATGGTGCCAGGGGACAATGGCACAGAGCACATCCTATGCTGTAGACACTGAGAGTGTCCACATATTGTGATGACACACCTGATACCTAGCAAAATATGCCCCAGGGGATAGTAGTGGCCACAATATTCCATAGTCCTGAATGGTAAGGACTGCAACACAGGCCACCATCCCTGCACTCTGCGTATCGCACACTCATGCACATCATGTCACAGGCCACAACATAGGACATGCTTGCTGTAAGGCATTACACTTCAGAGACATACTGCTATGTCTGGACTCAGCATCAGTGCCAATTGACATGGACCCCACAAGTACTGAACTGGACAGGGCACAGGCAAGGTCCCAAAACCTGTTACACACCACCCCCACACATGATGCTGCAAGCATTGGTCACGTGGATAAACTGCCAGCCCAGATGACCTTGTGAAAGAGTGACTACACACAGACCAGGGAACACATGGCAAGGAGGGGAAGGGAGGAAGGACAGCACCGCACATTTAAACACTGGCAGTGTATCCATGCAACTGCGCACTTACAAATGCTGGTGACACACAACAAACACACATGTACCTACCCCCTTCCTGCTGCTGCTTCTCCCGTAAGCGCCTGCCCATGTCAGGAACGACCACCGCCAGCACACGCTTGTGGATGTGGGTCAGACGGCGACGCCCATGGTTCTTAGGGCCCACAGGTGAGTCCCCCAGCAGGACCCGTGCGATCCTCTGCGTCCAGCACCGGATATCCTGCCAGCGTTTTCTCACCTGGGCCAGGCGCCGCTTGCGACCATCCGTCCTCCTCACGGCACTGACGGCGTCCCTCCAGATCTGCTCCTTGGCAGAGGCGCCTACCTGTGGGGTTGAAAAACTGAGACTACATCAATACACCTGCCACATGTCACAGAGACACACATTAGAACAATTTTGCTGGTTTCAACAAGGCATAGTATGCAGCCAAAGCATTGCACCTTTGTCATAGGGACATTTTTCTCTGTGTAAGGGCAAATGCACCACGTGCCATTGAAAGTACACAGGTGGCATGAGGGGTACCACACAATAAATGATCCAGACTCACACTGTGCACCAGAAGGTACACCAGGATTATGTGCAGCACCTCAAAGCAGTCACATGCCACAGGCCACTGACGCTACCTCAGCAGAGTACACAGAGACACACAGGCACAGGACATTCACCTGCCATTGCCAAATGCAGCTACAAACCTCACTCTGCACATGTGCCACTAGACTGGGGGGGCTCACAGGTGTGGGGCTGGCTCTGCACATCAGACACACAGCACTGCTCCCTGCTCACATCAGATGGGCAGGGTATATCCATCCCTCATGCAGCTGGGGTGCTACACTCCACATATGTACCCACCCACATGACAGGGGACTTACACACACACCGATGTCCAGGGTACGAACACATCATGTGGACACTCTCAGCACAGGTACACTGAACAAACACACATCTGTGGGTACAGTCACCTGTCACACTGGGGTGACCACAGAATCACATGAGGACTGTAGAAGCAACATTCCCAGGAGGATTAGACAGGCAGAATGTGGCATGCACCATGCAGTGATTGTCACAGTAAACACAATGCAAGTGAGGACGGCAGACATGCACCACAGCATGCTCTGGCTGGGAGACATTAGGCATTCCCCCCCTGGGACCCACCCTACAGTACAATGCATGTGTGTCACGCCTGGACACAATGCCAGAAGTCACAGTCACAAAAAAGGGCCACAGTCTGTGCTAGTGGACTCAGCACTCACCTGAAACCCTGGTCGGCCATACAGCATGGGGTACTGTGGGAGGATCACATCCAGCAATGCCAAATTCTCCTCCAGGGTGAAAGGCTGGACCCTCTCCACAGACCTTGACATGGTGCCAGGGAATCCCGAGCAGCAGCAGTGTTGTGGAATCAAAAGATGTGCAGGCAAGTGCTCTCTCATGGGACCTGGCTGCCTTATATCTGCCTTGCTGGCCTGTTACATGCACAGGAGTACAGAGTGATTGGTCACTCACATTTGCATCCTATGTTTCCTCCAATCCATTTAAACCTACCCCTGTGAGGAGGTTAGATTTTTTTAGAATTCAGCATGATGTCATTTCAACAACAACTTTGCAACAAAGTAGATTATTTCAAACCGACTTTTGCAGGCCACCTCAACAAATTCAAAGTTTAAACTCGGTCTCCATGGCAACCAGCATGCATCTCTGGCTTCATACTTGTCCCTCATGTGTCCCCTATGTAATTTGGAGATTCACACACAGGTACGGTGCGTTCCGGGTCCCTAGGGCACCCCATATGCATAGCAACGGGCCGTACAGGCGTGTGTACGGTCCGTATCACTATGGGTACGCATACGCGAGCAAACCCATAGTGATACAGACCGTACACACGCGTGTACGCTCACTATCACTATGGGTGTGCTCGCGTATGCGTACCCATAGTGATACGGACCGTACGCACGCGTGTACGCTCACTATCACTATGGGTGTGCTCGCGTATGCGTACCCATAGTGATACGGACCAAACACACGCGTGTACGCTCACTATCACTATGGGTTTGCTCGCGCATGCGTACCCATAGTGATACGGACCGTACACACGCGTGTACGCTCACTATCACTATGGGTAGGCCTACGGCAGCACTCCCATAGTGATAGGGAACGTACACACGCCCTCAGAGCGAATGTACGGTGCCTTTCACACATAACAGTGGTGACAGGCAGCACACAGAAAGGAATAGAGCTGACATACATGTCCATGGATGGACATCAAGGCATTGTCTGTGCAGTACTACATGTGTGGGGCACAGGTGTGAAAGGCTGTGATGTGGCACATTACTCCTGAGTTGTGAAGGCAATAGATGTATGATGAGATGTGTACAGATGTTCTGTGTGATGGTGCACTATGTGCCAGACATGCCCTTCACTCCTTTGACATGTGTGCATGTCGTACAGAACACTTGAGATAAGCGTCACTGGCATGGCACAGTCAACAACACACGCAAGTGTCCCCTGATGCCCGCTACAGGGGTTACCACACCTGACATGTGACTACCCACGTTGCACGATGTGACTATGTCATGTATGTGTGGTGTGTTACCATTAGCTTGATGTTGGTGTTCCCTCAAATGCATCTGCAGTTGCTGCAACCAACATGTGTCTGTGTGTAGATGGCCATGGCACACTGTTACGCACACCAGGCCACATGTGGTATCGGATGTAAGGTGTGTATGTATGCATGGGACACGGAGTAGCGTAACAAGGACCTGTCTGCATACTCTCAATGTATGTGTGATCAGTCATGACATGTACACCTTCATGGCAAGGTGTGTGGGCTGTCCTAGTGTTATGTCATGTGACCTGTGGCTCTAGTGTTCCGCTACCTGTCTCTGCAATCAACATCCTACATCTGCTGATATGTTGATGTATGTCACTCCTGTATTGCGTCTGGCTGTTCACTTACACTGGGACACAGCTAGTCCCATGCCATGGGATGTGGAGGTTCACAATCCCCGTGTGTAGCTGGGTCTTGGTAGGAGTGTCACCTGGCAGCCATACGTGTCCAGGGCATGTAGCACATACCTGCCTCCGTATGTAGCATATGTGTATTGACAGATTAACATGTGCTCAGTACATATAAATTATTGTTGTGGTGCACTCACTCTTCCTTGTCACTTCCAAATTACTGCAGAGCGCCGCCTCTTCCCCAACCAATTCCGGACTTGGCTGGCATGCGGGAGAATGACTGTATACGCTGCTACCGCTTCCCCCAACCATTGATTGAGGAGTTGACGGCAAGGCTGGCACCACACCTGCAACCGCTGCACAGGTATCCTACGACACTGACACCCAAGCTGAAGGTAATGGCAGCCCTACATTTTTTTACCACGGGTACCTTTCAATATACCATAGCTCATGTTGGTGGCATGTCCCAGACCATGTTCAGCCGTGTGCTGCATGATTTTTTAGAGGCCATGTTGCTTCACCTGGATGAGTTTATCCATTTCCCAACTCCTGAACAGTTGACAGGTGTCAAGCGTGGATTCTATGCCCTGGGAGGGATGCCCCATGTCATTGGGTCCATAGATGGTACACATGTGGCTTTGGTACCACCACAGGCACAGGAGGTAGCGTACAGGAATCGCAAGCACTACCACTCCATCAATGCCCTTGTGGTGTGTCTGTCCAACATGGTGATTTCACATGTCTGTGCTCGTTTTCCAGGATCAGCACACGATGCCTACATCATGAGGCGTAGCAGGGTGCCTGAAATGATGACGCAGCTGCGCAACGAACGAGCATGTGTTGTTGGTGGGTACACTCTGTCTGTCCTGTATTTTGCGTAGACTTCCTGCCCGACTGCTTCTCCTGTCCTACTTTTGTCCATGTGGTTTCTATGTAGGGGACGCTGGCTATCCCAACATGCCATGGCTGATCACACCTCTCCGCAACCCCAGCACGCCGGCCCAGCTCCGCTACAACACCGCCCATGGCCGGACAAGGAGAGTGATAGAGAGGACATTTGGCCTCCTGAAGAGCCGATTCAGGTGCCTACACAAGACCGGTGGCGCCCTCCCATATGCCCCGGTGAAGGTCTGCAAAATCTTCATGGTCTGCTGCATGCTGCACAACATGGCAGTTGAGAAAGCTGTGCCACTCATCCTGGATCAAGATGATCAGGACCATCCACCCATGGAGGACGAAGGGCTTGGCAATGGGGCTAGTGATGTGGAGGATGTGGAGCCGCAAGAGGACATCCGGAGTCGGCTCATACGCGACTTCTTTGCTTAGTGGTGGGTACCAGTGTCTGAGTGTGCACGCATTGGTCCTTGTGTGGCATGTGTTGCAATGTGTGTGTCCATCTGCATGTATGCTACGTGAGTCAGAGGTGTGTGTGGATGTGTCACTTGAGTGATGGTGCCAGTGATGAGTGTATTTCCGCAGTCATAATTGTGACCTAGCATGTTGTCATCCTTATATGTGTTGAGTACATGCACATGCAAGTGGATGAGCTTTTTGTGGCTGACTTCTTGTGTGTCTCTCATCCCCAGGTACTTGCGCATGCCGTCTGATGGTTGCATTGTTGTGGCACTGCTATTCCTCATGGACACGTCATCGTGTGCTGACTCAGCGTTACACGCACGGACAAGTTTGGAAGTCTCCTTAGGGTAAGGGATGCATCAGGGGTGTATTGGGTGTGGCAGTTGTTTACGATGTGTGCACACTGCCCCTGTCGATGTTTGGTTCCTCTGCAGACATGTCGCATCACCATGGGACACATGACATGTAGCTGGATTCACCTGAATAGATGGTCAGACTTGTTGACAGTCATCTGTAATGGGATAGTGGATTGTGATGAAGGCATCAATGTGTGTGACATTGCCCTCGGACACATACGGTTTGCATGGCTTGACATGGTGTGGGACTTCCACATCAGAGGATCAATGGAGTATGGCAGCCTCTCCGTGAGCAGCAGGGGGTGTTTAGCTGTTGCCCGACACTTGTGTGCCAGTTCCATGGATATCAAGCATTTGTGGTGCAGAAGGGGGGTGCCAGTGTTGGACCCACATGTTACTCCACATGACCTGTGTATGTGTACTCCTAGTTGCCTCTGCATTCCGGAATACATGACTAATAAAGGTGTCCCTATGCCTCCAAGGTGCCTCTTCTCAGTCAATGCTGGTGTGTTGCCACGGTGCATACGGCATGTCTGGCATGGTTCTCAGTGACAGTGGCTATGTGTCTATGTGTAGAGTAGCAAGATGCAAGCTGTTTGTCTGGGATTAGACTCTGTATTGTGCATGATGTCAATGACTGTGTGGGTATTGTGACATGTGCCATCCCCATGCATCCAACGTTGGCCAGGCCACCATTCTCTGCATCCACCTGACTCAAGCTTGCAGGACATGGTTCTGCCACCTGTCGACACATACCTGGGTGCCCCCCAGGACACTCCACATGATCCCTGACCTCTGCGCATGACTTTTGCTGTACTCAATATGTCTGTCGGCACGGTTGTGCGGCCACGCCCTCAGCTGGTTGGGCCCATCACGGGTGTGTATGGTGCTCCATGTCTGCCTAATACATTGTGACCCATGTGTGTCCTGTGCCAGACTCAGGCCCCAGGGTATGGATGGTTGAAGTCATATGAGAACTCAGGCATGGTTAGACTTTACAAGACTCATGTAATGTAATAATGCAAAATGTAGGCATCATCTCTTGATCGTGTAAGTTTTTATTTGTGTTGGGGTACGTGTTGGGGGGGGGGGTATGACAAGAGGGGCTTTCCGGGTGTGTGGAATCCAAAGTTCACTGGGGGAGTTGGTATCCTTGCCATTGGAAATCATCAGAGTCCATGCCACAGTGTTCGTCAACATTGGTCAGACAGTGACCAGCAAGTCCATGTGGCAGAGAATGTCATTTGCTGATGTGCTGCTGTTGGGCCAGTGGGCCAGGTGCCAGGCCAGGTGTCCTGGGAGATGGTGCTGTTGCGCCGACCCTCACGGTCTTTTCCGTGGACGACCCGCCCTCCTGCGGGAACCCTCAGAAGCAGGCTGTGACGATGCTTGGGATGCTCCGTCGGATGTATCCTCCTCCTCCTGATCCCTCCCTGTGGGTGGTGATGTTCTTCGCCTGGTGGCACAGGGAGGGTTGCCCATGTTGTCGGCTATCCGACGGAGGGAACGGTTAATTCCCGTGAGCACCGTCACGAGCTCAGCCCGTCTGTCCTCCATCGGTCCTTGGTGTTGACAGGCATGTTGCTCCGCATGTTGCTGGGCCTGCTGGGTCTTGATCTCCTCGAGGGTCCCCTTCATCTCGTTGAGGGTGGACACAACCTGGCTCATGCCCGTGGTGTTCTGCCGGTATGTGTCCAGGATGTTTCTTACATGGGAATATACCGGTTCCGCAGCCAACTGGTCAGGCTCGCGCCTCCGCCGTCCTCCACTCCCACCACCCCTGCCCACTTGTGCCTGGCCTGCCCTTGTGGGCACATCGGGTCTCCGGGACCCCTGAGGGGTGGAATTTGCGTTGTCGCCTGCCTCCTCCTGGGTGCCGGGTACACCGTGTCCCTCCTGGTCAGCCTGGCTGCGTTGTGGTGGTGGGGCAGGGATCCTGGGTGTCTCCTGGGATGTGGCAGAAGTGGGGGTGGTGGTTGGCCCAGTTGTACCTGACGCCGGTGCTGCAGGTGGTTGGACACCAGAGGGGCCAGGTTGGTCGGGGTCGTCCACAGAGTGGTGAGAGTCGTCGCTGCCGGTGGGATCGTCATCCCGCAGAGACAGGTCCTGTGAGTCTTCCCCCCCAGTGTTGGGGGGTGATCCACGACGTTGACCTGTGTGTGAGAGAGACAATGTTATTTTTGTTCTATGCAACATCCATGTTTCATTCGTTTCAAAGTTGGCACATTTCCTCTGGGTATTTGGATATGTCTTGCATTCCACTCACAGTGCACTTGTGCATGGGTATGTCCCTTGGCCACAGCTTTTGAGACTTTACCTATGTGTGACACAGTCTTACTTGCTGCGTCAATTGTGACTGCAGTCAGCAGTGGAGTGAGCAGGTGTGGCGTGCCATGCATTGGCGCCTTCCGTGTTGCACTGTACATGGGCAAATGGAGTTGTTCCACACACTTATATAATGCAGGTAGCTGGCGTTGTGCTCGTGCACAGGTTGACATATGGCCCAGTGTTTTGCCATGGAGAAGAGACGGGGATTTAGGCACTGGCCACCCTTGTCTACATGCACGCAGTCCACCTGCTGACGAGCAGACATTCCCACACCACCCAAGGCTGAATTGGTCTCCCTGTGTCTCCCTTTCTCACTCACTCTCTGTCCCCCTACCCCTCCCTCCCTGTGTCAGCCTCCTCCCTCTGTCCGTCTCCCTGTGTCTCCCTCCCTCTCTCTCCCCCTCTCCCTCCCTCTGTGTGTCACCCTCTGTCACCTCAGCCCAGCTTCCTAGGCACACACTGTTTGCAGATCTTTGAATGGCCCTTGGCTTGTTCATGTGAGTTTGTTTCTGATCTCCAGGCACCCATTGGGTGTAGTGTCTGTGTCTGCGCTGCTGCTGTGGCGGTGTGTGCTGCCATTCTTTCACAGTGTTGGCTGTTCATTAGCTGCTGTCATGTGCAAAAAGTGCCTTCACCCTCATGTCTTCATGCAAGGCGTCCGCCATTTGCAGGCAAGTCTTTCCTGTGTGGGGACACACTGTTTGTCTGGCTGTGACCAAGGCCATATGGGCTGAGGGCATTGTTGTCTGCTTCTGAGTTGCACTATTTGATTTTTGAGGCCCACACTCCCGCCATCCGGGTTACCGTGTCTTGTGTTGGTGTTTTCTGTGGCCTGTGACTTGGCATTGTCTAGCTGGGTGCATGGGGCATGGTGGCGCTAGTGGCATGTGCGTGTTTATGGAGTGTGGTTGAGTCATGCGATAGCTTTGGGGTGGTTGCGTGCATGATTGTGAGTTTGGCTGTGGATGACGTTCCCCCCATGTGAGGTGAGTTGTTTGTGTACTCACCAGGCTCTCGGAGTCCTTCTACTCCCTCCACTCTCACCACCGGCAGCATGGCCATCACCTTCTCCTCCCTGGGATGGTATTGTGCACGTCTGCGGGGCTGCCCTCCTCCAGTGGTGTTGGCCTGGTTGTGGTCGTCGGTCATTTTGCGGCGGACCGTCTTCCGCAGATCGTACCGCCTGGCTTGGCATTCATGCCTGGTCCTTCTGGTGGACCCAACAGCATTCACAGCATCGACAATCGTCTGCCACATGGCTGATTTTTCGGATATGCTGGTCCGTCTGACCAATGTTCCAAAGAGGTGTGGCTCGACTCTGATGATTTCGTCGACAAGGACCTCCAACTCTCGGCTAGTGAACTTTGGATTCTTGTTAGTGGGCATGGTGAGGGGTGTGGGTGTGGATGGTTGTGGGGGGTGTGGGTGTGGATGGTTGTGGGTGTGGTTGTGCAGGTGTGTGTGTGTGTGAATGTGATGAGGGGGTGTTTGTGAAGGTGGTTGTGTGAAGGTGTGCAGGTGTAAGGTGTAGTGGAGGTTGTAGTATGGTGCAGTTGTTTCTCTGTGTGGTCTGGCAGCAGTGGGTCTGTTGCAAAGGATCATGGGTTTTGTGTGTTGGGCCTTTTTATTGGTCCATTGGTGGGTGTGGCTGTGTTTGAACTTTGGGTGGGTCTGTTATAAGGAGTGGTTGTGTTTTGGGCCTCTGTTTGGGAGTTTGGCAGTTGCAGGTCAGTGAATAGGTTGTATTTGTGCTTGTTGGACATGTTTTGTGGCTTAGTGCGATTCGAATGGAGGTGGCTTAGTGCGATTCGAATGGAGTCTTCTTGTGTTGTTTTGCTTTGTCCTGGTTGTGTACGTGTGTTTTTAGCATCTGTACGGTGCGTACATCGGCCATTTTGTTGTACAGTGCTGTCCTTGTCTCTGGCTTGGTACGACTCGTACATGCGCGATGTTGGGTGAGGGTGCTGGTGTTGGGGCCTGGGGTGCGCTCCGTACTTAGACTGGTGGGGTGTGTGTTCGCTCCGTACATACACGGGTGGGAGTACGGTCCGTACATACACTGTTGGGGTGGGGGTGAGCTCCATACATACGCGGGTGGGGGTTCGGTTCGTACATACACTGTTGGGGTGGGGGTACACTCCATACATACGCGGGTGGGGGTACGGTCCATACATACACTGTTGGGGTGGGGGTGCGCTCCATACATACGCGGGTGTATGTACGGTTCGTACATACACTGTTGGGGTGGGGGTACGCTCCATACATACGCGGGTGGGGGTACGGTCCGTACATCCACTGTTGGGGTGGGGGTACGCTCCATACATACGTGGGTGGGGGTATGGTCCGTACATACACTGTTGGGGTGGGGGTACGCTCCATACATACGCGGGGGGGGGTACGGTTCGTACATACACTGGTGTACATACACGGGTGGGGGTACGGTCCGTACATACACTGTTGGGGTGGGGGTACGCTCCATACATACGCGGGTGGGGGTACGGTCCATACATCCACTGTTGGGGTGGGGATACGCTCCATACATACGCGGGTGGGGGTACGGTCCATACATACACTGTTGGGGTGGGGGTACGCTCCATACATACGCGGGTGGGGGTACGGTCCGTACATCCACTGTTGGGGTGGGGGTACGCTCCATACATACGCGGCTGGGGGTACGGTCCGTACATCCACTGTTGGGGTGGGGGTACGCTCCATACATACACGGGTGGGTGTACGGTCCGTACGTACGGGGGTGTACATGCACGGGTGGGGGTTCAGCGCGTACATACGAGGGCTGGGGGGGTGGTTCGGCGTGTACATACGGGGGCTGGTGGGGTGTTCGGCGCGTATGTGGGCACATGTCTCCATGGTTGCTATGGGAGTTCGGTGCGGACGGTGTTTTTTCCATACGGTTGTAACATCGGACGCACGGGATGGATCGTACTTGCGCGGTCGGACTTCACTTTTCACATTTGTACGGTAAATCGTCCGGGGACGTGTCGGACACATTTTCCGACCCGAGGACGTGTGGGGAATTATTCCCAATGCGATTCGTATGGACTTTTTCCCATGCGAATCGTACTTGGCAGTTTGTATGGCACTTGTACGATTCATACGGTAAAAAGACCGGATACGAGTCGTACGGGGAAATTTTTTCCAGGATCCGAATCGGCACCTTAGTAGGTGAGTTTTCAAAGTGCTGCTGGCTGGCCTAGCACTTGCGTTCACGCGCGCAGCCGGCAGCTTTCAGCGCCCGAGGCGCCATCGGAGCTTTCACTTTTTCAGCCGGTAAATGCTTTACCACAGCACTCTTAGTGGCCGCTTCTTCAAAAGTACTTATAAAGGGTGAGCAGTCTAAATATCGACTTTTTAATATCGAGGGACCTAAATATCGAGTTAAAAATATCTAAAGTGATACCAGCAGTTAATGCAGTTTGTGGAAGAGTCTAATCTCCTTCACGCCACCCAGTTTGGATTCAGACCTCGACACTCGACTGAGTCAGCACTCCTTATGGCTTCCGAATCCATCAGACAGGGGGCCGACGAGGGCCACACTATGGCCCTGATCCTGCTGGACCTCAGCGCTGCGTTCGACACTGTAGCACATTCCACCTTGCTACAGTGTCTGAACAAAGCAGGGATGGGTGACGCAGCGCTAAAATGGATTCAGTCGTTCCTCTCGGGCCGTGGTTTCCAAGTCAGGCAGGGTGACTGCTACTCCAGGCGAATGGCACTGGATCAGGGGGTTCCACAGGGCTCGTCCCTAAGCCCAACGCTTTTTAATCTATATGTGGCCCCGGTCGCCTCCATAGTGGAGAGCTACGGTCTGCGCATGGTGTCATACGCCGACGACACGCAGCTGGTCATCTCCCTATCGCGTACTCCCGGCCTTGCGGCGGACATCTTCAGAGCATGCATGCAAGATCTTGCTGCCTGGATGTCTGCCAACTGCCTTAAACTTAACGGCAACAAGACTGAGGTGCTGGTGGTAGGGGGAGACCGGGCGGCGTGGACGTCGGCGTGGTGGCCTCCTTGCTTGGGACCAACACCTACCCCCTGCCTGGAGGCGAGGAATTTAGGTGTCTGGTTCGACTCCGATCTTACCTTTGGCCCCCAGGTCAACCGGGTGGTCGGCACCTGTTTCGGGATCCTTAAGACTCTCAGGAAGGTTTTGGAGCTCCTTCCCGTTAGAGCCCGCCGAACATTAGTGCATGCTTTAGTCACGTCCAAGATGGACTATGGCAACCTTCTCTATCTAGGTATCCCCGAGAAGAATCTGAGCCGCTTACAGGTCCTGCAAAATGCCGCTGCTCGGCTAGTTCTCAAACTTCCTAGAAGATCAGCCTCCAAAGCCGCGCTCCAAGCCTTGCACTGGCTTCCGGTCAGGAGCAGGGTAGAATTCAAGGCCCTCTGCACCTGTCACCGGATCATTAATGGCAGGGCACCCCCTCCTCTTCAGGGTCTCCTGACACAATACGAGCCATCCCGCGCGCTGAGATCCTCTGGTTCAGGGCGCCTAACTATCCCAAAGGTGTCCAGAGCAAGGATGGGTGGCAGGTCCTTCAGGTACCTCGCCGCATCATGCTGGAATAAACTTCCAGTAGCACTGCGTCTGGAACCATCAGAGCTTATCTTCAGAGCCAAGCTGAAAACATATCTGTACACCAGATAGTGGCCCTCCCCGCAGGACTCCCTCTGAACACGCTCACACTCTCAGCGCGGGGACACGCCGTTGTGCGTCACCATTGCGCTCTACAAGACCCATTATTATTATTATTATTATTAAAGTAAAAAATATCGAAATAGATAATATCGATGTGAAAAATATCGTTTTATTTTTTTTAATTATATGTCGATGTAAGTGATATCGTTAGTAATAATATCGACATGTTAAAATATCGTTATTGTATGTTTAGTAAATATTTTGAAGTTGTTTGTATAAATTGTTAAAATGTATATAATATGAGAAATATTTATATTGTTTTAGGGGCGGGATGTTGGGTTATAGGGGATAAGGGTGGGGAGTGTTTTAAAAATATTTATTAATTTTGTAATATTTTTTTTAATTTAATTAGAAAATTTGAAATAAATTTTGCATTTTACGTTTAATTTTAGGAGTGGGATGTTGGGTTATAGGGGATAAGGGTGGGGAGTGTTTTTAAAATGTTGAAATTTTTTGTAATATATTGTAAAATTTAATTAGAAAATTTGATTTCAAATTTGAAATTTATATTTAATTTTAGGAGCGGGATGTTGGGTTACAGGGGATAAGGGTGGGAAGTGTTTTAAAAATGTTTATTTATTTTGGAATTTTTTATAAAATTTATTTATACATTTTAAATGTAATTTAGAATTTTATATTTAATTTTAGGAGCGGGATGTTGGGTTACAGGGGATAAGGTTGGGAAGTGTTGTAAAATTTTGTTTTTAATTTGGAATATTAAATAACATTTATTTAGAAATTTGGAATTAACATTTGTTTTTTATATTTTATTTTAGGAGTGGGATGTTGGGTTATAGGGGATGAGGGTGGAGAGTGTTTTAAAAATGTTGATTAATTTAGGAATAATTTGTAAAAATTATTTAGAAATTTAGAATAAAATTTAGAATGTTATATTTAATTTTAGGAGCGGAATGTTGGGTTATGGGGATAAGGGTGTGGAGTTTTTTAATTTTTTTTTAAATTTTGGGAATATTGTATAAAAATTATTTAGAAATTTTGATTTAGATTTTAAAATTTATATTTAATTTTAGGAGTGGGATGTTGAGTTATAGGGGATAAGGGTGGGGAGTGTTTTAAAAATATTTTATTAAATTGGAATGTTTTTTAAAAATAATTTAGAAAATTAGAAATAAATTTGGAATATTATATTTAAATTTAGGAGTTGTATGTTGGGTTATTGGGGATAAGGATGGGGAGTGTTTTAAACATGTTTATTTGTTTTGGAATATTTAATAAAATTCAGTTAGAAATAACAATGAAATTTCGAATGTAATATTTAAATTTATGAGTGGGATGTTGGGTTATAGTGGATAAGGGTGGGGTGTGTTAAAACATTTTTATTTTGTTGTAATATTTTATAAAATGTATTTACAAATATTTAAATTAATTTTGATTTGTATATTTAATTTTATGAGGTGGATGTTGGGTTATAGGAGATAAGGGTGGAGAGTGTTTTAAAAAAGTATTTTAAATTTGTAATATTGAGTAATTTATAATTTAAAAAAATATTATAATATAATTTTTTTGGATAAATTTCAGATTGGGGAGTTGGATTTGTAGAGGATAAGGGTGGGTATTGTTTTATGTAAAATTTGGAATAATGATTAAAACTAACCCTTTTTTTTATATATTTATATTTATATATTTTTATTGCACCTACTGTAATTAAATACATATTGGAGTGGGAATATTAAATTAAGATCAGTAGACATGATCTAGTCTAATTAAATATATTTAGGAGTGGGAATACTAAATTAATTATGTTCAGTGTCTTGCACCTACCCTAATTAAATATAGATTGGAGTGAGAATAGTAAATTTATTCAGTTCAGTGTCCAGCACCTACCCTAATTAAATATATTTTGGAGTGGGAATAGTAAATTAATTAAGTTCAGTGTCCCGCAGCTACCCTAATTCAATATAGATTGGAGTGAGTATAGTAAATTTATTAAGTTCAGTGTCCAGCAGTTATTTTAATTAAATATAGACTGGAGTGGGAATAGTAAATTAATTAAGTTCAGTGTCCAGCACCTACCCTAATTAAATATAGATTGGAGTGAGAATAGTAAATTAATTAAGTTCAGTGTCCAGCACTTATCTAAATTTAATAAAGACTGGAGTGGAAATAGTAAATTAATTAAGTTCAGTGTCCAGCACTTATCTTAATTAAATATAGCTGGAGTGGGAATAGTACATTAATTAAGTTAAGTGTCCAGCACCTACCCTAATTAAATATATTTTGGAGTGGGAATAGTAAATTAATTAAGTTCAGTGTCCAGCACCTACTCTAATTCAATATAGATTGGAGTGAGAATAGTAAATTAATTAAGTTCAGTGTTCAGCACTTATCTTAATTAAATATAGACTGGAGTGGGAATAGTAAATTAATTAAGTTCAGTGTCCAGCACCTACTCTAATTAAATATAGATTGGAGTGAGAATAGTAAATTAATTAAGTTCAGTGCCTAGCATCTATCCTAATTAAATATAGATTCGAGTGACAATAGTAAATTAATTAAGTTCAGTGTCCAGCACCTACCCTAATTAAATATATTTTGGAGTGGGAATAGTAAATTAATTAAGTTCAGTGTCCAGCAGCTACCCTAATTTAATATAGATTGGAGTGAGAATAGTAAATTAATTAAGTTCAGTGTCCAGCACTTATCTTAATTAAATATAGACTGGAGTGGGAATAGTAAATTAATTAAGTTCAGTGTCCAGCACCTACCCTAATTAAATATAGACTGGAGTGGGAATAGTAAATTAATTAAGTTCAGTGTCCAGCACCTACCCTAATTAAATATAGATTGGAGTGACAATAGTAAATTAATTAAGTTCAGTGTCCAGCACTTATCTAAATTTAATAAAGACTGGAGTGGGAATAGTAAATTAATTAAGTTCAGTGTCCAACACTTATCTTAATTAAATATAGGCTGGAGTGGGAATAGTACATTAATTAAGTTAAGTGTCCAGCACCTACCCTAATTAAATATATTTTGGAGTGGTAATAGTAAATTAATTAAGTTCAGTGTCCAGCACCTACTCTAATTCAATATAGATTGGAGTGAGAATAGTAAATTAATTAAGTTCAGTGTCCAGCACTTATCTTAATTAAATATAGACTGGAGTGGGAATAGTAAATTAATTAAGTTCAGTGTCCAGCACTTATTCTAATTAAATATAGATTGGAGTGACAATAGTAAAATAATTAGGTTCAGTGTCCAGCAGTTATCTAAATTTTATAAAGACTGGAGTGGGAATAGTAAATTATTTAAGTTAAGTGTCCAGCAGTTATCTTAATTTAATATAGGCTGGAGTGGGAATAGTGAATTAATTAAGTTCAGTGTCCAGCACTTATGTAAATTTAATAAAGACTGGAGTGGGAATAGTAAATTATTTAAGTTAAGTGTCCAGCAGTTATCTTAATTTAATATAGGCTGGAGTGGGAATAGTAAATTAATTAAGTTCAGTGTCCAGCACCTACCCTAATGAAATATATTTTGGAGTGGGAATAGTAAATTAATTAAGTTCAGTGTCCAGTACTTATCTTAATTAAATATAGATTGGAGTGAGAATAGTAAATTAATTAAGTTCAGTGTCCAGCAGTTATCCTAATTAAATATAGGCTGGAGTGGGAATAGTAAATTAATTAAGTTCAGTGTCCAGCACCTACCCTAATTAAATATATTTTGGAGTGAGAATAGTAAATTAAATAAGTTAAGTCTGTAGTGGGAGTAGTAAATTAATTAAGTTTGTTAAATAGCAATTATTATCATTAAATATAGAGTTGAATAGGAACAGTTAAATTACTTTGTTTTAATTTACAATAATTCTGTAGATTTTAGTTTTTGTTGGATAAAACATAGAAGTCATATCAGAATGCAAATTGAAATTTTTTGTATTAAATAGTACAAAGGAAAATATTTTTTTTTATAGTTGTTGGAACGTATATTAATTACAGAGAAAATATTGTTTATTATTAGGCATATTATAACAATTAAATCATTTAAATAAACGTAATAAAATAATTAGTATTTAACATTTGTATTATTGTAATAAATTTTTTATAATGGATATCTATTTTTGTAATGTATATTTTGGACATTAATATATGAACAGAAAAAATAAATAAAATATTTTTTTTTCTGTATTTTATAGCTGTTTAACATTTTTTAATTTATATTGTATACTGTAAATATTTGTACACTTTATTTTAAATTATAAGAAATTGTATGTTTTGAAATATATGATTAATATATTTTAATTATTAATATTAATATTAGATAATTAATATTGAAAATGTTTACATTTTATAATAGTTCTTCTTTTTATTTTTAGTTCTGGTATGTTGTAGATACAATATATTAATTATATCATGTTCATACATTTTTTTTGTAATATATACATTTTTATTATTATATTAGTAAATATAATTATTTTATTATATTTATTATTATAAGTTAAATAATTTTCACATATATAAAATAAATAGGTATTATTTTTGAGTATTTTATTCTAATGTTTTACTAATTTTTAAAGTAATGTGTAATGTTAAATAAATAGTTAGGACATTTTTTGGTATTTTTTTAGTTGTTATGTTTGTTTGGGTCTTTTATTTAGTAACCGCTCGCTGTTGTTTTGGGTTATTTTGGTAGAATCCAGGTCGCGGTTGGGAGCTGTTTCGCGTTTGAGAAGGTAAGAGTTATTTTCTTTATTATTAAATTGTTTTAAGTGTTTTCTGGAAGTAGTAATGTTGTAATAAGTGTGTATGGAGTGATGTTTTAGAAGTTAGGGTGTTAGTAATAGTTTGTATACGGTTTTATAATTTACGTTGTGTTCCGTGTTTGCGGCTTTTTTAGTGTTTTGTTATTTAGGTGTGTTAAAGTTTTATAGTGTTTGAATAATGTTTGTAGTGATGTTTTTAGGTGCATTATGTGTGTTTGTGTGTGGGTGGGAATGTTTGTTTCTCTTTTGTAGGTTTTACGGAGAAGATATTTTCGTCTCTTTCAAACACCGTTTTTTTTTTAAACGAAGTGTGTATTAGTTGTGTTTACTAATATTTATTTTACACTTCCTTTATTGTTCGGGTTTCCAGGAGCGGTTATTTATCTTTTTAAGATTTTTCGGGATTTTTATGGTTATTGGATTGTCGTTTTTTGGCCTAGACGATTTTTTCGAAAAACAGTTGTATTTTTCCATTTTATTTGGGTTCATTTTTGAGATCTATAGATTTTGAACTACCTGGATTTATTTGGAAGGAATGTAATTATCGTATTGGAGCAACTAGACAGGTAAGTTGATTTAAATATTTTAATTGTGGGTGGGAAAATATTCTATTTTTATTATTGTTGTTGTGTACTTGTTTTGTTTAATTATGTTGTCTAAATATATGTAGATATAAATTATTTATATATTTTAGACAACATAATTAATTATTTGATATAATAAAGTGGTTTCTTTATGTTGTGATAGTTGTTTTAGTAGAATTGTGGGTTAATATTTTTGAAATGGTTTAGAAGAGAGTTTGAGCTATTATATTTAAGTACTCAAGTCCTCTTGTGGATGGGTATAGCTGTACCTGTTGTTGTTGGTAATTATACATTTGAGTAGTTTGTCTAGATTGTTTTGGTTTTAATTGTAGGACAGATTGTTGCATTCTTAATTCTTGGAAACTTTGTTCCTTTTGTATGGCAATTAGTAGTTTTTGTAGTGTTGGAATTGTTCTCCCAGTAGAAGTTAGGAATGCATTATGCCAGCCCTCGACTGCGTTGTTAGTTTTGGATTGTTGGTTGAGTGTACTTACATATACATTCCACCAAGGTATTTGAAACTTTGGCTGACGTCTATGGCCTGATCTGTGTAGTCTCCCCACCCAGGTATCCTCAAAATAATCTAAGAGGGGAGATAACTTTAGTTCATTTTGCTTGTAGAATTGACTTTCTAATAAAAGATTGTAATGTTCTGCAACATCTGTGGTTGGTACATAAGCTAGGGCTGTTAGAAGTTTTATTTGATGTGCAAAAGTTATGTTTGTGGCATATTCTACATTTGGGTGCCGATCACGATCCGGTAAAAAAATAGCCCGTACGACTCGTATCCGGTCTTTTTACCGTACGAATCGTACAAGTGCCGTACAAACTGCCAATTACGATTTGCATGGGAAAAAGACCATACGAATCGCATTGGGAACAATTCCCCACACGTCCTCGGGTCGGAAATTGTGTCCGACACGTCCCCGGACGATTTACCGTACAAATGTGAAAAGTCAAGTCCGACCGCGGAATCACGATCCATCCCATGCGTCCGATGTTACAACCGTATGCAAAAAACACCGTCCGCACCGAACTCCCATAGCAACCATGGAGACATGTGCCCGCATACGCGCAGAACACCCCCCCAGCCCCCGTACGTTCGAGTCATACCCCCCGTGTATGTACACCCGTGTACGTGTCGTACCCCCGTGTATGTACACCCGTGTACGAGTCGTACCCCCCGTGTATGTACATCCATGTACGTTCGAGTCGTACCCCCACCCGTGTATGTACACCCGTGTACGTGTCCTACCCCCCGTGTATGTACACCCGTGTACGTTCGAGTCGTACCCCCACCCGTGTATGTACACCCGTGTACGTGTCCTACCCCCCGTGTATGTACACCCGTGTACGTTCGAGTCGTACCCCCACCCGTGTATGTACACCCGTGTACGTGTCCTACCCCCCGTGTATGTACACCCGTGTACGTTCGAGTCGTACCCCCACCCGTGTATGTACACCCGTGTACGAGTCATACCCCCGTGTATGTACACCCGTGTACGTTCGAGTCGTACACTCCCGTGTATGTACACCCGTGTACGTGTCGTACCCCCGTGTATGTACACCCGTGTACGTGTCGTACCCCCCGTGTATGTACACCCGTGTACGAGTCGTACCCCCCGTGTATGTACACCCGTGTACGTTCGAGTCGTACCCCCACCCGTGTATGTACACCCGTGTACGTTTGAGTCGTACCCCCGTGTATGTACACCCGTGTACGTGTCGTACCCCCGTGTATGCACACCCGTGTACGTGTCATACCCTCCCGTGTATGTACACCCGTGTACGTTCGAGTCGTACCCCCCCGTGTATGTACACCCGTGTACGTGTCGTACCCCCGTGTATGTACACCCGTGTACGTGTCGTTCCCCCCGTGTATGTACACCCGTGTACGTGTCATACCCCCCGTGTATGTACACCCGTGTACGTTTGAGTCATACCCCCCCGTGTATGTACACCCGTGTACGTGTCGTACCCCCGTGTATGTACACACGTGTACGTGTTGTACCCCCAACCGTGTATGTACAACCCGTACCCTCACCCGTGGACGTATGGAGCGTACCCCAGGCCCCAACACCAGCACCTCCACACAACATCGCGCATGTACGAGTCGTACCAAGCCAGACACAAGGACAGCACTGTACAACAAAATGCCCGAAGTACACACCGTACACACGCTAAAAACGCACGTACACAACCAGGACAAAGCAAAACAACACAAGAATACACCATTCGAATGGCACAAAGCCACTAAGCATGTCCAACAAGCTCAAAAACAACACAATCACTGACCTGCAACTGCCAAAATCCAAAACAGAGGCCCAAAACACAACCACTCCTTATAACACACCCACCCAAACTTCAAACACAGCCACACCCACCAATGGACCAATAAAAAGGGCCCACACACACAAACCATGAGCCTTTCCAACAGACTCACTGCTGCCAGACCCCACAGACAACCTACAGCACCATACTAGAAGCTTTACCACACCTTACACTTGCACACCTTCACACACACACCTTCACAAACACCCCCACATCAAATTCACACACGCACCTGCACAACCACACACACACACCCACAACCATCCACACACCCCCCCCATCCACACCCACACCCCTCACCATGCCCACTAACAAGAATCCAAAGATCACTAGCCGAGAGTTGGATTTCCTTGTCGATGAAATCCTCAGAGTTGAGCCACACCTCTTTGGAACATTGGTCAGACAGACCACCATTACAGAAAAAACATCCATGTGGCAGACCATCGTCGATGCTGTGAATGCTGTTGCGGACACCAGAAGGACCAGGCATGAATGCCAAGCCAGGTGGTACGATCTGCGGAGGAGGGTCCGAGCCAAAATGACGGACGAACACAACCAGGCCAACGTCACTGGAGGAGGGCCGCCCCGCAGACGCGTAGAATACCATCCTTGGGAGGAGAGGGTGATGGCCATACTGCCGGTGGTGGCAGTGGACGGATTAGAAGGACTCCGAGACCCGGGTTAGTACACAAACAAATCACCTCACATGGGGGGAACGTCATCCACAACCAAACTCACAAACAGGCACGCAACCACCCCAAGCTATCGCATGACTCAACCACACTCCATGAACACGCACATGCCACTAGCGCCACCATGCCCCATGCACCCAGCTGGACAATGTCAAGTCACAGGCCACAGAAAACACCAACACATGAAACGGTAACCCGGATGGCGGGAGTGTGGGCCCCAAAAATCACATAGTGCAACTCAGAAGCAGACAACAATGCCCTCTGCCCATATGGCCTAGTTCACAGCCAGACAAACAGTGTGTCCCCACACAGGAAAGACTCGCCAGCAAATGGCGGACGCCTTGCATCAACACATGGGGGTGACGGCACGTTCTTGCACATGACAGCAGCTAATGAACAGCCAACACTGTGAAAGAGTGGCAGCACACACCACCACAGCAGCAGTGCAGACACACACACTACACCCAATGGGTGCCTGGAGATCAGAAACAAACTCACATCAACAATCCAAGGGCCATTAAAAGATCTGCTAACAGTCTGTGCCCAGGAAGCTGGGCTGAGGTGACAGAGGGTGACACACAGAGGGAGGGAGAGGGGGACAGAGAGGGAGGGAGACACAGGGAGACGGACAGAGGGAGGAGGCTGACACACAGAGGGAGGGAGAGGGGGACAGAGAGGGAGGGAGACACAGGGAGACGGACAGAGGGAGGAGGCTGACACACGGAGGGAGGGAGAGGGGGACAGAGAGGGAGGGAGACACAGGGAGACGGACAGAGGGAGGAGGCTGACACACAGAGGGAGGGAGAGGGGGACAGAGAGGGAGGGAGACACAGGGAGACGGACAGAGGGAGGAGGCTGACACACAGAGGGAGGGAGAGGGGGACAGAGAGGGAGGGAGACACAGGGAGACGGACAGAGGGAGGAGGCTGACACACAGAGGGAGGGAGAGGGGGACAGAGAGGGAGCGAGAAAGGGACACACAGGGAGAGCAAATCAGCCTTGTGGGGTGTGGGGATGTCTGCTCGTCAGCAGGTGGACTGCGTGCATGTAGACAAGGGTGGCCAGTGCCAGAACCCCCCCCTCTTCTCCATGGCAAAACACAGGGCCATGTCACAACCTGTGCACGAGCACAACGACAGCTACCTGCATCATATAAGTGTGTGGAACCACTCCATGCACACGTACAGTGCTACACGGAAGGCGCCAATGCATGGCTCGCCACACCTGCCCACTCCACTGCTGACTGCTGTCACAATTGACGCAGCAAGTAAGACTGTGCCACACATAGGTAAAGTCTCAAAAGCTGTGGCCAAGGGACATACCCATGCACAAGTGCACTGTCAGTGGAATGCACGACATATACAAATTCCCAGAGGAAATGTGCCAACTTTGAAAACAATGAAACATGGATGTTGCATGGAACAAAATTAACATTGTCTCTCTGACACACAGGTCAACGTCGTCGATCACCCCCCAACACGGGGGGGGAAGACACACAGGACCCGGCTCGGCGGGATGACGGAGCCACCGGCAGCGACGACTCTCACCACTCTGTGGACGAACCCGACCCCGACCAACCTGGCCCCTCTGGTGTCCAACGACCTGCAGCACCTGCGTCAGGTACAACTGGGCCAACCACCACCCCCACTCCTGCCACATCCCAGGAGACACCCAGGATCCCTGCTCCACCACCACAATGCAGCCAGGCTGGCCAGGAGGGACACGGTGTCCCGGGCACCCAGGAGGAGGCAGGCGACAACGCCAATGCCACCCCTCAGGGGTCCCGGAGACCCGATGTGCCCACAAGGGCACGCCAGGTGCAAGTGGGCAGGGGTGGTGGGAGTGGAGGACGGCGGAGGCGCGAGCCTGACCAGTTGGCTGGGGAACCGGTATATTCCCATGTCCGAAACATCCTGGACACATACCGGCAGGACACCACGGGCATGGCCCAGGTTGTGTCCACCCTCAACGATATGAAGGGGACCCTCGATGAGATCAAGACCCAGCAGGCCCAGCAACATGCGGAGCAACATGCCTGTCTACTGCAACACCAACGGAGGATGGAGGACAGACAGGCTGAGCTTGTGACGGTGTTCACGGGAATTCACAGTACACTCCGTCGGATGGCCGACAACATGGGCAACCCTTCCTGTGCCAGAAGGCGTAGAACATCACAACCCACAGGGAGGGATGAGGAGGAGGAGGAGACATCCGACGGAGCATCCCAAACATCGTCACGGCCTGCTTCTGAGGGTCCCCGCAGGAGGGCGGGTCGTCCACGGAAAAGACCGTGAGGGTCGGCGCAACAGCACCATCTCCCAGGACACCTGGCCTGGCACCTGGCCCACTGGAGCAACAGCAGCACAGCATCAAAAGACATTCTCTGCCACATGGACTTGCTGGTCACTGTCTGACCAATGTTGACAAAGACTGTGGCATGGACTCTGAGGATTTCAAATGGCAAGGACACCAACTCCCCTAGTGAACTTTGGATTCCACACACCCGGAAAGCCCCTCATGTCAACCCCCCCCCCCCCCACCCCAACCAAAATAAAATAGTCACACCATAAAGAGAAGATGCCTACTGATTGCATTATTACCTTACATGTGTCTTGTAAAGTCTAACTATGCCTGAGTTCTCATTTGACTGCAACCATCCACACCCTGGGGCCTGAGTCTGGCACAGGACACACATGGGTCACATTGTATTAGGCAAGACAGACATGGAGCACCATACACACCCGTGATGGGCCCAACCAGCTGAGGGGGTGGCCGCACAACCGTGCCGACAGACATATTGAGTACAGCGACAGCCATGCACAGAGGTCAGGGATCATGTGGAGTGTCCTGGGGGGCACCCAGGTATGTGTGGACAGGTGGCAGAACCATGTCCTGCAAGCTTGAGTCAGGTGGATGCAGTGAATGGTGGCCTGGCCAACGTTGGATGCATGGGGATGGCACATGTCACAATACCCACACAGTCATTGACTACATGCACAATACAGAGTCTAATCCCACACAAACAGCTTGCATCTTGCTACTCTACACATAGACACATAGCCACTATCACGGAAAACCATGCCAGACATGCCGGATGCACCGTGGCAACACACCAGCATTGACTGAGAAGAGGCACCTTGGAGGCACAGGGACACCTTTATTAGTCATGTATTCGGGATTGCAGAGGCAACTCGGAGTACACATGAACGGGTCATGTGGAGTAACATGTGGGTCCAACACTGGAACCCCCCTTCTGCAGCACAAATGCGTGATAGCAATGGAACTGGCACACAAGTGTCGGCTAACAGCTAAACACCCCCTGCTGCTCACGGAGAGACTGCCATACACCATTGATCCGCTGATGTGGAAGTCCCACAGCATGTCAAGCCAAGGCAAACCGTATGTGTGTCCGAGGGCAGTGTAACACACATTGATGCCAACACACATTGATGCCATCATCACATTCCACAATCCCATCACTGATGACTGTCAACAAGTCTGACCATCTATTCAGGTGTACCCAGCTGCATATAATGTGTACCATGGTGATGCGACATGTCTGCAGAGGAACCAAACATCGACAGGGGCAGTGTGCATACATCGTGAACAACTGCCACACCCAATACACCCCTGATGCATCCCTTACCCTAAGGAGACTTCCAAACTTGTCCGTGCCTGTAACGCTGAGTCAGCACACGATGACGTGTCCCTGAGGAATAGCAGTGCCACAACAATGCAACCAGCAGACGGCATGCCAAAGTACCTGGGGATGAGAGACACACAAGAAGTCAGCCACAAAAAGCACAGCCACTTGCATGTGCATGTACTCGACACATGTAAGGATGACAACATGCCAGGTCACAATTATGACTGGGGAAATACACATCACTGCCACCATCACTCCAGTGACACATCCACACACACCTCTGACTCACGTGGCATACATGCAGATGGACACACACATCGCAACACATGCCACACGGGGACCAATGCGTGCACACACAGACACTGGTAGCGTATGAGCCGAGTCCGGATGTCCTCTTGCGGAACCACGTCCTCCACATCACTAGCCCCATTGCCAAGACCTTCGTCCTCCACGGGTGGATGGTCCTGATCATCTTGATCCAGGATGAGTGGCACAGCTTTCTCAACTGCCATGTTGTGCAGCATGCAGCACACCATGAAGATTTTGCAGACCTTCGCCGGGGCATATGGGAGCGCGCCGCCGGTCTTGTGGAGGCATCGGAATCGGCTCTTCAGGAGGCCAAACGTCCTCTCTATCACTCGCCTTGTCCGGCCATGGGCGGTGTTGTAGCGGAGCTGGGCCGGCGTGATGGGGTTGTGGAGAGGTGTGATCAGCCATGGCATGTTGGGATAGCCAGCGTCCCCAACATGGAAAGCACATGGACATAAGTAGGACAGGAGAAGCGGTCGTGCTGGAAGTCTACGCAAAATACAGGACAGACAGACTGTACCCACCAACAACACATGCTCGTTCGTTGCGCAGCTGCGTCATCATTTCAGGCATCCTGCTACGCCTCATGATGTAGGCATCGTGTGCTGATCCTGGAAAACGAGCACAGACATGTGAAATCACCATGTTGGACAGACACACCACAAGGGCATTGATGGAGTGGTAGTGCTTGCGATTCCTGTACGCTACCTCCTGTGCCTGTGGTGGTACCAAAGCCACATGTGTCCCATCTATGGACCCAATGACATGGGGCATCCCTCCCAGGACATAGAATCCACGCTTGACCCCAGTCAACATTTCAGGGGTTGGGAAATGGATGAAGTCATCCAGGTGAATCAACATGGCCTCTAAGAAATCATGCAGCACACGGCAGAACATGCTCTGGGACATGCCACCAACATGAGCTATGGTATTTTGAAAGGTACCCGTGGCAAGAAAATGTAGGGCTCCCATTACCTTCAGCTTGGGTGTCAGTGCCGTAGGATACCTGTGCAGCGGTTGCAGGTGTGGTGCCAGTCTCGCCGTCAACTCCAGAATCAATGGTTGGGGGAAGCGGTAGCACCGGATACAGTCATTCTCCCGCATGGCAGCCAAGTCCGGAATTGGTCGGAGAAGAGGCGGCGCTCTGCAGTAATTTGGAAGTGACAAGGAAGAGTAAGTGCACCACAACAACAATTTATTTGTACTGAGCACATGTTAATCTGTCAATACACATATGCTACATACGGAGTCAGGTATGTGCCACATGCCCTGGACACGTATGGCTGCCAGGTGACACTCCTACCAAGACCCAGCTATACACGGAGATTGTGAACCTCCACATGCCATGGCATGGGATTCGCTGTGTCCCAGTGTAAGTGAACTGCCAGACGCAAGACAGGAATGACATACATCCACACATCAGCAGAAGTAGGATGTCGATTGCAGAGACTGGTAGCGGAACACTAGAGCCACAGGTCACATGACATTACACTAGGACAGCCCACACACCTTGCCATGAAGGTGTACATGTGATGACTCACCACACATTCATAGAGAGGATGCAGACATGTCCTTGTTACGCTACTCCGTGTCCCATGCATACATACGCACCTCACATCCGATACGACATGTGTCATGGTGTGCGGAACAGTGTGCCATGTCAATCTACACACAGACACATGTTGGTTGCTCCAACAGCTGCTGCTTATGAGGGAGCTCCAACATCAACCTAATGGGAACCCCCCACACATACATGACATAGTCACATCGTGCACCGTGGGTAGTGACATGTCAGGTGTGGTGACCCCTGTACCGGGCCTCAGGGGACACTTGCGTGTGTTGTTGTCCGTGCCATGCCAGTGACGCCCATCCCAAGTGTGCAGTACGACATGCACACATGTCAAAGGAGTCAAGGGCATGCCTGGCACACATTGCACCATCACACATTACATGTGTACACATCTCATCATACATCTGGTGCCTTCTCGACTCAGGAGTAATGTGCCACATCACAGCCTTTCACACCTGTGCCCCACACATGTAGTACTGCCCAGACAATGCCTTGATGTCCATCCATGGACAAGTATGTCAGCCCTATTCCTTCCTGTGTGCTGCCTGTCACCACTGTGATGTGTGAAAAGCACCGTACTTTCGCAAAGAGGGCCTGTGTACGTTCCCATATCACTATGGGAGTGCTGCCGTATGTGTACCCATAGTGATACGGGAACGGGTGGTGTGTAACAGGTTTTGGGACCTTGCCTGTGCCCTGTCCAGTTCAGTACATGTGGGTTCCATGTCAGTTGGCACTGATGCCGAGTCCAGACATGGGAGTTAGTCTCTCAAGTGTCATGCCTTACAGCGCACATGTCCTATGTTGTGGCCTGTGACATGATGTGCATGAGTGTGCGATACGCATAGTGCAGGGATGGTGGCGTGTGTTGCAGTCATTCCCATTCAGGACCATGGAGTTGTGTGGCCACTACTGTCCCCTGGGGCATATTTTCCTAGGTGTCATGTGTGTCATCACAAAACGTGGACACTCTCAGTGTCTACAGCATAGGTTGTGCTCTGTGCCATTGTCCCCTGGCACCATGTATATTGACGTGAAATGTAGTACAAGTGTCCACTGTACAGCCTGACCTGATTTCCCTTGTTCATAGTCACAGTGGCCAGTGCCTGTGTGTCTTGTTACAATCATCTGATGATGGCCATTAGTACATGATTCTTTGGACAGGCGCACCTTGGGAATTTGGCGTCCAATCTTGCATTTATGCAGCCCCTGTGTATTTCACCCAGACTAAGAGATGTAAGTGCTTCCTGTGTCACAACAAATTGTCTCATGTAGGGGGTGGTTGGTGCGGGCAAAGCCTACATGTCAAAACCTGAAATATCCTTGCTAGGTCTGGCCAGTGTGTGATGTTTGTCCGGACATACACTCAAGGTGCAGTGAGACAGTCATGTTGGCCATGTTTTCAGTATTACCTATGAAGCATGCGCCTCAAGTTCATGGATATGGTCCCTGCTCATCCCTATTTTCGGCAACGCTGTGTGGTGCAGATGCAGTGCTGGATTGTCCCCAGGGCCTGGCTCCTATGTCAAAATCCATTTCATGTCATTTGCTATTGTGTCATGCTCTCCATAGTTTTTCAGTGGCATGGTGGGTCAACCAACTGTGTGTTGCATGCCCTACATCTGTACCTTGTTTTGTAGATGTTACTGATCTTTCTTTTCAGGCTATGCACTGTAACCTATGTAGATTGGACTCATGTGACATATGTATACAGGTGTGTGATTAATTGCTGTCTCTTCACCTTGCCCACAGCATCGTCGGGGGACACGGAGGGAGACATCAGCACAGACGGAGCGGAGGGACCGAGCACCAGTGCCAGCGGTGACATCGTGGCTGGCACATTGAGTGGTACGGAGGCGGAGGAGAGTGAGGCCGAGGACCTGTCCACTGGCACGTCTGAATATGAAGTTGACGGGTCCGAGGATGATCTCTCCGAGTGGGCGGAGGCTGCACCACCAGCTGACAGCGGCACAACATCGCACCCCGCCCCCTCCATTGCCATCAGCCGCCTCCCACTTGCTCGTGTCCCTTCCCAGCGTGCCCGGTCACCACATGTCTCCTTCCTGCCAGGCACCGCACCCCCTGCCCCTGTCTCCACTGCTGCCGCCAATGCCGAGTCTGTGGACATCCAGCGGCAGTTGCAGATTGGTCAGGCTGCGATCCTTAATGTCCTCCATGGCCACAGCCAAGTGCTGCACAACCTGGAGGCATACTTGGAGGGCATTTTTTCATCGCAGGCTGACCAACGCCAGTTGCTGAGGTCCATAGACTCGACACTGACTGCAGCAGTGGGTCTCCTGCAGCGCTAAGTCCCACCCACTACCCCTGCCCCATCCACACTTCCCACTCCCATGACTGTCCCGCGTACACCCACACGTCAGCATGCACCCACCACAACAGACACAGGCACCACACCAGCAGGGAAGGTCATACGCACACCTCCTGGCACACACACACAGGGTGAAGTAGGCACACCCACTGGGTCGGGGGGCAAACGTAAGTCATGCAGCCAGAGTGGGAGTCCGCATTCCACCCAATCCACTCCCTCCAAATCCCCTCCCCTCAGCTCTCCTGGCCACATATCCAGCAAGGACTCCTTCATGGCGGCTCTGTCCCTGAGCCCCACTGTGACACCACCCCGCAAGCGGTCAAGGGAGTCTCCGGTCAGGGTGGTTGAGTCCCCCCCCCTGTCCACACCCTCCCCCTGTGGCGCTGCGACCCATCCCTCCGCCCCCCCCCCCTCCTTGGGGCCTGTGGTTCCTTCGGGTGCAGGGGAGACGCTGGAGGACCTTGCGAAGGTGTGCAGCGCCATCCTGGCCTCCGCCTTTGGCCCTGACCCACCCCCTGTGGTGGAGTCCTCCATCCCTGCACCCACAACGCCTACCCTTCGCCCTCATGTCCCTGCGGTGCCTGGACCTTCCCCCCCACATGATGCCCTCACCGCTCTGGAAGACGGTGGACTCTGACTGTGCAGGCAAGCTAGGGGACACGCGTCCCACTGTGTCCCCCACCTGGATTCGAACTTTGTTTAGCCCTATGGGCATAGTACTTTTTGAACTTTGAAGGGAATAACATATGTTTTGGATGCTGATTAAAGCAATTTATTTTTCCTTAGTACACTACTGTCTGTCTGGTATTGCTGTTGGTCGACCTGCCCCATTATTTTGGGTGGTGATTATGTGTTGGGTGTGTGGGAATTGTCATCTTGTGCTGGTCATAGGGTGGATCCTGGTATCTGTGTGCCATCACAAGCTGTTGGCTACATAACTTTGTTCATGTAAGCAGTTACTGCATGGTGACATCGTCCCAAGGTGTGTTCCTTCCTCTGTGTAACCTGACTTCTTCCCTGCAGGGTCTTTCCAATATGTGGGGCTGAGCTGTGTCTACATTGGCTGGGTGTGTGACGGACTCGTTAGACTTGGCCCATGCATGCTGAGCGATGTCTCCACCTGCATCATTCGTGGCGTCCTTGGTGGTCACTGTACTTGTGTATGTAGACTGTTGCCATGACTTCATGTGTACATGTATTCTTTTAGGCGCTATGCATATGTATACTTCCAGCCTCGCACACATGTGGTACATGTACTGCAGGATCTTTGTGCACCTGACTGACATTTGTGGGCATGGTATCTGTGGGTACTCCACCCTTTTCTGTGCAGGGGCACTGCTGTGAGTGTTAGACACCCACCCCTCCTGTCTCTGGGCACTGCTGGGAGTGATAGGCACCCACCCCTCCTGTGTCTGGGCACTGCTGGGAGGACTCTACACCCACCCCTCCTGCGTCTGGGCACTGCTGGGAGGACTCTGCACCCACCCCTCCTGTGTCTGGGCACTGCTGGGAGGACTCTGCACACACCCCTCCTGCGTCTGGGCACTGCTGGGAGGACTCTGCACACACCCCTCCTGTGACTGGGCACTGCTGGGAGTGTTAGGCACCCACCCCTCCTGTGTCTGGGCACTGCTGGGAGGACTCTGCACACACCCCTCCTGTGACTGGGCACTGCTGGGAGTGTTAGGCACCCACCCCTCCTGTGTCTGGGCACTGCTGGGAGGACTCTGCACACACCCCTCCTGTGTCTGGGAACTGCTGGGAGGACTCTGCACACACCCCTCCTGTGTCTGGGCACTGCTGGGAGGACTCTGCACACACCCGTCCTGCGTCTGGGCACTGCTGGGAGGACTCTGCACACACCCCTCCTGTGACTGGGCACTGCTGGGAGGACTCTGCACACACCCCTCCTGCGTCTGGGCATTGCTGGGAGGACTCTGCACACACCCGTCTTGTGACTGGGCACTGCTGTGACTGTTAGGCACCCACCCCTCCTGTGTCTGGGCACTGCTGGGAGGACTCTGCACACCCCTCCTGTGACTGGGCACTGCTGGGAGTGTTAGGCACCCACCCCTCCTGTGTCTGGGCACTGCTGGGAGGACTCTGCACACACCCCTCCTGCGTCTGGGCACTGCTGGGTGGACTCTGCACACACCCCTCCTGTGACTGGGCACTGCTGGGAGTGTTAGGCACCCACCCCTCCTGTGTCTGGGCACTGCTGGGAGGACTCTGCGCACACCCCTCCTGTGACTGGGCACTGCTGGGAGTGTTAGGCACCCACCCCTCCTGTGTCTGGGCACTGCTGGGAGGACTCTGCACACACCCGTCCTGCATCTGGGCACTGCTGGGAGGACTCTGCACACACCCCTCCTGTGACTGGGCACTGCTGGGAGGACTCTGCACACACCCCTCCTGCGTCTGCGCACTGCTGGGAGGACTCTGCACACACCCCTCCTGTGACTGGGCACTACTGGGAGTGTTAGGCACCCACCCCTCCTGTGTCTGGGCACTGCTGGGAGGACTCTGCACACACCCCTCCTGTGTCTGGGTTCTGCACACACCCCTCCTGTGTCTGGGCACTGCTGGGAGGACTCTGCACACACCCCTCCTGCGTCTGGGCACTGCTGGGAGTGATAGGCAGACACCCCTCCTATGTCTGGGCACTGCTGGGAGGACTCTGCACACACCCCTCCTGCGTCTGGGCACTGCTGGGAGGACTCTGCACACACCCCTCCTATTTCAGGATATGTACGCTTAGAACATACACGTGTGTGGGTTCGCTCCATGCATACGCGGGTGAGGGTACGGGTTGTACTTATACTGTTGGGGTGGGGGGTACGCTCCATGCATACGCGGGTGAGGGTAGGGGTTGTACTTACACTGTTGGGGTGGGGGGTACGCTCCATACGTACGCGGGTGAGGGTACGGGTCGTACTTACACTGTTGGGGTGGGGGGTACGCTCCATACGTACGCGGGTGAGAGTACGGGTCGTACTTACACTGTTGGGGTGGGGGGTACGCTCCATGCATATGCGGGTGAGGGTAGGGGTCGTACTTACACTGTTGGGGTGGGGGGTACGCTCCATACGTATGCGGGTGAGGGTACGGGTCGTACATACACGGTTGGGGTGGGGGTGCGCTCCACACGTACGCGGGTGAGGGTACGGGTCGTACTTACACTGTTGGGGTGGGGGTGCGCTCCATACGTACGCGGGTGAGTGTACGGGTCGTACTTACACTGTTGGGGTGGGGGGTACGCTCCATACGTATGCGGGTGAGGGTACGGTCATACTTACACTGTTGGGGTGGGGGTACGCTCCATACGTACGCGGGTGAGAGTACGGGTCGTACTTACACTGTTGGGGTGGGGGGTACGCTCCATACGTACGCGGGTGAGAGTACGGGTCGTACTTACACTGTTGGGGTGGGGGGTATGCTCCATGCATACGCGGGTGAGGGTAGGGGTCGTACTTACACTGTTGGGGTGGGGGGTACGCTCCATACGTACGCGGGTGAGGGTACGGGTCGTACATACACGGTTGGGGTGGGGGTGCGCTCCATACGTACGTGGGTGAGGGTACGGGTCGTACTTACACTGTTGGGGTGGGGGTGCGCTCCATACGTACGCGGGTGAGGGTACGGGTCGTACTTACACTGTTGGGGTGGGGGGTACGCTCCATACGTACGCGGGTGAGGGTACGGGTCGTACTTACACTGTTAGGGTGGGGGGTACGCTCCATACGTACGCGGGTGAGAGTACGGGTCGTACTTACACTGTTGGGGTGGGGGGTACGCTCCATACGTACGCGGGTGAGAGTACGGGTCGTACTTACACTGTTGGGGTGGGGGTACGCTCCATACGTACGCGGGTGATAGTACGGGTCGTATTTACACTGTTGGGGTGGGGGGTACGCTCCATACGTACGCGGGTGAGAGTACGGGTCGTACTTACACTGTTGGGGTGGGGGGTACGCTCCATGCATACGCGGGTGAGGGTAGGGGTCGTACTTACACTGTTGGGGTGGGGGGTATGCTCCATACGTACGCGGGTGAGGGTACGGGTCGTACATACACGGTTGGGGTGGGGGTGCGCTCCATACGTACGTGGGTGAGGGTACGGGTCGTACTTACACTGTTGGGGTGGGGGTGCGCTCCATACGTACGCGGGTGAGGGTACGGGTCGTACTTACACTGTTGGGGTGGGGGGTACGCTCCATACGTATGCGGGTGAGGGTACGGGTCGTACTTACACTGTTGGGGTGGGGGGTACGCTCCATACGTACGCGGGTGAGAGTACGGGTCGTACTTACACTGTTGGGGTGGGGGGTACGCTCCATACGTACGCGGGTGAGAGTACGGGTCGTATTTACACTGTTGGGGTGGGTGTACGCTCCTTACGTACGCTGGTGATAGTACGGGTCGTACTTACACTGTTGGGGTGGGGGGTACGCTCCATACGTACGCGGGTGAGAGTACGGGTCGTACTTACACTGTTGGGGTGGGGGGTACGCTCCATGCATACGCGGGTGAGGGTAGGGGTCGTACTTACACTGTTGGGGTGGGGGGTACGCTCCATACGTACGCGGGTGAGGGTACGGGTTGTACATACACGGTTGGGGTGGAGGTGCGCTCCATACGTACGTGGGTGAGGGTACGGGTCGTACTTACACTGTTGGGGTGGGGGTGCGCTACATACGTACGCGGGTGAGGGTACGGGTCGTACTTACACTGTTGGGGTGGGGGGTACGCTCCATACGTACGCGGGTGAGGGTATGGGTCGTACTTACACTGTTGGGGTGGGGGGTATGCTCCATACGTACGCGGGTGAGAGTACGGGTCGTACTTACACTGTTGGGGTGGAGGGTACGCTCCATACGTACGCGGGTGAGAGTATGGGTCATACTTACACTGTTGGGGTGGGGGGTACACTCCATACGTACGCGGGTGAGGGTACGGGTCGTACTTACACTGTTGGGGTGGGGGGTACGCTCCATACGTACACGGGTGGGGTTACGGTCCGTACGTACACTGTTGGCATGGGGGGTACGCTCCATACGTACGCGGGTGGGGGTACGGGTCGTACTTACACTGTTGGGGTTGGGGGTACGCTCCATGCATACGGGGTGGGGGTACGGTCCGTACATATCCGTACCCATGCTGTGGAATGCTTGTGTGGGCCGTACCCAGGCCTTTGCCACGTGGGTACAGCCGTCCCGCCATTGTTGGGATGACGTAGGTTTGGGCGGGGTACGACTCGTACCCACGCTCTTAAGGCGTGGGTACGGGACGTACCTGTATTGTTGTGTTGCCGGTTCACGTCGTCAAGCACTTCCGTTGTGGCGGACGCTGGCTTTGCTGGACACGCCCCCACCCCCTCGGTAGTGACCAGGGCCTGAGGGTCAGGTATGTCCAGGGCATGTGTGCTGTGTGACTTTGGTGGGGGTTTTGTGGGCTGCCCCTGCCCCCCCCTTTCCCCCCTCCCTTTGTTGTTCTGACCTTCTGCGGCGTCTGCGTCGGAACCTGTAGAGGAGGTCGACTGCTATGAGGGCCGGGATGACACGTAGGTTCGGGTCCATGTCTGTCCGTCGCGTACAGGTACTCCTTGTTCGCGTCGTCCTGATTTCCCGGCAGTTTTTGGCAGCCGGAAAATATTCAACGTGCGGGATGACGTCGGTGCGAATCGTGATTCCTGGTTCGTGAATGGCAGGCTGCGTGCGTCCCGACGTCACGTCGGCGCTTTCCCGGATCGCATTTGTACGTTTATTTTCGTCGGTCGGGGTTTTGTACGATTCGTACGGAAATGGTGTTTCCGTGCGAATCGTAATTCCATGTTTGTATATTTTTTCGACCGGGTACGCGTCGGACGGAGAATATGCTCCGTCCGACGGTTCGTACCCGGTTTTTACCGGATCGTGATCGGCACCCTAGTGAAGATTTTTGTAAATGTCTCCATATACATTGGTTTAGATGGAAGTAACATCCTTGGATAGATGTACGGGGGTACAGTTTTAGAATGGAATTTATCATGGCTTGCTCAAAGTCTATGATAATTCTTTGAGGGGAAAAATCATTTGATTCTTGTTTTATTTTTCCTAGCATTTCATTATATGTTGTGTTTTGTTTGTTAGGTAATAGTGCATAGATTAAAGGTATGGAAGTGTTGTGATATTGACCGTGTATTGTGTAAAGCTGGTAGAATGGTTTGGGCATATTGTAAAGGTGCCATCCATCATCCATGTTTGGCATTGTTGGAGTTTAGTTATATTGTTTGCAGTAGCAAACATTATGATTCTTTTTTCTGTACTTTTGTTATAAAAAAAAATAAAAGGTTCATTATTGTGGGTGATAGTTAATTCTGGTGGAATGATGATATCTTGAAAAGTTTTAGGTGATGGTATTGTTGTTGTGGTTGATTTTTTTGTCCTAGCAATTGTTCTTTTTATGGAAGCAATTGATGGTAATTGGCCTCTTGCTTCTTTGGGCACTCTAGGTAATAGTTCTTTTAGGATAACACTTGTAGCAGTTTGTGAACCAGTGCTTAATTCTTTTATATTTTCAAGGGTTGATCTGACTTCTATTTCAGAGAGATTGGGTGGATGATTATGCTCTCTAGTATATAGTACAGTTGTTTCTCTTGTTGTTGCTCGTCCATAGCATTTGTTTGAATAATATTTTGAACACTTCCAGTTCACTTTTCGTTCAGTCTGCTTTTCTTGGGTGTATGTGTAACCCATGTAACACAATAGGAATTTTCCTTTCTGCGATGTTATAAATTGGGCTTCTTCTGTCATTGTGATGTGTTAGAAATCTGGAAAAAATGTATATGAAAATATTTGCAATAGTACTTTATATATTTAAATGAAAATAGCAAAAAATATTTTTTTTTATATATACTTACCAAGTGTTTTTGGTTGTATTTGAATGAAGATGTTCTTTGTAGACAAAATGCTGTTTAGTTGATGTAGTCTCTGAAAGTTAAAGAACATCGAGGCGCCAATTACGATCCTGTAAAAACCGGGTACGAACCGTCGGACGGAGCATATTCTCCGTCCGACGCGTACCCGGTCGTCAAAATCTACCAACATGGAATTACGATTCGCACGGAAACACCATTTCCGTACGAATCGTACAAAAGCCCGACCGAGGAAAAAAAACATACAAATGCGATCCGGGAAAGCGCCGAGCTGACGTCGGGACGCTCGCAGCACACACGTGTATGTTCTAAGCGTACATATCCTGAAATAGGAGGGGTGTGTGCAGAGTCCTCCCAGCAGTGCCCAGATGCAGGAGGGGTGTGTGCAGAGTCCTCCCAGCAGTGCCCAGACATAGGAGGGGTGTGTGCCTATCACTCCCAGCAGTGCCCAGACGCAGGAGGGGAATTACGATTCGCACCAACGTCATCCCGCACGGTGAATATTTCCCGGCAGCCAAAAACTGCCGGGAAATCAGGACGACGCGAACAAGGAGTACCAGTACGCGACGGACAGACAGGACGACGCGAACAAGGAGTACCCGTACGCGACGGACAGACATGGACCCGAACCTACGTGTCATCCCGGCCCTCATAGCAGTCCACCTCCTCTACAGGTTACGACGCAGACGCCGCAGAAGGTCAGAACAACAAAGGGAGGGGGGAAAGGGGGGGGGCAGGACCAGGGGCAGGCCACAAAACCCCCACCATAGTCACACAGCACACATGCCCTGGACATACCTGACCCTCAGGCCCTGGTCACTACGAGGGGGTGGGGGTGTGTCCAGCCAAGCCAGCGACCGCCACAACGGAAGTTCCTGACGACGCGAACCGGCAACACAACCAGACAGGTACATCCCGTACCCACGCCTTAAGAGCGTGGGTATGAGTCGTACCACGCCCACACCTACGTCACCCCATCAATGGCGGGACGGCTCGTACCCACGTGGCAAAGGCCTGGGTACGGGCCGCACAAGCATCACATAGCGTGGGGACGGATATGTACGGACCGTACCCCCACCCCGTATGCATGGAGCGTACCCCCAACCCCAACAGTGTGAGTACGACACGTACCTCCACCCGTGTATGCAAGGAGCGTACCCCCCATGCCAACAGTGTAAGTACGACACGTACCTCCACCCGCGTATGCAAGGAGCGTACCCCCCATGCCAACAGTGTAAGTACGACGCGTACCTCCACCCGCGTATGCAAGGAGCGTACCCCCCATGCCAACAGTGTAAGTACGACACGTACCTCCACCCGCGTATGCAAGGAGCGTACCCCCCATGCCAACAGTGTAAGTACGACACGTACCTCCACCCGCGTATGCAAGGAGCGTACCCCCATGCCAACAGTGTAAGTACGACACGTACCCCCACCCGCGTATGCAAGGAGCGTACCCCCCATGCCAACAGTGTAAGTACGACACGTACCTCCACCCGCGTATGCAAGGAGCGTACCCCCCATGCCAACAGTGTAAGTACGACACGTACCCTCACCCGCGGACGTATGGAGCGAACCCCCACCCCAACAGTGTAAGTACGACCCGTACTCTCACCCGCGTACATATGGAGCGTACCCCCACCCCAACAGTGTAAGTACGACACGTACCCTCACCCGCGGACGTATGGAGCGAACCCCCACCCCAACAGTGTAAGTACGACCCGTACCCTCACCCGTGTACATATGGAGCGTACCCCCACCCCAACAGTGTAAGTATGACCCGTACCCTCACACGCGGACGCATGGAGCGTACCCCCACCCCAACCGTGTATGTACGACACGTACCCTCACCCGCGGACGTATGGAGCGAACCCCCACCCCAACAGTGTAAGTACGACTCGTACCCTCACCCGCGTACGTATGGAGCGTACCCCCACCCCAACAGTGTAAGTACGACCCGTACCCTCACACGCGGACGCATGGAGCGTACCCCCACCCCAACCGTGTAAGTACGACACGTACCCCCACCCGCGTATGCAAGGAGCGTACCCCCCATGCCAACAGTGTAAGTACAACACGTACCTCCACCCGCGTATGCAAGGAGCGTACCCCCCATGCCAACAGTGTAAGTACGACACGTACCCTCACCCACGGACGTATGGAGCGAACCCCCACCCCAACAGTGTAAGTACGACCCGTACCCTCACCCGTGGACGTATGGAGCCGACTCCCACCCCAACAGTGTAAGTACGAACCGTACCCCCATGGAGCAAACCCACACACGTGTATGTACTAAGCGTACAGATTGTTAAATAGGAGGGGTGTGTGCCTATCACTCCCAGCAGTGCCCAGAGACAGGAGGGGTGGGTGCAGAGTCCTCCCAGCAGAGCCCAGACACAGGAGGGGTGGGTGCCTATCACTCCCAGCAGTGCCCAGAGACAGGAGGGGTGGGTGCCTATCCCTCCCAGCAGTGCCCAGACACAGGAGGGGTGGGTGCCTATCACTCCCAGCAGTGCCCAGACACAGGAGGGGTGGGTGCCTATCACTCCCGGCAGAGCCCAGACACAGGAGGGGTGGGTGCCTATCACTCCCAGCAGTGCCCAGAGACAGGAGGGGTGGGTGCAGAGTCCTCCCAGCAGAGCCCAGAGACAGGAGGGGTGGGTGCAGAGGCCTCCCAGCAGTGCCCAGACACAGGAGGGGTGGGTGCCTATCACTCCCAGCAGTGCCCAGAGACAGGAGGGGTGGGTGCCTATCACTCCCAGCAGTGCCCAGAGACAGGAGGGGTGGGTGCAGAGTCCTCCCAGCAGAGCCCAGAGACAGGAGGGGTGGGTGCAGAGTCCTCCAAGCAGAGCCCAGAGACAGGAGGGGTGGGTGCAGAGGCCTCCCAGCAGTGCCCAGAGACAGGAGGGGTGGGTGCCTATCACTCCCAGCAGTGCCCAGAGACAGGAGGGGTGGGTGCAGAGGCCTCCCAGCAGTGCCCAGAGACAGGAGGGGTGGGTGCCTATCACTCCCAGCAGTGCCCAGAGACAGGAGGGGTGTGTGCAGAGTCCTCCCAGCAGTGCCCAGACATAGGAGGGGTGTGTGCCTAACACTCACAGCAGTGCCCATGAAACGCTAAGGGTGGAGTAGCCACAGATACCATGCCCACAAATGTCAGTCAGGTGCACAAAGACCCTGCAGTACATGTACCACATGTGTGCGAGGCTGGGAGTATACGCATGCATAGCGCAGAAAAGAAAACATGTCCACATGAAGTCATGTCAAGAGTCCACACACACAAGTACTATGACTACCAAGGATGCCACGAATGATGCAGGTGGAGACATTGCTCAGCATGCATGTGCAAAGTAGAAGGAGTCCGTCACACACCCAGCTGATGTAGACACAGCTCAGCACCACATATTGGGAACACCCTGCAGGGAAGATGTCAGGGTACACAGAGGAAGGAATACACCGTGGTACAATTCCACCATGCAGCAACTGCGTACATGGACAGAGAAACCTAGCTAACACCGTGTGATGGCACACAGATACCAGGGTCCCCCCTATGACCAGCACACTACTACATTTCCCACACACCCAACACATGATCACCACCCAAATTCATGTAGCAGCCCCACCAACAGCAATATCAGTAAAGCAGTAGTGTTCAAAGGAAACAAAAATGGCTTTAATCAGCATTATCTGAAATTGTTTGTTCTCAGAAAGGTCAATATTTACAAAGCCCATAGGGCAGTCCATGAGTCACAGCTGGACGGGGGGGACACAGTGGGACGCGTGTCCCCTAGCTTGCCTGCACAGTTACAAGTCGTCGTCTTCCACAGGGGTGAGGGCATCATGTGGGGGGGAAGGAACAGGCACCGCAGGGATAGGAGGGCAAAGGGTAGGCGAATTGGGTGCAGGGATGGAGGACTCCACCACAGGGGGTGGGGCAGGGCCAAAGGTGGATTCTAGGAGCGCGCTGCACACCTTGGCAAGGTCCTCCAGGGACTCCCCTGCACCCGAAGGAACCACAGGCCCTAAGGAGGGGGGGGGTCAGAGGGATGGATCGCAGCGCCACTGGGGGTGGGTGTGGACGGGGGGGAGACTCAAGCACCCTGACCGTGGACTTCCTTGACCGCTTGCGGGGTGGTGTCAATGTTGGGCTCAGGGACAGAGCGGCCATGAACGAGTCTTTGGGGGAGATGTGGCCAGGAGAGCTGAGGGGAGGGGATTTGGAGGGAGTGGATTGGGTGGAATGCGGACTCCCACTCTGGCTGCGTGTCACACGTTTGCCCCCCGACCCAGTGGGTGTGCCTACTACACCCTGTGTGTGCGTGTCAGGAGGTGTGCGGCGGACCTTCCCTGCTGGTGTGGTGCCTGTGTCTGTTGTGGTGGGTGCATGCTGACGTCTGGGTGTATGTGGGACAGGTATGGGAGTGGGAAGTGTGGAAGGGGCAGGGGTAGGGGGTGGGACGTAGCGCTGCAGGAGACCCACTGCTGCAGTCAGTGTCGAGTCTATCGACCTCAGCAAGTTGCGTTAGTCAGCCTGCGATGAATGAATGCCCTCCAAGTATGCCTCCATGTTGTTGAGGACCTGGCTGTGGGCATGGAGGACATTAAGGATCGCAGTCTGACCAACCTGCAACTGCCGCTGGATGTCCACAGACTCGGCATTGGCGGCAGCAGTGGAGACAGGGGCAGGGGGTGCGGTGCCTGGCAGGAAGGAGACATGCGGTGACTGGGGACGCTGGGAAGGGACACGAGCACGTGGGAGGCGGCTGATGGCAATGGAGGGGGCGGTGCGAGATGTAGGGCTGCTGTCAGATGGTGGTGCAGCCACCGCCCACTCGGAGAGATCATCCTCGGACCCGTCAGCTTCATACTCTGTTGTGCCAGTCGACAGGTCCCCGGGTTCACTCTCCTCCGCCTCGTGCCCACTCGATCTGCCAGCCGCAATTTCACGGCTGGCACTGGTGCTCGGTCCCTCAGCGCCGTCTGTGTCCATGTCTCCCTCCGTGTCCCCCGACGATGCTGTGGGCAGGGTGAAGAGACAGAAATTAATCATACACCTGTATACATATGTCACATGAGTCCAATCTACTTAGGTTTCAGTGCATAGGCTGAAACAAAACAAGGTACATATGTAGGCCCTGCAAGACACAGTTGTTTGACCCACCATGCCACCGAAAAACTATGGAGAGCATGACACAATAGCAAATGAGATGACATGGAATTGTGACTGAGGAGCAAGGCCCTGGGGACAATCCAGCACTGCATCTGCACCACACAGCGTGGCAGGAAATAGGGATGAGCAGGGACCATAGGCAGGTACTAGAGGCACATGCAGCATAGGTAATACTGATAACATGCCCACCCTGACTGGCACACTGCACCTTGAGTGTATGTCTAGGCAAACATCACACACTGGCCAGTCCTAGCAAGGAGATATCAGGTTGTGACATGAAGGCCATGCCCGCACCACCCACCCCCTACATGAGACAAATCTATGGAGACACAGGAAGCACGTACATCTCTTAGTCTGGGTGAAATACACATGGGATGTGAACAATCTATATTGCACCCAAAATACCCAAGGTGCGCCTGTCCAAATAAGCATGTACAAATGGGCATCATGAGATGATTGTAACAAGACACACAGGCAATGGCCACCGTGAGTATGTACTGGGAAAATCAGGTCAGGCTGGACAGTGGACACTTGTACTACATTTCACGTCATTATACATGGTGCCAGGGGACACTGGCACAGAGCACAACCTATGCTGTAGACACAGAGATTGTCGACATTTTCTGATTACACACATTATAGCTAGGAAAATATGCCCCTGGGGTCAGTAGTGGCTACACAACTCCATGCTCCTGAATGGGAATGACTGCAACACACGCTAACATCCCTGCACTATGCGTACCGCACACTCATGCACATCATGTCACAGGCCACCACATAGGACATGCGTGCTGGAAGGCCTCGCACTTGAGAGATTAACTTCCATGTCTGGACTCAGCATTAGTGCCAACTGACATGGAACCCACAAGTCCAGAACGGGACAGGGCACTGGCAAGGTCCCAATACCTGTTACACACCACCCCCACACATGATGCTGCAGGCATAGTACACTTTGAGAAGGTGCCAGGCTACATAACCTTGTGACCGAGTGACTACACACAGACCAGGGAACACATTGCAAGGAGGGGAAGGGAGGCAGGAGAGCACTGCAACACTGGGGGTAACAGGATCCGCACAGCACCATAAAACCCTGGTAGTGTACCCATAGAACAGTGCACGTACAAATGCTGGTGAAACACAACAAACACACATGTACCTACCCCCTTGCTGCTGCTGCATCTCCTGTAGGCGCCTGTCCAAGTCGGGAAAGACCACCGCCAGCACACGCTTGTGGATGTGGGAGAGACGGCGGCGCCCGCGGTTCTTATGGCTCTCAGGTGAGTCCCCCAGCAGGACCCGTGCGATCCTCCGCGTCCAGCACCGGATATCCTGCCAGCGTTTCCTCACCTGGGACAGGCTCCGCCTCCGACCATCCGCACCCCTCACGGCACTGACGGCGGTCAGCCAGATCTGCTCCTTGGCAGTGGCGCCTACCTGTGAGGATGAAAAAGTGACACTACATCAATACACCTGCAACATGTCACAGAGACACATATGGGAACAAATTAGCTGGTTACAACAAGGCATGTCATGCAGCCAACGCATTGCACCTTTGCCATAGGGACATACTCCTCTGGAGAAGGGCAAAAGCAGTACGTGCCAGTGAAAGTACACAGGTGGAATGAGGGCAAAGACACAATCAATTATCAAGGCTCACACTGTGCATCACACCCACCCCTCCTGCCTCTGGGCACTGCTGGGAGGACTCTGCACCCACCCCTCCTGTCTCTGGGCACTGCTGGGAGGACTCTGCACCCACCCCTCCTGTCTATGGGCACTGCTGGGAGGACTCTGCACCCACCCCTCCTGTCTCTGGGCACTGCTGGGAGGACTCTGCACACACCCCTCCTGCCTCTGGGCACTGCTGGGAGGACTCTGCACCCACCCCTCCTGTCTATGGGCACTGCTGGGAGGACTCTGCACCCACCCCTCCTGTCTCTGGGCACTGCTGGGAGGACTCTGCACACACCCCTCCTGCCTCTGGGCACTGCTGGGAGGACTCTGCACCCACCCCTCCTGTCTCTGGGCACTGCTGGGAGGACTCTGCACCCACCCCTCCTGTCTCTGGGCACTGCTGGGAGGACTCTGCACACACCCCTCCTGCCTCTGGGCACTGCTGGGAGGACTCTGCACCCACCCCTCCTGTCTCTGGGCACTGCTGGGAGGACTCTGCACCCACCCCTCCTGTCTCTGGGCACTGCTGGGAGGACTCTGCACCCACCCCTCCTGTCTCTGGGCACTGCTGGGAGGACTCTGCACACACCCCTCCTGTGTCTGGGCTCTGCTGGGAGACATCAGGCATTCCCACCCCTGGGACCCCCCCTACAGTACATAGCATGTGGGTCACACCTGGACACAATGCCAGAAGTCACAGTCACGAAAAAGGGGCACAGTCTGTGCCAGTGGACACTGCACTCACCTGATAACCTGGTCGCCCATACAGCATGGGGTACTGTGGGAGGATCACATCCACCAAAGCCATGTTCTCCTCCAGGGTGAATGGCTGTGACCTCTCCACAGCCCTTGACATGGTTCCAGGGAATCAGTAGCAGCAGCTGGGTCGTGGAATACAGAGATGTGCAGGCAAGTGCTCCCTCATGGGACCTGGCTGCCTTATATCTGCCTTGCTGGCCCATTTCATTCACAGGAGTGCAGAGTGATTGGTCACTCACATTTGCATCCTATGTTTCCTCCAATCCCTTCAAACCTAGCAGTCAGTGGGCTCATATTCTGTCTTTTTCGTCAGCATGATGTCAACCCCACAAACACATTGCAACAATGTAGATTCATTCCAACTGACTTCTGCTGTGCACCTTCCAGAACAAATTCAAACTTAAAACTTGGTCTCCATGACAACCAGCATGCATGTAGGCCTTAATACTTGTCCCCCATGTGTCCCCTATGTAATTTGGAGCTTCACACACAGGTACGGTGCGTTCAGGGGCCCTAGGGCACCCCAAATGCATAGCAACGGCCCGTACACACGCCTGTACGCTCCCTATCACTATGGGTGTCCTCGCGTATGCGTACTCGTAGCGGTACGGCCCGTACACACGCCTGTACGCTCACTATCACTACGAGTACGCATACGCGAGAACACCCATGGTGATAGTGATCGTACAGGCGTGTGTACGGGCTGTACCACTACGAGTACGCATACGCGAGGACAACCATAGTGATAGTGAACGTACGCACGCGTGTACGCTCACTATCACTATGGGTGTTCTCGCGTATGCGTACTCGTAGTGATAGTGAGCGTACAGGTGTGTGTACGGTCCGTACCACTACCAGTACGCATACGCGAGGACAACCATAGTGATAGTGAACGTACGCACGCGTGTACGCTCACTATCACTATGGGTGTTCTCGCGTATGCGTACTCGTAGTGATAGTGAGCGTACAGGCATGTGTACGGGCCGTACCACTACGAGTACGCATACGCGAGGACACCCATAGTGATAGTGAGCGTACAGGCGTGTGTACGGGCCGTACCACTACGAGTACGCATACACGAGGACACCCATAGTGATAGTGAGCGTACAGGCTTGTGTACGGGCCGTACCACTACGAGTACGCATACGCGAGGACAACCATAGTGATGGGGACCGTACAGGCGTGTGTACAAGCCGTACCACTATGGGTGTCCTCGCGTATGCGTACTCGTAGTGGTACGGACTGTACACACGCCTGTACGCTCACCATCACGATGGGTACACATACGGCAGCACTCCCATAGTGATACGGGAAGGTAAACAGGCCCTCTTAGCAGTAGTACGGTGTTTTTCACACATCACAGTGGTGACAGGCAGCACACAGGAAGGGATAGGGCTGACATACATGTCCATGGATGGACATCAAGGCATAGTCTGGCCAGTACTACATGTGTGGGGCACAGGTGTGAAAGGGTGTGATGTGGCACAACACTCCTGAGTGGAGAAGGCACCAGATGTATGATGAGATGTGTACATATGTAATGTGTGACGGTGCAATGTGTGCCAGGCATGCCTTGACTCCTTTGACATGTGTGCATGTCGTATTGCACACTTGGGATGAGCGTCACTGGCATGGCATGGACAACAACACACGGAAGTGTCCCCTGAGGCCCGGTACAGGGGTTACCACACCTGACATGTGACTACCCACGGTGCACGATGTGACGATGTCATGTATGTGTGGGGGGTTCACATTAGGTAGATGTTTGAGCTCCCTCGAAAGCTGCAGCCGTTGCAGCAACCAACATGTGTCTGTGTGTAGATGGACATTGTACACTGTTACGCACACCAGGCCACATGTGGTATCGGAAGTGAGGTGTGTATGTATGCATGGGACACGGATTAGCGTAACAAGGACATGTCTGCATCCTCTCTATGAATGTGTGGTGAGTCATCACATGTGCACCTTCATGGCAAGGTGTGTGGCCTGTCCTAGTGTAATGTCATGTGACCTGTGGCTCTAGTGTTCCGCTACCAGTCTCTGCAATCGACATCATACTTCTGCTGATGTGTGGGTGTATGTCACTCCTGTCTTGCGTCTGGCTGTTCACTTGCACTGGGACACAGCTAATCCCATGCCATGGCATGTGGAGGTTCTCAATCTGCGTGTGTCGCTGGGTCTTGGGAGGAGTGTCACCTGCCAGCCATACGTGTCCAGGGCATGTGGCACATACCTCACTCCGTATGTAGCATATGTGTATAGACAGATTAACATGTGCTCAGGACAAATTATTTGTTGTTGTGCTGCACTCACTCCTCCTTGTCATTTCCAATTTCCTGCAGAGCGCCGCCTCTTCCCCGAGCAATTCCGGACTTGGCTGACATGCGGGAGAATGATTGTATCCGGTGCTACCGCTTCCCCCAACGGTTGATTCTGGATTTGACGGCGAGACTGGCACCACACCTGCAACCGCTGCACAGGTATCCTACAGCACTGACACCCAAGCTGAAGGTAATGGCAGCCCTACATTTTTTAGCCACGGGTACCTTTCAACATACCATAGCTCATGTTGGTGGCATGTCCCAGAGCATGTTCTGCCGTGTGCTGCATGATTTCTTAGAGGCCATGTTGATTCACCTGGATGAGTTTATCCATTTCCCAACCCCTGAAATGTTGACTGTGGTCAAGCGTGGATTCTATGCCCTGGGAGGGATGCCCCATGTCATTGGGTCCATAGATGGGACACATGTAGCTTTGGTACCACCACACGCACAGGAGGTAGCGTACCGCAATCGCAAACACTACCACTCCATCAATGCCCTTGTGGTGTGTCTGTCCAACATGGTGATTTCACATGTCTGTGCTCGTTTCCCAGGATCAGCACACGATGCCTACATCATGAGGCGTAGCAGGATGCCTGAAATGATGACGCAGCTGCGCAACGAACGAGCATGTGTTGTTGGTGGGTACAGTCTGTCTGTCCTGTATTTTGCGTAGACTTCCAGCATGACCGCTTCTCCTGTTCTAACGATGTCCATGTGCTTCCCATGTAGGGGACGCTGGCTATCCCAACATGCCATGGCTGATCACACCTCTCCGCAACCCCATCACGCCGGCCCAGCTCCGCTACAACACCGCCCATGGCCGGACGAGGCGAGTGATAGAGAGGACGTTTGGCCTGCTGAAGAGCCGATTCAGGTGCCTACACAAGACCGGCGGTGCACTCCCATATGCCCCGGCGAAGGTCTGCAAGATCTTCATGGTCTGCTGCATGCTGCACAACATGGCAGTTGAGAAAGCTGTGCCACTCATCCTGGATCAAGATGACGAGGACCATCCACCCGTGGAGGACGAAGGGCTTGGCAATGGGGCTAGTGATGTGGAGGATGTGGAGCCGCAAGAGGACATCCGGACTCGGCTCATACGCGACTTCTTTGCTTAGTGGTGAGTACCAGTCTCTGAGTGTGCACGCATTGGTCCCCGTGTGGCATGTGTTGTGATGTGTGTCTCCACCTGCATGTATGGCACGTGAGTCAGAGGTGTGTGTGGGTGTGTCACTGGAGTGATGGTGCCAGTGATGGTTGTATTTCCCCAGTCATAATTGTGACCTAGCATGTTGTCATCCATACATGTGTTGAGTAAATGCACATGCAAGTGGCTGTGCTTCTTGTGTCTGACTGCTTGTGTGTCTCTCTTCCCCAGGTACTTGCGCATGCCGTCTGCTGCTTGCATTGTTGTGGCACTGCTATTCCTCATGGACACGTCATCATGTGCTGACTCAGCGTTACAGGCACGGACAAGTTTGGAATTCTCCTTAGGGTAAGGGATGCATCAGGGGTGTATTGGGTGTGGCAGTTGTTCACGATGTATGCACACTGCCCCAGTCGATGTTTGGTTCCTCTGCAGACATGTCGCATCACCATGGTGCACATGACATGCAGCTGGGTACACCTGAATAGATGGTCAGACTTGTTGACAGTCATCAGTGATGGGATAGTGGATTGTGATGATGGCATCAATGTGTGTAACACTGCCCGCAGGACACATACGGTTTGCATTGGGTTGACATGCAGTGGGACTTCCACATCAGCTGATCAATGGTGTATGGCAGGCTCTCCGTGAGCAGCTGTGGGTGTTTAGCTGTTAGCCGACGCTTGTGTGCCAGTTCCATGGCTATCACGCATTTATGCTGCAGAAGGGGGGTGCCAGTGTTGGACCCACATGTTACTCCACATGACCTGTGTATGTGTACTCCGAGTTGCCTCTGCATTCCGGAATACATGACTAATAAAGGTGTCCCTATGCCTCCAAGGTGCCTCTTCTCAGTCAATGCTGGTGTGTTGCCACGGTGCATCCAGCATGTCTGGCATGGTTTTCCCTGATAGTGGCTATGTGTCTATGTGTCGAGTAGCAAGATGCAAGCTGTGTGTGTGGGATGTGACTGTGTATCGTGCATGATGTCCATGACTGTGTGGGTATTGTGACATGTGCCATCCCCATGCATCCAACGTTGGCCAGGCCCCCACTAGGTGCATCCACCGGACTCAAGCTTGCAGGACATGGTTCTGCCACCTGTCTACACATACCTGGGTGCCCCCCAGGACACTGGACATGATCCCTGACCTCTGCGCATGACTGTTGCTGTACTCAATATGTCTGTCAGCACGGTTGTGCGGCCACCCCCTCAGCTGGTTGGGCCCATCACGGGTGTGTATGGTGCTCCATGTCTGTCTTGCCTAATACACTGTGACCCGTGTGTCCTGTGCCAGACTCAGGCCCCAGGGTGTGGATGGTTGAAGTCAATAGAGAACTCAGGCATGGTTAGACTTTACAAGACACATGTAAGGTAATAATGCAACCAGCAGGCATCTGCTCATCATGGTGTGACTTTTTATTTTAGTGGGGGGGGGGGGTATGACATGAGGGGCTTTCCGGGTGTTTGGAATCCAAAGTTCAGTAGGGGAGTTGGTGTCCTTCCCATTGGAAATCCTCAGAGACCATGCCACAGTCTTTGTCAACATTGGTCAGACGGTGACCAGCAAGGCCATGTGGCAGAGAATGTCTTTTAATGCTGTGATGCTGTTGCTCCAGTGGGCCAGGTGCCAGGCCAGGTGTCCTGGGAGATGGTGATGTTGCGCCGACCCTCACGGTCTTTTCCGTGGATGACCCGCCCTCCTGCGGGGACCCTCAGAAGCAGGCCGTGACGACGACTGGGATGCTCCGTCGGATGTTTCCTCCTCCTCCTGATCCCTCCCTGTGGGTGGTGATGTTCTCCGCCTTCTGGCACAGGGAGGGTTGCCCATGTTGTCGGCCATCCGACGGAGTGTATCGTGAATTCCCGTGTACGCCGTCACGAGCTCAGCCTGTCCGTCCTCCATCCTCCGTTGGTGTTGCAGTAGACAGGCATGTAGCTCCGCATGTTGCTGGGCCTGCTGGGTCTTGATCCCCTCGAGGACGGACACAACCTGGGCCAGGCCCGTGGTGTCCTGCCGGTATGTGTCCAGGATGTTTCGGACATGGGAAAATACCGGGTCCCCAGCCAACCGGTCAGGCTGGCGCCTCCGCCGTCCTCCACTCCCACCACCCTTGCCCACTTGCACCTGGCCTGCCCTTGTGGGCACATCGGGTCTCCGGGACCCCTGAGGGGTGGCATTGGCGTTGTCGCCTGCCTCCTCCTGGGTGCCCGGGACACTGTGTCCCTCCTGGCCAGCCTGGCTGCTTTGTGGTGGTGGGGCAGGGTTCCTGGGTGTCTCCTGGGATGTGGCAGGAGTGGGGGTGGTGGTTGGCCCCGTTGTACCTGACGCAGGTGCTGCAGGTCGTTGGACACCAGAGGTGTTAGGTTGGTCGGGGTCGTCCACTGAGTGGTGAGAGTCGTCGCTGCCGGTGGGATCGGCCTCCCGCAGAGCCGGGTCTTGTGAGTCTTCCCCCCCAGTGTTGGGGGGTGAACCACGAGGTTGACCTGTGTGTGAGAGAGACAATGTTAATTTAGGTCCATGCAACATCCATGTTTCATCAGTTTCAAAGTTGGAACATTTCCTCTGGGAATTTGGATCTGTCTGGCATTCCACTCACAGTGCACTTGTGCATGGGTGTGTCCCTTGGGCACAGGTTTGGCGCCTTTAACTATGTGTGGCACAGTCTTACTTGCTGCGTCAAGTGTGACTGCAGTCAGCAGTGGAGTGGGCAGGTGTGGCGAGCCGTGCATTGGCGCCTTCCGTGTTGCACTGTACGTGGGCACATGAAGTAGTTACACACACTTCAATGATGCAGATGTCGTTGTGCTCGTGCACAGGTGGTGACATGGCCCTGTGTTTAGCCATGGAGGAGAGGGGGGGTGCTGGCACTGGCCACCCTTGTCTACATGCACGCAGTCCACCTGCTGACGAGCAGACATTCCCACACACCAAAGGACTGATTTGCTCTCCCTGTGTCTCCCTCCCTCTGTGTCCCCCTCTCCCTCCCTCTCCGTCCCCCTCTCCCTCCCTCTGTGTGTCAGCCTCCTCCCTCTGTCTGTCTCCCTGTGTCTCCCTCCCTCTGTGTCCCCCTCTCCCTCCCTCTGTGTGTCAGCCTCCTCCCTCTGTCCGTCTTCCTGTGTCTCCCTCCCTCTCTGTCCCCCTCTCCCTCCCTCTGTGTCCCCCTCTCCCTCCCTCTGTGTGTCAGCCTCCTCCCTCTGTCCGTCTTCCTGTGTCTCCCTCCCTCTCTGTCCCCCTCTCCCTCCTTCTCTGTCCCCCTTTCCCTCCCTCTGTGTGTCAGCCTCTGTCACCTCAGCCCAGCTTCCTGGGCACACACTGTTAGCAGATCTTTGAATGGCCCTTGGCTTGTTGATATGAGTTTGTTTCTGATCTCCAGGCACCCATTGGGTGTAGTGTGTGTCTGTGCGCTGCTGCTGTGGTGGTGTGTGCTGCCACTCTTTCACAATGTTGGCTGTTCATTAGCTGCTGTCATGTGCAAAACAGTCCCTTCACCCCCATGTGTTGATGCTAGTCGTCCGCCATTTGCTGGCAAGTCTTTCCTGTGTGGGGACACAGTGTTTGTCTGGCTGTGACCTAGGCCACATGGGCAGAGGGCATTGTTGTCTGCTTCTGAGTTGCACTATGTGAATTTTGGGGCCCACCCTCCCGCCATCCGGGTTACCGTGTCATGTGTTGGTGTCTCCTGTGGCCTGTGACTTGACATTGTCCAGCTGGGTGCATGGGGCATGGTGGCGGCAGTGGCATGTGCGTGTTCATGGAGTGTGGTTGAGTCATGCGATAGCTTGGGGTGGTTGCGTGCCTGTTTGTGATTTTGGTTGTGGATGACGTTCCCCCCATGTGAGGTGCGTTGTTTGTGTACTCACCCGGGTCTCGGAGTCCTCCTAATCCCTCCACTGTCTCCACCGGCAGTATGGCCATCACCCTCTCCTCCCAGGGATGGTAGTGTACGGGTCTGCGGGGCGGCCCTCCTCCAGTGGCGTTGGCCTGGTTGTGTTCATCAAGCATCTTGGCTCGGACCCTCCTCCGCAGATCGTACCACCTGGCTTGGCATTCCTGCTTGTTCCTTCTGGTGTCCGCAACAGCATTCACAGCATCGACGATGGTCTGCCACATGGCTGTTTTTTCCGCCATGCTGGTCTGTCTGACCAAGGTTCCAAAGAGCTGTGGCTCGACTCTGAGGATTTCATCGACAAGGACCTCCAACTCTCGGTTACTGAACTTTGGATTCTTGTTAGTGGGCATGGTGAGGGGTGTGGGTGTGGATGGTGGGGGGGGGGTGTGTGGATGGTTGTGGGTGTTTGTGTGTGGTTGTGCAGGTGTGTGTGTGAATGTGATGAGGGTGTGTTTGAGAAGGTGGTTGTGTGAAGTTGTGCAAGTGTAAGGTGTGGTGAAGCTTCTAGTTTGGTGCTGTAGGTTGTCTGTGGGGTCTGGCAGCAGTGAGTCTGTTGCAAAGGCTCATGGTTTGTGTGTGTGGGCCCTTTTTATTGGTCCATTGGTGGGTGTGGCTGTGTTTGAACTTTGGGTGGGTGTGTTATAAGGAGTGGTGGTGTTTTGGGCCTCTGTTTGTTTTTGGCTATTGCAGGTCAGTGAATGTGTTGTTTTGGTAGTTGTTGGACATGTTTTGTGGCTTTGTGCCATTCGAATGGTGTATTCTTGTGTCGTTTTGGTTAGTCCTGTTTGTGTACGTGCGTTTTTTGGCGTGTATACGGTGTGTACATGGGCCTTTTTGTTGTACAGTGCTGTCCTTGTGTGTGGCTTGGTACGAGTCGTACATTCGGTTGTGATGTTGGGGCCTGGGGTGCGCTCCGTCCTTAGGATGTTGTGGTGTGGGTACGCTCCATGCATACGCGGGTGGGGGTAGGACTCGAACGTACAGGGGTGTAGGTACACGGGGGTACGACACGTACAGGGGTGGGGGTACGACTCTGACGTACACGGGTGTACATACACGGTGGTACGACACGTACAGGGGTGGGGGTACGACTCGAACGTACAGGGGTGTACATACACGGTGGTACGACACGTACAGGGGTGGGGGTACGACTCTGACGTACACGGGTGTAGGTACACAGGGGTACGACACGTACAGGGGTGGGGGTACGACTCTGTCGTACAGGGGTGTACATACACGGTGGTACCACACGTACAGGGGTGGGGGTACGACTCGAACGTACACGGGTGTACATGCACGGTGGTACGACACGTACAGGGGTGGGGGTACGACTCAAACGTACAGGGGTGTACGTACACGGTGGTACGACATGTACACGGGTGGGGGTAGGAGTCGAACGTACTGGGGTGTACATGCACGGTGGTACGACACGTACAGGGGTGGGGGTCCGACTCGAACGTACAGGGGTGTACATACACGGTGGTACGACACGTACAGGGGTGGGGGTACGACTCTGACGTACACGGGTGTAGGTACACGGGGGTACGACACGTACAGGGGTGGGGGTACGACTCGAACGTACAGGGGTGTACATACACGGTGGTACGACATGTACACGGGTGGGGGTAGGAGTCGAACGTACTGGGGTGTACATGCACGGTGGTACGACACGTACAGGGGTGGGGGTACGACTCGAACGTATAGGGGTGTACATACAAGGTGGTACGACACCTACAGGGGTGGGGGTATGACTCTGACGTACACGGGTGTAGGTACACGGGGGTACGACACGTACAGGGGTGGGGGTACGACTCTGACGTACACGGGTGTAGGTACACGGGGGTACGACACGTACACGGGTGGGGGTACGACTCTGACGTACACGGGTGTAGGTACACGGGGGTACGACACGTACGGGGGTGGGGGTACGACTCTGACGTACACGGGTGTACATACACGGTGGTACGACACGTACAGGGGTGGGGGTACGACTCGAACGTACAGGGGTGTACATACACGGTGGTACGACACGTACAGGGGTGGGGGTACGACTCTGACGTACACGGGTGTAGGTACACGGTGGTACGACACGTACAGGGGTGGGGGTACGACTCTGACGTACACGGGTGTACATACACGGTGCTACGACACGTACGGGGGTGGGGGTAGGAGTTGAACATACTGGGGTGTACATGCATGGTGTACGACACGTACAGGGGTGGGGGTATGACTCGAACGTACAGGGGTGTACATACACGGTGGTACGACATGTACACGGGTGGGGGTAGGAGTCGAACGTACACGGGTGTAGGTACACGGTGGTACGACACGTACAGGGGTGGGGGTACGACTCTGACGTACACGGGTGTACATACACGGTGCTACGACACGTACGGGGGTGGGGGTACGACTCGAACGTACAGGGGTGTACATACACGGTGGTACGACATGTACACGGGTGGGGGTAGGAGTCGAACATACTGGGGTGTACATGCATGGTGTACGACACGTACAGGGGTGGGGGTATGACTCGAACGTACAGGGGTGTACATACACGGTGGTACGACATGTACACGGGTGGGGGTAGGAGTCGAACGTACACGGGTGTAGGTACACGGGGGTACGACACGTACACGGGTGGGGGTACGACTCTGACGTACACGGGTGTAGGTACACGGGGGTACGACACGTACAGGGGTGGGGGTACGACTCTGACATACACAGGTGTACATACACGGTGGTACGACACATACAGGGGTGGGGGTAGGACTCGAACGTACAGGGGTGTACATACACGGTGGTACGACACGTACAGGGGTGGGGGTAGGACTCGAACGTACAGGGGTGTACATACACGGGTGGGGGTTCGACACGTACATGGGTGTACATACAGGGGGGGTGTACATTCACGGGGAGTACGACTCGAACGTATGGGTGCTGGGGGGAGTGTTGGGCGCGTGTGCGGGCACATGTCTCCATGGTTGCAATGGGAGTTCGGTGCGGAAGGTGTTTTTACCATACGGTTGTGAGATCGGACGCACGGGTAGGATCGTGATTCCTCGGTCGGACTTCACTTTTCACATTTGTACGGTAAATCGTCCGAGGACGTGTCGGACACATTTTCCGACCCGAGGACGTGTGGGGAATGATTCCCAATGCGGTTCGTATGGACTTTTTACCATGCGAATCGTGATTGCCAGTTTGTACGGCACTTGTACGATTCGTACGGTAAAAAGACCGGATACGAGTCGTACGGGGAATTGGCACCCTATTGTTTTGGTTGTTTAAGTTTTTTTAAGTGGGGTGGTATTGCTGTTTGGTATAGACTATAGGTGTTAATTTATACAGGTTATTAAAAACTTAAAAAAGAGAACATGGATTTTGTAGGAGAGTAGGGTCTGCTTTCTATGTTCACCCCCACTTTTTGCTTTTGCTTTTGCTTTACTGGTTTTCGACTTAGATGTGGCTGTGGGCCTGCTAATCAGACCCACAGCCCTGCTGTTCTCTCTCTAAATTAATACTATGTACTTTAGGTGCATAACCCATTTGGATAGGATCACCTTATTGGCCCCTGTACAGTGTACCCTAGGTACCCAGGGCATAGGTGTACCCTAGGCCTACCAGGGGCTGCAGCATGTATTATGCCACCCCTGGCCTGGCCTTCCATTTTGACACAACTGGCTGATCACTCAGCTGGGGCAAGGTTGTGTAATCACCCCTTGCTTAGGTGTAGTATTCCTATACCTAACTTACATATAGACACATGTGTACCTATCAGTCACTCCTATGGCAGGCCTTAACAATCCTGGAGGCAGAGTGCTTGGTAACATGTGAGATGGTGCTCTAGCATGAGCTGAGCCTGTCTGCAGCTTTCGGAACCATGTCCTTATAGCTGTTCTATGATATAGCCTACCATATACTCTTAAAGTGCCTTATAATCTTAGACGGTTATGGTAACTATGGTTTGGCTTTATCGAAACATGTCGTGTAAGGTGTCTAACACTGTGGAATAATACCCCCATACCATTTCTGGACATGAGGATATTATTCCCCCCTTCTAGAGGGAAAGACATGTTAAAATCATACTTCACTAATAGCCTCTGACCAAAGCCTCAGCATCACAAAATGGATGCTGCTGCCATGACACAAAGTCTGACCTCCTGCAGCTGGGAGTGATCCCAGCCAGGGAGGCCTGGACAATAGGTTTCCTGCTTGGGGAGGTGCTAGCACCTCCCCAGACAGCCTTTAGTGTATTGGGGCAGGGTGGGCTGAAAGGAATGAGACATGCCTGGGGCACACAAGGTGTTCCTTGCATAGTCCAGTTCAAACCGCCGCTGGGGCACTCCAGCCCCAGCTCTGGCGCGAAACTGGACAAAGGGAAGTGGGTGTAACCACCCCCTCCCAGGTCCCACCCATAAGGCGTGACCTAGCAGGTATCCCAGCCCCCCAGATTAGTATAAGAGTGGGAGTTGGGCCTCAAGACTTTAGATTATCCTGAACCTGCAAACTTGAACAGAAACTCTGGACCTTCGACATTCGACGAAAGAAGAAGACTGAAGAATCTCCCTTGTGGCCAAGGAGTGGCTACCCTGTGCAAACAGGCACCATCAAGAGACTACCCTTTGCTTTGCCCACGTTCTACGAGGAACCGACTGCAGAGCCCGACCAGAGCCTTGACTTCCAGACTTCTCTGACCCTGATCCACATCCACAGCAGAGCTGAGATCCGTGGAGGCGACGAGCGACGTGGGACCGGCTACCTGGGAAAAGTGGCTAGTAACTTCAAGCGCAGCTTCTGAGGCACCTTCGAAGTTGTGCACCGGGGATTGAGAAGCCCCAACCCCAAGCATCATCTGCACCGAAGATCAGCCCCCCACACTCCCCGAGTCCTGCGTGGGGCCCTTCTGCATTTTCCTGCTTGCCGCGTCTGTCCGGTTGCTTGCCCGCTGGCTAGTGGCCTTTGTGACGACGCACCCTGAAATCTTCTGCGCTGGTTTGGCTCCTCCAGACTGGCTCCCGCTTCTCTGCAAAGAAGAAGCTCCCCAGACCTCCCTGGTCTGCACCAGAAGCAAGTCCTCCGTTCTTCGTGTGTTCCGCTTGCCAAGGCTTGGTGAGTCCTAGTCCAACTTCGACGCCGCCGACAGCAAGAGCCTTCGTGGGACAGCTCGCCTCCTGGTCCTGGTCATCCTCGACGCTTCCTGGTCCTCCTGGCTGCAGCGACAAGCTTCACCTTCACCTGCAATCTTCACGACATCGCCTGGTTCCTTCCAGGTTCCACGTGGTCACTGGCTAGTGACCTTGACTCTCTCCCTTCTGCTTGCAGGTCTCTCCTCTTCTTGATCCCAGCCTTGGGATCCACCGGACACTCTTCACTGACTGCCTGTCAGCATCTTTCTTCAGGCATCCATAGGAGTCGACGACGAAAACCGACGCAACTTCACCCCTATGCACCCGCAGCCTGTGGGCTAGGTAACTTGGGTACTCCGGTGCTCATCAGGATAGTGACTATCCTAGTGTCTAGTTTTCCAGTCTCGACTTCCTAGCTACTCCGGAAGTGTCCTAAATCTATCGTTTTTCTAAACTGTACTATTGCTAGTGACTTTTACGCATTACGCGTGAGTGTTTCCACTCTGCACACGAATCCCGTGGGCCTCCCACTTCCTAACTAAAGCTAGTGTAGTGTAGCCCCAGCGATTCCCTAGGCCTAGGCCTATTCTATTTCCGTGACAGTGGTCCTTATATCACTTACTTAGTATATGGTTTGCGTGGCCCCTAGGGCCTAACTGTATTACTTACCTGTGTGACTTAATGTATGCTTAAATAAGACTGTGTTGTACTTACCTCTAATCTCATAAAGAGTGCTGAGGGTTTGACTAGAATAAATACACTTTATTTTATATATATATATCTGTTGTGGTGTCCTTTCATTTGGTATTCAAGGCATTATATATGGTATCACAGCTGGCTTCACATGCCATTCAGAGTTTAGCCTAAGACTGCTCTTGTCCATGCTACCACTAGGATAGCTGGTCTATAAGGTTGACTTTACAACCAATCACCATAAGGGTATTTGGACTGATATAAGGTGTACACTAGAACTAGTGACATCATACATCAGGCCAACTTCTCACATTGGTGAGCAGCGGTTGGGATCTGAGCTTGCTATTGTAATACCATTGTAATCTTAAGATACTAAATTGAAAGATCACACAGATATTGTCTAGGTACATATAACATAGATTATAATACTTAAGTCCTACTGGACTTAGTAGTTGTAGGTTGAAGGGAGTAACACACCCTGACTACAACTACCAGAGAGGTTTAGTAGAAACAACTAGTGTAGGTAGGTGCACACACCACACCCTCACTAGATCATGTCTCTGAGAGGAGATCAAGTAGATGCTCTCTCAGGAGGGTCAGGTCTGCAGAAGACCCCCTCTAGATATGATACCTTAACATTCCAGGAGATGAGACAATTGTGTACCTCCAGAGGAATAAAACAGGGTGCAAACCCTACCCTCCTTCAGTTAAGACAACTCCTAGAGGAGTATGATGCTCTTAAAGCCTCTCAGGCAGGTACCCTAGGTACACAGGAGGGTCTACCCTCCACAGAGGAGTCAGATGGGACTTCAGATGAAGAGGTAGAAAGCCAGGGCCAAGTAGGAAGACTTAGCCAGGCTAACCTAAGCTTACATGGGAGTTTGCATGGGGTCCCCCCATACAGACCCCCAAGTGGGCTTACACAGAGAAGCAGGAAGGACAGATCCCCTTCAAGGGAATCCACCCACTCCCATGTCTCTAGCATCTCTAGTGTTTCCTCTCACAGGGGAATGACTTCCCCTGAGAGAAAGGAACATGAAGCCAGAATGAGGGAAGCTAATCTGAGGATTCAGAGGGAAGAACTTGCCCTTGCCAAGGAGAAGCTTGCTCTGGCTAGAGAGCAAAAGTTAAGTGGGTCAGAACCCACTGGTGGCAGCAATATCCCTAAGGATAGAGACAGGCACTATGATAATAGAAACCTGAGCAAGATTGTCCCTCCCTACAAGTGTGGGGATGACATCCACAAATGGATAACTGCTTTGGAGAGAGCTTGCAAAGTACAGCAGGTACCCCAAAGTCAGTGGGCAGCTATCTTGTGGCTCTCCTTCTCTGAGAAAGGTAGAGACAAGCTCCTCACAGTTAGTGATGAGGATGCAGATAATTACACTGTCCTGAAGAGTGCTCTGATTGATGGGTTTGGCCTAACCACTGAACAATACAGGTTGTTGTTAAGGGATACCCAGAAGACACAGACTCAGGACTGGACTGACTTTGTAGATTGTGCCACTAAGGCTCTGGAAGGCTGGCTAATGGGAAGTAAGGTTAAGGACTATACAGGATTGTATAATTTGATCATGAGAGAACAAATACTTAACAACTGTCAAAACCAGCTATTGCATCAACACCTGATTGATTCTGATCTGACTTCTCCCCAAGAATTGGGAAAGAAGGCAGATAGATGGGTCAGGACTAGAGTTAAGCAGAAAAACCAGAACCAGGGCGGTGATCAGAAAAAGGCAGACCAGAAGGGTAATGATCAGAAACAAAAAGACCAGAAGTCTTCACCAGGCCCCCAAAAGGCTCAGGGGGAGGGTGGTCCCAAAAAGGATAAAAAGAAAGATGGCCAAAAGAAACCATGGTGCAACTATTGTAAGTCCAACTCACATTGGTTTAGTGAGTGCACCAAAAAGGATAAGCCCCCAGCCACCATTGCCCTAAGGCAACTGTACCCCCTAGTTCAGCTGTAAGTGGTGGTTCCCAGCAAAAGGGTGTAGTAGGGTTAACCCTGGGAACTGAGGAGGATTCTGGCCTAGTCAGAGTACCTACTCAGGCTGTTCTGATCTGTGATGGGGACTTAGCTTTGTCCTCTACTGTAGGCCCCAGTAACCTGGGCAAGTACAGACAGACTCCTTTTATCAACCAAAGAATGGCTCAGGCCTACAGGGACACTGGGGCTAGTGTCACAATGGTGACACCTGCTTTTGTGGACCCTGGACAGATCATACTAGGTGAGAATTACCTAGTGACCAACGCTAGCAATGCCACTACCTCCCATAGTGTGGCTATTGTTAACTTCTCCTGGGGAGGGGTAACTGGCCTCAAGAAAGTTGTTGTTAGTTCTGACCTTCCTGTAGAGTGTTTACTGGGCAATGATCTTGAAACTTCAGTTTGGTCTGAAGTGGAGTATAGGACCCATGCAGAAATGCTGGGGATAGATGCACATGTCCTTGCTGTGACCAGGTCACAGGCCAAAAAGTGCACCACTGAACAAGTGCTGGATCCTGAAACTATGGACCAGTCACAACCCAAGAGAAAGAGCAGTAGGGTTAAGGCTGTGCCTTCCCCCCTGCCTCAGGTGGTGGATCAGCCCTCCCAGGAGGATGATTCTGAGAGCCCTGAAGGAACTGTCCTAGAAGAACTTGAACCTGATCAGGTTGAGTTTCTTGGGACAGGGGGACCTTCAAGGGCAGATCTGAGGCAGGCTCAATTAGACTGCCCCTCTCTTGAACCCCTCAGACAGCTGGCTGCTGCTGAGGCTGCAGGGAATGCTCAAGGTACCCATAGAGTGTATTGGGATGAAGGGCTACTGTATTCAGAGGCTAGAGACCACAAGCCTGGTGCATCCAGGAGGTTGGTCATACCACTGAAGTTCAGAGGCTTCCTTCTTACCTTGGCCCATGATATTCCCCTTGCAGGACATTTAGGCCAGAACAAGACCTGGGACAGGCTTGTCCCTCACTTTCACTGGCCCCACATGTCAGAAGATACTAAGGAGTTTTGTCGCTCCTGTGTCACCTGCCAAGCCAGTGGCAAATCAGGTGGCACCACAAAGGCCCCCCTCATTTCACTACCCGTGGTGGGGGTCCCCTTTGAAAGAGTGGGCATAGATATTGTAGGACCAATGGACCCACAAACAGCATCTGGGCACAGATTCATACTGGTGATAGTGGACCATGCCACCAGGTACCCAGAAGCAATTCCCCTGAGGACCACAACAGCTCCTGTTGTGGCAAGGGCCCTGCTTGGAGTATTCTCCAGAGTGGGCTTTCCAAAGGAGGTCATTTCTCACAGAGGTGCCAACTTCATGTCAGGATACTTGACTGCAATGTGGAAGGAGTGTGGTGTTAACTACAAGTTCACCACACCCTATCACCCACAGTGCAATGGGCTTGTTGAGAGATTCAACAAGACCCTAAAGGGAATGATAAAAGGATTACCAGACAAGCTTAGGCGAAGATGGGACATCCTTTTACCCTGCCTTCTGTTTGCTTACAGAGAGGTCCCACAAAAGGGGGTTGGCTACAGCCCTTTTGAGCTTTTGTTTGGGCATCCTGTAAGAGGACCCCTGTGTTTGGTGAGGGAAGGATGGGAGAGACCTCTCAGACAACCCAAACTAGACATAGTGGATTATGTACTTGGTCTCCGCTCCAGGATGGCAGAGTATATGAAGAAGGCTTCTAAAAACCTTGAGGCAAGCCAAGAACTCCAAAAAGTTTGGCATGACCAAAAGGCTGTACTGACTGTTTACCAGCCAGGACAGAAAGTGTGGGTGTTGGAGCCAGTGGCCCCAGCAGCACTCCAAGACAAATGGTCTGGGCCCCACACTATTGTTGAGAAAAAGGGAGAAGTCACCTACTTGGTGGACCTTGGGACTCCCAGAAGCCCCCACAGGGTGCTTCATGTCAACAGATTGAAGGCATATGTTGACAGGGCAGACATGGGGCTACTCATGGCTACAGATGAGGGGCAGGAGGAAGAGAGTGACCCTCTCCCAGACCTGTTGACTCAGAACCCTGATGATGGCTCAGTTGATGGTGTGGTCTTTTCTGACAGCCTCACTGTCCATCAGCAACAGGACTGCAGACAAGTTCTGCAATCCTACAGACATATGTTCTCTCTGACCCCAAGTCAGACAAACTGGTGCACCCATGAGGTGGACACTGGTGACAGTCTGCCTGTGAAGAGTAAAATCTACAGGCAACCTGACCATGTCAGGGACTGCATAAAAGTTGAGGTACAAAAGATGTTGGAGCTGGGAGTCATTGAAACTTCAGAGAGCCCTTGGGCTAGTCCTGTAGTTCTTGTGCCAAAACCTCACACCCAAGATGGTAAGAGAGAGATGAGGTTTTGCGTGGATTACAGAGGTCTCAATGCTGTCACTAGGACAGATGCCCACCCAATACCTAGGGCAGATGAGCTCATTGACAGACTGGCAGCTGCTAAGTTTTTGAGCACATTTGACCTGACAGCAGGCTACTGGCAAATCAGACTAGCTGAGAGTGCAAAGGCCAAAACTGCTTTCTCGACCCCAGGAGGACATTATCAATTTGTGGTAATGCCCTTTGGTTTGAAGAATGCACCTGCCACTTTCCAAAGGTTGGTGAATCAAGTCCTTACTGGGTTGGATGATTATTGTGCAGCTTATCTTGATGATATTGCTGTCTTTAGCTCCACCTGGGAGGATCACCTGGTCCACCTGAGGAATGTTTTAGAGGCCCTGCAAAAGGCAGGCCTCACTATCAAGGCCACTAAGTGCCAGATAGGGCAGAGCAAGGTTGTATACCTGGGCCACCTAGTTGGTGGGGGTCAGGTTCAACCACTGGAGAGCAAGATCCAGACCATAAAGGACTGGACTCCTCCAACTACCCAGACTCAGGTCAGAGCTTTCTTGGGCCTGACTGGGTACTACAGAAAGTTTGTTAAGAACTATGGGTCCATAGTGACACCACTTAATGACTTGACCTCCAAGAAGATGCCAAAGAAAGTTCAGTGGACAGTAAGCTGTCAAAAAGCATTTGATGACCTGAAGCAGGCCATGTGCAGTGCACCTATTCTGAAAAGTCCAGACTACTCCAAAGAGTTCATTGTCCAGACAGATGCTTCTGAGTTAGGTGTGGGAGCTGTTCTTTCACAACTGAATGTAGATGGTCAAGACCAGCCCATTGCTTTTATAAGTAGAAGGCTGACCCCTAGAGAGAAACGTTGGTCAGCTATTGAGAGGGAGGCCTTTGCTGTGGTTTGGGCCCTGAAGAAGCTGAGGCCATACTTGTTTGGCACTCACTTCAAGATTCAGACAGACCATAAGTCCCTCTTGTGGCTAAATCAGATGAAGGGTGAAAATCCCAAACTTCTTAGGTGGTCCATTTCCCTACAGGGGATGGACTTCACAGTGGAACATAGACCTGGGACTGACCATGCCAATGCAGATGGACTCTCCAGATATTTCCACTTAGAACATGAAGACTCAACTGGTCAAGGTTAGTTTAATGTCCCTAAGTTTGGGGGGGGGGTTGTGTAGGAGAGTAGGGTCTGCTTTCTATGTTCACCCCCACTTGTTGCTTTTGCTTTACTGGTTTTCGACTTAGATGTGGCTGTGGGCCTGCTAATCAGACCCACAGCCCTGCTGTTCTCTCTCTAAATTAATACTATGTAGGTGCATAACCCATTTGGATAGGATCACCTTATTGGCCCCTGTACAGTGTACCCTAGGTACCCAGGGCATAGGTGTACCCTAGGCCTACCAGGGGCTGCAGCATGTATTATGCCACCCCTGGCCTGGCCTTCCATTTTGACACAACTGGCTGATCAAACAGCTGGGGCAAGGTCGTGTAATCACCCCTTGCTTAGGTGTAGTATTCCTATACCTAACTTACATATAGACACATGTGTACCTATCAGTCACTCCTATGGCAGGCCTTAACAATCCTGGAGGCAGAGTGCTTGGTAACATGTGAGATGGTGCTCTAGCATGAGCTGAGCCTGTCTGCAGCTTTCGGAACCATGTCCTTATAGCTGTTCTATGATATAGCCTACCATATACTCTTAAAGTGCCTTATAATCTTAGACGGTTATGGTAACTATGGTTTGGCTTTATCGAAACATGTCGTGTAAGGTGTCTAACACTGTGGAATAATACCCCCATACCATTTCTGGACATGAGGATATTATTCCCCCCTTCTAGAGGGAAAGACATGTTAAAATCATACTTCACTGTTAGCCTCTGACCAAAGCCTCAGCATCACAAAATGGATGCTGCTGCCGCGACACAAGTCTGACCTCCTGCAGCTGGGAGTGATCCCAGCCAGGGAGGCCTGGACAATAGGTTTCCTGCTTGGGGAGGTGCTAGCACCTCCCCAGACAGCCTTTAGTGTATTGGGGCAGGGTGGGCTGAAAGGAATGAGACATGCCTGGGGCACACAAGGTGTTCCTTGCATAGTCCAGTTCAAACCGGCGCTGGGGCACTCCAGCCCCAGCTCTGGCGCGAAACTGGGCAAAGGGAAGTGGGTGTAACCACCCCCTCCCAGGTCCCACCCATAAGGCGTGACCTAGCAGGTATCCCAGCCCCCCAGATTAGTATAAGAGTGGGAGTTGGGCCTCAAGACTTTAGATTATCCTGAACCTGCAAACTTGAACAGAAACTCTGGACCTTCGACATTCGACGAAAGAAGAAGACTGAAGAATCTCCCTTGTGGCCAAGGAGTGGCTACCCTGTGCAAACAGGCACCATCAAGAGACTACCCTTTGCTTTGCCCACGTTCTACGAGGAACCGACTGCAGAGCCCGACCAGAGCCTTGACTTCCAGACTTCTCCGACCCTGATCCACATCCACAGCAGAGCTGAGATCCGTGGAGGCGACGAGCGACGTGGGACCGGCTACCTGGGAAAAGTGGCTAGTAACTTCAAGCGCAGCTTCTGAGGCACCCTCGAAGTTGTGCACCGGGGATTGAGAAGCCCCAACCCCAAGCATCATCTGCACCGAAGATCAGCCCCCCACACTCCACGAGTCCTGCGTGGGGCCCTTCTGCATTTTCCTGCTTGCCGCATCTGTCCGGTTGCTTGCCCGCTGGCTGGTGGCCTTTGTGACGATGCACCCTGAAATCTTCTGCGCTGGTTTGGCTCCTCCAGACTGGCTCCCGCTTCTCTGCAAAGAAGAAGCACCCCAGACCTCCCTGGTCTGCACCAGAAGCAAGTCCTCCGTTCTTCGTGGGTTCCGCTTGCCAAGGCTTGGTGAGTCCTAGTCCAACTTCGACGCCGCCGACAGCAAGAGCCTTCGTGGGACAGCTCGCCTCCTGGTCCTGGTCGTCCTCGACGCTTCCTGGTCCTCCTGGCTGCAGCGACAAGCTTCACCTTCACCTGCAATCTTCACGACATCGCCTGGTTCCTTCCTGGTTCAACGTGGTCACTGGCTAGTGACCTTGACTCTCTCCCTTCTGCTTGCAGGTCTCTCCTCTTCTTGATCCCAGCCTTGGGATCCACCGGACACTCTTCACTGACTGCCTGTCAGCATCTTTCTTCAGGCATCCATAGGAGTCGACGACGAAAACCGACGCAACTTCACCCCTATGCACCCGCAGCCTGTGGGCTAAGTAACTTGGGTACTCCGGTGCTCATCAGGATATTGACTATCCTAGTGTCTAGTTTTCCAGTCTCGACTTCCTAGCTACTCCGGAAGTGTCCTAAATTTATCGTTTTTCTAAACTGTACTATTGCTAGTGACTTTTACGCATTACGCGTGAGTGTTTCCACTCTGCACACGAATCCCGTGGGCCTCCCACTTCCTAACTAAAGCTAGTATAGTGTAGCCCCAGCGATTCCCTAGGCCTAGGCCTATTCTATTTCCGTGACAGTGGTCCTTATACCACTTACTTAGTATATGGTTTGCGTGGCCCCTAGGGCCTAACTGTATTACTTACCTGTGTGACTTAATGTATGCTTAAATAAGACTGTGTTGTACTTACCTCTAATCTCATAAAGAGTGCTGAGGGTTTGACTAGAATAAATACACTTTATTTTATATATATATCTGTTGTGGTGTCCTTTCCTTTGGTATTCAAGAGATTATATATGGTATCACAGCTGGCTTCACATGCCATTCAGAGTTTAGCCTAAGACTGCTCTTGTCCATGCTACCACTAGGATAGCTGGTCTATAAGGTTGACTTTACAACCAATCACCATAAGGGTATTTGGACTGATATAAGGTGTACACTAGAACTAGTGACATCATACATCAGGCCAACTTCTCACAGATTTGTTTTGGGGTTTAGGATGTTTTGGGGTTTGAGTAGGATTTAATTAATATTTTAGAAAGTATTTTGATAGTATACTTACTTTTTTAGTGAGTCCTTTCTGGCAATGTTCAATCTTTTCTTTAGCTGTTTAGAGTAATATCTGTAGTGGAAACATAAAGAGATGGAATATATAAGTTAGTTATTTTTTAGAGTAAAGATAAATTAGTGTTTTAGTTTAATTTGGCAGTTTAGTTAGAAAAGGTAATTTACTTACGTTTTTAGAATTGTAGTAGGATTTAGGTTTCTTCTGTTTAGCAGAGTTTCTTCTTCGTTCAATGCTTTGGTTTAAGGCACAGTAGAACACTTGTTTCAATTGGTTTATATAGTGGATTTTAAATTGTTTCTTGAATGTGATTGGTTGCTTTCTGTATGTGGCCTTTCTATTGGATGTTTTGAATTTTTTTTATTTAATTGGTTTCCTTTTATGGAAAATGCTAAGTAAGAGTATATTTTGTTTTAAAGGAGGAGAGTTTTAAATAATTATATAGAAAAAGATTGTTTATAATGTGTCTTAATTTTTTTGAATGTGTTCGAAATGCCTATTTGATAATTATTTCTGTGTTTTTTTATTATGTTGTTAAATATTTATATAGTTATAAATGTTATGTTTATGTTTAAGTTGAATATAATTGGAAAATTTATGTTTTAGGAAAATATTGTATTTATGTTGTTTAAAGTGTTGGTTTTATTAGTATTAGAATTGTCGATATATGTAAAAAAAACGATATTATTGATGTCTATATTTTGGTTATCGATATTTCTTACATGTGTTATATTTATTTATTTATGTCGATATTTAGTATTGCGATATTGATGTGTGCGATTTTTGTGTGATCGATATAATTGTATTACGATATTATAGTGTCGATATTAGTGTAGTTTTTTAATTAAGTATACAATCTCGATAATTTTGATGTCGATATTTTTGTTGCGAAATTTGTGTAGTTCGATAATGTGTCTTTCGATAATATGTCAGAGATCCCTTATAAAGCTCTCCCTAAATAATACATTTTCAGCGGATATACAACACAATGTCAGTTCTTTTCCCTCGCAGGAAAATAATATGGACACTATGGTGCCGATTACGATCCTGGAAAAACCGGGTACGAACCGTCGGTCGGAGCGTTTTCTCCGTCCGACTCGTACCCGGTTGTAAAACTTTACAAACATGGAACTACGATTCGCACGGAAACACCATTTCCGTACGAATCGTAAAAAACACCGAACGACGAAAATATACATACGAATGTGATCCGGGAATGCTCCGACGTGACGTCGGGACGCTTTCAGGCAGCGTTTCACGACCCAGGAAGTACGAATCGAACCGACAGCAGTCTGGACGGCAATATTTTCACGGCACCCAAAAAGTGCCGGAAAAGCGAAGTACGCCGCGAAACGACCAGAATAGGGGGCCCGGTACGCGCCGTACCCCCCCCAGCCCCCGTATGTACGCGCCGAACCCCCGTGTATGTACACCCATGTACGTGTCGAACCCCCCCGTGTATGTACACCCGTGTACGTGTCGAACCCCCCGTGTATGTACACCTGTGTACGTGTCGAACCCCCGTGTATGTACACCTGTGTACGTTCGAGTCGTACCCCCGTGTATGTACACCCGTGTACGTGTCGAACCCCCCGAGTATGTATACCCGTGTACGTTCGAGTCGTACCCCCGTGTATGTACACCCGTGTACGTGTCGAACCCCCCGTGTATGTACACCCGTGTACGTGTCGAACCCCCCGTGTATGTACACCCGTGTACGTTCGAGTCGTACCCCCACCCGTGTATGTACGAGTCGTACCCCCACCCGTGTATGTACGGTGGGTACCGCCAGCACGTAGCACTGGGGGTACGCACCGTACATACATGGGTGGGGGTACGACTCAGCAATGCTAATTTTTTCATCAGCGTGCAGCCTGAAGCAACTTATCCTCTTCCCCCTAAACAGCCCAAGGCGCGTTATGGAAAGAGTTCTAAAACTTCACACAAAAAGCCTGTTCATGCCTTTTTGTAGAAGGAGGCAACACTGAAAAATGCATTATTTATGTCTCTCTCATAATTAAATGATGATCCCTGCACTTCATTCAAAATTTTATATAAAACTCCCCCAGATTATTTTAAACACAAAAAGTTTCACACTCTGATCTTTGACACGGAATTGTAAATGAAAGAGTTGGAGTCAAAGCCGTTAACTGGGCAGGCGTGGCACTGAAAGGGTTAGAAAGCAACCCTTCAAATGAAGTGACACAACTGATGTCAAAATGTGTGGAGCGTGCAGGGAGGAGGACTGCCTCAAATTCCACGCCCTCAAACGTACCTTCGTTTACACAGGCCACATCTGTGGATAGTGCCACTTGAAAGGTTAGATGTGGAACAGATTTGGACAGGGTTTATTTAGCATGTTCTGTGATAGTTCCACATTTATTAAAAAGAAAACCTGGCTGGCACAGGCTTCAAAAGCTATACCACAAGTTAGCAAAGGCTTAATACAGCGCCAAGGTAGGCACCTGACAACACATACTCAGGTTAAAATTAGCCTTCGGGTTGCGATTCTTCTTTCCTTGCAAAACAAACAATTCTGCATCTTTCACAAATTTTGTGATATGCTCAACAACTGTGATGCTTTTTTTTTTTAATGAAAGGCCCTTGTAGAAAAATTCTTGCAGCTATTTTGTGCTGTAGTATGTTGTTGTCACCAGGTGCACTTAGCTGATTTCCACTTGCAGAGAACTTTCAAATGGCGTCAGTGAGCCATGGCACTTTGTCTCACTTAGACAGGCACAGAAAATAGGCCTGGGCACCAGAATAAAAGTAGGCCTCTTTAGCGAATGTTGATGTAAAAGCATTGGTAAATTGAGAAATTCAATACTTTCGTAGACCTATCCTTGTGATGCATATTGAGGGCTGGGGAACCACAGATATTTGTGATTTCTGCAGGCAGTGTGTGGCAGTATTAGGGAAAAGCAACCACGGCAGTCACTATGTTCTTTCCCCAGCAAAAAGTTGAAAACATTGACACATGTCTGCTCTCCTACCTGTACAGAGATATTGATCTATTGGTGCTGAATTCAGTGTAATATAGGCATCGATTTAGGTGACCGCGCCATTTTACTCTGAAATTTGTGATCGCGATCAACAACTTACACGCAGTGCTTTGCAGCAGACAGATTAACCCTCCCAAGATGTTTTATGATTATTCAAAATTGTGAGATGTGGATTATAAACAGATCTCTCTAGCAAGTGCATCAACAACCTGAACAATATATTGGAAGCATTAACATAAGAGACATTGGATGCTCTCACATTATGAGGTGCTTTAGCCCACTCAAAAACTGCTTTAAACCCTGAAGCCAGCTTACCAATAGATACACTTGCCAAGCAGAACATGCTTGTAAGAAACCTCAGTGGTTAATTCTTAGATTGTTGTTAGCAGAGGGCAAGAAGCGGGTGACAGGCTCAAACCTTGTTGCTGCAAACTCAACCTTTTACTCTTCTAGGGTGAATAAAATTAGCACTCGTAATTCCTATTCACATTGGTACTAAACTGCACAACTGTGGTAACAAATGGTAAGAATAAACACAAGTAAAGAGTGTGCATGTATGTGTTCTCTTTTCTAATTAAAACAAGCATTGGCATAGCCAATAGGTCTCGCCTTTGGGACCTTATAAGTGTTTAGCCGTGCAACAGTTAATGTTGTTGCAGTAAGGATATTGTGCTGCATAACTAAATACTTATAAGGTCCCAAAGGCGAGACCTATTGGCTAAGCCAATGCTTGTTTATTTAGGGCTGAAACACGTAGACCTAATTTCTGACAATTAAAAGTGAAATGACTCCAGTAGTTGTGCCATATGTTTTTAACCGTATCCTGGGCCACCATTAATAAACACATAAGGCAAGGATTCCCAGAGATACTTTTAACTTTCACTACACCACCACACACAAAAATACACTACACCAGCTCCGCTGTAATCAGGCATCGTAGCACAACCGGGGGGCGTCCGGCCACCCGGTTGGGACCCCAATGATAAAGCATGACACCAACCAGGTTGGTGTGTGAGGGGTCTTTTAACAAAACCTAATGGTTTCTTGGCACTGTTCATTATAACAGTGAGTCCTGACTTCTCTCTTAGTGGGTCCGTCCACATTGTTTTTGCACGTAAATGAATGTACACTTCAATAAATCACACAACACGTGGGAAGAGGGTTAGGAGTTTGCTGAATGAATGAGAAAGGGGATTTGGGGAAGGGTGTGACAAAGACAAACACTACACAACAACAATATTCATCCGAGCGATGAGCAGGACATAATCATTAATCTGTCGTGGAAGGAAATGAAGGAATGAGTATGACACAGTCCAGTTTATGTATTGCAAACAGTCCTTCACCTCCAGAGACCCAAGTTAATATTATATATCTAAATGTTCTTCTATCTAGGTTTGAAATATACAAATTATGGAGTAGTGGAGTAAAGCCACACAGTTCTAAAATTTAGAAAATGATACTGTTTTACCAAATTGGGCAGTGCATGTGCATTCTTCTCGTAATGCACTTCAATCTTGCGTGCCTGGCTTAAACGGTCTGGTAAGGTAAGCAGGAGAGTTATGGAGCTTTCGCCTTTCGTGCAAGAGAAGAGAAGGCCCGCAGATTGTAAAACAGAAACAATATTGTAGAGTCAAGGAGAAGGGCAGAAGGTAAGCTTCAAGAGGAGCCTACCAAGAAGACTCAGAGGCAGAGCAAGAGCATAGTCTGCTGCAATCATTCATTTATGACTCATGTGCCATCGATTAACTGAGAAGTGAGAGCAATTTACAACCAATCACAGACAAGTGGCTGCATGTACCTGTCTGATCAATATCACAACTGTCATCATAACATTGAGCTAAATGTGTGCATAATGTGATGATGTGACATCACATCTGTCCCCAGATTTGAGTTACTTACAACCAAAGGCCCCCCACTCGATAGCATAATAGAGGAGTTTCAAATTTGAGCTAGCACCCACAATGAGCAGCATTGCTTTTCCCAAATTAACGCACATCTCACCGGTCCACAGAGCTGAGTAGGCCTCTTAGAGTCATAATCATGTTGGTTTCCCTGAAGTTGATAACTTCTTCTTTTAGTTGCTGTTGATGTAGTCCTGCCCTGAATCCTTCAATCATCCTCCTAACTCAGAGTAAGGAATATATCGAACTCCGTCCCGACTTCCAACTCAAATGAGAGAAATCGACCTGAAGTGCACTGCTGTTGATGAATAAGAAGAGAAACATTGAGCAATGTTTTGTGTAGATTTGTGTTTGTTAACTAAATGGGCTGGTCTGGTCTTTGAAGAAGAGTGGACCTGGTAAGCAAATCTCACTAAGTGTCTAAGCAAACCTTCAGGAAAAAGTATCACAAACATTGTAAATCATCATAATCAAGCATACAAATTATAGTTGAATACCCTCCCATACCATCTGCCACCCCATGAATCATCACCACTCACAATCACTCATTGGGGCAAGAGTTACCTGTTCCAATCCGAGCACGGTGGTACACAGTTGTCGATCCTCTTTGATGCACGCAACACACATTGGGCAGTCTTGTAAATCAAATGTTCTGAGGTAGTCCTGCTAGGGGATGAAAAAAAAAGGATAGGCACAGGACAGACAAAGGCATTGTCTCTCCAATGTCTTTGAAGGGAATGGAGGAAGACTTCTTCTCCACGTTTGTCCAACTCCAATCCGGCCATGCATGTGCCAAAAATCGTTGGGCTGCATAAGTCAGTCAAACACAAACAACATTTATAATAATCTAGCTATAGTCATTTTGTTGTTGTTGGGCAAAGCAGTTTGGTGATAGAAAGTTCTATGGTAGCCCAGGCCTACTCAGTCAAGGAAGTAAAGTTCATCCTCAAACTTGGGTTGTTCGCCCAGAAGTTAGTCAGCTAACATACTACTATGACTTGAGTCTAAACAATCACCCTCATCCTCCTCCTGTTGTATTTCAGGTATGGCGTAATTCAGTGGTATAAAGTGTAGGTTAATTTTTATCATGGTGAATCTCTCAACGTTGGTAAGTGAGAGTCTGGTCCATCTCTCTGTGACAGCTGCTTAAACAGACATTACAACATGTAATAGGTAAAGTTACAGTGTGTTGGCACCTACTATATGAGGGCTTTATCTGGCACTCTATTATCACACTGAATGATCCTCAATTGCTTCCAGGCTTTAAAAGAATTGGCTGAAATAAGTGCAAATTCTTCTGCAGGTGGACAGTAAGTTGCTGACTGTCTTTTTTTTTTAGAAAGTCACGTACAACGATGTTGATGCAGTGTGCCAAACACAGGAACCTGAAATAGCCACCATGTGCCATGGCCTTAACTCTATTACTGCCATTGTATTTGGCAACAGATTCTTTGGTAAGCCTTCGGGTTCGCAGCAATTCAAACACCCTGCTGTTAAAGTCTTCCAAGATGTTTGCAGCTGTATGGGATTTCTCCATGGTGAACATGGCTACTGTTGAATGCTTCCGACTGCCATTAAAATTGTGATCAGCGTCAAAAACTGAATATATCATTTCTCCAACCCCCACGAAAGAGATCCAATGTGCAATGATACACATGTACTCAGTGGCTTGGCAAAGGGTTGACCTGTCTGCCATCAGGTGGATAGTGTGAACAGCACTCTGCTGCAAAGCTTGTCCAACCAATTCCAGCACATCATGATGGAGCGCTGGAACAGCAACTCTGACAAAATAGGTCCTGCTGCGAACCTTCCATTTCAGGCAGATGGCCGCCGCAGATTCTAGAAACCCACTCCTTCCACAAAAAACAAAGGGAAGAGGTCCAGCGCTAACATTTTATTCAGTTTCCCGTCGTACAAATGTGCAATTCGGTGGTTGCCTTTGTACCGCCCCTCCTGCCTAAACATGGAAGTAATAGTAGCCTGGATTTTTGTCTTTTCTGGTGCTATTGACGCAGTCGACTTCTGGAGAGAAGCAGGTGGTAGACTCAATATGCGTCTCGGCCAATCACTGTATGCTTTTGCTGTGGTGTCTCCATCTGACTCTGAGTCTTTTGCCATTTCGCCGTTACTGAAGTGGGCGATACTAGTGCACTGCTGGGGACAGGACTGCTTTGCGTAAAGATGTCACCTTCTTCTTCCTCATCACCTTTACCTCCTGTCGTGATTGGAGCAGATTCCCTACTATCATCACCACCTCCATCTATTTTGCTAAGTTACGGCTCCCAGCGGATATGCACCAGGCTTACTTCCTTGAACACTCACATGGCAAATGGAGCATATGGCAATGTTACCCTCCTGATTGCTAACCGTAAAGAAGTCCCAAACTGGGTAGATCAACTTTCTCATTGGGCCGCTAGTGCCTCTGTCAATGCCCGAAGAAGTGGAGGTAGGTGGGCGTGTTGACGATTGCCTCTATGCAGTGCGTACTTCTACTGAGGTAGTTGTGGATGAAGGTCGCAGGGGCCTTGCAAATATAGGAGCTGGCGGTGGTGCTGGTATCAGTGCCATATCCCTACAAGCAGGTTGATGAGGGGTAATGTCAGTCTTCTATGGGGCTGGGTAGCGTCCATGATGATGACTGGCTCGTCATCCTTCTCGTCTTCATCCATAACTCTAAGGCTTTCAGGGGTCATCAGAAGATGGGAAGATGGTGGAGTACCCTTCCTTTTTCTTACTGGAGATATGGAAGTCAACGGATCTTTTAAAAGAGGGGGTTCTACTTATTCAGCAGGAAGCTTAACCTCATGTTCTGCACCTACTTCGGGAAGATCTACTATCGCTGTCTGTGGCTTTTGTTGTCCACTTAGTTGAGTTTTCAGCAACAATTGGGTACAACTTTGCAAAAGAGACAAATCCAATTCCACGTCACTGCTAGTCTGCGTTGCCATGATTGCAGTATCTTCCTTTGTGCCAGACATGGGCTTGGGCCTGGGTTGGGGTGGGGCCGTTGATGCAGGAGTGCTGCTCCCAGCTTGCTCCCCAAAGGCTGGTGTGGCAGGCACACGATGTTGCCCAAAAAAGGTTTGGGCTGACACATTAGTGGTGGGAAGCTGCTTCTTCTCAGTGGCCACTTTCTTGGCAGCACCATTCTTTGGGACTGTCTTGAAGCTGTCAGTTGGCAGTGGCACTTAGCTGCACATTAGCTAAAGCGATTGGAGGACTGACATCACATGTTGTTGTGTGGTCATGTATCATGTGTACAGACCTTCTGTCTGGCAGCACTGTGGGTAGATGTCCCTTTTCTTGTGCACCTAAACAAGCAACAAAAACACTAGTGAAATAATCAACAACAATAGAGTGTATCCATTCCAAAGCCAAACCACACCAACATAACAATGTTTCATTTACAATCAGGAAGGATAACAACACATACAAATGTAACTGTTTGCTTTATGTGCATCATCTAGGGAAACAAATGTGGCACTCAAGGAGGAGGTGCAGGTGAAAATGGAATAATCCTTAGAAAATGAATGCTGTTGTGTACCTAGCAGCCAGGCTGTTAATGGCGGTGGGAAAATGCAAAAAAAACCATTATAAACAGATTACACTTTTAAGCATTTAAATGGAAAACATTTTTTTCAAATTGAGAAAAATGTGGAAAAAATGACAAATATTTAGAAAGAAAATTGTGATAAATAATTCATTAAAATAATTGCTGCTGTACTAAGGGAACTATGAGAACCCCATTAGGACTTGGGAGGCAAGGAGGTGCAAGTGAAAAATGCAAATAGAGGATATAATATAAAACACTGCTCATAATCATAATATTCAATACATTTACTATGAGTGACTAGGCCTAAAGCATATTATTAAACTGATATCAGGGAAAACTAAACAACTGAACACAAACAAAAAGGCTTAGGACTCTCAATTAATCTCCATAGAAGATGGCTTTTGAAAACTGGAAAAAGGGTGGCTACACAAAATGACCACCGGTCACAAGGTCAAATAACAACTGAAAGCAAGGAGGAATAGCCACAACAAAGAATGCATGCAGGCCTATGGCAAAAAGCACACTGGCTGGCTACACAAAAAGGCCCCCGGCCGCATGGTCAAACAACAGCAGCAAGCAAGGAGGGATGGCCACAACAAAGCACACATGCAGGCTTATGGCAAAAAGCACACTGGCTGGCTACACAAAATGGCCACCGGCCACATGATCAAAGCAAGGTGGCATTGCCACAACAAAGAAGGCATGCAGGCCAATGGCAAAAAAGCACATTAGCTGGCTACAAAAAATGGCCACCAGCAATGTGGTCAAACAACAAGTAAGGAGTATGGAAGACAAAAACGCGTGCAGGCCTATAGACACTGACTATACAAAATGATCCGTGCCCACATGGCATTGGGAACAAAGACAAATGGTTGCCTGTGGCAAACACACTCACACACTGGACAAAGGAGGCATGGTAACACTGAATAAAACACTAGCATTAATTCAGCAATGCCAAAAATGAAAATTATCTGAGCTGTAAAATTTTACATCACACATCCTCCAAAGGCATCAGATATATATTACCCCACTGTTAGAAAAACCCCACTCCCACACCGGAAAGGGTGGTGGTAACGGGGTCTTTCCAGACATACACAGTGGTAGCTTGGCTCGAGTGGTCAGGGGTCAGGCACCGTGTTAAGCATACGTTATACCCACACAATAACCATGCGTGCATCCGTTCCAAAAACGATACTACACCTTAAAAATTATACTGAAAATATATCTCTTTATCTTCTTTTCTCTTAGTTGCTGATTAAATAAATAATAAGACAATCACAGTACACAAGGCTTTTTCTGTGGAAGGGTACGTCAAATAAATACTGTCTTAACGATTCAATAAATAAGGTAGATCATAAATAATCAAGGCATAAATATAAGTGCATTACATTACAGGCAATTAAATATTATGAGGCAATAAATACTGTGCGACAATAAATATTGTGAAACAATAAATACTGTGAGGCCATAAATAGGATAAATACAATAAATACAGTGCTCTCATTAAATAATAAAAGCCAACAGTGACACTTGTAAATCAGTTCACATTCCTGAGGTACTATGGGATGATTTGACCCAATCCCAGCTTGTAAAGATTTGGATGGCCTGAGGGGTATACTCCCTGGCTTGGACAAGGCTGAGGCCTAAACTGAGGTAGATAAAGGGGGAATCTAGAGATCTGGCTCTCCCACACTACACAACCCCTCTGTATTAGTCTCAGCTCACCCCTGGCACAATCAAGCTGGTTCCAGCACCCTAGGTTAGTCTCTCAGGGCTCCACAGGGCCTTAGGCGCCCTCTATTCCACTTACTGCCCTTTTTATGTAGCTCCGACGTCGCTGGAGTCGAGTCGACGCCGTGAGGCGGTTCCGGTTCGATGTCGGCGGCCTCGGCACAATGTCAGTTCTTGACGACGCCGGTAGGCGGTTCCGGTTCGATGTCGGCGGCCTCGGCTCGATGTCGACCTCCGGTTCGATGACGTCGGGCTGTCTTGGCTCGATGTCGACTTCGGACGGCTCCGGTTCGATGTCGGCGGCCTCTGCTCGATGTCGACCTCCGGTTCGATGACGTCGGGCTGTCTTGGCTCGATGTCGACTTCCGTCGGCTCCGGAGTGCGACCTCCACTCCCGACCTCCGGCACGATTCTCTTCAGGTTCCGGCGACTCCGGAGTGCGACCTCCACTCCCGACCTCCGGCACGATTCTTTTCAGGTTCCGGCGACTCCGGAGTGCGATCTCCACTCCCGACCTCCGGCACGCTTCACCTCGGTCTCCGGCGACTCCGGAGGGCGGACTTCACTCCCCCGTCGACGCCGATCACTTGACCTCAGGTGTCTTCCTCCTCGACCTCTGGTACTCTCCACGACCTCCGTCGGCGCCCTCTCTCGACCTCTGGCGGCTCCGGGTACGACGTCTGCTTTCCAGTCAGCGCCGCTTCTCCACCTCGGGCTCCAGGTCTCAGGCTTCTCGACGTCGGACTCCAGGGAAACCAATAAACAGGTCAGATTCTTGCTTTTCTTTACTTCTAAGGCCTGTTCCTGCTGTCCAGGTCCTTAAGATGGTTTTTCTTGCTTTTTCCCACACAGGGCTCCAGGCTGGGCTCAGTCAGTAGGGACTAGTATCAAGGGTGGGTTTATGGACCCCACTCCAGGCACAAGTTTCCACCCCTGCTGCCTCACTCCTTCCTCCTTCAGGTTTCTGCTCCTCTCTCTTCACCAGTCAGGTGCCAACTGCCAGCTCCAACTGTCAACTCTGACTTAGCTTCCCAACATTCCAAACCGCCTCCAACTGTCACAGGGTTCTGGAATGTTCTGGAAGGTGCTGGTAGGTTCCAGTGGGTTCTGATGATGTCACAGGTGGCCACCATTTTGTGCTCCAGGCCCTCAGACAGAAGTTCCAGGGGTAGATAAAATGGCTCCCTGAATCTGCATCAATACGAAAAAGTCTGGTGGTTCCCAAAAAGGAAAAAATACTAACAGGGTTTGAGGCAAAAGTGGGACAAAATAAATAATGATGAGGAGGGACCACCCAAAGGGCTGACAGGTCTAACACGCGTCCCTCCCAGCTGAAAGTGGGGAGAGCTACCCAACCCCTTGGGAGTTCTCATCACTAAGGTGGAAATACCTTGAGAGACCATCTGCATTGGCGTGGTCCACTCCAGGCCGATGTTCCACCTGAAAGTCCATTCCCTGTAGGGAAATAGACCACCTCAACAACTTGGGATTCTCCCCCTTCATCTGCATCAGCCAACGAAGGGGTCTGTGGTCGGTCTGAACCAGGAAGTGCGAGCCAAACAGGTATGGCCGCAACTTCTTCAGAGCCCATACCACTGCAAAGGCTTCACGCTCTATTGCACTCCACTTCTGTTCCCTGGGAAGTAGTCTCCGGGATAGGAAGACCACGGGTTGATCCAGACCCTCTTCATTGAGTTGCGATAACACTGCCCCAATGCCATGTTCTGATGCATCCGTCTGGACAATGAACTCCTTGGAAAAGTCTGGGGCCCTTAAGACCGGGGCCTCGCACATGGCTTGCTTCAGCTTCACAAAGGCCTGCTGACAAGCCTCCGTCCAGACTACCCGTCGAGGTTGTTTCTTGGACGTGAGCTCCGTGAGGGGGGCTACGATGGTACCGTACCCCTTCACGAAGCGGCGGTAGTATCCCGTGAGGCCCAGAAAAGCTCGGACCTCAGTCTGTGTCTTGGGGGGTTCCCAGGCCATGATGGCCTCGATCTTCGCCTGGAGGGGTTGCACCGCTCCCCTACACACCAAGTGTCCAAGGTACACTACCGACCCCTGCCCGATCTGGCACTTGCTGGCCTTGATCGTCAATCCAGCTTGTCTCAGGGCCTGGAGAACAGCTTGCAGGTGACACAAGTGATCCTCCCAGCTGTTACTGAAGACGGCTATGTCATCCAGATAAGCAGCAGAGAAACTCTCCATTCCGGTGAGGATCTGGTTTACCAGGCGCTGAAACGTGGCAGGTGCGTTCTTGAGCCCAAAGGGCATCACACAGAACTGGTAGTGGCCATTGGGCGTGGAGAAGGCTGACCTTTCCCTTGCTCCATCAGTCAAAGAGATCTGCCAGTACCCAGAAGTAAGGTCAAAGGTACTTAGATATTGGGCAGCTCCCAGCCGGTCAATCAATTCATCCGCCCTAGGGATCGGATGAGCATCAGTTTTGGTTACTGAATTCAGTCCCCGGTAGTCCACACAGAACCTCAGTTCCGGTTGGGCACCCGGTGGTGCAGCTTTTGGTACTAGTACCACCGGACTGGACCAGGGGCTGCTAGAAGGTTCGATCACTCCTAGCTCCAGCATCTTAGTGACTTCACTATGAATGCTGGCCTTCACCTTGTCTGACATCCGGTAGATCTTGGACTTCACAGGTGGGCTGTCTCCTGTGTCCACGTCATGGACGCACAGGTGAGTCCTACCCGGAACAAGGGAGAACAACGAAGAGTACTGCCCCAGGACCTGGCGGCAGTCCCCCTGCTGTTCAGGAGTTAGAGATGGGGAGAGAATCACTCCCTCCACCGACCCATCCTTCTCTTGAGACGCAAACAAATCGGGGAGAGGCTCGCTTTCCGCGTCCTCTGCTCCGTCAGTCACCATCATCAAGATGACTTCGGGCCTCTCGTGGTGGGGTTTGAGGCGGTTGGCGTGCAGCACCCGTAGGGGCTGACGAGGGGTCTTAAGATCCACCAAGTAGGTAGCCTTACCCTTCTTCTCCAACACCTCAAAGGGTCCTGACCAGCGATCCTGGAGGGCGCTAAGCTCTCCCGGTTCGATCACCCACACCTTCTGGCCAGGCTCCAACTCCACCGGGTGAGCGTTGTGGTCATACCACGCCTTCATTACTGCTTGGCTGGCCTCCAAGTTGTCAGAAGCTTGCTTCCACAACTTAGCCATTTGGCTCCGGAAGGCCAGCATGTAGCTCACCACGTCCTGGGGAAGCTTTCTGGGAGTTCTTTCCCATCCGTCTCTCACCAGGTTGAGAGGTCCACGTACAGGGTGCCCGTACAAAAGCTCGAAGGGGCTGAAGCCCACTCCCGTCTGTGGCACTTCCCTGTAGGAAAAGAGTAGACAGGGTAGGAGGACATCCCATTTCCTCCGCAGGCTTTCAGGCAGACTTCTGATCATGCCTTTCAAGGTTTTGTTAAACCTCTCCACCAGACCATTGGTCTGGGGGTGGTAAGGAGTGGTGAACCGATAGGTCACTCCACACTCCTTCCACATGGCCCGCATGTACGCTGACATGAAGTTGGTCCCCCTGTCGGACACAACTTCCTTGGGAAAACCCACTCGGGTAAAGATTCCCATCAGGGCCCTAGCCACAACAGGTGCTGTTATGGTCCTCAGAGGTATTGCCTCTGGGTACCGTGTGGCATGATCCACCAAAACCAGGATAAACCTGTGACCAGCTGTAGTAGGTGGATCTAACGGACCCACAATGTCGATGCCCACCCTTTCAAAGGGGGTGCTAACGACAGGAAGTGGTTCCAGGGGAGCTTTCAGCTTCACCCCTGTTTTCCCACTGGCTTGGCAAGACACACATGTCCGGCAGTAGGTATCGGACGACACTTTCATTTGAGGCCAATAAAAGTGTGGGACAAGACGGGCGAAGGTCTTGTCTTGCCCCAAGTGTCCTGCCAAGGGGATTTCGTGAGCCAACTCCAGAAGGAAGGCTCGATAACGTTGAGGGACTACCAAGGCTCGTGACGATCCATGTAGGGGTGCCTTGGGTTCACTGTAGAGGAGGCCATCCTCCCAGTAAACACTGTAGTTCCCTTCAACGTTCCCTGCTGCCTGGGCTTCGGCCTGACGCCTCAGCCCCTCAAGGGTAGGGCACTCCCTCTGGCCCTGGCAGAATTCCTCCCTGGACGGGCCTCCCTCCACGTGCCACTCGGCCGGGATGGGTAGGTCCTCCAGTTCGGTGACATCCCCCACCGCAGACTCCTGGTCCACCACCTCCGGTGGCCTATCCGTCCTACGGGGTGTGGACGCCGAGGCAGGCTCCTCCTGTCCTCGGTTCTTCCCTTGACTGGCAGCTGGCTGGGCCTTTGTTCCAGGCTCCAGCCGAAACGAACTCCCTCTCCGGGTAGTCGCAGACCTTGTGCTGACACAGGCCCAGTCAGGTGTACCCAGCATCTCAGTATGAGTCCGGTATTCCACCTCCTTCCAAGCATTGTGCTCCATGTCATTCCCCAGCAGACAATCAACTGGCACGGCAGGGCTTACGGCAACTCGAAGTGAACCTGCAACCCCCCCCATTCAAAGGGAACCTCGGCCACCGGATAGTGGCCTGTTCTGCCGTCAGCCATCGCGGCTGGGTGGAGTACATCGGGAATTACCTGCTCTGGAGACACCAGTTGGCTACGCACCATAGTCATACTGGCTCCTGTGTCTCTCAGAGCCTCCCCTCTTTGGCCGTTGATGGTGACCCACTGCCCATACTTTACGGTATTTGCGGGCACCTGGATCTTAGGAACCATCTCCCGTTCTCCCAGGGACACTAAAGTGACACCCGCCCACTCCCTTCCCTTAGTTAAGGGCATCTCCTCCCCGAGCACTGCACTAGCTACTCCGGGGGTCTTTCCTCCAATGGGAGGGGGTGGTCGTTTCGGGCACTTCGCATCTCCCTTATAGTGTCCAACGCCACCGCACTCGTAGCAATGGACAACCCTTGGCTGCTGACTCTGGCCAGGATTAGGGTTTCTGGGTGGGGTAGCCCTAGGGGTGAATCCTGTTCCCTTCCCTTGGAAGTTATTTTGGGGGCCTTTGGAGAACTCCTTTTTCTTTTCGCCTCCCTCTTTCTTCTGGGGGGTGCCCTGTCCGGCCTTTTGAGTATCCCCTCCAGTCCCCCTTGTGGACACCCGGGTACTAGCCCTAATGTCCGCCTCCTCAGCAAGCTTCCGGGGATTGGTCAGCTTGCTATCCACCAGGTGTTGACGCAGTTCAGGGAAACATTTTTCGAGCAGGTGTTCCTTCAGTACTAAATCAAACAACCCCTCGTAGTTCCTCACTTCACTGCCCTGAATCCAACCCTCTAGTGCCTTCTTTACATAGTCCAGGAAGTCCACCCAATTCTGTGTGCCCAGTTTGTGACTACCCCGGAACTTCTGTCTGTACTTTTCGGGTGTTAGTCCAAACTTTCTTATGAGCGCCACCTTCATGGTGGGGTAGTGGGTCTGCTCATCCTCCTCTAGGGCCAATAAAGCATCCCTACCAGCTGGAGGCATGTACCTGTACAATCCCCCTCCCCAGTACTTCTCTGGAACCCCATGGGCCCTTAACGAGACCTCATAGGCCGCTAGCCACTTGGCAATGTCGTCGCCCACTCCATAGCTAGCTACTATGTCCTTTGGCAGGTAGGGTTTGGGTTCCCTAGTGAACTCTCTTTCTTGGTCTTTGCTGCCACCATTAGGAACAGTGTGTGCCCCGACTCGTAGGATCTGAAGATCTATCTCTTTCAGCCTTAGCTCATGAGCCATCCTCTGTTCCTCCTTCTCTTTCTCCAGCCTTGCTAAGTCCCATGTGAGCTGTCTTTTCTCCCTCCGGTCTGTTAACTACACTTCAGACAAGCCACCGCTAGAGGCACTGCTGCCCTTCCTGGAAATGGTTCCGGGCCCCGCTACTAGGTTCCCCACCTCAGGTTGGTACAGACCAGCTCCCTCACTGTCGGGCTCTCTATCCCTGTCCTCCTCCTCAGCCTTGCTTTCTCGTCGTGCCTCCCCCCAAGCCCTTAAGCTGGTTTGGAGTGCACCCTTCTTTGCTCCTGGGGGACAATACACCCCCTCCCGCTGACAAAACTCCCTGAGTTGGGCCACAGTGTAGGTTTCCAGTTCTTCTAGCACAAACTCCATTTTGCCCACTCAGGTCAGAGGACAGTTATTTGCAGAAGCTATGCAGGGGGGTACCTTTAATAATACCTCCTCCCACCACCAGAGTAAATTTGGAAAAAACAAAAACTCACAATTAGGAAGGCCGCTTTGAGAAAACTCCAGGTGTAGGCCTATGGACTACCCACAGTTATTGTCGAGTATGCGTAGGCACAGCTCAATCCCGCCGCTGAACACCAATTATGTTAGAAAAACCCCACTCCCACACCGGAAAGGGTGGTGGTAACGGGGTCTTTCCAGACATACACAGTGGTAGCTTGGCTTGAGTGGTCAGGGGTCAGGCACCGTGTTAAGCATACGTTATACCCACACAATAACCATGCGTGCATCCGTTCCAAAAACGACACTACACCTTAAAAATTATACTGAAAATATATCTCTTTATCTTCTTTTCTCTTAGTTGCTGATTAAATAAATAATAAGACAATCACAGTACACAAGGCTTTTTCTGTGGAAGGGTACGTCAAATAAATACTGTCTTAACGATTCAATAAATAAGGTAGATCATAAATAATCAAGGCATAAATATAAGTGCATTACATTACAGGCAATTAAATATTATGAGGCAATAAATACTGTACGACAATAAATATTGTGAAACAATAAATACTGTGAGGCCATAAATAGGATAAATACAATAAATACAGTGCTCTCATTAAATAATAAAAGCCAACAGTGACACTTGTAAATCAGTTCACATTCCTGAGGTACTATGGGATGATTTGACCCAATCCCAGCTTGTAAAGATTTGGATGGCCTGAGGGGTATACTCCCTGGCTTGGACAAGGCTGAGGCCTAAACTGAGGTAGATAAAGGGGGAATCTAGAGATCTGGCTCTCCCACACTACACAACCCCTCTGTATTAGTCTCAGCTCACCCCTGGCACAATCAAGCTGGTTCCAGCACCCTAGGTTAGTCTCTCAGGGCTCCACAGGGCCTTAGGCGCCCTCTATTCCACTTACTGCCCTTTTTATGTAGCTCCGACGTCGCTGGAGTCGAGTCGACGCCGTGAGGCGGTTCCGGTTCGATGTCGGCGGCCTCGGCACAATGTCAGTTCTTGACGACGCCGGTAGGCGGTTCCGGTTCGATGTCGGCGGCCTCGGCTCGATGTCGACCTCCGGTTCGATGACGTCGGGCTGTCTTGGCTCGATGTCGACTTCGGACGGCTCCGGTTCGATGTCGGCGGCCTCTGCTCGATGTCGACCTCCGGTTCGATGACGTCGGGCTGTCTTGGCTCGATGTCGACTTCCGACGGCTCCGGAGTGCGACCTCCACTCCCGACCTCCGGCACGATTCTCTTCAGGTTCCGGCGACTCCGGAGTGCGACCTCCACTCCCGACCTCCGGCACGATTCTCTTCAGGTTCCGGCGACTCCGGAGTGCGATCTCCACTCCCGACCTCCGGCACGCTTCACCTCGGTCTCCGGCGACTCCGGAGGGCGGACTTCACTCCCCCGTCGACGCCGATCACTTGACCTCAGGTGTCTTCCTCCTCGACCTCTGGTACTCTCCACGACCTCCGTCGGCGCCCTCTCTCGACCTCTGGCGGCTCCGGGTACGACGTCTGCTTTCCAGTCAGCGCCGCTTCTCCACCTCAGGCTTCTCGACGTCGGACTCCAGGGAAACCAATAAACAGGTCAGATTCTTGCTTTTCTTTACTTCTAAGGCCTGTTCCTGCTGTCCAGGTCCTTAAGATGGTTTTTCTTGCTTTTTCCCACACAGGGCTCCAGGCTGGGCTCAGTCAGTAGGGACTAGTATCAAGGGTGGGTTTATGGACCCCACTCCAGGCACAAGTTTCCACCCCTGCTGCCTCACTCCTTCCTCCTTCAGGTTTCTGCTCCTCTCTCTTCACCAGTCAGGTGCCAAATGCCAGCTCCAACTGTCAACTCTGACTTAGCTTCCCAACATTCCAAACCGCCTCCAACTGTCACAGGGTTCTGGAATGTTCTGGAAGGTGCTGGTAGGTTCCAGTGGGTTCTGATGATGTCACAGGTGGCCACCATTTTGTGCTCCAGGCCCTCAGACAGAAGTTCCAGGGGTAGATAAAATGGCTCCCTGAATCTGCATCAATACGAAAAAGTCTGGTGGTTCCCAAAAAGGAAAAAATACTAACAGGGTTTGAGGCAAAAGTGGGACAAAATAAATAATGATGAGGAGGGACCACCCAAAGGGCTGACAGGTCTAACACCCACTTATTCACTTTTTGCAGAAAAAAAGTTAAATACCCCAACAAAAACCACATTTTTAATTTAACCAATGCCATCCCTGGTCTAAATGATGTTTCAATTCAACCGACACCAAATAAAAAGTTGTTTCATACACCCATGATTAGTACAGAGCCTACTAGCTAGGTGGCCCATTGGCAGACTAGGCCAGATATTAAAATAAATGAATATTGCAAATTTGTTAAAGAATGTGGAGAAAATGTACTAAACTGTGCAACATTTTTCCTTTACAAAAGAAGAAACATGAAATGCAAAAAAATAAATAGGCCTCTACTAACACTGCAGGCCACCTACCAAAATAAATTTCAAAAAATCGAATAAAAGTACAAATAAATCCTGCTGCATGATCTCTATCAAACAAACAACACACTTATACAACACATCACAAAAGTAATGTCCTTAAATCCAATGGTATATATGTAGCAGACAAAGAGGGATCTTTCCAGCTCCAAATCCAAATGAAGAGTGACCAGGAGATGGACAATGGACAATGCACTGGCAGGAGCGTGCTAAACAGGAATAGGAAGTTGGAGTCTCTGGTGCATTATCTCCTTGTTGGAAAAAAAAGTAAAATACAAAATAGACTTCTTGCACTAAAAAACAACTTGAACCACCTGTTTGAGAAGAACATTAACAAGAAAACATATTTTCGAGTAGATTTAGCTGCTTTTGGAGGAAAAAATGTGCTCGAGGTGCAGCCGCTGTGTTCACACTCGCTAGCATCACAAAAAAAGGTGCCAGAAGTCGCTGGCGCAGCCTGATCTCGCAGACGCTTCCAAGCACCTGGCAAGTCTTGGTGTGATTGCCAGTGCGCAGAAAAACAAGACTCAAGCGCACCAGCGGAAACAAAAATCCGTCACAACGTGAAAAGCAGCATTTATAGGGAACTCCACGGAGTTCCCGAATTCCGCAAACTCCGTGAGCGGAGTGCAATTTTATGCCCTGGCCTAGTAACAATCATAATAAAAAGATAACCCCTGCAATAGAGATGCCCCTGTGGCATATCACTCCCTTTGTGCAAATAGCATCATTCACGTCCATGAAATGTTGGAAAAGAGGAGGCTGCCTCACAGTCATGGACCTGTATCCCGAAAATAGGTTCCTATCAAATGAGGATGCACAGGGGAATTTTGATCTGGCCCCTGGCAGATGCAGCTTTGTTTAATGCCAGGATCTCGGCCTCACTCGTTGAGGTGGCACCACTAAAAACTCCTAAATCTCAGAGAGAATCCCCATCAGCCCCCTGGTTCTCGGGTGATCTTAGGAGGGCAAAAAGTGGATGCAGGAGATTTGAAGGGCAATGGAGGAAAGATTACGCTCTAGAAGCGAAGCAGGAGTATAAGGTAGCTCTAAAAAAACAGCGTAAAATGATGGGAATGGCCAGAAAAGAGTACTTTATTAAACACTCAAGCAATGAGATCTTTAGGATTGTTAGATCCTTCCCCAACCCTTCTGTGGCTGAAGGGAAAATGTCACCCTCCTTAGCTAACCTATCTAACTTCTTCTAGAAGAAGATTCAGAATGTATACGCCTCTTTTACATCGGAAGAGCCACTATTGGCTCCACAGGCTCCAATAACTTGCAAGACCGAGGGCTCCTTTACGGAGTTTGCCTATACAACCTTGCAAGAACCCTTGGCTGAAATCCTGAGGTGCAAGTTGGGGTCTCCCGCTGACCCCTGTCCTCCCAAGATTTTCAGATAACTTGCTCACTGGATTAATCCAGTACTGAATTACATCTAGAATGTGTCACTGTCCACTGGCATCTTTCCTGATGTCTGGAAACAGGCTCTCCTACTACCTCTCTTGAAAAAAAACTAATGTCAACCTCAAGGAGCTTGGGAATTACCGTCCTATTTCTTTGCTACCGGCACCGTCAAAAATGTTGGAAGTTACCAAGTATGTTGACTCTCATGACATCCTACAGGACACTCAATCAGGCTCCCGGACAGGATATAGCACTGAAACCGCCTTGGTGGAGGTGGCAGTCTATACGAATGTCAATGGACACGGCAGCATCTGCTATGCTGATCCTGTTGGATCTATCCGCGGCCTTTGACACGGTTCCTCATCCCATACTGCTAAATAGACTTGAACAGCTCGGTGTTCAGGGCACAGCCCTTGACTGGATCCAGTCTTACTTCCTTAATCGCACTCAAAGTGTATTTCTCCCACCACACCAATCACCGCCTAAGCCTCTGAGATGTGGGGTACCACAGGGCTTGGCATTAAGCCCCCTGCTTTTTAACACCTATCTGGTACCACTCTTCAATCTTATTGACGCCTGGGAGTTGAAGGCTGTTTTGTATGCTGATGACACCCAGCTGATATTCTCTTTTAAGGATCAGTCAAAGGACCCATTTGCTAGTTTAATGGGTTGCCTAAAATACATCACTAGCTGGATGAATAACAACAAACTGAAATTAAAATGCAGACAAGACGGAGATCATGTTCTTTGGTCAGCCCTTCCCCCCCTCTCGCATGACTTTGGTGGACTGCTGAGTTGGGCACTCCGCCTTGTCCGACAACAGCAGCTACAAACCTGGGCGTCAAGTGGGACTCAGATATATCCTTTAAAACTGACATACGCCATGTGTGGGTCGGTTTGCTTTGGCAAACTGAAAACTTAAAAATAATTCCTGCACCTCTTGCCAGAGGATAGCAGGAGGACAGTAGTTCATGCGACGGTGACATCTCATCTTGACTATGCTAATAGGCTGTACTAGGGACTTCCCAGGTATCTGATTCATAGACTTCAGATGATTCAGGACAGGGCTGCGAGACTTATTCGCAGAGTGCCTTTCCGTCATCACATTTCCCCTCACATCAGGCTCCTCCATTGGCTCCCGGTTGCAAAACGCATTGAATTTAAGACCTTGACCCTAGCTTTTCGGGCAATGCATAACATAGGACCCAGATACCTTAGAAAGAGATTTATTCCATACCAATCGGCCCGCACTCTTAGATCCAACTCTAAGATCCTACTGTGCGTTCCCCGGTTCGTTAAAGCCAGAAAGGGAGGAAGGGCCTTTTCGGTCAGGAAAGCTAGGCTATGGAATGCACTACCTCTGCAACTGCACATGCTGGATTCTGAACCAGAGTTCCAAAAACACTTGAAGACTTGGCTCTTTGGTTAGGTTAGACGCTGACCCAGTCTTCTCACCTGTCTGCCGCTAAGCACCGAGACACCTCTGTTTGAGGTAGCTGTTTGCGCTATACAATTAACACTATTATTATTATTATACTAAGTTAGCCCACACGGACATGGGCTATTGCCCTCCTTTCAGGAAGCTCCATTACACTCCATTACTTTGAGAGACATTGACAATGTTGCTGACCCTAGCATGCTAAAGACATCCGGTTTCTCACATATATCGCTTATTGCGGTGGCGATCTCATTTGGAGGGTGAACTCAGAGATAAGGAATAGGCAAGAACATGCGAGGGGGTGAAGACAGTGTCTAGTAATGCAAATTTTAAATAGGTGCAGTACTAATATATACTACATTCCAACTAGGCTGCACAGAATCTACACAACTGCTTCTCCGAACTGCAGAAGATGTGGCCCCCGTTCTGAGGAAGACCCGCCAGCAGAGGATGTAAATTACCCTCTATGCGCCAGGTTCGAAACGCCGACAATTTCCCCCAGTGGACCTCTACCTGATACCATCCCAGCCCTCTCCTTATCACAGATGAAAACGCCCAGTGCGCTATCAGAAAATCATTAAATAAACACTCTAAATTCATGAGGGACAGGTCTATTTGTTAAACTGGTGTCACTATGAAGTACGACCAGTTTACTAAGGATATTAGATTGTAAAACTGATTGTTGCAACTGTTCTTTGCATTCCCCTCCTTTATATCTCTCTTACTTCACAAGCACTTTCCTCCTCCCTTTTTCACACTCCCCTTGAAGCAACCTTCTCTATTGGAGCATTGAATATAGGGATCTGTTATAAAAGTAACTGAGCAATAAACAGTTACTATTGGAGCGATATTGTGTGCCGTTGTATCTTTTGAGGATATACATGCTTTCGTGAAGAAATTGGTGATACATTAATGATCTTATGCTAATTCTATATGTACCTGATGTTTTTAACTGATGAATGCTTTCGTAACTAATTTGTAACGTTAAGAGTCTGAGACCATTGTTTTCTATATCGTTCCATATCATGCAGGCAGAGCTAAGGGGGGCTTAGATCAGTAAAACTAACATGTACCTCGTTAAGAACAATATTTATTAGGACCAACTATCAGCTGGCTGTATTGCAGACCCCACACTGTTTGACATGGTCTCGATCAACCTAATTAATATTTTCAACTCCTGTATAACCTTGATAGTCGATTAAGAGAGTGACTATGTGTCTTTCCCACATAGTCATAACAAAGAGGCACTGATTGTCGGGGGGGGGCATGATTTTAAACCAATGCTTTGTGGTACACTGATCCCTCGTTCTGTGGCCTGGAGACATTGAAGGGGGAGGAGTGTAGGAAACTAGCACTGTATAAAGTATACAACAGTAAGATATAGTGTACACAGAGTCAAGGGAGTCCTCAGAAGTATAGCAGAGGCTAAATTAGGTAAGTACTAACAGCTCTCTTTGTGGTAGTGTGAGCGAGCAATTAGGGTTATCCAGAGGGTGTGTTAAGCATGTACTGTATTCACTCAATCAAGACTGATGGCACACACTCAGAGATTGAATCCAGACCCATTAGGTAAGTATAAAAAGGTATACATTTCTATCATACTTTTACTTTACCATTAAACTCCAGTATATTCTAATATGGTAACTTATCTTACCAGGAACTTTCTATGGGCTTGCCTCTCTTCTTATATTTTTTTGTGATGATTTAACTGTGTTTGTTGATGAAGAAGTCTTTTATTGTGCTTCTATTTTATTTACAGGAGATGCCAGAATTCTTCATAACTATTTCTCAATGAGGAAAAAGATAAGTTAAGTGTACATTCACGATAATTTAACTTTTGGTCTAATTCGTTAACTCTCGCTAACTCACTTGGTGTAGTTCTAGCTTTCTTTCTATATCTTCTTCTTTAGTTTATCCAGGAGACTAGTACGAACAAATACTCTAATGAAACCTATAATGATTCTTGGCAGAGGATCAGAATATTACATGTCAAAACTAATCTCTCCTAGCTCCAGGAATTTAAGGTCTGCGTCATGTGATAATGTTCACACACGCTGTATTGATAACTGAATTCTTAATTCGTCTCCACTAACAGAAAACCAACACTGAGTCGTGTGATACTGCTCACACGTACTTCAGCGCTAACCAATTCCTCTTATACTGACTCAAACTGTCAAGGAATATACTGCTGACCTAATTCCTCATAAGGTAGGCGTGAGTTATATCTGACTAGACTCGCAGAAATATCTTCGAAAGTTTTCTCAACCTTTAGTGTCAATAAATAGATGTGCCACACTGCACTACAATTCTCATCGTTTTGAAGTACGCGACTCAGACAGGAGACGCTACTTCCTTTGACTTGCGCACTGCCTGCAGGTTTTCAAAGAGCATACGCGACTGGAATCACTAACCTGAGGTATTCCGAGCTTTAGGAACCCGACGCCGAAGATCCGACGCCCCAAGGGCGAGTCCTGACTGACTACTCTGCGACGCCGTGAAAGGTAGGTCTGAACCCAGGAAAGCTCTCGGTGAAGTGCGCCATAGAATGTTGGTGCGCGCTTCACCTGAGCTTCTGTAACAGTGAGATAAAGACTAGACCGTTAAAATGCGGGTGTGCTGGCGGCCAGCTTAGATGTCCAACGTTGCCAGCACACTCGCCAACTCAAGGCATAATGAGATTTAAAGGTAGAATGTTGTGTGGAAGGGGTAGATATGAGGGCCACAACAGGGTTGTGAGGAGGAAACCTCCTGTGAACCCTGACAGTAATGCAGTTGTGGTTAAACTTGCAATCATTACAGGTTGGTATTGGTTTAAAAAGCAGTTTCAATTACAGAGTTATTACTTTGAATTACTTTTAGATTACATCGACTACTCGGGGTGGTATGCCTAGATGCTCACAACACATGGCAAGTAAGACTTTTAAAGTTTTGCAGTGTAGTTACTTTTTCTCCATACAAACATCAGTTCAACACAACATTTTAGGGACAAAAATACATGACATTGGTCCCTATGGGGGAAAAATGGTTATCAGTTTCACAGGTAAGTACTTGACTCACAAATGAAAGTTTTGGGGGTTAGGACCAAGGTTCCTCAAGGTCGAGGTAGGCACTCAAGTTGCACCCCCGCGGCACTGTGGTGGCCCAATGTTAGCCAATGGGGCTAACGGGACATCGGTTAGGGACTGCTTGAGAGCAGGTCACTTGGCTGTGGGAGCAAAGCTCCTGGGGAAGAGATCAGTACTGCAGGGGCCAACAATCAACACAGGTGCTGCACCACCAGCAGTAAAGAAACAGCCGGGTGCAGTATGCCAAGGAGATGTCGGGACCATGTGGATTCCAGTGGAGACCTCCGGTTCAGAAAAGAGGCTGCAGGCTTGGACAGGGAGACTATCTGAAGGCGACCACTGGCTGGAGAGGTAAGTTGGGTTCTTGGAGAATGCCTGGACACTGTTGGTTGGGCCACCCAAGGCCACGGAACATCAGGTGCAGGAGTGTCTTTTGGCATAGGGTCTTCTTACCAGCTCGGTCGCGATCAGAGGGACCCTTCAGGGTGAAGCTGCAGGTGTCATCTTGAAGCTTGAGGGAGGTCAGGGATCACCAGATCCCAGGACAGGATCGCTGGGGAGACCTCCTTGTGATGTTGGGCCACTCAAACTCAGCCTGTGGGCTTTCGGTGCAGAATCGGGGAGCCGCCTGGATCTGGATTTTGTGGGTGAGTCTTGGCTTGAGCAAATCCGGTGCTTATGGGTGACAGAGTCTTTTAGATGAGTGTAGGGCTGGTCCTCCAGGCTCTGGGGGTTGCTGGCTGCTGGACTCGCCGGGGTTCTCGATGTAGGCAGGTTGAAGGCCAGACAGGCCCATAGGGCTAGGGCCAAAGAGAAAGTGTCCTCTTCTTCCTAGGTCAGCACGGCTCTTCCGTCTATCCTTCTTTCTTCCTCGAAGCCTAAGAGGCAAGGATCAGGGTTCGCCATAAATACTAAATTTAGGGGCGTTAAAAGGGGTGTGCAGGTCAGGACCAGCGGGACCCTTCCTTGGGGTGGGTACACTCCCTATTACGCCACCCTCCAGGTGTCCCTAATTGGCTGGGTCCCCTTATCTTCAAGATGGAAGGGACTGACATGTGTGCTTCACCTCGCCTCCCCCCCCCTGAGGGGTGGTGTTGGCAAAGGAGGACACACCTCTCCTCCTAGCTTGGTTTTCCCACCAAACTGGGGGCAGAACCGGTGGGAGCCAGCTGAAGGGGTAGCAAAAGGCAGGGACAGCTTACAAAGGCGGCAGGCCTTTTTCCCCTTTGTAGTACCAGACCACCCTGAGGGAGGAGGAATAACACCTCTGCCCAGGTTGGGTTTGTCTCTGGACCCAGAGAGAGGAGGGTCTCTACCCAGGTGTCAAGAAACCTATCTGGTGGTGGCAAATGGCAGGCAGGCATTCAGGAACCACACCAAGGCTGGTTGTTTTTCAGGGGGCATCTTTAAGACGCCCTTCAAGTGCATTTTACATTAAAGCCCACACTGGTTTAATGTCCTGAGATGTTTGCTTCCAAACTTCCCAGGTTTTAGTAAAGCGAATATGGAGCTATGGAGTTCATAATGACCAACTCCCAGACCATATACTCTTTATGGCTTTTGTACACTTACAATGTCTAAGAATGGATTTAGACACTGTAGGGGTACAGGGCTCATGCCACTGCACCTCACCTGAGGGCTAGTGCACCCTGCTAGAGGGGTGACTTACCTAGGCCTCAGGTAGTGGGTTGCAGGCATGGCACACAGGGATGTGTGCCATGTTGACTCTTCACCAAAACATGCAGCCTGCAATGGCAGTGTGTGTGTGTGTTAAGGTACATGGTCTTTAAGGGTGGCACAATAGGTGATGCAGCTCTTAGAGGCCTCCCCTGGTCACAGTGCCCTTGGTATCCATGGTACCTTTAACAAGGGGCTTACCTGTGGCCAGAGATGTGCCAATTGTGGGTACAAAGGTACAGCTTTGGGAAAGAATACAGGCCCATGGAACCTGATTGGCAGTGATCCAGGGCACACCAAGTCAAAGTGCATCATGTGTCAGGCAGAAAATGTGGGGTAACCATGCAAAAAGGGTCACTTTCTTACACAACCTCCCCCACCAAATGAAAGAGGATGAAACTAACCTTTCCCAATAGAGTCTTCATTGTCTAAGTAGACAAATCTGGAAAGCCATCTGCTTTGGCATGGGGAGTCCCAGGTCTATGTTCCACTGTAAAGTCTATTCCCTGTAGGGAGATGGACCACCTCAAACGTTTTGGGTTTTCTCCTTTCATCTGCATCAGCCATCGGAGAGGACTGTGGTCAGTTTGAACTAGCAAGTGAGTGCCAAACAGATATGGTCTCAACCTCTTCAGGAACCAAACCACAGCAAAGGTCTCTCTCTCAATGGCAATCCAGAGCTGTTCCCTGGGGTGTAGGCTTATGCTTATGAAAGCAGCAGGCTGGCCTTGTCCATCATCATTTGTCTGGGATAGAATCACTACTATCCCTAGCTCAGAGGCATCAGTCTGTACAGTGAACTCCTTGGAGTAATCTGGAGCTTTGAGAATAGGCACTGAGCACATTGCCTCTTTTAAGGTGTCAAAGGTCTTTTGACAGCCAACTGTCCAGTTCGCTTTCTTGGGCATCTTGTTGGAGGTGAGTTCACATGTATCACCCTTTTGGGGGACCTGCTGATGTCCAGGTCTACCAAGTAGGTGACCTCACTCTCCTTTTCTAGGATAGGGTAAGGGCCACTCCATTTGTCCTGGAGAGCCCTTGGTGCCACGGGCTCCAAAACCCACTCCTGTTGCCCTGGTTGGAATTCCACCAGTGCAGCTTTTTGGTCATGCCAGAGCTTCTGAAGTTCCTGGTTGGCCTCAAGATTCATGGTTGCTTTCTGCATGTACTCTGCCATCCTGGAACGAAGGACTAGTACACAGTTCACCACATCTTGCTTTGGTACATGATGGGGTTTCTCCCATCCTTCCCTCACAAGAGAAAGTCGTCCCTTATAGGGTGGCCAAATAGAAGTTCAAAGGGTGAAAACCCTACTCCCTTCTGAGGCACCTCTCTGTAGGCCAAAAGCAGGAAGGGCAACAGAACATCCCATCTCCTTTTGAGTTTTTCAGGGAGTCCCATTGTCATGGCTTTCAATGGCTTGTTGAATCTCTAAACAAGGCCATTGGTCTGTGGGGTGGTAAAGTGTTGTGAACTTATAGATCACCCCACACTCATCCCACATGTGTTTTAAGTATGCAGACATGAAGTTTGAACCTCTGTCTGATACTACCTACCTAGGAAACCCTACCCTGGTGAAGACACCAATGAGGGCCTTGGCTACTACAGGGGCTGTAGTAGTCCTAAGGGGAATGGCTTCAGGATACCTAGTGGCATGATCCAGTAGCACCAGTTAAATTTGTTTCCTGAGGCAGTGGGAGGCTCAAGTGGACCCACTATATCCACACCTACCCTCTCAAAGGGGACCCCAACCACTGGTAGACGACTTAAGGGGGCCTTTGGGTGTCCTCCTGTTTTGACAGGTAACACATGATATTACAAACACCTTCACTTTTTTGCAACCTCTGGGGCCAACAGAGGTGGGTGACCAAACTTTCCTAAGTTTTGGTCTGGCCTAGCTAGGGAGGGTGTCATGGGCTAGAGTGAGTAGAAACTCTCTATACATCTGAGGTATTACTACTCACCTAATGGCACCAGGTTTGGGGTCTTTGGCCTCAGTGCACAGTAGCCATTCCTCCCAATAGACCTTGTGGGAGCCACTGACATCTCCCTGCTCCTGTGAAGCAGCTTGCTGCCTCAGGCCTTCAAGAGCGGGACAGACCTGCTGCCCAAGGCAAAGCTTTTCCATAGAGGGTCCTCCTGGGCCCAAGAGCTCTACTTTGTAAGGTTCAAGCGTAATGGGCTCAGTTCCCTCTAAGGCTGACATGTCCTCTCTCTGAGGGGTGGGTTCCTGATCTTTTTGCTGGGTGGAAGCTGTTTCACCAGTCTTCCTACCTTTCCTCTTGGGAGGTTAAGCCATCATTTCATGCTCCAACTCTCCTTTTTCACCCTGTTCTAGGTACTGTGCTCTTGTTTTCACACACAGTATCTCAGGGATTTGCAGCATGGCTGCATGTGTCTTTCTTTCTACCTCAGCCCATGCTGAGGATTACAGATCATTTCGAAGCAGACAGGCGGCTGCAAGTTTTGGACAGACAACTGTTTCAGGTCAGCAACCCCCAGTCTAACATCACTATAGCCATAGCATGGTTAGTGGTGGCACTGTAAGCATTGGTAACTGGATGTTTTTCCAGTTAGGTATTGCCCTGGTGAAATCAGTGTATCTCTCACCATGGTGACACTGGCACCTGTATCCCTCAGGGCTTGTATCTTAGCCCCATTTACTAAGGGGTATTGCAGGTGTTTCTTTAAATTAGGGGGGCAGACAGCCAGAGTGGCTAACCCTCCCTCCCCTTCAGAGACTAAGACAGCCTCAGTGTGGACCATGATTTGCTCTGAGCACACTATTGATCCCATCTGGAGATTTGCCACACCGGTGGAAACTGGAGGGGGACTAGGGGCTGGCTTGTTGGGACAGGCAGGATCTCCAGTTCGGTGTCCCTTCTTGTTATAGTGGAAACATCAGGCCTTAGCAGGATCACTCGTGGCCTGGGAAGAGTTCTTGGGCCCACCCCCTTGACCAGGATTTTGGAGGTCTTTAGAAGACTCTTCTATGTTATCTTTGGGTTTCTCACCCTCTTTCCCCTGGGTAGGCTTTGTGACCCCTTTCTTTTGGTCAACCTCAGTGGTTTGTCTTGGTTACCCTTGTCTTGACCCAGTGATCCGCCCTTTTTCCCAATTCTTGGGGTGAAATTGGACCTAGGTTTACCAGATGTTGATGCAACGTTTCATTGATGTAGTTACTTAAAATGTGTTCCTTCATAAACAAATTATAAAGTACTTCCTAATTCTTAACGTTACTTCCAGTCAACCAGCCAGTTGAGTGACTCTGGGGTTTCTGAGCCCCCTGAATTTAATTCTCTACTCCTCAGTAGAGAGTCCAAATCCCTCAATCATAGGACTCTGCTTCTGCCCCAGTAAGGGTCAGGAATCTGTCTCTGCACTTACCAGAGAACAGTTCCCAAAGGAGTGCCCCACAGTGAGACCACCACGCTTTCTGGCTTCACAAGCCCTCTCAAAGGCTGTGAACCACTTATCATCACCATCCTCAAATTTGGGGACAATCCCTTTGGAGATTTTAGGATCATAAGATCCTTCTCTCTTAGTTTTTAGTATTGCTGCCACCATTGACAGGACCTATGCCCATATCTGCTCTCTTTTTTTCTAGTGCTAGGAGCCTAGTCTTTAGATCTAGTCAGTTGATCAACCTTGCTAAAAGGTTGTCCTCTTCAGTGAAGTTGCCTTCCCTACCTTGTACAGAGTCTAGCCTACCTCTGTAGTGTCTTGATCTTCTACTCCCTGGCTTGGAGGTGGGGAACTCAAAGTTCCCTTCCTCCCTCAGGAGTTGAGGTGGAGGGTTAAAGTCTTCATCCCCCTCACTACCTTCCCCATCTCCCTGCTAGCCTTCCTCATCAGGGGAGGGGTGGTCCTTTTCATACTCTGCCGAAACTGCAAGAGTATTATTCTTTTAGGGTTGGACCCTGTTTTTATTTTTCTAGTCTTACAGAGAAGCCTTAGCTTCCGAACCTTTAGCTTGAGGTAAGGGTTGAGGATGAGCTCCTCAGCTATATTTGCTGTGTAGTTTATTATTTATCACTTTACTATAAAGAGTATATACATTTCCAGCACAAACCTTTTAGGGAGGCCTTGAGTAGATTGCTGACTTCCAGATCCTTGGCTTTTGCTAAAGAATTTTATGCCCCGGGTGCCCCTCCCCTCACTACTCTCAATGGTCCTCAAAAGGGTAGAGTGATTGACTACTTTTTAGTGTCACAGGATCTAGCTAAGCTAATGCTTGACTATTATGTCTCAACTCCATATATTAGCAACCACAACACACTCACTTTAGCATTGGACCTTACACTGACGGGGGGGAAGAGAAAGGAGAACCTGGCCCCCACTGCTCACAAAATGCGGGTGGCTGGATAAAATGGGAGAGGGTAGATAGGGACGCATTTCTGGGTAAATTTGTGTGTGAGAACATTGAGGCATTTGCTTTTAGATTTGTTTGTTCTGCAGTGGATGATGCAGTCTAAAATTTCAAAGAATCCCCCACCTATAGGCTGGTTCAACCATGCCTGTACAATGGCTCACAAGAAACTGAAACTAGCACTCTCCTCCAGGCCACGCTCAAAAGTAATATAGTGAATGGCAGAAGAAGCTATAAATCCACCCTGGAGGCCAGGAAATCTGTTCCAAGAGTAGAAGCTTGGGAGGAGCTGTCAGAAGCTGCCATCTGGAAGGACTCTGCACTGGTCTCGAAGGTTGTTAATTAGCCTTTCTTTTCAGGACATGAATGTAAATGTAAATGTATGTGTCTTGTAAAGCGCACTGCTGCCCTGAGGCGTCGTGGCGCTGTAGACCGCTGGGGAACCCGTCCTGGCTATCCCTGTGAGATGGTCCCTCCTGGGTATCTCCAAGGTGAAACCAGGCATCCCCGGCGAATGTGGGGGGCCGTTGTGGAGATGAGGCAAGCTAATGCCCAGAGTTGCCGAGTGTGTTCCTGGTTAGAGTAGGTACCGAGGCGAGAATTATCGAGTCCGTTTGACCCTGGTCCACAACCCTGCCGCGTCGGGAATTGAACCCTGGTCCCTGGCCGATTCTCTGCTTGCGGATCTGCCGCCTCATGAGAAACCCTTCATAGATACGGTTATTACAGTGGAGGCATAGGTTGCCCACTATAACAGTATATTTAATCCGGATAATAGAGCCGATACCCAAGAGAGTTACGAGATAGTCTATAGTAATCTGGCGCTATATTCCCACTTTCCCGACTCTATAGAAGTTGAGGGTGTAATCATCACCCTTAGACAGAGTGTACCTGATCGTATCCCCCTAGATCTTTTCAAAGATAACATTGCACTATGGGGCCCGATTCTGACTAATGTTGTTAAAGCTTCCATCAGGGGAGATCACACGTAGAAGGAAGCAGTTGTGGTCCCCATCTTTAAGAAAGGGGACCGACATGACCCCCGCTGCTACTGACCTATTTTCCTCTTAGACAGCTCCCTCAAGAACCTTGGCAGGATTTAGCAAGCAAACTGGATGATTGGCTAGAGAAAACCGCTTCCTTATCCAGAGTCCAACACAGGTTTTGGCCCAGGCTGGGGACAGTCGAGCAATGCCCGAATTTCCAGCGGGTCATTGGCAAGTATGTCAGGGCAAGTAGAGGTTCCATTCACCTTGTGTTTATGGAACTCTCTTCAGCCTTTGACACAGTCAATAGATCTAAGCTGTGGGAAATAATGGCAAGGATGGTAATTGGCCCAGTTATAATTTACTTGTTGCAAAGGATGCACTAGGATTGCTTGATCAGGGTCAGGTTTGGTACGGAGGGTGAACTGTCTCTGGAAATTAAATCCTCAATGATAGTCAGGCAGGGGTGCTTGATGGCCCCCTTTCTGTTTCTCATTTACATAAATGACCTTGAACCGAGCCTTTGCAAAGCAGGGAAAGATCTCTCCAAAGTTAAGTCAAGGGCCTTGCCGGTTTTATTATACGCTTGTGATGCGGCCCTGATTTCAAGAACTGCAAAAGCTACAATGTTTTTTAGACTCTTTATAGTTTTATGGGGGCGCTCTACCTACAAACCAATCTCAGTAAATCCTTATATAAGAGTATTGGTACAAAAAATGTTAAAATCTGAATGTTTCATCTGGGTGGTACAGAAATTCAAAAGGTCAAGACTTAATTTCTTAGACATCCCGCCTGACCAAGATGTAACTCGGCCCAGTCTATTCTCCAATAGGGTCATCCATTCTCGAACTGCTGGGGAGGCAATCCTCACCTTTGCACACCAGCTAGGGCAAAAACCAGTGCGAGATATGATTAGCATTTATAAAAGCAAGTGCACTTCCTTAGCTTCGTATGGAGCGGGGGTGTGGGGGTATAAAGGTGCACGCCCTCTGTTCCGCAAGCCACCCCCTTTTTATAGAGAATACTTTATTGATTAGTAAAAATCATTACAATGATGGGCATGCATCAATAAAAACGGATATCGAACAATTGCTAAAATATTTACATATAGGGTAGTAAACAAACATTAATTAGACTCCTGTGTCTTTGCTTACATTATTTCCTCATGCTTTTTTAGAAGCTGCCTAGATGCGGCCATTTAATACGTTGATACAGTCACAAACAAATGGTAAGTAATAAAAGGTTATGAAATTCAATAATAAATAATTATTTTAAACCTAATAGTCTCTATTTGTTCATGCTGTTAAAATGTAAACTTCATCTAGACAAGGGGTCCTTTTTGTTAAAAAACAGTTAAGAGCCGTGGTGATCCGTTCTAGTGTTAACGTCGACTAAAGCGATGAGGCAAGACATTAGTCATTGTTAAAAAGCTGCTAGTTAAACCACTAATAGTGCAATTCTATTTGTAAATAAGTAGAACCCCTACATATGATGATTAAAAGTTTCAAGGTCACACAAAGCAGAGGACAATAAGTAAACAATGTGCAAAATGCCATATTTGGACGCTGACAAATAGAACAATGAAGTAAATAGATTAGCAAAACAACATCGGGCTTAGGTCTCCCCCTTATGAATTAACAGTTGTTGGCTTGCTGGCTCTCGCAGTTTGTAAGTCTTTTAACTGCTCTTGTGGCAAACTTGGTAAACCGAATGTTGAGCACTGGATTGTCCGTATTCATAGATGCAAAGATGGCTTGTCGACAAGAGCGAACACCGAGTTTGTTCCATTCGCCCTTTAGCATGGTCTTTCGGTCGTTAAGAAGTGCAGGGCAAATACATACCACATGCTCGATTGTTTCCTTGCTGCTCCCACACCCCCTGCACGTTATATTGGTGTTTGTGCGGAGCCAACCTGGCAAGTGATGCAAGAATGGCCATTCACCCATTCTAAGGGCCAAAAATCTTTTTTTCCATATTACTGAGTAGATGCATGACATATGAGGTGCCACGACCCCTGGCTTAAACCCTGATATGATTGACCAGGCATGGTTACTTTGTACCAGTTGGGCTCTGTCCGAATGGAAGGACCAGAAGCGTACATTTCTTTCAACGTAGATTTTGAGTGCCTGCTGCGATGGATTGGAGCTTTTTTATGTGCCATTCTGAGGTGGCTGTGTACTCCCTGGAGGACAAGATTAAGTTAGCCCCTTTGTTGCTTTGGGTCAGAATTTGGGGGGGTAAAAAGGGGGCTTCACAGTCAAAAGATGATCTGGAAGATTGTCTCTCCTTTGATCATGCTTTGGCGATCTTCTGGATTAATTATGTTACAGAGGGGTTTATGGACCCGAGTGTTGCAGACCTGTATTGCAACCAGAGAAATATTAAACCAAATATGATGGCCTTGGTGAAGGAGGCATTCAGGGAAAGACAGCATAGGCTCAACCAGGCAGACTTTGACAAACTAAGTAGTAGTGCCAACTATAACTCCATTAAAACATCACTGGGTTGTGAATTTTATTTGATCTCAATTTCTGATGCAAAAAATTAGGTTTTTGCTTATCAGGTTTTTTCTTAATCTTCTTTATTATTGGCCTTTCCCAAAGATATTGATCTGCCATACTGCCATTGTGATGATTTATCAAAGAAAAACACTATGCACTTTAATATATTTTGTCACTTATATTCTCATCCCTGGACACGCTTCCTAAAACCAATTCTTTGCTCATCCAATAATAAATCTCAAGTAGAAGCGTTGCTTTACTTGCAAAGGCTGTGTGAGATGGATCTTTGTGTAGCAGTGCTAAACTGTATTCGTTGTGCAATTAGGATCTATATGGGGCTGTGTGATGAATGTTTCTGCTACCTGAGCATTGGTGACCCTAAGAATTGGATTTGACCCACTTTTAATTTCGTTTTTACTGTTCTTTTATGTAGTTTTATGATTGTACTGTTTTATTCTGTGCTTTTATGTCTTGAGATTAGCTGAATAACAATCTTTGACTGACTACACATAAATATCATTAATTTAATGTTAAACATTTTTCCCATGATTAAATATATATGTGTAAGTGTGGGGCATCCTATTTTAAGTCACTGCCTCTATTATTTTCTATAGGGAGGCGTTGCAGTATCAGTGGTTGGTCATGTGGTATGCTGAACTTATTGCTCCTTTTTGGCAGTATTATCTTACATTCATAAATTTGACACCCCCTTGACATGTAGGTCGACACTTCTGCATGAATTTACACTTGTAAATGGTGAACAGCCAAAAGTAATAAAGTTACTTTAAACTGTAAGAGTAAACAGGTGCATCTTACTCCACTATGCTGTTTTTTAAGCCCCTGTGATTTCGTGCAAGTACAGATTTGTAGGTAGCACTGATGGGTTTGAAGTACAGTTCAGAAGCCAACAGGCTGGAAAATTTGAACAACTGATTTGTGGGATTATATTGCGTAAAATACTAAGGTGTACTTAGTATTTCTGTTGTCTACAGAGAAGGCATAAGCTGTACGTGGAATTTAGAAGGCATTAACCGGACATATAATTTAGGAGGCTGGTCATTTTGATGAACATCCCTTGGTAGTGAGTTTCCTGTCTATGCCCATAGGACAGTCTAAATGTTGATGTTTCCTTGTAAAAAGGTGTAGATTGGCTGATCGTAAGACCTCGGTACTAACGAGGGGACGCAGGTGTGTATCTTTGACTCTCAAAAATAATAATAATGTTGTGAGCGTCATAGTTAGGAGAGTGTTCATTGAGAGACCACATCTTTTTCTTTACCCATATCTATGTCTCTTTCAGTTCACTGCAATGCATCATCCAAACTATTTTGAAAGAGGTTTAAAAAAAACACATCTAATGACCTAGCCTATACATCACTGCTGAAACTCTTGACTTATGATTGATGGGGATGACTTATCTTCACAAATGTGCTTAAAGTCTGAGTCAGCAACCTCCATGTTATGGGTTAATGCCATGCTTAGATGATTATCACATTTGAAGGAGACTTAAAAAGTCTTGAATAAGCCTTGACTTGAAGAACAACTCATGCATCTAATCAGGAAACATCTCAGCTCTTTTGCTTCCTAGTTTTGTCTTGAGTCTGGATCATTCTGAGGAACCTGATGTTAATGCTCTAAAAACTGAAGGACTGAACTTCCTCTTCAATGAACAATATTGTGGTAGTGAGGATCCTGGTACATTTCACCTTTTGGCTCTACCTAAAAAAACCACAAACTCCCTCCTCATGATCTAGTTGTCAACATCAAGCAGTTTCCTCCTGCTCATTCTAAAATCAGTCAAGGAGATCTGTTGAACTCTTTCAATAAGTAAATGTATACTTCTTTTACTGGGTTCTAATGACCCTCCATCTATTTTGTGGCAGTTGGAGTATTTGTTCATGCCTTTCCTTCTTGATATTTCTCTTTTATTTCTATACTGCAACATTTGATTATTTTCTTGTGTAATAATTTTATACTGTTTTTGCTGCTTTGTCCATTTCTTTACACTTTTCATGAGCCTTTTCTAGTTCAGCTTTTGCTTTTCTTTGTGTGACTAAGTGTGACACTTCAGTGCCACAGTCAATTTAGAAGCTGCAGACAGAGTCGGACTTTTGACAACAGTGGAGAGAGTGACAGCATGGCACTGGCATCAGTGATAAATCAAAGCATTTGCTGAGAAATTTGCAGATGGTATGTGTGACACAGAAGTGACAAACCCGACATTGGAAAAGACAAATTTCTGAAAGACAGGAACAAAATCCAGACTCAGCAAATCAGTGAAGGATAAGAAGACCTAAAAAAAATTCAAACATCAGATAACAAAAAGAACCTGAAGAAGAATGCTACTTGAAAAACATTTTGCTCAGTTTCCACAGGAAGTGATTTAAGGTTATTTTTCTAGGGATGGTCGGCGGGTTGGTGCAACCATTCCTTCTTTGAGGGCAGAAGTGTCTGTCTTTGCCTGGCCCTGTAAGATATTCCTGGTTCAATGTAAAAGACAATCATAGCCTTTTTATCTGATGATCGTGGAAGAAATAAACCATAGAAATGGTTGGATAATGCCAGCCGGCACTTTTCTGTGTGTAGTCATCTTGTCTCTCTGTGAATCTTGCCAAAACTGTGATTTGGCATAATGTGTTGTTTCCAATAGGGAAATTGTTCAAGTGGAAACATCACTCATTTTAATAGGAAATCTGTCAAACACATCAAGCGTTCAGATGACGGCTGATTCACAAATTACATGCTGTAAAGACTCTGACTAAAGTTGTGGCTAATAGTGCTGTTACTGCTGTTGTATTGAGTTATGAGTAAAAACAAACCCCCCTGACTATACACAGATCAACTACACAGTGTAAAAAACAAAAATATGAAGTATTAATATCCATACATTAACTTACTCTACAGAAGATTGACACTGAAATGTTAGGAATATTTAAATAAATATGTGAATCTGTAAATCATACAAAGCTAGAGACGTTAATAAATTAACACTACCAACGGCGGACTGAGGTCGCCCCACTTCGCTGTCCAGTTTCCTCCTTATTTTAATAGTTTGTGCACAACAATTCTTGCACCCGCTGTCGTTTATGGAATGGTGCACCAATGATAGTGATTTGTTCGCTACTATTAAGATAATGAGTCCGGCAAGGTTTGAGGCCTATGACTTCAGTGGATATCACATCCACATATCATTGACAATTAGCCCGATGACGTTCAAGCAATCAATCTGAACGAAACGCGTTGGCTGGATGATGTAATTTTGTACTTCTGGAATAAAATTGATGATAAAATTGGATACCTTGCCGGACTCATCTTGATGGGAGCGAACAAATTACCATCATTGGTGCACCATTCCATACATTTTTCTAAAGCTAGAGACGTTGTACTTATTAGTTTTACATTCTTGTCTAGTATGCATGAACTTGTGCGATTATAGAATGTGTTCCAAGATTACTTATAGCTTAAGATGTCATTCTTTGCGGTATACTTTAAGATTAGCATCTACTACTGGGGAAAGGAGTTGGCCTAGCGGCTACGGCGTCCGACCTCAAATCTAGGGAACTGGGTTTGAGTCTCCGCAATGAAGCTGAACATCCTGTGATTCTGGGAAAATCACTTAATCTCCCTGCGCCTAACCAAAAAAAAAAAAAAAAATGAATGTGTCCTCATGTAATGCAACTGGTGCTATGTAAAGCGCTCTGATACCCGATTCGGGTCAAGTTCGCGCTATATAAAACTCTGTAAAATAAAAAAATACTATTGCTATATTGTTTTGTTTACAGGATAGTAGGTAACGTATGCCCCTCCAAATCTTAGTCTAGGTTAGTGGTAGAACAATAAACAATTTCATTGTTACCAAGATATGAGCATGTCTTGACATGTTTCATCCATCTTTGTTTCTGTGGTCTTCCTCTGGAGGATGGGCTCTCTACTATTGTGTTGTGATGAACAAATTCAGAGAGCAGAAATTGCAGGTGTGTATTGTACAGAAGTTCTCCAACTATTTATCTTTGGTAGAAAGTGACCACTTTATTATAATGTGCCCCCGTTACTATTATTTCACTAGAAATAACTTCTTCTATTCAAAGCTTCTTTTCTTGTTACTTAAATCATTCAGATACATCAGTGCAGCCACTTCAGACATACTGTCTCTGAAATATTTCGTGTATGCAATTGACAGACACCAGTTTGTTACATCTACTAGTAACCAATATACCAGTTTGTTCTAGCACTGCCATTCAAGCACATGTATGACACTAACAACCCAAAATGCAATAAAGTAATACAAAAACAAGCATTGGCATAGCCAATAGGTCTCGCCTTTGGGACCTTATAAGTGTTTAGCCATGCAACAGTTGCATAACTAAATACTTATAAGGTCCCAAAAGCGAGACCTATTGGCTATGCCAAGCGGGCGTGCGGCCGCGAAAGTGATCGCGGTCAAACATCAAAGCGGCCGTGAAAGTGAAAGTAATCGCGGAAAAGCACGGCGCGCGCGCCCGCGCACATGCACTGTAGCTCTAGGCTGGCCTGGTAGCACATTTTGGAGCCCTCTCAAAAAGTCTTGCCAGACCAGTGCATGCGCTGGGTCAGGCGAGACCTAATAAAGACGAGAGGGAGAACAGTTAACATTCATGAAGTCAGTTTTTTTCTTTTGTTAAATAAAATTACATAAATACATGTTTTTCTTCTCAAAATCGCTCACATCTTTAGCATGGACATTGAAAAAGAACACAGACTTTATTATGCAAAATGCAAATAGAACATCATGATGCTACATAGGAAATGGTTTGGGTCTCCCCATACAGGTCGAGTGACCAAACTGCGTGGGTGGCACGTGGGAGTTTTCTACAAGAGAAGGGGTTTGATTATTTAATAACAGGACTCTTCGGATAGCCATCTGTGTATACTGATTCTCTCTTAATACATTGGGTGTGTTTCCCCAACTGCAGGCACAAAGACACGTAACATTGGGATAGTGGTACTTTGATATCCTGCATGAGAGACATTGGATATGGACATCCTAAAAAAGCTTGGAGGTCTAAAGGGGGAAGTACTGAAAGGTAGTGCAGGAATCTGTATATCACTGGCTTTTCGGCAAAACTCAGGTGGGAAATCACCGGCCAAAATCTGTTAGTAAATTACATCTTTGTAGTTTCAGTGCAACATGTGCACTTATTTGATGAAAGATGGCACTTGAAACCGCACTATCACTCATATATATATATATATGTATATCAAGCACTTTAGTATACTTTGTTAAAGGTCAGAACCATATTTTTCAAGTAAGCTCATCAAATCGGTAGATTCAGATTTCAAAGAAAGGGTGCAGTGCAGGACATTGGCAAGAGGTTGTGAAAAAGTGGACTCTGTGCTTAGGGCTTATGAATCAATTGAAAGAAAACCATGTCAAACTCTTTCGCAGGCAAATAGAGATTTACATACACTTGGCACAGAAGGGCTGAGCTGGAAAGGTTTGGTCTCATTAATGAAGGCACCTTCAGATGATGAAGCCTAGAATGCAGGTTAATATAAGGCCTGAGCCTTGACAGAGTTATAAAAACATGTTAAATTATCTCCCAGGTGAGCAGAGACCTGCAAGCACGGCATTAAAGGGCCAGGTGAATTTCACCATTACTGCTAAAGGCACCTCGGGATGAATGAGCTCAGATTGCAGGAAGTAGACCCAGGCTGAACCTGGGGGGAATTTTAAGAAACTCATATTAAACGTTCTTCAAAATCGTGCACACTTGACACTGAAGAGCCGGGATAGTTTCACTACCGTTGCTGAAGGCATTGGCAAGCGATTGGGCTCAGAATGCTGAAAGGAGACGTGTCTGACAAAGTGATGCATGGAAACTAGGGCTGAGTGGAATTTGCGTAATGCCACTACGTGGAATTTAGTAAAAAATTGTGGAAAACGAGCGCACGTCCTGAGTAGGGCTGGGCGGACTTTACCTAGCGCAACTACGCACAATTTTGAAAGAAATTGTGGAAAACGAGCGCACAACCTGAGGGACCATGTGCCCGGGACTGGGGTCCCTCGTGCTTGGGCAGGCTCCCTGATCTCCCCGGCCTGGCTGTGTTGAGAAGCAGGGACCGACCCCGGGCTTCCTGAGTTTCGGTCAGGGCCTGGGAGCCCACGTCCTGCGGCCTGCCAAGTGTCCATCTGCCCGGGCCAAAGGTCCCTGGTGCAGAGCCACAGAGCCCAGGGCAGGCTCGGTGTGGGCAGCTGGGAGTCCTTTCGGTCCCGGCCATCTGGTCACACCTTTCCCTCGGACATCTGGTCGCACGCAATGCTTTCCAATGGGGCGACCAGATGGCCGGGCTGCCCTGGAAGTCCCGATGGGGGTTCATTCGCCTCCCCGATCCCAGGCAGGGCTCCAGGAGGTCGGGTGCGTCCAGGCCTAGGGTCCCCTCCGTCACTCGGTGTGCACGGTTTACCAGAAAGGGGGGTAGCCTCCCTCCAGATTACTAGGGGCAGGGTATGCCGGGACGCTCCTCCTGGGGATGGCGGTTCTCAGGCGGGGACCAGATGGGCTAATCCCGGACGACACTTCCCCGGGGCGCCCGGTGCTCCCTCCTCCAGCCTGCAGCGGGGCAAAGTGCCGGAACGGGATCCATGGGTCCCCCGGGCCCCAGGAGCTCCTGCGGGCCTCCCATGCCTGAGGCCCAGCGTGGGGTCTACGAGCCCCCCCGAGCCCTGCAGCCCCGGAGCCCTGGAGCACTGCAGCCCAGGAGCCCTACTGACCTGGAGCCCTGTAGCCCCGGAGCCCTGCAGCCCTGGAGCCCTACAGCTCCCGAGCCTTGCAGCCCCCCGAGCCCTGCAGGCCCCGTGCCCTGCAGCCCCTGAGTCCTGCGTGGGCAGGAGGGAACCCTAGCGCGAAGGCTCAGGGTTGGACAGATGGGTGTCCTTTCGGTCCCGACCATCTGGTCGCACCTCTCCCCTCAGCCATCTGGTCGCGCGCAATGCTTCCCAATGGGGCGACCAGATGGCCGGGCCGGCCTGGAAGTCCAGATGAGGGCTCATTTGCCTCCTGGATCCCAGCCAGGGCTCCAGGAGGTCGGGTGCGTCTGGGTCTAGGGTTCCCTCCATCACTCAGTGCGCACGGTTTACCAGAAAGGGGGGTAGCCTTCCTCCGGATTACTAGAGGCAGGGTATGCCGGGACACCCCTCCTGGGGATGGCGGTTCTCAGGCGGGGACCAGATGGGCTAAGCCCGGATGACACTTCCCCGGGGCGTCCGGTGCTCCCTCCTCCAGCCCGCGGCGAGGCAAAGTGCCCGGGACGGGCTCATGGGTCCCCGGGCGTCCGGGCCCCGGGAGCTCCTATGGGCCTCCCATGCCTGAGGCCCAGTGTGGGGTCTACTAGAGGCAGGGTATGCCGGGACACCCCTCCTGGGGATGGCGGTGCTCAGGCGGGGACCAGATGGGCTAAGCCCGGATGCCACTTCCCTGGGGTGTCCGGTGCTCCCTCCTCCAGCCCGCGGCGAGGCAAAGTGCCCGGGACGGGCTCATGGGTCCCCGGGCGTCCGGGCGCTCCTGCGGGCCTCCCATGCCTGAGGCCCAGTGTGGGGTCTATGAGCCCCCCCGAGCCCTGCAGCCCCAAAGCCCTGCAGCCCCGGAGCCCTGCAGGCCCGGAGCCCTACAGCTCCCGAGCCCTGCAGCCCCCCGAGCCCTGCAGGCCCCGTGCCCTGCAGCCCCCGAGCCCTGCGTGGACTGGCGGGAACCCTAGCGCGAAGGCTCGGGGTTGGACAGATGGGAGTCCTTTCGGTCCCGGCCATCTGGTCACGCGCAATGCTTTCCAATGGGACGACCAGAGGGCCGGGCCGGCCTGGAAGTCCGGATGAGGGTCCATTTGCCTCCCGGATCCCAGCCAGGGCTCCAGGAGGCCGGGCGTGTTTGCCCCTAGGGTCCCCTCTGTCAATCAGAGTGCGCGGGTTACCAGAAAGGAGGGTAGCCTTCCTCCAGATTACTAGGGACAGGGTACTCTGGGACCCCTCTCGGCCTAGCGGTCCTTAGCCGGCAGCTGGACAGGCCAGGATGCCGCCCCAGCCCTAGGTCTGTCCCAGGGCCTGCCGCGTGGCAGGCTGCCCCGGATGAGACCCGGCAGGCCTTCCCCTGCTGGGATGGGTCCAGGGGCCCCTGGGAGGGCGGCCTCCCCTCCCCAGGCTCCGTCCTGGGTCCTGCCACGTTGCAGGTGTGCCCGAACGAGTTCCCGCGAGCTCCGTCCTGGGTCCTGTCACGTGGCAGGGTGCCCTGGACGGGATCCGGAGGGCCCGGGGAGGCTTCCCCTGTGCCTCTGGGCCTGGGAGCCCCGGGTGGGTCTAGGGGCCCTGCCGGGCCCCGGGTCGGGGGCTTTGGCCCTGGGCCCGTTCCCCCGTCCCCAGCCTGCGGCACTGCCAAAGGCCCGGGACGGGGTTCCGATGTGGCCGGGGAGCCTCCCCTTGCTTGGCTGAGTTCAGGAGCTCTGGCCGGGCCCCTGAGGGCCCAGGTGAGGGCGGCCTCTCCACCCCGGGCTCCGACCTGGGTCCTGCCGCGTGGCAGGGTGCCCTGGATGGGATCCGGAGGGCCCGGGGAGGCTTCCCCTGCGCCTGGGAGCCCCGGCTGGGTCCAGGGGCCCGGCCGGGCCCCGGGTCGGGGGCTCTGGCCCTGGGCCCGTTCCCCCGTCCCCGACCTGCGGCACTGCCAAAGGCCCGGGACGGGGTTCCAATGTGGCCGGGGAGCCTCTCCTTGCTTGGCTGAGTTCAGGAGCTCTGGCCGGGCTCCGTCCTGGGTCCTGCCGCATGGCAGGGTGCCCTGGATGGGATCCGGAGGGCCCGGGGAGGCTTCCCCTGCGCCTCCGGGCCTTGAAGCCCCAGCTGGGTCCAGGGGCACCGCCGGGCCCCTGGCCGGGGGCTCCGGCCCCGCCCCCTGGACTGCGGCACTGCCAAAGGCCCAGGACGGGGTTCTGATGTGGCAGGGGAGCCTCCCCTTGATCGTCTGGGTTCAGGAGCTCTGGCCGGGCACCTGGGGGCCCCGGGGAGGGCAGCCTCCCCCACCCCGGGCTCTGTCCTGGGTCATGCCGCGTGGCAGGGTGCCCGGGACGGGCTCCGGAGGGCCCGGGGCGGCTTCCCCTGCGCCTCCGGGCCTGGGAGCCCCAGCTGTGGGGCCCCTGGTTGGGGGCTCCGGGCCCCGTCCCCCGGCCTGCGGCACTGCCAAAGGCCCGAACGGGGTTCCGTTGTGCCCGGGGAGCCTCCCCTTGCTCGTCTGGGTTCAGGAGCTCCGGCCGGGCCCCTGGGGGCCCCAGGGAGGGCGGCCACCCCACCCCGGGCTCCGTCCTGGGTCCTGCCGCGTAGCAGGGTGCCCGGGATGGGGTCCGGAGGGCCTGGGGAGGCTTCCCCTGCACCTCTGGGCCTGGAAGCCCCGGCTGGGTCCAGGGGTCCGGCCGGGTCCCGTGCCGGGTGCTCCACCCTGGGCCCCGTCCCCCGGCCTGCCGCTCTGCCAAGGACCCGGGACTGGGGTCTGTCGGTCCCATGTAGGCCTCCCCTGCTTGTCAATATGTCCATGGGCCCCGGGTCTGAGGGCCTGTCAGGTCCCCCATGCAGCCTCCATGGCTGGGGCCCAGCTGGGGCCCTGGGCCTCCGGTCCTCCATGCCCCGGCGCCCGCACATTCTTTCATTGGGGCACAGAGCGTCCAGATGGCTTCCCTTTCGAGCCTGGCCATCTGGTCACGCCTGTCCCCTCGGCCATCTGGTCGCGCCTGTCCCCTCGGCCATCTGGTCGCGCGCAATGCTTTCCAATGCGGTGACCAGATGGCTGGGCTTGCCTGGAAGTCTCGATGAGGGTCCATTTGCCTCCCGGATCCCAGCGAGGGCTCCAGGAGGTCGGGTACATTCGTGCCTTGGGTCCCCTCTGTCACCTCGTGCGCACAGATTACAAGAAAGGGGGGTAATTTTTAGGGGTGGGCAGAAAATTACGCTCCGCCAGCATAGCAGATAAAGCCAGCCACCCCTGCTCACCGGCCCGGTCCCTGCTTCTGAAAGCAGCCAGGCCGGGGAGAGCCTCCCCGAGCCCCGGTGGACACCCTTCCCCAGCGCCCGGACCCTCGGCTGGCTTGCAGGATGGGGGGCTCATGCACCCCAGGGCCTGCCAGACAGAGCACAAACCCCAGGCCCGGTCCCAGCGTCCAAACCCTAGCCAGGCCGGGGAGAGCCTCCCCTGACCCCGGTGGACACCCTTCCCCAGCGCCCGGACCCTCGGCTGGCTTGCAGGACGGGGGGCTTACGCACCCCGGGGCCCGCCACACAGAGCACGAGCCCCGGGCCTGGTCCCAGCTTCCGAACCCTAGTCAGGCCGGGGAGAGCCTCGCCGGGCCCCGGTGGACACCCTTCCTCAGCGCCCGGACCCTTGGCTGGCTTGCAGGACGGGGGGCTCTCGCACCCAGGGGCCCACCGGACAGAGCACGAGCCCCGGTCCCAGCTTCCGAACCCTAGCCAGGCCGGGGAGAGTCTCCCCGGGCCCCGATGGAACCCCGGTCACCAGCGCCCGGACCCTCGGCTGGAACCAAGGAGGGTTAAGCTCAGGCCACGTCCCCTCTCCGACGGCCTGCCCGGGGAGCCCATTTTTCTCGACTATTAAGCCCCCAAGTAGTGGGGGCTTACAGAAGTTTGGAGAAGGACAAAAGTTGGAGTTAGCCCGGCCACCAGCCCACAGGGCCATCTGGTCACCCAGCCCACAGGGCCAACTGGTCACCCGGCCCGCGGGGCCATCTCGTCATCCGGCCCGGGGAGCCATCTGGTCACCCGGTCCGGGGGGCCATCTGGTCGCCCGGCCCGCAGGGCTATCTGGTCGTGCAGCCAGGTGACCAGATGACCCGGGACGACCCAGTGCCCGAATGGCCTGGGAGGGTGCCGTACCCAGCTGCCCTTGCAGTCCAGCGAGGGTGGCCAGGCGCTCCGAGGCTGCCGCTCGGGAGGCTCCTTCCCCATGGCTGCCGCTGCTCGCCTCTCTGCTCGACTTGCCCGGGAGCAGCCAGAAGGGGAGGCCCGGCCCCAGGACATCTGGTCACCCTGCCGACCCGCAAGGGATGGTGGCCCCAATCCCTGCACCCCGGTGGGGCAGGGATGGGAGGGGGAGGCCCCCATGCCAGAGGGCACGTGGTGGAGGCAGCCTTCCGCAGGCCTGCTTTACCCCCTCTCCGCAGGCCTGCTTTACCCCCTCTGCATCCCTCCCACCTTTTTGCTCTATCAATTAGCAATTCCAACAATTTGTTATGCCTTTTTATTCTTATGTCCTTGGTTTTAGGACATGCACCTGAAATATGTGAAATTGTTTCACACACATCTTTACAGTATCTACAAGTAGCAAATGTGTGATTTCTTCCCCTAGTGATGGTTTCTCTAGTACACAGGAAATTTGCTCTCAACATCAGTGCAGCTATGTATTGATTTTCTTTTATTTTATTATGTTTGCTGATCCAAAAATTTGAGGTTGGATTGCTTGCTAAGTATTTTACACCATCATCTTGGACAGGGAGATTTGCCCATTTCTCAAATTCCTCTTTCCTCCAATCATATGTTGCTAACAAATCCAATTCATGACTGAGAAATCTACTGTCTAAAATGTTGAGTTTGTGTGTTTTAATGATGCTATCAATTTTTTCATTGATTACTTCTCCTGCATACATGAATGAATGAGATATGTATAGATCTGGAGCTTCCCTTAGATACAATAAGTTATTAACTTTGTTCAGACCAATTGTCGTACATAACTTTGGACTACTGAGGCCCCCAAAGGATCTTTTCGAATACAGGAGACCATCACATTTGTATGCAGGTAGGTGTAGAACATGTTTGACATACTTTCTTATTGTTTGATCCAGAATGTTTAAAGTTTTTGCTTCTGTTCCTGTCATTTCCAGTTTAAATGACAGTTTAGGGATCAAGTATTGACACAATATTTCTATTCTCTGTGTGGGCTTAAGTGGTAGATTGTCGAGTTTTTGAGCCCAGTCAACAAGAACCTCATTAATTTTGTTGTTGCTTGAATGGCCGGTGTGTGGATCAAAGTTCAGTCCGAGGTATCTCTCACTTTCTCCTGCATGGTCAAGTCAAGTGCCACCTCTTAACGAATATAAACATCCCGCCCCCAGTTATCCATGTCATTCTTGTTCCTGGCCATGACATCTACTTCATTTTGGCAATACCGGTCTCGGGCTTTGCTGCACCCCTTTGGCTGCCGGTTGTGATTCTCTTGGTCAGGCCCCAATTTGTCCCAGGAACACTGCGGCTGGTGCCGAACGAGGCCACCACGGTACGCTCCAGGCCCCCGTGGATCCAGCTCAGGGTCCTCGTACGGGTCTGTCTCGATGTCCATGCATGAGTCGCCAGGCTCTGTGTAGGCCGAATCCCGGCTGCCTTGGGTCTCCGAGTCAAACGTCTCCTGTCTGATTAAGCAATGGGTGACACTGCAGCTGTGTTGCTGCCCGGAGCAGAGGTGGGCACTCTTGCACAAGTCTTCCTGGTAATCGTGCATTCCCATTCTTTGGTCCAGCACGTATTCGGGCCGCTGGTCCCCGTGCAAGTGAGGCCCCTTGTTAGTAGAAGCAAGCATTTCGCACACCATGCAAAGACAAAAGAACAGAGAACAAATCTGTTAGCAGACAATCTGGTAACTCAGAGTATCACAAAGCTAAAGCATGTTACACAAACAAAAGCAGAAATCTACTTGGGATACTTATCGCCTCCTTAAACTCTTTTTTTTTTAACTTTCAACATTTGCCTCAAAACAACAAAAGGTTCTCGACCCAAACGAAAGCATTTCATGGCTCCTCCGCTGTGATGGAGGGTTGATCATATGGTTTGCGGATATTCAGAGAAATTAACTGTTAGAACTATTTAGATGTCGCTGAATGGGATTTTTAGAACCCGTCTTCCTGTCAGGAGATTCAATCAAAAATAATGAGTGTACTAGTTTTAAGTTTAGTATTTGCCTTTTTCTCCTTTTTTGGTTTCATCTCATGCAATTTAACTTTATTGAACATTCGCTTCTGAAAACATTAAATTCTGTTTTCAGTAACAAACATTATTTATGGTATTTATAGCAGTGAGGAACTTAAATGCAATTAGTCCTTCTAGCTCTTTCTCTCCCTCTTCTGCAGTACTCTGACTGACAAGGCCCATTTGTGGCACCAGAAGAGGTGAAGGTGAGACATCAGACATAATTAGATGCTGTGAATAGCAATGAGATATGTAGTCAGCATGCAAGGATACGGAAACATGCAGGTATGTTTACAGTGCCAATTCAGGACAGTGAGCACATGCAGAATGCATATGGAAAAAGACAGTTTGGGGCATTGTCTCATCACACAATGACTGAAGCAACATGCTGTTTACTGATCTTGCAATGAGCCATACCGGATACCACACAGGACATGATCAAGAGTAAAATCACTCCATTGTCACTATGCTATCAAAGTGAGATGTCAGATGTGTAAGATCAGACAGCGTAACAGGGGTGGATCCAACAAGCAAGGCTCCTGTGTGCCTTTTTGTAAACATTTCCAGGCTACCCATGAACACTGAGACTTCTGACCTAACCTACGAAAACAGTGAATTAGCGATGATTTGAACTGTCAACTATGTGGCATCTGGAGAGGATGGCACATTACCCCAAAAAAGGAGAAACTGAAGACCTGCCCAGGTCAAGACATGGTGGCTGACTTGGATTCAAGTGTCATGGCTCCTGTCTTACGCCTGGAAGGACTAGCAGTTTACCCCAAACATGGGAAGAATATTGGTGCACAATGCCCTCTAGACAGTCTTCAGAGCAAGAGACCCAGATATTATTTTTAAAAAGTGGGACTAGTAGGGTGGGGGGTAATACATAAGTGAGCCACATGGCAAACTTCTTGATGCCAAAGCTGGCAAGCGTGTTAGTCTTGCTTTTCCACACAACCTACAGTCATAGTGCTGCTTTCTAATTGACACAGTTCTAGGATCAAAACCCACCAAAGAAATTGGCACATGTCTTACAAATCTTTCTCTAGAGCTTTTCCGTTCGGTGGAAAATGTAAGTTGGTGGCCAGACGCCTAGTAGGATCCAACTGATGCCCACAATGCTGCATTGGAGATAACCTTCCTTCCATTGTCTTAGGTGCCAGCCAGACTGTCCAATTCCAAGCTGGTAATGCCAGCACCACTGGGGCCAGCTTTCAGTAGTTTCGAACTGCTCTAATACAGCACCCCAGCACCAGAGACTTTGCCAGGCTTAGCAGGTGGGGACAGAATGTCAAACCCAACACGACAGGGTTATCTCACTGGCAGCAGCAACGAAGGGTAAGGGCAAGAAAGAGTGGGCTTAACTTCCAAAGAGGACCTCTATTTTCAATGGATGCTGGTAAAGAGGCTAATGAATTTCTCTTCCTGAGGGTCAAGGACTTAATACTTGATTAAGGATTAGCAGATTTGGTTCCATTTTACGTTTTCAATGAATGAGACGTTCAATTAACCCTTGCACCTATTTGCACACAACGTGAAAGACAGAGGTCCTGGCACACAGAGATTGCATTAGTGTACGTTTACTTTACGTCCGCACACAGCAAGAATAACACGTTTCACCTAATATGAAGCCTGGAAAGGCTTCTCTCAGTATTTTTTAAAACTGATTTTAACTTTGCTGCAAAATTTTGTACTGTTGCTTGCTGGGTAATTGTATTGCTTTATGTGCCTTCTGAATTGCTGCCACTTTTTTTAACTTTCGGAGTGTGTTCTACTCCTAACTGCTTTTTGCACTTTTTCCGGGGCCAGTTTGACCTTAGCGGCCATTTTGGCTGTGCCTCGCGCCATTCCCGGTCAGCGCTCTAGTTGCTGCATGCCGTCCTGATACAACCCTACTTAATGGGATGTGATTGGGCGTGCAGCGCTTGAAAAGGTTTCTCTCTATTTTTTAAAATTGATGTGAACTTTGCTGCTAAATTTTGTACTGTCACTTGCTAGCTAATTGTACTGCTTTATGTGCCTTCTGAATTGCTGCCACTTTTTTAACTATCGGAGTGTGATATACTCCTAACTGCTTTTTGCACTTTTTGCGGGCCAGTTGAACTTATCGACCATTTTGGCTGTGCCTCGCGCCATTCCTGGTCAGCGCTCTAGTCGCCGCACGCCGTCATGATACAACCCTACTTAATGATCTGGTCGGACGCGCAGCGGATGCACGCTGATGGCGTGCCGAAGGCACGCCTAAGGCAAGCCCGTCTGCGCCAAGTCAGCGGCCAGGGCCAGCAATGCTGCCTGATTTGAGCCGGCAGTGAGGAACAGGCTCCAGTTTGCTGGGGATTCCCTAAAAGCACTTCGGCCTTCTCCCTGCCTTATACTTAGCAGCAGTGCTATGCCTATCCATCCGGATTTTGTTTGCACAGCCTGTGGCTTTGGACCAACATTAGAGCTTCCCTCTAACGGTGCGCTTAGCAAATCTTCAGGGGCCCCTCGTATTAGAGCTGCCCTTATCAATGTTAGATCACTTAGGAAGCATCACGATGACGTGTTCGATCTGGTCTCTGATAATTCGTTGGACTTATTGTGCATCACGAACACTTGGCTGGATGCCTCCTCTAATCCAATTGTTGCGCTGATTACCCCTGTAGGTTATAAGCTCTGTCGAGTGGTTCGCCCAGTTGGCAGGGGGGGGTGGTTTAGTCATTTTGCACAAGGATAACTGGGTCCTCCAAAGCAAAGCCTCTAGCCTCTGGTGCGAGTGTGAGGCTTTGGACTTTAGTATCCATCTTTCTGCCCACTTTACACTAGGCGGCTCCCTCATTTATCGTGACCCCGGTCCGGCTAGCACTTTTCCTAAATCTTGTGGGGATACCGTAGTTGAGAGGGCTCTGTGTTTCTCCCACTACATGGTTTTTTGAGACGTGAATGTTGCAAAATATATATGTATTTCCATATAAATTCATATGTATGCACTCACACTAACATGAGGCCCAGAGCTCCAAAGGGCTTTCTATCTGAGTTTGCCTGGACAAGCTTCCAGCTGCTATTCTAAATCAGCCTTAGACGTCACTTTCCTAGTCCTAAGTTTCTTACACAGTGCCGAGCCAGCCTTTCTGGTCTGACAATATCTAGCCATTTATAATTGGCATGTTACACATCCCTGTTAGCCATATTTGGCTTGGTGCCATATTCTAGTTCTGCTGACATGGCATTACTCAATGTATATAGCACCTAGAAACCTGTCACTCTGGGAAGAAGCAGTCTGAGAGCCCCTAAGGTGGCAGATCTGACGTCTTCCTTGCTAATTAGCAATGATGCATGCTTTTGGTACCAACAAATAAATTTCACTCTGTTTCTGAGCAGACCTGCTAGGTCTGGTGAGTTTCATTCATTTGCTCCTGGGAGGGTGCCAGTATTTCCCCATCAGTGAACCTTCACTTTGATCAATGTGAGGCTAGGGACTCTATCGACTTTCTTGACTCCCTTCAACTGGCTCAACTTTCCCAATAGGTCAATCACCCTACACATCAAGGGGGCCACATCTTAGATCCAATTTGCTCCAACTTTCCTATTCAGGTGGTTGAGCCCACTCCCGTCTCTTGGTCGGATCATTCTCTTATCTGCTTCTCCTGGGAAGTCACCCAGCCTGCACGGCTGGCTCGATGCCACCGCCCTCCGACATTTAGGAAAATTGACCCTCTTCGATTCAATAGCAACTTGGCTGCTTCTAGGCCCTCCCCCCTTCAGCAAGATCTTGAAGGGAGTGTGACTGTGTTTTCCAAATGGATTTCTGATTCAGTGGCTGCACTTTCCTCACCGCGCTTGCCCAAGCTTGGGAGGGAATCCCCTTCTAAACCTTGGTTTTCGCCTGAGCTTAAAGTCCTGAAACAAGAGTCTAAGATATTGGAGAGGGGTGGTGCTCTAGTAGCTACAGCCCCTTGGCGAAACATACGCTCAGAATCAAACAAAAAAGCTATTAGGCCGCTATAGCTGTAGCCAAAGGCCGATACTTTACAACGCGTATCGACCGGGCAATTGGAAGGAAATTGTTTCCTTTGTCCAAAGTTTTATGTCTCCCAGTGCTCAGGCACGGTCTGCTCCAGCTTTGGAGCAATACTCTTGCCAAGTTTTTTCTGGACAAGATCTGCAATATTCAAGCTACTTTTTCCTCCTGTGCTACTCCACCCATGGCTCCTCCATCTGCCCGGCCTTTAGCTGACCCTACTCATACTCTGTCAACTATTTTGCTAATAGATCTGTCCAGCACCCTTAAAATTCTTAAAGGTTTGAAATCGGGTTCTCCTTCGGACCCTTGTGCTGCCAGACTCTTGGCCTCAGCTGCTGACATTATCAATCCTGAAGTTAATAAGATTAACACGTCTCTGCGGGATGCTTTTGTTCCAACGACCTGGAAGCAGGCTAAAATCCTCCCCCTCGTTAAGAAGCCGCCTTTGGACCAGTCGACTCCCGGAAACTACCGTCCTATTTCGCTCCTGCCAAGTTTGGCTAAGGTATGCGAGAAGGTGGTTACAAATCAACTTACCGAGTATGTCGAGGCCAAGGGCTTGCTCCACCCGGCTCAATCTGGCTTCCGGGCTTCATATAGCGCGGAGACCGCATTGTTGGAGGTGTCAGAGGCGATCTGTGAGTGTCTGGATGCCGGCGGGAGAGCGGCGTTGGTTATGCTGGACCTCTTGGCGGCATTCGATACGGTGCCCAACTCCTTGCTTTTTGATCGTCTCTCGGGGATTGGTCTATCTGGAGCTGGATCAGGTCCTTCCTAGAAGGTCGTTCGCAGCAGGTCTGGCTTCCACCTTGTGCCTCCGCACCTCAGCCTGTGGCTATGGGTGTCCCGCAGGGGTCATCCCTTAGCCTCCTTTTTAACATCTATGTCACCCCGCTGGTTTATTTAGCGGAGACATTAGGGGCTAGGGTGATGGCCTACGCTGATGATCCCAGCTTCTGTTTTCATGGGGAAGGGACGATGATTCAGTCTTTTCTGCTCAACACTGTTCGTCCTCTGTCTTTCACTGGCTCACTCAGGTGCAGCTTAAGTGCAATGAGGAGAAATCCGAGATCCTTTTGTATGGCAAATTTCCTGCCAACTTCAGAGAGAAGCTGTGGCCCCCGGGTTTCCCCCAGCACAGCTCGAAGGGAAACTCTGCTAAGAATCTGGGGGTTTGGTTCAGTGAGAACTTGACATTTTCTACCCAGGTCAAGAAGCTGGCTGGGACCTGCTTTGGCATTTTGAAAACTCTGAGAAAGTTTCTTCCTCTTCTTCCAAGATCTGCAAAGGAAACGGTTGTCCGCGCTCTGATCCTTTCCCGTTTAAATTACCCCAATGCACTGTACACTGGCATCCCGGGCTACCTCTTGAACAAACTGCAGTTAGTCCAAAACTCGTCCGCCAGACTCCTGCTAGGTCTTTCCAGCAGGTGCAGTGTGAGCGCTCATTTGCGCTCTCTGCATTGGCTTCCGGCGGAGGCTTGAATAAAATTAAAAATTCTGACTATTGCCCATAGTGCTCTCCATGGCCTGGGACCCACCTACCTTCAGAAGAGGTTTGCCTTTTAGGTCCCTGTGAGACAACTGCGTTATTCCTCTCAGCTTCTGGCTCAGATCCCTCGGTTCAATCGCCAAAGACTTGGTGGGAGCTCTCTTGCTCGAAAAGCTACTCTGGCATTGAGCGCATTGCCGCTGGCTCTGCGCGGCATGCAAGATCCTGCCACTTTTAAGAAAAAGTTAAAAAACCTTTCTCTTTTAGCTCTGCCTTTTGACCTTGGCCCCTTTTCAGGTTCGTGCGGGACACTCCACGGAGTAGTAACAATAGATATGGTGGTATAGGTGATAGGTTACAGGCGCCTAAAGGTAAATTCACCAAATATTATCAATAATAACTATTAGTTTATATTGGTGCTTAAAGGTTAGAGAGAACCACCTGCCTCTCTAAAGTTTGTGGCAAAAAGCAATAAAGAAATGTGCATTAAACACCCAAGCACACATAAAAATTGTTATTGAAATTTCTTCATATGACATAGTATCATGCAAGGTACAAAGAATCAATCCATTTCTTTCTGTCTTTTTCCTTTGTTTTTCCTTATGTTTAATAGTTCTTCATGTTTTCAGTCAATATGCAGTTCCGAGGCCAAAACGTGTTTCGTCGACTCAGTAGGTTGTACATGCGACTTGATCATGGTATATTTAAATTTGAAGTGAGGCGATAATTCCAAGCCACACTGGTTCTGTGGCGTGAGGAGAAAACCCAGTAAGGACTGTAGGGCCGTTATCCATTAGGTGTTCTTGACTTTTTATAGAATTTTCATATCTGTATTGTGTGAATGGTCGAGCCGCCGATAAGCGTGCTGCTCTCCTCAACGCCGGACTCCAAAATGCGAGTCACGGAGTATCTGTGCGCGGTACAAATTCATATAACATAACATAGTTCACAATAGCAAGTGCCATTTTCTTTCAACAATTAACATCAACATATTCATCAATATACATAAGAGAAGTATTCTTTTGCAGATCACTGTGTATTTAAACATTGATCATTTGCACGTTGTATAATTCACTCTCAAATATGCAAAATACGATATACATTTTTGCAAAATACCCATTAATTAATTCCTTCACTGCTGAAATTTTGAAACCAGTACATCAAATAAGTATGCTTTTTTCCTAAATTACACCACAGTGGTCACATTTTATGATACTTGCACTGTTAATTCGACCGTCATCATATCAGATATCTGTGAAATAGTTCATCCCTTGCCAAAAGTGTCATCCAGAATCCCGAAGCAGAATTGGCAGAAACCCATGCAAGGCAGTACAAAATGTAGTGAAGGCAGCAAACATGGGAAGAATGTGAATACATACCAAACCTCCTTCTCCAAAACAGCATGAAGCATTAGAGGATCTTATAACTGTAATGCGAACACTCTGTGTACATACTGAGTTGCCCATGCCCCAAAAGTTACGTAGGGAGCATTATTTTTGAAGTACATAAATGCATACTGCAAAATATCAGGGTTATTATAAACAACAAACCCAGTTATCCAATGTCATGCCACTTCTATCCAGTACATGGTAGAGATCACGATCTCCTGCCTTACTTTGTAATAGATTCTGTCCTGTGTAACATTACACAGGGAGACAGAGTAAGGGCATTAAGAATACTAGACTCAAGGTATATATTGGTGTTAGTTAGCAGACAGCCACATGGTTTGAATAGAGATGAGAAGTTACATGTATATTTATAAAGTTATAAAGAAAAATAATTCCCCCTTCCTTATCTATTCTGGGGAACACAGAGTTCAACTTTTTTGACTTTGTTTATTTTTTTGCACAGCATTGGTGGCTCATATATAGCTAATTTGAAACTTGACTAGTGAGATTGCCCACTTGGGTGCGATTGTGAAATTGATATGCTGAATCGATAAATAGACTGATTTGAAGACTTGATACTCTAGAAATGGATAAGCATTTGATGTAAACATTGCACGAGTCACAAAATGTGTCCAGTGTGATGTTAATGAAAAAACAAAAATAGTTATTAAATGAAATGGTTTTGAAATGTTGATATTGAAGGAGTTAATTCATGGAAATTTTCATAAGACAATGCAAAATTGTAATTTGCACATTTCAAATTAAATTACACATTGAGCCACTGATTTTAAAAAAAATATGCTACGTACTGTAAAACAGTAAATTATTTTATGTTTATTGATCACTAAGGGTGTAGGAAAACATTGTTGAAACAAAATGGTGTTTGCTATTGTGAACAAGACTACAATGAAGCTTAGATGCTTTAATTTGGCTGTGTGCAGGAGCAAAAAGAAGCAACCGTCACAAGTACTGGTGCCTCGGTCTTTTACCTGGTAAAGAGGGTGGTGGAGACGCCTGCTGCACAAAAGAAGCGGATCTGAGGTGACTGAGTGTTTGTCACATTCGGACTGGTGGGGCCATAATGAGTGATATCGTAATGGCAGCGGACTCAAGCACAGGGTATAATTTTGAGGCTGTAATGGAGCAAATATCAAAGCCCACCGGGGTAAGAGATCAGCGAGCACCATAAGTACCATAAAGCCCTGCGCTACGCAAGAAGGGAGGGCAGGACATTCCCATTTTAAAACCTTGACGGGTGATTGCAATTTTGATGTGCGACTTGTGAGAAGTTGGCCTGGTATATACTGGTCACTAGTTAAAGTGGCCACCTTGCACCAGTCCAATTCGACTCTTTTCATAGATAGGTTTAAGACAACCTTTTAAAGGAAGCTATCCTAGTGGTAGCTGTGGAGAGCAGCCTTCAGGCTAAGTCTCAGAGGAATGTAAAGCAGCTAGTTTTACCTTATAATCTCTTGAATTACCAAATGAAAGGACACCACACAGGTATATATATATAAAATATATATGTATTTATTTCTAACACACTCTACTAATCTCTTTATGAGATTAGAAGTCAAGGACATATGCAAAAATCAACAACAAGTTAAGCACATATTTGGCTGTGACCCTAGGGGCGTACCAGACCGTATACTAAAAGAGACTTAGGAAGATCGACTTGCGAGGGGACAAGGCCTAGGGCTTGTAGAAGCGCTGGGGCCTCACTAAACCACCCAAGGCAGGTAAGTAAACCACCCACGGGAGACGCATGCAGTGTGAGAACACAGCCGCGGATCCCAATAGACTTCAATGGAGCAAGTCGAGGTTGGAATTTTAAAGTTTTAGGATACTTCGGGAGAGTCTACAAGCAAGTCACTTACAGGGTAAGTAGTTCTAGAGCCAACACCCACAGGAGCACCGTAGTGCTGGAGTTACCTCACCCAGGGAAGCCGGGTGCATAGGTGTCTTTTGGTGTCGGGTCGCGGCGTTGTTTTCAATGGGAGCCAAAGAAGACTTGCTGCTTGTGAAGACAGAAGTGTCCGGTGGAATCCAAGGCTGGATTCAGAAGAAGGAAGACCTGGAAGCAGAGGAGACAGTGTTCAAAGTCACTTGCCAGCGACCCGGGCCAGGAAGCTGGATGCCCACAGTAGTCGGGTGATCATGGGTGTCTTGACTCTTCAGCCACGAGGTCCAGGAGGCGTCGACGACAACCCGGAGTTGGATTCAGTGTGTCCCATGAAGTCTGCAGCTTACTGAGGTGTCGGCAACCGGATTGGAGCCAACAAGCCTTGGCAACAGCAAGTCTTGTGGAAAATGAAGAAAGTCAGTGGTGCAGACCAGCAAGGTCTGAAGGACTCACCCAGCAAGGGTAAGTCAGGGCAGGCCTGGAGCAAACAGGGGAACCCTTTGGTTCTGTAGAAAAGTCTTCTGGGGACCCACAAGCCAACCGGCAAGGGATCGTGAAGACGCCTCGGGAGGATTCACTCACCAGGAGCCCACGGTCACTCTGGATGAGGTAGGATTCTGATTTTCAGAGGAAATCCTGCTGGAGGCTTGGACCACACGTGGTCCAAAGCACAAGTTCGTAGAATGTCGTGAAGGAGTTGCACTCAACAATAGTGCACGGTACCCGGGTATTGCTGTTCCTCGTCACTTGTGGGGTCCACTTGCCTCAGCTTCGCTGGGGACTCACGATGGCCTTGGAGAAGTAAGGAAATCCACTTCCGGGGCTGCAGGGACTTTGGACTCCGGTGGGAGCAGGAAAGTTTGCGACCGTTGATGCAAAGTTTTGGTGCCTGCCAAGCAGGGGAGTCACTCCTTGACTCCAAGGGAGATTCTTCAGTCTTCCAAAGGTAGCAGAACATCGAAGGTCCAGGATTCTTCTTTCAGAGCGTCGTCCAGGGATATCTAGTTTGCAATGGCAAGGGTTCCCTAACTTATACTACAAGGAAGGGAGGGACTTGCTCTATGACCACTCCTATGGGAGGGTCAGGGGAGTGGGTAGCTACACCCACTTCCCTTTGTCCAGTTTCACGCCAGAGCAGGGGATGGAAGCCCCTGAAGTGGTTTGAACTGGCATACACACAGAGGAGCCTACTGCTCCCCCAGTGCAGGACTTCAAAGCACTCTAGAAGTGCACCCACCTAGCCCCAGTACACTAAATCCTGTCTTGAAGGTGGTTACACCTCCCCGTGACAGGATGCCTATTGTTGGGCCTCCTCCACTGCGAGTTTCGGTCAGCTGCAGGAGGGCAGCCCAGTGTCTGTGCTGGAGGCATCCATTTTGTGATGCCAGGGCTCTTCAGGATTCTACCGTGTTTCCACAGTGGGTACATGTCTATCCCTCTAGAAGGGTGGGATCATACTCCCACACCAGTTACTGGTGTGGGGGTATGATTCCAAAGCGTTTGACACCAAACACAACATGTTTTGATGCAGCCATCCCAAAGTTAGCATTTACCACTAGGTTATAATGCACTTAAGAGTATATGGTTTAACCACATCCACAAACAGCCACAGAGAATGGACTCAGAGCTGCAGAGGCACCCCCTCACATGGAAACCAAGCACCCTGCCCTCAGGATTGTTAGGGCCTGCCTTAGGGGTGACTGATAGGTTTATATGTGTGTGTAAGGTGAGATATAGGGAACCTATACCTCAGTGAGGAGTGCTAACACTACCTCACCCAGGCTGCATTAGCAGGCCTGTGGTGTCAGATTTAGTTTGCTTCCCAGGGGTGGCATAATACATGCTTCAGCCCCTGGTAGGCCTGTGAAGTACCTATGCCCTTTGTACCTAAGGTACCATATGCTAGGGGCTAATAAGGTACCACAGTATCCAATCACTAGTGCATCTAATATGCACTCCAAGTTGTTTAGAGAGAACAGAGAGGCTGGGGCCCGCATTAGCAGGGACCCAGCCAGTCTATAGCCAGAAACTAGTGTAAACATCAGAAAAGTGGGGGCAACATAAGTGGAGATCCTACTCTCCTACACGACTATACGCCAGGCCTGTGAACAAGGGCGTGGTAGCCGGAAACGCGTCAGGCCATGCATTTCTGACTTTTGTTCTGGCTGTTTTTCGCTGTTATCCTCATTAAATATGTGTTTAACCTACCTGGAAGGCGAAAACCTTGTTGATATATATATATATACTCATATCTACCACTGTTTAAGCTTACTTCACTTTTAAATACATCAAGCTCATCATGTTTAAATGTACTTCTTGGATTCTAAAGTTTCTCCTCTATTTTAAACAATATAAATATTAAGTTTAGCACTATGCCGCAGGACAAGGTTGGTGCAACATACAATATAAGGAATATTCAAAAGACAAAGCAGTTTCCCTTACCTAATGTTGATAGAAAATGGATCTTAAGTCGGGTAATGAAATGTAAATTTGGCCAGTGAAGGTACCTCTTGAAAATGACAGAAAACCTGATGCCTGGTACCCGCTAACAGCACAAATTTCCAGATCTTAAGCTCTCTTGTTAAGTAGGCAATCCTGCACCCCTGCAGAAGCACACCTCAAAAGGAGGTTGAGGACTCTTCATAGTCATGCATTTATGTATTTATATTTGTAGGGGATCCACATGAAAATAAAAACTCACAAAATATAATCTGCCAATAATTACATAAAACTCTCCCCACAAAAATGTCCACCTGTATTTAATTTCTAAACTCAACCAAACTCAACAGGGTAATTTACTATTCAGAGTCTGATTCTAGCATAGTTGAGTTTAGGGGAAGGTCAAAAGTTTTCAAAGGAGATGTTTATGCAAGTTTTATTTTCTGATAGTTTTTGTTCTGAAAACATTTATTTACAAAATATCAGTCTACGGTCTATATTTTCCCATGCGACTGTCGGTAGAGTCCCAGCAACGGTCTTAAAAATGTGTCTTTTTTAATACTGTTGGGTTCGATATGAGCTTTGTCTTATAAAAGTGCCCTAGGGCTTGCCAAAAGCTACCCACATTGCAGAAGCAGCTGTACCAGGGAAGCCACTTAGTTGTAGGATATTTTAGAGATTAGTTAGGAGTTTTTTTGCCAAAGGCTGGAGCTTTGCCTCCGAGAGAGACAGAAACACAGTCAAAGGACACAGATAACAAAACACAGTCTTAGTATTGAATTTTTAAAACAAAGAAACACAAAAAGAAGGGCATTGTTCGAAACTCTTTTTTTGCTCAACAAAGGATGCAGTACGTCCAAACCACAACTCAAGGGAGCTAAGCATGTTTTTTTCATTTCTTTTGGAGTAATCAGATTGTCCTTGCTAACACAACTCTGCATCAAAACACAGCTTTCTTAAGTGACACCTTTCTGCAAGGGACTGTGTTATACTCTAAGAAATTGAATAATTCCATGTACTAGCCTTAAGTAACATAGTTGTTTCAATACCTAACAATAAGGAATTGAGCCAACTGAGCTGCTTGCCTAAAAGAACGGAGTCCCTCAAATCAACTACCCTTAATTAATCAAATCATGTCATTGGCCTTCTGCAAGGAATGGCACTGTTCCATAGGATAACCTTAAGGAAGTGCACTATCCTATTGGCCAACACCCGGGAATGGCGCCCACTGATTGGCTTAGCGCATCTCGGGTAATTCATTGTTTTGGGAAAGCAATTCTCCTGGATAAAAAGGAGATGAGGTATGGCCTTGTGTTGACTCCTTTAGCTCACTTAACCCCTCTCTAGCGTGTTCCTCCCTACAATTCAGCTTGCTCCCCCATCCCCCTCACACTGCATGCTCCTGCTGCTCCTGGTCTCCCTACCCTCTCCAGAAGCCCAGGTTTTGCTTGAGGGAGGTCAGCACTTGTACCTGGAGGTTGGAGACGGGGGCAGGGCTGGAGGCCAAGGCGGCATTAGCCAAAGTGCGGTTCAAGAGTGGGTTTGGGGGATTGCTGCTGGGGGGATAGGTGGCTTTCCAGTATGCTTCCAGGTATTCTGCCAAATGTTCGCAGGCTTCTTCCAACTGGTTCTCATCCAGAATGATGTCAAACATTTCCTGTACAGAAAAAATGAATTTGACATCAGAGGGTTAGTATGTCAGTAATTCCACTAAATGTGGCAGACCAATAGGGTACAGAAAGAGTTTCCCAATGTATGTTACATCAAACACATGGACATGTCACACATATAAAGATATCTCATTCATTTGGGTATATGCCACGTACAAATGTTTGTTTTACCGATGAAGGCATATGCTGCTTATGCCCAAAAATGGCACTCATAATTTACAGTCAAAAACGTTCTGTGGACAGCCACTTTGTCGGAATTAAGACTCTGAGGACGACATCACACAAGCTCTAAAATGCCAGCCCTCCTCCTGCCATCCCAGTTTTCAATTTAAATACCGTTTGAGCAGGATCTCCAGACACTCAGATTTTTCACACAGCATAACGAAATTCCTAAAGAGTAGGATATAGTAGCATGTTTTGAACTGTCATGCATATTTTCCTCCATTATATTGCTTTTCTTGTCTCTTCTTCATATCATGGTATCGCCCCTGTTCATTCTCCCCTTCCTCCCTCCAGTTTCTCATATTTCTGTCCTCCTACTTTCTCCATTTCCAATTCCTTCCTAACACCTCTTCATCTATCACACTTTTCCCTCTCCACTCCATTCTTTCTCCTTTTTCCCATGCGTCTCCACTCTCCCTATCTACTCTCATCATTCCACTGTCCCCGTCCCCATTGTATTCTACTCCTAACTCGTTTCTATCCTCTAGATTCTTACCTTTTAGTTGATCTCTCCCTAGTCCTCTTCTATTCCTCCTTCCAACCTCTCTCTTCTCTCATATCCTGGTTATCATTCCATCTGTCTACCCTGTTGATTCTAGTTTCTCCTCTTTCACCATCTTGTTTTTTCTGCTCCTTCTCACTCTATCCATTTCTCTCTGACCTTCATCCTTATCTATCTCCTCTGTTCCTTTGCTCTTCTCTTCCCAAGTTTTTTTCTCATTCGACTCCGTCCCCATCTCCTCTCTGCTCTCCCTTTTCTACTCCTTTACACACTCTTCCCTCCTCCTCATCCTCTCTTGCCTTGCTTCCACAGCCCCATGATACTGCTGTTTGCTTGATCTAGGAGACACCCCTCCATGACTCCTGTCTGACCTTGTCAAAGCAGTACACATGAATCCTCACATGCAGCTTTTCAACCAGGCTTCTTGGCAGTCAGCCTTCCTGGATGCTCAATGATGTCACACCGGATATGTATTTTTAAGAACAGTGGTCCCTAGAGAAACAACAGTAAAAAGGGGGAGAAATGAATATAGACACAAGCCTGCATCCAACTAAACCAAGAGGGACAAACCATGAAGAACACAAAAGGCTCAGGCAAAGCTGTAGTTTTGCTAAACACACAATTTTCAATGTAACGAACAAATTGCAAGAGAACACCATTCCACATTAAATTACAATTTAGAGCAGTGTATAAGGTGTATCGGGTGTCCACGGCGTTTCAATCCATATATACAATAAATGGATCATCATCAGGACATTTAGAATAAGCATGCCTGTGTGCAATTGCAGACAGTAAATGCCGGCTTCAGCTTCGGCTGGCATTTACTGTCTGCAACCCAGGAACACGGACCTAGCACAACCCTATATCTGGAATTAGGAGCACGCGGCTGCAGCTCCCTCCCCCATTGGGATACTCAAGCCATCGCACCTTCCCCTTCCCATCACTGGATGGGTCTCACTAATACCACGCCATTACCTTTGACGCTCTAAGCGGTCTGGTTCCCCTACACCTCCGATTGTATTTTTCTTGGTCTGGCTGGTCACCATTCGTGCGCTCAGTTCCATATTTGTTACTATCCATGCGGGAGTTGCCAACATTTATTACAGGCAATTGCACACAGGCATGCTTATTCTAAATGTCCTGATGATGATCCATTTATTGTATATATGGATCGAAATGCCGTTGACACCTGATACACCTTATACACTGCTCTAAATTGTCATTTAATGTGTAAAGGTGTTCTCTTGCAATTTGTTTGTTACATTGAAAATTGTGTGTTTAACAAACCTACAGTTTTGCCTGAGCCTTTTGTGTTCTTCACTGTTTGTCCCTCTTGGTTTAGTTGGATGCAGGCTTGTGTCCCACTTACAAATTGTATTGTCTGTATTGTTCCTATTCGAATTTAAAATATTAAATATCTGACCTCTGTCCGGCTGGACAAGTTACACAAGGAATATGCTACTTACCAGTATGCATCTGTTCTTGGCATGTAGAGCTGCAGATCTACACACTTTTGCATAGATCGCCATCTGGTGTTGGGCCCGGATGTTTGCAGTTTGTTTTTCCTCTTGGAAAGTCTTTGGAAGTCACGAGGTCGGTGACTCCTCCTTTGGATGGTATTGCGCATGGGCTTCGGCTCCATCCTCAGATTGTTTTTCGCCAGCAGGGAAAGATGGAGCGTAGTAATAACAGTGAAGAAACCCATGTGTGTATCTAAATAAGATAAACTGGAACAGATCCAGGTAGCCGGGGAGGCGGGTGGGCGTGTGTAGATCTGCAGCTCTACATGCCAAGAACAGATGCATACTGGTAAGTAGCATATTCCGTTCGAGGCATATGAGCTGCAGATTACACACTTTTGCATAGACTATATAGCAGTTCCCAACCTTAGCGGCGACCACCGGTATCTGTTGCAGTGGTTTGAAATAATGTTTTGAGTACAGCCTGGCCCACACTAGCTTGTTGCTTAGTTTGCACATCTACACAATAGTGTTTAGTGAAAGTGTGCGGTGTTGACCATGTAGCTGCTTTGCAGATATCATCTAATGGGATGTTCCCTAAAAATGCCATGGAAGCCCCTAGCTTTCGTGTAGAATGGGCTTTAGGGGGAACGGATAGCATTCGTTTTGCTTTGTGGTAGCAAATCTGAATGCATTTTACAATCCACCTAGCTATCCCTGATTTTGAGATGGGGTTGCCCTTGTGTGGTGGAGAGAAAGAGACAAACAGTTGTTTGGTCTTGCGGAAAGGTTGTGTTCTCTCGATGTAGTAGAGTAAGGCTCGTTTGACATCTAGTATGTGCAGAGCCCTTTCTGCAACGGTCTGTGGTTGCGAGAAAAATACTGGTAGTTCTACAGTTTGGTTTAGATGAAAAGGGGAAATGACTTTAGGTAGGAATTTTGGGTTGGTACGGAGAACAACCTTGTTATGGTGCATTTGAAGAAAAGGTTCTTGTATGGTAAGTGCTTGTATCTCACTGACCCTTCTAAGGGAAGTGATGGCTACAAGGAAAGCTGTTTTCCATGTTAGGAATTGTAGTTCGCATTTGTGTAAAGGTTCGAAGGGAGGCCCCATTAGCCTTGTGAGAACAATATTTAAGTTCCACACAGGTGAGGGTGGTACTCTGGGGGAAATTATTATTTTTAGGCCTTCCATGAAGGCTTTAATGGCAGGTACTCTAAAGAGTGAAAGATGTTGCCTGTTTTGTAAGTAAGCTGCAATTGCTTCGAGGTGTAGTCGAATGGACGTATAGGCTAGATTACACCTTTGTAGGTGGAGTAAGTAGCCTATGATGTGTTGAATGGACACGTCCAGGGGATTGATGGTGTTGTTATGGCAATAAACAACAAATCGTTTCCACTTGGCAGCGTAGCACGCTCTAGTGGTAGCTCGTCTAGCTTCTCTGATGACGTTCATACAGTCAGGGGGAAGATTTAGGTACCCAAAGTCTAGGATTTCAGGAGCCAGATCGCAAGGTTGAGCTGAGCTGGGTCCGGGTGTCTGATCTCTCCATGGTTCTGGGTTAGGAGGCATGGTGAGAGGTGTAGTTTTTGGTGTGGTACCACAGAGAGTTCCAGCAGCGTGGTGTACCACGGTTGTCTGGCCCACGTTGGAGCTACTAGGATTAGTGTGAGGGAGTGTTGTTGTAGTTTGCGCACCACTAATGGAATGAGTGGGAGAGGCGGAAAAGCGTACGCAAATTTGCCTGACCAGTTCATCCATATCGCATTTCATTTGGACAATGGGTGTGGGTATCTGGCGGCGAAGCTTGGGCATTTTGTGTTTTTGTGGGTGGCAAAGAGGTCTATCTGTGGATGCCCCCACATTTGAAAGAAGGGATGAAGAACCTGTGGGTGAGGTTCCCAATCGTGGATTTGTTGTGTCTGTCTGCTGAGCAGATCTGCCACGGTGATTTGGACTCCTGGGACATGTTGAGCTAGGAGAAAGATTTTGTGGGGAATTGCCCATCTCCATATGCTCTGTGCTAATTGAGAGAGCTGTGGAGAGTGTGTGCCGCCTTGTTTTTGTATATAATACATGGCCGTCATGTTGTCTGTGCGAATGAGGACTGCCTTGCCTGAAATCTGTATTTGAAAAGATTTTAGGGCTAAAAAGATTGCTAGTAACTCCAGATGGTTGATATTGAGTAACTTTTGTTGAGGCGTCCATGTGCCCTGCACGGTGAGATGTAATCGGTGAGCTCCCCAGCCGAGAGCGATGCGTCCGTTGTTAGTATTATCTGGGGAACCGGGTCCAGGAACGGTCGACCTTTGGAAAGGTTTGTGGTGTTCCACCACTGCAGAGAGCGATGGGTGCGACCGTCTACCAACACCAGATCTGTCAGTTGACCTTGGGCCTGGTTCCACTGGTGCGCTAAGCACTCTTGGAGGGGACGCATCTGGAGTCTTGCGTGGGGCACTATGAAAATGCAAGAGGCCATCATCCCTATTAGTTGCATGAACACTCGTGCTGGAAGGGAGTGTTGGGCTATGAATTTTTGTCGCAAAGCCTGAATGCTTGCAATCCTGGCCGGATTGGGGTAGGCTATCGCTTTTGAGGTGTCTATGGTGGCACCCAGGTATTGTTTTATGTGGGATGGTTGCAGCTGTGACTTTTGGTGGTTCACCGTGAAGCCTAGTTGGTGAAGTAATTCGATTGTGGTGGAGGTGTGGTGTACACACTGATTGTCTGAAGTGGCTTTTATCAGCCAATCGTCTAGGTATGGGAAGACGTGAATGTGCTGTCCTCTCAAGTGTGCCGCCACCACTGCCAGGCACTTGGTGAATACCCGTGGTGCTGTTGTGACTCCGAACTGGAGCACTTTGAATTGGTAGTGTTGTCCGTCCACTACAAATCTGAGGTACTTTCTGTGAGCATAGTGCACTGGAATGTGAAAGTATGCGTCTTTCAAGTCCAGAGTGGTGAGGAAGTCGTTTTGGGAGAGGAGCGAAAGTACCTGCTGAAGCGTTACCATATGAAAATGGTCTGAGTGTATGTATGTGTTTAGGGGCCGGAGATCTAGAATAGATCGTAGAGTCTCGTCCCTTTTTGGTATGAAAAATATAGGGAGTAAACCCCCATATTTTGTTGATTGACAGGAACGTGTTCTATTGCCTGTTTTTGTAGGAGGGAGATTACCTCCTGCTTTAGTAATTTTGGATGTTCTTGTGACATTGGGCGTTGCCTGGGTGGAATGTTTGTTCTAGGCAGTAGCCTGACCGAATTATTTGGGTCACCCATTTGTCTGAGGTGATGGTCTCCCAGACATGAAGGAAATTTTAGAGTCTGCCCCCGACCGGAGTGGAATGGTCTGGGGGGAGCGGAAGTCATTGGGTAGGAGGTGTGGCAGAACGGGCGTTGTTTGTTTTGCCTCTGCCCTTGTTGTTGTTACCCCTGTAGCCGCCTCTTTGGTAACCTTTTGTAAAGGTGGTCTGAGTAGGGGATTTGTATGATGTGGACGCTGTGTCTGAGGAGTAGCCTCTGGATGTACTCCGAAAGGAGGAGCGTCTGGGCGGGTGAGACTGTAAGGCCCCCATGGATTTTGCGGTATCCGTGTCTTTTTTCATTTTTTCTAAGGCCTCATCCACCTTTGGCCCAAATAGATGTTCCTGGTCAAAGGGATGGGTAAGGATGGAGGCTTGTACTTCTGGTTTAAAACCAGATACCCTTAACCAAGCATGGCGACGGAGAAGGACGCTGGTGTTAATGGCCCTGGAGGCTGTGTCTGCTGCATCTAGGGCACAGCGTATGGAGGTATTCGTGATTGTTTTACCCTCTTGAATTAACTCGTTGGCCCTAGCTTTATATTTTTCAGGGAGATGGTGCATTATGCTTTCTAATTCGTCATAATGAGCCCTGTCACATCTGGCCAGTAGTGCCTGAGTGTTTGCTATACGCCATATGTTGGCCGCCTGGGATGCTGTGCGTTTGCCTGATGCATCTAGTAGTTTTGATTCCTTGTTAGGTGGTGGTGCATCACCTGACGCTTGTGAATTTGCCCTTTTACGTGCCGTAGATACTACTAAAGAATCTAGTGGCGCTGGTCCTCTGATGTAGGAGGGATCTGAGGGAGCAGGTTTGTATTTTTTTTCAATACGTGGGTTAATGACCCTGGCTCTAACTGGGTCCTTAAAAACTTCTGCCGCATGATTTACCACCCCTTTGAGCATGGGCAGTATGGAGGTGGACCTATGTGAGGTATCAAATGTGTCTAGGAGGAAATCTTCCTCCACGGGGTCGGTATGCAAGTCCACCCCGTGATAATGTGCCGCCCTTTGCAGAAGATGGTTGAACCCTAATGAATCTTCTGGTGGAGATGGTCTAGAAGGGTAAAGATCGTCTTGTGGGACGTTGGGGATATCTGGAATATTGTAATCGTCCCATGGATCTGGGGATCCTGTAGGGGTGGGGTCCTGTGGCACATCCCCTATATCATGATATGGGTCCCTCTGATCATCATCGTCTGGAGACGGGGTCGGAGAACGATGAGGTGGAGGTGGAGAGGGCGGAGGGGGGGGGAAGGAGGAGGTGGTGGAGGGGGAGGGGAAGGTATTCTGAACAGAGACGTAGCAGAGTCCTTCCTCTTTGGAGGTGGAGGCGGAGCAGGCTTCTCCAAATGTCTTTTTGGTAGAGAGTGTCAAATGTCCAGTTTTTGGATCCTTGGTGAGAGTTTTTTGCAAGGGATCCGGTGTAAATTGCTCCGGGGAGGTTATTTGGTCCGTCGGCGCCGAAGGCGTCAGGGCCGATGTCTTTTTAGGTTTTTCTGTGCCGGTTTGTTGCTTAGAACCCGGTTTGGGACCCTCCGGTCTCTTGGTCGGCGCCGAGATGGGCTTTGGCTTGGAAGTGTCGGTGCCGATGGCCTTGTGTGGTTTGATCAGTACTGAAGATGGCGTCGGTACCGAAGAGCTGGGTTTCGACCCCGAGGGCTTCGGGGCGGAGCTCGGTGTCGAGGTGAAGGCAGGTTTCTTTTTCGGTGCCGAAGTGTGTTTCTCGGCACCGCTGGTAGGCTGGCTCGAGCCCGAGCCGCCGGAAGGCTTACTTGGCTTCTTCACCGGGCCCGAAGGTGGGGTGTGTGAAGCAGGGTCTCTGGTCTTGCCTAGGCCCGGAGGCAAAGGCGTGACCGAAGCCTTTTTGGGTGTCGGCGCGGGTGTGGGGGGGGGGTAGATTGGTACTCACGACCCTCTGTGCCGGAGTGATGTCTTCCACATCTGACTCGTCGGCCTCGGAAGCGCCGACGAGGTCCTCTTCGGTGCGATGATCTTCCGGATCGTCGATGTCCTCTCCGGAGATGTCGACTGGAATGGACGTCGAGGAGTGTGCCATGTTCCTTCTGGCTCTTCGGTCCCGAATAGTCTTTTTGGATCGGAAAGACTTACAGGCCGGACAGTCTCGAGCCTCGTGTTCAGGGGAGAGGTAGAGGTTGCATACCTCATGAAGATCGGTGTGGGGAACTTTGGACCCACATCGAGGGCACTTTTTAAATGGAGTTCTTTCCATGAGCCGGGACCAGAGCTTGGTTAGGCCCGAAGGGCGCCGCCGACGACTAGAACCGAAGGTTTGTGCCGATGAGAAGGCTCGTTGATTGAAGAGATCACGATTGAAACAATACAGCGAATTGGGGTGAAGATTGCGCGTCGATCGTCGAACTGGAAGCTGTTCGGAACCAGGGCGCGAAGATTACATCCGAGCCCGATGGCGGAAAAAAACAATCTGAGGATGGAGCCGAAGCCCATGCGCAATACCATCCAAAGGAGAAGTCACCGACCTCGTGACTTCCAAAGACTTTCCAAGAGGAAAAACAAACTGCAAACATCCTGGCCCAACACCAGATGGCGATCTATGCAAAAGAGTGTAATCTGCAGCTCATATGCCTCGAACATATAGTACTGACTGGGTCTATATTCATTTTCCCCCTTTTTACTGTTGTTTCTCTAGGGACCACTGTTCTTAAAAATAGCTTAATTCCCAAGGTCCCTAGCAGACCTTACTTGGGTTCCCTTGTTTCTTTATAATATACACCGGAGATGTAGACAAAAAGCAACGGAGCAGCTGCATCTCTATTGGGCAGTGTTCTCCAGTATCACTGCTGTCCTCCTGGTGTCCTTTACCCAGTATCCTGGCCACTTACGAGTATGCAGGGGAGGTTCGAAAGCAGGATTCCAAATATAGGTGTTGTATTGGAAACTGGCCTGTCAATGGCAATGTACCATGGGCAGTGTTTTCCAGTACCACTGCTGTCCTCCTGGTGTCCTTTACCCAGTATCCTGGACACTTACGGGTTTGTGGGGGAGGTTCGCAAGAATTATTCCGAGTACAGGTGTTGGATAGGAAGCTGGCTGTTCAATGCAATATTCCATGAAGGTCTGATTCCTTTACTGTGCACTGATAAAAAGGGACTACAGTGTGGTGATCCCCGTCTCTTAGATAGGGTTTCTATATTCTCAACAGAAAGTATTGCCCAATAATCATGATTCTTCAAGGGCTAGGAGCAAGTGTTTCAGCAAACTGGAACTAATTGAATGAGCGCTGCTTGGTAAATATATAAAGTCAGGCAGGTGGAGAGGGGTCTAATCACCCAGAAGTCCAGGCGGAGGAGTCACACCCTCATGATTTCCGCCTTACCCTATTATACCCAAATCTATGCACAGTATATATACACATTCTTGTACCTTCCAGCATTACTGGACGCTCACCGACACCAAACACTTAAGATGAGGCGCACCAGGGCAGCAGCATTTCCAGAGATCAGGGGTCTTGTATGTAATGTTTCACATGCTGGGTTCCATTACCTTAAAACGGAATTATTACTTACCTGTAAGAATTGTTTTGCAGCCTAGACTCTTCTAGATTCACAAAATTGTGCATATTCCGCCATCTAGTGGTTGGAGTCGGAAAGTGCTTTGTATTTTATTTTATTTTTTTGCTTTGGGAGGTTGCGAAACCTGATCCCCCTGGTGAGGCTACAATCCCCATCGTGTGTGTGCAGGCTCTCAGATTACTTTTTCCCCTTCTGCATTGCAATTCTGTCTGCTTGTTGAATAAGTATAATATTGATTGCTTATAGGGCTGAGAGTGCAGGGACACTTGTCGATTTGTAAAATGTGACATATATATATTTATATATATTGATATGTACATACCTCTATATACATGTGTATGCATACATAGGTATACCTATATATGATCTTTTATTTATTTATTTTTAGATATATAGGTAGCTAGGTGTGTCCTCTTCCTAGAGGGGGCATCAGTTGATATAATAGGCGATATGCAGCCTAGTTGCTGTATTCTTTTTTTTTTTTTAAATATATTACGTATGTAATGTTTAAAAAGAGATGTAGAGGCTTAGCTATTTTTTAGCCCTTGGAAGTACTTCTGTACTATACTTATGTAGGGACTATGTTTTGAATTCTCCTTTTATTTACTTTGTTATTTATTTATTTTCTTTTTCCTCCTTCACCGGGGAGGAGGGAGGATTTTATGTGAATCTAGAAGAGTCTAGGCTGCAAAACAATTCTTACAGGTAAGTAATAATTCCGTTTTGCAGCATAGACATCTTCTAGATTCACAAAATTGTGCATCGATTGTGTAGCGGTATTTTGTAAGTGTGGAGGAGGGAGTGAAGTGTAGTTGATTCCCCTAGGATACTAAAAAAACACAAATGGTTTTGAGTACCACCTGTTTTGTGAGAGAACAGGAGTTCTTATGTTGTGTGTACCTAGTAGGTATCCATATGGCTTTCCTTTGAGGAAAGCACCCATATATGTACTCCCTTGTGTATATATCTGCCTTTGTTTTTAAAATAGTTTAGCTGTGACCAGGCACAAACCGACTGGATGTTGTATTGAAAATACTTAAATTTTATCGGCCCATTCATCCTTGTGTAGGTTAACACCGGACTTGCTCGCTTTATTCTGCGAGTGCTATTTTTTAATTTTTTTTAATCGGGTTTCTTACCAACCACTAGCTGTTGTTTGTTTGTTTATTTATTTATGTTTGATGCAATGGGCTGGTTTTTAATGCCCTATGTAGATATGGCTTAATGGTTTTTTGGGGTGCCTGGCTGATTTACGAGAGTACGTATTTTTTGTTTGATGCTCACCTTGATAGCAACAGACAACTGTATGGGTATCCTGTTGACCTGTTGACATTTTTTATTAACCTTTCGTGGTTATGGTCTTGTAGAACATAGACGTTATTACATGCTTATGCGTCCTGTTTATGTCCTCAGGAGACAATGGAGGGTAGAGGAAACCTATTATATGCCTTGTGCCATAAACGCACCTTAAGCTATACCAGCTCTGCAAGCCCTGTTCCGGTGGTACACTCCTGCCAGAGACCTACGTTCATCTTCTGCTTGTCTGGTAAAGGTACCCAGATTCAACAGAACTAGAACAGGGGGCAGATCATTCAGTGTAGCTGCGGCCAAGCTGTGGAACAGCCTGCCCACTGACATACGTCAAACATCACAGCTTCTTCCCTTCAGGAGACGCATTAAGACATGGCTCTTCCCCAAATAAACGGCCCGTCTGACTGTTCTTCCGGTTTACCGTTAACAGAGTAATTCCAGCGCCAGGAAGCCTGCAAGGTGTCAGTTTGCGCTTTACAAATTCTCAAAATAAATAAATAATAAATAAATAAATAAATATATATTTTGCTGTAGAAGCACACATATGCGTGTGCCTATATTCTCTTCCTGAAGAATACTCCACCCATGTGGTATATCCCAAAGCTTGACTTGTAGAGGCAAGATGTTGTCATGGACGTCGTTTGGCCCCTGGTTTTAATGAAGGTTACGGCCCTTGAAGTGCATTGTGCACAGTGGGCCTTCTGGCTAACTACCTGCGAATGGTCTCCTAATTTGTATAAGTCTAATTAATGCCTGCTGTTATTGGTATCGACCTCCCTTGTGATTACGCGGAAGGGAGAGATAGAGTAACATTTGAGTGTGCTGTGTGCAGACCTTGTGCAGTTTTTATCATGTAGTCAGGAAGCCTGAAGAACTGCGCCCTGTTTTTTTTTGCCCTTATGAAGGGTTAATGGTAGTTGTAACGTAAACACAACCTGGTAAGGTGTGTGTTGCCTTTGCCTTTATATATTGTGCTGAGTAGGAGGCCCTATCCGGCGTGCCAGATGTGAGGAACCTGCCTTGCTATATGGTAGGCATATGCAATGTTAGAGGTATTGATTAGATTGTCTTTTGTGTTAATAATGTGTGTAGGTGCAGCATGTGGTGGTAGGGTGTTACACCCCCCCAGCCCCCCCCACCGTATTTGGCGAATTTTATGGTCGCGGCCAACCTCAGTTTCCGGCCATATGGGATACCTCTGGAAGTCGCGGTCAACTTCTCTAGAAGAGTTGCCGGCTCCCTTACGGTGTACATAAAAGGTCGCGGTCAACCCCAGTTGCCGGCCTTAGTTTTGGAAGTCGCGGTTAACTCCCCTTGAAGAGTTGCCGGCTCCCTTATGGTGCCAAGTTAAGTCTCCGTGGTAGGAGAAGACTTCCACCATTTGGGCTCGCCACACCCATAGTGTGTGTGTGTGTGTGATGAGTGTGGTTGTGAGCTCGCCACACCCATAGTGTGTGTGAGATGAGTGTGGTTGTGGTAAGCCCACCCATATCATGGTGATCAGCCCATTTAGTGAAGCTGACTCACCTTTGTCATTGAAGCAAACATGATGTGCTGCAAGTACATATTGCATTGGTGAATGAAATGCTGTGTAGCGTGCGTAGATATGTACTTGTATTTTGGGGTTTGAGTCTTGGTGATTGAGACTTAATTGCCCCTTAGAAGTAACAGTGCGTTTAAAGTATGTATAGTGTCATATTTGCAGCACTGTCTGTATCAAAAATTATGTATGCTGTATATTTTACACAGGCACCATGCGTTGAGTGTTACTGGTAAGTGGCGTGTACATGCATGCATGCCTACACATATACATATATACCACTACACGCCCAAGTATATATATATATATATATATATATACATATATATATATATATATATATATACACACCCACATATGAAAACCGTCCACACTCCTACACCTTTATGTACCTATGTGTATATATATATATATATATATATATATATATATATATATATATATTCACTGAAAAAACCATAGGTTTCACACACGTTATAGTTACGAATTAGCATTTAAAAAACCTTGCAAATTCACTTAAAAAACCATAGGTTTCACACATGTTATAGTTAGCTGGACATTTCACTCGTAAAAAACCAATGAAATTCCCCCGTTATAGTTACTGCAGGCAACTATAACTCACGCAACCGCAATCATCTGCTGATGACGTCAGATTTTTTTTTCAGGTTTTTCACCGTGCGCGCACCGTGAATGTTTTTTTGTTTTTAAATCACGAGGTGCGCGCACCCTGCGCGCACGGTGCGCTTCGCGCACCGAGCACCCACGGTTCGCAGTTCATGCCGTGCGCGCAGGGTGCGCGCACCTCGCGATTTAAAAAAAATAAAAAAGATTGGTTTTTTCTCCCTTGGGGCTCCTTCTGTGACCCCCTGACCAAGGCTAGGGGGTCAGGAACTGTCCACTCTGCCCCCTTTTCACGTTCTCCACCTTTTTTTTTCACCCCCTCAGACTGCGAGAGACAAAATGGCGGCCGACACTTCCTGGTTTCGACCGATTCGAATGTTTACCGACATCTAACAACCAATCAGAATTGCGCTCGCGCACGGCAGGGTGCGCGCACTGTGCGCGCACGGTGCGCGCGTATAGATATTGATATGCTTTTAAATGCTATTTTCTCAGGAAAAACGCGTTTTGGGACCCCCCTTTTTTCTCGGCCCCCGCTTGACGAATCACCCCGAGACTTTCAGGGTAGGAGCTGAGCGGAGCGCTCAATTAGTTTTGAAAATTTCGCGAGGATTCGTCAACCGGCGCCAGTAGATAATATATATATATAAATAGATATATCCAAAACCAAATTCTTTAGCTTCCCAAAGACGGTAACGCACTCCAAGCCAAAAGATTTTTCAAATGCTTTATTCCACCATTCTTGACAAACCGGTTTCGGTCATGACGACCTTTCTCAATGTCAAAAGTCCATTTACCATCAATCTCTTAAATACACAGATGTTAAACGATATAGAAAGAGGATTTCCATGTTTAGATACATAAACATAAAAGAAGGGCCTCTGCGCTTATATTGCAACACAGTGGCCATTTTAAAGATACTATTAACAAGTCATTGTAACATTTAACCAAAAATAAATTCATTGGTATTTTGACTGAAAAGGAAGGGCATTAAACATTCATGACTTTATACAATGTTAATTTCCACTCTAATTATTGTTGTTATGATGCCAACATTTTTTATAAATAAAAATTGTTTAAGTTATTAAGCCCTGAATGGGCTAAGACTCATAGTCTTACTTTTTTCCTTTGACAGTCAAATCATGTAATAGAATGTAATACAATTAACATCATCATGTATTGTGTTTCAAAGGGTGGAAGCGGACAGCATGGGAGACAATGAAATGATTCTAACATATAATGACAGATCAATTAGATAATAAATTGTATTGAAAAATGCGCGTCACATCTTCTCATTCAGTTCATTTAAGTAAATAGCTAATGCTGTAGATATTGATTTGAAAAGAACAATAAAAACAGTGAAGGTCGGGGGACGGACTGGGAGAAAACTCACAGAACTATTACAGTTTATTGCGGTCTTAAACCTAGGAAGAACTGCCCTTCTTATACATTAACCTATGTGTACCCATAGTTCTTCCTCACTATTTAGGCCGAAAGGTGCTAAGGTTCTCAATTCTAGAATATACCTTGATTCTAGTTGGCGTAGTGTTTTAACCCTGTCGCCTCCTCTTTGCTTCAGTGGGATTTGGTCAAGGCAAAAGTAACTTAGTTTTCGGCTATCACTTTGATGGTGCAAGGCAAAGTGTCGTGCAACTGGATAGTTTTTGTCGTTGTTGGTAATTGCACGCATGTGCTCCAACACCCTCTTTTTAGCAGGGTGTACCGTGCTCCCAATGTATAGCAAGCCGCAAGGACAACTCAGACAATATATTACAAAGTCTGAGTTGCAATTTAGGAATTTAAAAATTAGTTTCTCGGTTGGTCTCCCTGGGACTTTATAACCTTTAGTTTTCTTACTATTTTTGCAAGCTTTGCATTTGGAACAGGGGAAAAAGCCTTTGATTTCATTTCTGCTTTTCTTGGTTTTATCAAAGTGACTGTGTACCAATAGGTCCTGTAGAGACGTGTTCTTTCTGTATGTAATACTAGGATATTGGGGCAGTTCTTTCCCTATAATCGTATCTGCCTGTAGGATTTTCCAATGACGGTTAATAATTTGACGAATTTGTGGAGAATTTTTTGAAAACGTCAAAATTAACCGGGTTGTGTCATCTTGTGTCTCATCATGTTTTGCAGTTAGCAGCAGATTCCTCTCTTTCTCATCTGCTCTTTTTTCTGCAGCTTTCAATATTTTGCTTGGATAACCCCTTGCACTGAAACGTTTGATGGCTTCTTTCTTTGATTTTTGATAGTTTGTGTCTAGTGTGCTATTACGTTTAATCCTTAATAGTTCCCCATAGGGGATGCTGTTTACTAGACTTCTTGGATGCTGGCTGGTGAAATGTAAGGTGGCATTACCTGCAGTAGTTTTGCGGTATAGTTTGGTCATTAATTGCCCCTCACTAACATACACCGATAAATCTAAAAAGGCCACTTGTGAATTACTGATATTACTCGTAAAGTGCAGGTTGAAAATATTATTATTCAGGATGTCGAGATACGTAAGAAATTCTGGTTGTGACCCTTTCCAGACGATAAAAATATCGTCGATGTATCTGGTCCAGACAGCTATCTTGTTCATCCAGGGCTCGTTAGTCCCGTACCAGGCCACGTGCTTCTCCCACCAACCCACGAAGAGATTCGCGTAGCTGGGGGCGAAGCACGTGCCCATTGCGGTACCTTGTGTTTGGATGTACAGCTGGCTACCAAATAGGAAGATATTGTTGTGCAGGCAAAAACTCATAAATTCCACGATCATTTGATTATGTTCCGCATATTGCACGGATCTAGATTTCAAAAAGGTTTCTACTGCTTCTAAGCCCTGTACATGGTTGATACTAGTGTAAAGGCTGGTTATATCCATGGTGACTAACATATAGTTCTCCTCCCATGGTATGTCCGCAATTTGTTTAATGAAGTCAGATGTGTCTTTAACATATGATACTAGATTACATACAAATGGACTCAGTACGGTATCAATCAAAATTGAGGTGTTTTCAAGGAGGCTTCCTTTGGAAGACACGATAGGCCTCCCAGGAGGGTTCTTATTGTCTTTGTGCAGCATGGGGATGTGATAAAAAGTAGGTATGGTGGGATGATCTGTTTTGATGAATTCAAACTCATCTTGATGCAAAATCCCCTTGTCCCGCCATTTAATAATCAACTGATAAAATTCCAAGACACTCTCATTGTATTGCTGTCTAGAAATTTTATTATAACAGTTCACATCACTGAGTTGTCTAAGGGCTTCCAACTCGTACAGTTCTTTGTCCTGGACAACTACATTGCCGCCCTTATCTGAGGGCTTTATTTCCAGGGATTTGTCTTGCTGCAAAGATTTGATAGCCTCGCGTTGTTGTATTGTAACGTTGTGCAATTTCACCTCTTCTTGATTAGATACTGTTCTCAATTTATCTAGATCTTGTATAACCATCTCTTGGAAACTGTCAATCATATCAAACCCGGTTTTAGGGATAAATCTTGATTTCTTTTTTAAAAGACTCTTGCCTCCAATTTGCGTTAATTCCATATCTTTGATTAATGTGAGTTCTCCACCCAGTGCCTCCTCCTGGCTTCCTGGTATGTCCTCTGCCAAAATATTCATGGTTTGTAGTGTAGTTAAATCCGCCACTGTCAATGAGCCGGAAACGGAATTGACTTCATCCGTCATCGGCGATGGTTGTGATTGTTTACCACGGAACATTTTTCTAAGTTTCAATTTTCTTATGAACTTATAAAGGTCTATCCTTGTTTGGGGATAGTCCCACTGATTGGTTGGGCAAAAAGTAAGCCCTTTCTTCAGCACTTGTATTTGCATGTCCGTGAGCTTAGTATGTGACAGATTGACTACTGTTAAGTCGGACGTTAGTTCTGGTATGCTCCCCTCTTCTTCCTGCTCCTCGTTAGTCTTGGTGTGTATTGCTGTTTCTGGCCTCCTTTTGTGCTTCTTTCCCCCACGTCTTGTTTTCCTTTTTCTGGGGGTTTTGGCCTCTGAGTATTTAATCTCCATGATTTTTGGATGACTTGAAACTCGTCGCAAAAATTTGCCGATGTTGGTGGATCTTCTTGTGGTGGCTCGGTACGGCTTATTACCGGCTCTGTTCTTCCGCCGCTGGCTCCTCCCGTTTCGGAATGGTCTGTTTCCAATTCCGATTCCGAGGTAACCTGTACATGGGTATCCTTGCCTTTTGCCTCTTGTATCTCCTTTCTTGGCTGGTCAAATTTCTTGGCGAAGGTTAGAATTCTCCCACTCTCATAGTCGCGTTGATCCCTTGCGAATTTTTCATGCTTCCTGCGTCTTATGACGTCTTCATATTTCACCAGGCGTGCTTTCATTTGTGATTTTAAGTTCGCTGCTGTTTCTTTTGCTGAATCCTTGCAATTATGTCTTCTAGGCGTTGGATCTCCTCAAGCAGTTTGCTTCTGTCACTAACTGCATACTTGATAAGAATTTCTACCATCCCCACCGCTGATTTTGTGGTGTGTTGAATCCATTCTACCAATAGATTTGGATCGGGATTTTCGTAGGAGGGTACAGTGTAAATCCTCAGCCCTCGAGGGATGCGCTCTGCTTCGAGATAACGGCGTAGAGAGGTAGCCTCCCACCATTTGCGGATTTCTTTTTCGTATGTTCGTTCCAATACATTAAAGAGACCTTTCAGGGTGCTGGGGGCGGGTTCCTTAGACTCATTTGTTGCCGGCTTAGAATAATGGCTTTTGGTAGAGAAGATGGACACCGCAGCTTCCAGCCGTTCCTCTTCGCTGAACATTCTTAGTGACTGATATGGTGGTTACGTTACGTAGCAGTTGCGGTGTGTTTTTGTTAGAGATTGCTTCAACACCGCGTTGTTAATTTCAAAATTTTGTGTGGCTTATAGGAAATGCTCGGAAAATCATGGGATACTGATACAGGCGGAAGGCGTTGCAACTCACCAGGTTATGGAGTCTTCAATCCGTACGAGGGTCCTCCGACTCGCCGCCGAATTGGCTCCTCCCTCATCGGTGTTGTTGCTCTCGCTCTGATCCGGATACAATGTAGCTCGATCCGGACTAGCTGTTTTGCTTTATCCGCGTCTCCGTGTATGCTGTAGGTCTTCCCTTTATTCCAAAGCAGAGCAGGCAGTACTCATTCGAATTTTTCACCAGTTCCCGCCAAACGCCGCCGCTCACTTGCTTCCGGGTGCAGTTACCTCACGGTGGCAGACCGTGTAAATATCCAAAACCAAATTCTTTAGCTTCCCAAAGATGGTAACGCACTCCAAGCCAAAAGATTTTTCAAATGCTTTATTCCACCATTCTTGACAAACCGGTTTCGGTCATGACGACCTTTCTCAATGTCAAAAGTCCATTTACCATCAATCTCTTAAATACACAGATGTTAAAGGATATAGAAAGAGGATTTCCATGTTTAGATACATAAACATAAAAGAAGGGCCTCTGCGCTTATATTGCAACACAGTGGCCATTTTAAAGATACTATTTACAAGTCATTGTAACATTTAACCAAAAATAAATTCATTGGTATTTTGACTGAAAAGGAAGGGCATTAAACATTCATGACTTTATACAATGTTAATTTCCACTCTAATTATTGTTGTTATGATGCCAACATTTTTTATAAATAAAAATTGTTTAAGTTATTAAGCCCTGAATGGGCTAAGACTCATAGTCTTACTTTTTTCCTTTGACAGTCAAATCATGTAATAGAATGTAATACAATTAACATCATCATGTATTGTGTTTCAAAGGGTGGAAGCGGACAGCATGGGAGACAATGAAATGATTCTAACATATAATGACAGATCAATTAGATAATAAATTGTATTGAAAAATGCGCGTCACATCTTCTCATTCAGTTCATTTAAGTAAATAGCTAATGCTGTAGATATTGATTTGAAAAGAACAATAAAAACAGTGAAGGTCGGGGGACGGACTGGGAGAAAACTCACAGAACTATTACAGTTTATTGCGGTCTTAAACCTAGGAAGAACTGCCCTTCTTATACATTAACCTATGTGTACCCATAGTTCTTCCTCACTATTTAGGCCGAAAGGTGCTAAGGTTCTCAATTCTAGAATATACCTTGATTCTAGTTGGCGTAGTGTTTTAACCCTGTCGCCTCCTCTTTGCTTCAGTGGGATTTGGTCAAGGCAAAAGTAACTTAGTTTTCGGCTATCACTTTGATGGTGCAAGGCAAAGTGTCGTGCAACTGGATAGTTTTTGTCGTTGTTGGTAATTGCACGCATGTGCTCCAACACCCTCTTTTTAGCAGGGTGTACCGTTCTCCCAATGTATAGCAAGCCGCAAGGACAACTCAGACAATATATTACAAAGTCTGAGTTGCAATTTAGGAATTTAAAAATTAGTTTCTCGGTTGGTCTCCCTGGGACTTTATAACCTTTAGTTTTCTTACTATTTTTGCAAGCTTTGCATTTGGAACAGGGGAAAAAGCCTTTGATTTCATTTCTGCTTTTCTTGGTTTTATCAAAGTGACTGTGTACCAAAAAAAAACAAACAAAAAAAAAAAAAAAATATATAGATATATATATATATTTTTTACCTTTGGAGTGTTTTCCTTCTGGATCTATATACATATATATCCCTATATATTTGAATACCTAGATGTATATATATGCGACAATATGCATAGAATGTATACATACATACATATATATATTATCTACTGGCGGTTGCCAGTAGATAGTTATAGTTAGGACCGTGTTTCCATAGGAAATCTCAAAATTCTATTTTGAATAACTTTGGCGCCGGTTGACGAATCTTCGCAAAATTTTCAAAACTAATAGGGCGCTCCGCTCCGCTCCTACCCTGAAAGTCTCGGGGTGATTCGTCAAGCGGGGGCCGAGAAAAAAGGGGGGTCCCAAAACGCGTTTTCCCCATGCATTTTTCCATAGGACCTTTAGTCGAAGGTACAGCCCGAACGGCTGAACAGAATTACTTGAAATTTGGCAGAGAGGTAGTCCTCAGGTCAGGGAAGTGCCTTTTGCAGGTCTGGTGTCAATCTGTTCAGTATTTCCTGAGAAAATAGCATTTAAAAGCATATAAATATCTATATGCGCGCACGGTGCGCGCACGGTGCGCGCACGGTGCTGTGCGCGAGCGAAATTCTGATTGGTTGTTAGATGTCAGTCAACATTCGAATCGGTCGAAATCAGGAAGTGTCGGCCGCCATTTTATCTCTCGCACTGAAAAGGAAAGGGGGAAAAAAGGTGGAAAACGTGAAAAGGGGGCAGGGAAGAGAGTTCCTGACCCCCTAGCCTTTGTCAGGGGGTCACAGAAGGACCCCCAAGGGTGAAATAAACATTTTATATTTTTATATAAAAATCGCGGGGTGCGCGCACGGTGTGCGCATGGTGAAATACCTTAAAAAAATATATATATTAATAAATACATAACTTAGCATTTAAAAAACCGTACAAATTCACTGAAAAAACCATAGGTTTCACACACGTTATAGTTAGGTGGACATTTCACTCGTAAAAAAACCAATGAAATTCCCCCGTTATAGTTAGTTCAGATAACTATAACTCGCGCGACCGCCACTCTATCACAAGGATGATGTCATCAGTGATGTCATGAGTGATGCCACTTACCATGTCATGAGTGATGTAATATGTGACGTCATGAGCAGTGGATTCCGGGCGCGCGAGTTATAGTTATCTGAACTAACTATAACGGGCGAATTTCATTGGTTTTTTACGAGTGAAATGTCCACCTAACTATAACCTGTGTGAAACCTATGGTTTTTTAAGTGAATTTGCAAGGTTTTTTAAATGCTAATTCCTAACTATAACGTGTGTGAAACCTATGGTTTTTTCAGTGAATATATATATATATATATATATATATATATATATATATATACATCCCCTCTTTGATGCGTTATTATGTGGGATGTATTCAAATGTTTGAGATGTTTTAAGGGCTGACTGTATATATTTTGGGTGCATACAAATGCAAACCCTGAATCCTTTGGTTTTACTCTGCCCTTTATGGGTGTAATTTTACAAAGTGGAAGGTGCATGGCTCTATGTATTTGTCTACATGTAGGCCCAGCCCCTGTATTTCTGCGTGCAAGATTAAATGCTATTTGTTCTTGATTAACATATCCTTGCCACGTTAGAGTTTATAGAGGCTCTCTAGGTAATGGTGCGAAACTGCACGCATTTGTACCTTGTGGTACCAGGCACCTCTGTGATTTTGCCTGTTGCAATGCTGTGCAGCAAGATTGTAAAATCTTTGGAAGTGGCTGTATTCACTGGTAAATGTTTGCATATTACCTGTGTTATTGAGCTATTTATTGCCCTATGTTTTGTAACTGTGTGTGCTCTATGTTATATAGCACAAGTTGTTTTATGGGTGTGCGATAAACCGCATCTGTATTTCCTATAGAGTATCCTGATGATATGTGTTATTTTGGTATAATAGGCTTAATGTACAAGGTCCCCTACTATTGCAACTTCTTTGAATGTAGTGGCTCAGCAGGTAACACTGCACTTGTGCGCATATTAGTACTTGGTGCTATTTTGCAAGCGCCTGCCTGTTTGCGCTTGAATGAAGCTTTCATTTATTGTATGCCCTATGCTTTACCGTGAATTATTTGTTCCTCGTCGCTGTGTTATGTTATCAGCGGCTTTCTGGTAGTGCAATCTTTGAGGCTTGTGTACAGCATAGCTGTGAAGCTTGCGTGAAATGCTTCGTCTTGTACTGCTTGTGCGAAAAAGCTTTGCAGTGAATTATTATAGCCAGGTGCTTTAGTAACTGCTAAATGTTGCCTTATGGTTGCTATTTGTGATATAGCATGGTTTTGGGATTTTCAGAGAAAAACCTCCTTACAATAAATTTTGGCCTTTGGGAAGGTGAGGATGAAAAAACGTAATGAAGTGCTTTAATTTATTTACGCCTTTATTGAGAAACTAAAACCCCCTTCGAGGCCCTGTTTAGCAAGGCCGTTCAGGAATGCGCTTCCCGGAGATAAGGCCCTGATTTATGATGCCTCAGAGGTCGACATGAAGACCTAGTGTTCGGCGGGAACAGGGGAGTTTTATGGCCTTTACAGTGGAATGCTAGAAGCCTCATTGATGCTATGTGTATCAGGGAGGGGGGACAGGGCCCGTATTGAGAATTGTGCTATGTGCAAACCAAAAGGTTTGGCTTTGCCGCTAGTTAAAACTGGGTCTCTGGTGCTTTTTAGGTCTTGCCTTGCTATCGCGTAAGCGATGGCAAAGCAAGACTATTGTAAGGGGGTTTTTCAAAGTGCTCCCAAAAGCGGATTGCATGGCTAGCACGCGCACAATCAGGCGCATCGTGCCGCCATGCAATCCGCTTTGGCATTGCACTTCAAAGGGTCCCCTCCCCCACCTGGAATGCGCTCCCCTGCCAAGCGCGCGCGCCACGCTCCGCCGGGCTTGTTGAAATGTGCCGTGGCTGGTTTCACTTTCTTTGTTTAATTACTGTGACCTTTTATTTACCCCTCCCACCTCCCAAACAGCATCGAGCAGCATTCGCCATGGCTTTTTATTTATTTAATAGAGCGCCTGTAATGCTAGCCTAAAAAGAACACCCCGCCAACCTCCCTAACAGCATCGAGCAGAGATCGCTGCGGCTCCCCTCCCACCTCCTAAACAGCAATGAGCAGCAATCGCCATGGCCCTTTATTTGTTTATTTATTTAATAGAGCGACGGTAATGTTTGCCTGCAAAGAGCACTCCTCCCACACATCATCCAGCATCGATGCCGTGGCTGGTTTCACTTTCTTTGTTTAATCACTGTGGCCTTTCATTTACCCCTCCCACCTCCCAAACAGCATCGAGCAGCATTCGCCTCGGCTTTTTATTTATTTATTAGAGTGCCCGTAATGCTTGCATGCAAAGAACTATAAACTTCACTCCTACTGTCCTACATGCCAAGAATCAACAACTTAGCTGCGATTTATGATGAAGCAGTCAGAAATCCATTCATAAGGATGAAAAGCCGAGTCTGCCCTGCACCTGCCTGCAGCAGGCGCTCAACTTATTGGGGTGTCACCCCTCACTAGGTGTATCACCTCTGGCCTTGTGGCACCTCTCCACTCCTTTCTAACCAGTTACAATTGTACATTTACTTCTAGGTAAAGTGCTCTATGCGATCTCACATGAGTGGTTTAGTGTTACGGTGAATCACAGTTTCATAGCACTTTTTCTTAGTGTTAACAATGGTTCGAAGCGCTCGCAATCTGTTCACATAAAGGAACTGAGGGGAAACGTAACTCGCCGATTTGCCTAAGATCAAACGAAGCTCAACCTCGATGTCACGTCTACAGGCTTCAGAGCCGCTATCTTCAACTTTACAGCGCTGTTGGGTTCCCTCCCTGCCCTCACTCCACTGACCCTCCACCATTCTCCTATCTCTGCCTTCCCACCCATGTCTTAGCTGAAAAGTGCAGCATTTTCACAATGTTAAATATCTGAGCTCTGACGCTGTCGAAACATCCAAAATGCTAGCCTGAAAAGAACACCCCGCCAACCTCCCTAACAGCATCGAGCAGCGATCGCCATGGCTTCCCTCCCACCTCCTAAACAGCAATGAGCAGCAATCGCCATGGCCCTTTATTTGTTTATTTATTTAATAGAGCGACGGTAATGTTTGCCTGCAAAGAGCACCCCCCCACACATCATCCAGCATCGATGCCGTGGCTGGTTTCACTTTCTTTGTTTAATCACTGTGGCCTTTCATTTACCCCTCCCACCTCCCAAACAGCATCGAGCAGCATTCGCCTTGGCTTTTTATTTATTTAATAGAGTGCCCGTAATGCTTGCATGCAAAGAACTATAAACTTCACTCCTACTGTCCTGCATGCCAAGAATCAACAACTTAGCTGCGATTTATGATGAAGCAGTCAGAGATCCATTCATAAGGATGAAAAGCCGAGTCTGCCCTGCACCTGCCTGCAGCAGGCGCTCAACTTATTGGGGTGTCACCCCTCACTATTACATGTAAACTTGTTAATGACAGATAACAGGAGCATTATTTTCTGGCTACATGTACCCCCCACCCCACCCCCCCATGCGAGGCGCTTTCAATCAAACAGCAAGCATAGCAGCTGTTTTCCATGTAGCGCAGCTTTTCACTCAGTGACAAGAGCGTTAATAGGGCTGAACAGCCTTGAATCTGCAGCTGGTTTTGAAAGCGACAGCATGGTCTTAAACAAGCATTTGCAATGCAATAGGTCTCGCATTTATGCGAGTTTAAGTTATTGCCATAGTAAATTACAATATCTTTTATTTATGTTTTATAAACCAAAACCAAAATAAAAGGCATAGCCATTTACAATGGCAATAGCTCAAACTCGCATAACTGCGACACCTATTGCATTGCAAATGCTTGTATTTTTTGCTCTCCAGCGTTGTGTTAGGAGTCCTCTGCCCACCCTCATAAGCAAACGCACAGGGGACCTAAACAAATGTTACTGCGTCTACCAGACACCTTGCTTAATGACACACTTGGCATATTCAAAATTATCGGCACCACCGCCCTAGAAGTGCACCATTACCATTCCCCATTTACTGTGTAACATTATTGATTGTGTCGTGCTAATTTGCCTTGATGCTGATTCACATACCTCTCATCAATTTCAAATGTTCACGGCTAATGTGCTGTAATTGACATGCCACGCTGCCCATCCTCCTCTCATTCCCTTTTCCTCTCCCTGCAGTTCATTATTTCAACCCATTGTATTGTGTCCCTGCTCCTCCATGACCCTGACTGCACCCGTCTCTGGCTGTCTGCCATTTAGGGAGTATGATATATACACATAGCAGGCTTTAGCAGCCCATCCCCCTTGTGTCTCAGCCCGGACAGGAGAAAAAACCACACACACACATGAACTGCTGTGCACTCTATGATCAGTGTCTCAGGTCTTATCTCAGCCTCACCAGAGCATTTCACAGGTCTTTAAAAGTCTATTTACATCCCAATAGGAAATGGTTAACAAGGCTTTGGAATACATTAGGTGAATACCTGCAGCACTGGTTCATGCTTGTGAGAAACCGAGGTGAGGTGGATTGAGTTGAAGAGTGCGTGGGCCAAGGCTCTTGACGTAAGCATCTTCCTCCTGCACAGGCAGCCACTTTATGTTGTGCTTGTTATACTTAGCTTTGTCACATCACCAGTGGCACGTTAAGTAACAGTAGATGTTGTAGCACCCAGGATAATGTGCTGCATGGCTAAACACTTTATAAGGTTCCAAAGGCGCGACCTATTGGCAATGCCAATGCTTGGTATCCCTTTGCGCACACACTTTCTCTTCTCGGCCCAGCCCCTCCTCCCTCCACTCAATTGCTGCTAGTCACACGCCAACGCAAGTATAAACAGTCGGCTTCACCACATGCCCTCCAGCCCTTTTCGGCTGCTTCAAACACTGTTTTCTAAATCTCATCTTTCGCACCATCTGGCAGCGCCTTCCCGCATAAATCTATTCGCCCTTTACTTTCTTTTTACCCCCCCCCCCCCTCCCCGTTGGCCCTCCTTTCACATTTTCTACTGCTGATCAAAAGATCGTATAGCAATAAACAAACGCAGTAGCAGTTTTAAGCCGCTATCCCTCAATAAACATAAGCCCACACACTATTACTACCCACATTTAATCGGCTTCTTCACATTTCATTTTGCCCTTATTGATTAATTTCCACACTTACAAGCAATTGTACTCTAGTACGGCTTTATAAACTGTTTTATGAACTGTGCACAATACAAACCCGGAGCCGCATATTCAGCCCACACCTCCCCTCCCTTTCCAAAGGCCTCTACAATAGCAGTTTCACATGAATATGCTCAATAGGCATTTGCAATGCAATAGGTCTCGCATTTGCTGTACTTTGAGCTAATGGCATTGTAAATGACAATGCCTTTTATTTGTGTTTTTAAAAACCTGAAAGCAATGCGTAAACACATACTTTCCACTTAGTCATTGCTTATGAGAAGCAAAGCTGGCAGTAACTGCGGCTCTTTTACTGACAGCCTTGCTTCTCCTTAGCAAGGACAATAAGTACAAAATGCATGTTTACACGCCCCTTGAATGTTTTCAAAACACATAAATAAAAGGAATTGTCATTTACAATGCCAATAGCTCAAACTCCTGCGAATACGAGACCTATTGCATTGCAAATGCTTGTTATAAATGTTTGTTATGCCCACTAGCTAGATAGTAGGGAATTAAGCACCCTGCTTTGCTGGCAATCGTTTAAAGAGTTTTACATTTTCTCTTTAAGTAAAACTACGCCCTTTACCTTATAAGTGTAGGTCACGATTGAGCTAAGTTCTAGCTGTGTCTGAAAATGAAGTAAAGACTGGGAAATAATCCCTTCCCCATGAAGCCTTTTGATTATTTGTGCGTTTGAAATGCAGTGCCAAAACCCTGCATGCGTACCAACACGGTGCTGTAAATACAGACAGGTTCGACCGACTAGTATATATTCCGAATTATTTATTTATTTATTTATTTAATAAATGCGGCTTACATTTTTAAAGTCCTGCGCTTGTGCGTGGAGCATTTCATCAGTCATGATGCCATCATACATTCAAGAGGAAATTCTTAGCTTGTTTGTGGATGAAGCATTCGCTCTGTGCAGAGCATCCCCTTAACAGTCTGGGGACAGTTTTGTAAAAGGCAACGAAAAATGTACTTGCCCTGCGGCATGAGGAATAATGTGAGCAGCGCCAAACAAGCTGCTTTGCTCAAGATTAACCCCTCATGCAACTCTGCTATTACCACCTATCTCCTTGGAGTTTCTGGTGGGCCTCCTCTGTTGCATGCGTCTGCTGCTGTCTTTTCACCGAAGTCTTCGGGGCACCTCCGATCTCCATGGGCGAAAAATAATCTGAGAGCCTGCACACACACGATGGGGGTTGTAGCCTCACCAGAGGGATCAGGTTTCGCAACCTCCCAAAGCAAAAAACTAAAATAAAATACAAAGCACTTTCCGACTCCAACCACTAGATAGCGGAATATGCACAATTTTGCTGGGTTCCATTACCTTAAAACCACTACAGTCAAAAGGAGGGAAAGCAATGTCAAGTCATTGTCTCTTGAAGTGTTCTCAAATGCCATGCGCCCAACCAAATGAGAAATGTGGGATCTATACATCTTTAACCTTAGAGATTACGTACCTTCTCTGCATGTTTCTCTTCCAGAAGAAAACCCTACAGACAAAAGATTTTTGTGGGAAGAACACCGGTAACTGCCCAGAATGCATAAATTAGCCAGCATCAAGCCACATATCTTCCTGAAACATTCTATGAAACATTTCCCAGGCACGATTCCATCAGAAGCTCACACACAACACATGGCTGAGCAATCAGAATGCAGGGCTACTGTCCTATCATTTTGGGAACTCAGTTTATTAATATATTCATTTCATCCTCAAACAGGCAGTCACTTAAATCGTGTTACTGATGGTGCACTTAATGACTCCATCTATTTCTCTGACATTTGGCACTCTTATTTCCAAGGTGTAGTGAAAGGATTATGTTACGTAGCCTGTAAGCGTCTGTTCTTGGCGTGTAGTGCTGTATATGCACATGCACTGCATACCCCTGACATCTAGTGTTGGGTTCGCATGTTTGCAAGTTGTTTTTCTTCGAAAAAGTATTTTCCAGTCACGAGATAAGGTAACTCCTCCTTTCGGTGATTGTGCACATGGGCATCAACTCCATTGTTATATTGTTTTCCCGCAAGAGGGTGCGAATGGCGTAAAAAAGTGTAGTACAGAGATGTCCATGCATATGTAATGTGAATAGTAAGAACTGCAATAACCAGAGGTGTCCAGGGAGGAGGGAGCGTGCATGTGAATCTACAGCTCTACATGCCAAGGATAGATGCTTACAGGGTAAGTAACCTAATCCGTTCGAGGCATGTGTGTTGTAGATACACATGCTTTGCATAGATTGTATAGCAGTATCCTCCCAAAGCGGTGGCTAACCAGTGGATGTTGCAGTTGTTTGAAAACGTGTTTTTAGCACTGCTTGTCTTACATTAGCTTGTTGACATGCTAATACATCCATACAATAATGTTTGGTAAATGTGTGTGGTGTAGACCATGTGGCTGCTTTACATATGTCAGCTAAGGGAATGTTACCTAAAAAGGCAATAGATGCTCCTATTTTGCGAGTAGAATGTGCTCTAGGAGGTATAATTAAAGTTCTTTTAGCTTTAACATAGCAAGTTTGAATACATTTAACAATCCATCTAGAAATACCGGATTTAAAGATGGGATTTTCTTTGTGAGGTGGAGCAAATGCAACAAAGTTGTTTTGTTTTACGAAAATCTTTTGCTCTAACAATATAGTATAATAATGCTCTTTTGGGAAATCAAGTGTGTGTATGGCCTTTTCTTCTACTGAATCAGGTTGATGGAAGAACACATGTATCTCAACTGATTGGTTAATATGAAAAGCAGAAACTACTTTTGGCAGGAATTTTGGGTTTGTACGAAGAAACACTATTTTGATGAAGTTGAAAGAAAGGTTGTTCTAAGGTTAATTTGTTTTAGTTCTCTGCTGTGGCACAGAGGTCTGTCAGTGCGAATCACCATTTTTGGAAGTATGAAAGGAGTGCCTGGGGGTGAAGTTCCCATTTGTGTACTTGTTGCCACATCCTGCTGAGGAGGTTGGCAAATTGGTTGTGCATGCCTGGAAGGTGTTGCCCAACGCTAACTGCTCTGAGAGAGGTGTGACAACTGTAGAGAGTGCCCCCCTCCCCTGTTTTTGTACATAGTACATAGCTGTCATATCTTCTCTCTGGACTAGGACAACTTACCCTCTGAGGTGAAGCTGAATAGCTTTTAGAGCTAGATGGACAGCTAGGACCTCCAGTTAATTGATGTGGAGACTCTTGTGTTTGTTGTCCCATAAGCCATGTATTGTTAGATGCTCGAGATGGGCACCCCAACCTGTGACAGATGCATCTGCTGTTAATACGACTTGTGGAATCGGGTCGATGAAGGGTCGCCATTTTGTGTGTTCCACCACTGCAGAGAGCGATGAGTGCGTGTGTGTACCAACACTAAATCTGTTAATTGACCATGTGATTGATTTCATTGACGTGCCAAGCATTCCTGTAGAGGACGCATGCATAATCGTGCGTGAGGCACTATTGCAATGCATGATGCCATCATCTCTAACAGTTGCTTGAAAGTTTTCACTGTTAGGTATTTGTTGTTTTGACACTAGTAATAAAGTTTGAAAGTTTTGAATTCTGGCTGCGCTGGGGGAGGCTAGAGCGGTCTGTGTGTTTAGTGTTGCTCCCAAATATGTTTGCAGATGTGAGGGTTTGTGATGGGACTCTTGTGCATTGACTGTAAATCCTAATTGATGGAGAAGGTTATGGTAGCTTGAGTGTGTTGTAAACACTTTTTCTGTGTATTGGCTTTGATGAACCAATCGTCCAGATATGGGAAGACATGATTTTTTTTGTATTCTCAGATGAGCTGCTACTACTGGTAGACATTTTGTGAATACTCTGGGTGCAGTAGTCCCTCCGAATGGGAGTACTTTGAATTGATAGTGATTTCCTGCTATCACAAATATGAGATATTTGCAATGTGCTGGGTGGAGAGGAATAGAGAAGTATGGGTCCTTTAAGTCTAGTGTGGACATAAAGACAAAGTCGCCTTGTAGAAGTGGAAGCACTTGTTGAAGGGTAACCATATGGAAGTGTTCTGACAGTATGTATAGGTTTAATGGTCTGAGATCTAAGATTGGTCGTAGAGACCCGTCCTTCTTGGGCATTAGGAAGTAAAGTGAGTAAACTCCTGATCCTTGATGTTGTAATGGAACTGGTTCTATAGCTCCTTTTGTTAGAAGAGCTTTTACTTCTGGTTTGAGAAGCTGTTGGTGTTGTAGCAAGAGTTTGTGAATGCGAGGTGGAATATTGGGAGGATTGCTGGTAAGCTCCAGGCAATAACCATGTTGGATAATACCCAAAACCCATCTGTCTAAAGTTATTGATTGCCAAATGGGAAAAAAAGTGTTGTAATCTTCCCCTACAGGCGATGAATGATCAGGGGGAAGTGCTAGCAAGTCACTGCTTGTTAGGGGACTGGGAGGTACGTGTTGGTGTACCGCTACCTCTCCCTTAAAAATTGTTCTCTCTATATCCACTCTTGTAGAATCCTCTAGAGGGAGATGATAGTGTTTGTGTCTTGTATGAAAGTGCAGCCACATCTGTGGTGTTGGTTTTGGAGCCCCCTCTGTAAAATGAGTGACAAAAGAAACCTCTGGTAGGAGGAGATTGAAGTGCTCCCATAGACTTAACTACTTCGGTATCCTTTTTCATCTTTTCAAGGGACTGGTTAATTTAAGGCCCAAAGAGGTGTTCCTTATCAGAGGGTGCATTAGGAATGGTTTGTTGCACTTCTTGTTCGAAACCAGAAATTGAGCCATGCATGTTCTCCTAAGCATAATGCTAGTGTTGATTCCTCTAGCTTCAGTATCTGTGGCATCTAATGCACACCTGATAGTGGAATTGGAAATTTCCTGCCCCCTCTTTTTGTGTTCTTCTGGGAGATATTTCAATAATTCTTCCATCTCATCCCAGTGAGCTCTATCGTATCTAGATAACAGACCTTGCGTATTAGCTATACGCAAATGGTTGGCTGACTGAGTAGCTACTCTTTACCCTGATGTATCTATAAGCTTGGATTCTATATCTGGAGGTGGTGCCTCTCCTGATGTTTGTGAACTTGACCTCTTACGGGCATTAGAGACCACTAAGGATTGCAAAAGCAACTGGCCCCTAATAAAAACTTGGTCAGATGGGGGAGTTTATATTTATTGTCCACCCTAGGTGTTAATATACATGCTCTAACTGGGTCTTTAAAAATATCATTAGTATGCCTCATCATACCTTTAAGCATAGGTAACATTTGTGTTTTTTGTATGTTTCTTAAGGTTTGGAATAGGAAATATTCTTCAAGTACTTCTTTGTATAAAGGCACTCTGTGGTAATTAGCTGCCCTAGCAATTAATTCCTGATATGTGGTATTATCAGCAGAGGAGGGTTTTGCTGGATATAGATCAGGGCCTGTATCTTGAGGTGGATCTATGTTATAGTCATTCCATGGATCTGGTGGTGACTGATTATAATTGTCATCATTTTCTATATCAGTATTTTTGTTGGGAGAATCTAATGGTGTAATGTGTAGACAATCTGTATCTGGTATAATGGGTATTGATGAAGAAGGTGGAGGGGTTGGGGGAATGTGAATAGGGATGGTAGCTATGTCCTTTCTAGGTCTCGCCTGAGCCATCGCTTTAGCGCTGCCCTGGTGAGAGTTTTAGTAAGCGGGTTTTGCTAACTAGTGGCTTTTTTCAGGTCTCCAGCTACAGTACATGTGCGCCGGGCGCGCGCACCATTTGTCAGCCTGCGTGAACACTTTCGCAGCCGCTTTGATGTTCTCAGTCAGCCGCGCAGCCACTGAGAACATCAAAGCGGCCACGAAAGTGCACACCATTTGCCAGCCTACGTACCTCTCTCCGCCTTAGTGCGCACGACGTGCCCTACCCCCCTCCCTTATCCCACTTCTTGCTTGTTTCTTGAGGCCTGTCTCATCTTTGTCAATGTTAGGCCTTTTGCCCTCCCCCTCCTTGTTATCCATTACTCGTAAGTGCTGTCCCTTCTGACTGCAGGCCCCCACGAACCTGTTCTCTGCTGCGGTCGGAGGTTGCATTTGATTCAAAACAAATCTCACCATTTCTGCATTGTGCAAACTCGTTATTTGTAGAATATCGCCACCGTAGTGCTGCTGTGCTGTACGCAATCTGGATAACGGCAGGCTGCAGACCTAGCGTAGACTCGAGGTGCCGGGCTGTTCTCAACATACGATAATTGTCATCACACAGTGTATGGCGCTTAATTCAACTCAAGGGATAACTTTTTGATACCTTTGGCATTACATGTATTTATTACTTAAAGAAATCGCACCGTCACCTGTGCCAGGCACGTACCTCACAGATGCCCTCTTATCAGTGAGCTTACTACGCTAGCATTCTCTCTGAAAACACACCACTAGCTTTATCTGAGAGTGACTTTATCTGAGTATACTTCACCGCCTAGTACCTTTGAGGACACTGTGATAGTGGCATTTGTGCATACACTGTACTCACATTATCTTCTAATACTCCGCTCTGGCTGGTATCCTCTTGGGGTACACTGCACTAGCGTTGCTTGTGCGTATACCCCACTGGCGTTTTGTAAGTGCACCTGGCATCATCTGTTATACGCTGCATTACCAGCGTCTGTGAGGGCCTGGTATTCACTCCACTGCACAGGTGTCATCCGTGGCTGCACTTCAGTGTCACTATCTGTGAATGAACTGCCCTAGCATACAGTGTACACACCATAGTCACGTTATCCCTAACTGCACTGCCTACCACCACCTGGGGCTTCCTCCTTAAAATCGAGATATTTATTTCCTACGTCACGATCCCCACCCCTTCCGGGCACAAATACATTTGATTGACTCGTGCATAGAGCACGCACTGGATTCCTATTATGTTGTTATAAGGCTCGGCTTTCCTCTGGGTTTATAAATTAACTGATTGTGTCTGGATAAACTCTCTATAACAAGCATTGGTATAGCCAATAGGTCTCGCCTTTGGGACCTTATAAGTGTTTAGCCATGCAACAGTTGATGTTGCACCAAGGATATTGTGCAGCATAACTAACACTTATAAGGTCCCAAAAGTGAGACCTATTGGCTATGCCAATGCTTGTTCTTCTTGAGAGGGATTCTGTATTCAGTATCTATCTTCCTCTTTGAAGGTATTACTGGTTTAGCTGCCCAGTATCAGGTTTTATGTTTATCTTCTTCTGTTTAGGATCCAGCTTTTCTTTCATTTTTTCCAAAATCGGCTCTGGTGGCTCTTGGGAGCGTCTTTTTGTTTTGGTGCCAAGCTGGATTTGTCTTTTTTTCTCTTTCGATCGAAGATGTTTCGGAACTGAAGGGGTATAATCTCGGTTCAGGCCAGAGCCAGAAGGCTTGACTTGCTGTTTCGGCGCTGAGCCAGAAGGCGGGTGTTTGAATCAGAGTTTCAGTACCTACCATGGCCTGATGGCAGTGGTGGTCCAAAAGCTTTTGGTTTAGTGGGCACTGGTTTGATGGGTAAAGGGGCTTTGGTACAAACAGCACCCTGTCCAGCCGGAACGTCGTGGGACTCAAGTTCGATCTCCAACTCGGATTCGGAGTTCTGGAGGGAGAAGGCCTCGTCTTCATCCGCTGCCAACTCTTCTTGCTGAATATCTTCACCGAAGATCTCAGGAGAGTCCTCGATACTCTGCCGCTGCATGTCTCTTTGTCGAGCCTGACGGTCCTGCAGAGTCTTTTTGAATCGGAACAACCGACATATGTTAAGAGTTTTTTTGATTTATATAGTTAAGAGTTTTCATACATTTTTACATGAAAAGGTGGAAGACACGAACGAAAACAATAAAAACTATTTATACCGAAGGGATCCCGATTGACAATGGAGTCGATGCCCATGTGCTCTATCACCGAAAGGAGGAGTCACCTTATCTCGTGACTGAAAAAAACTTCTTTGAAGAAAAACAACTTACAAACATCCGGACCCAGCACTAGATGGCAAGAGTATGCAAAGCATCTGTATCTCCAGCACACATTCCTTGAACAGTATCTTTTTGCTTAGTCAAGAGTGCTTTCCTCTGTGGGATTAGTTCTTAAATGCTGAATTTTAAATTGTTTCATTGGTCAAGAGGGTGAGAGCTCACTTAGCAGAGCTTAGCTTGACTCTAAAGGTAAGAGTAAACACAGCTTAATTTAAATTGGGAAAATTAAAACCTTTCAGTAAAAATATCCGTTCTATGTCTTACTGTGGTAAACTGGTTCCAGTATGCTGCTTATCACTTTTACCCACTCTGAAAAAAGAGACAGTCAACTGAAAAGCCCATGAGCTATACATTAAATACAGAAGCAGAGTGCAGATTGAGAAAAGGCAGACACAGTGAGGTCATGGCTCCCAGGATATATTGTACAAGGATCTTCAAGAGCTACCTACAATATAAATTGCTCCCCTCTGACATACAATAAATGGGGAGAAACACAGCTAAGCTGAAGTCTTACTTCATAGGTTGGATTGTTTAAGCAATCCTAGAGCAGTCTTGTTCACATTACCATACAGTATCTCTGCTCTACTCAACAAGCGATACTGTTTTAAGCGGATACATTGAGCAGTACTGCTCTTGTCACCAGAGGACACCCCATCACACCTATTGCCGTAAAGGTACCGGAGGACATTCTGTCACCCAGTCATTCAGAGAAAGTACTTCTACCTTTACTCACCAGAGGACCCCTATCAAAATGAACAATACTGCCCTTGTCACTGGAGGACACCCGGTCACAATATCACAGCAAACAGCCCTGCTCTACTCATCGGATGACACCAGGTCACCCTAATCACACGGAGCACTGTTGTACTAATTGGAGACATCCTATCGCTCAACACACGCACTACTGTGCTACTCACCACATGATACCTGTTCACACTGCTGCTCTACTCACTGAAGGACACATGTTCACATTAGCAGATGAAGCAACGCAGGCCTACTCACCAGAGGATATTCATTCATTCATTCATTCAAACTATGACACGAAGCATTGCCTTCCTACTCAGTGGAGGACAGGACAGTAGTGCTTCCTATCAAAAAAGGGCACCAGGCCACTCCATCACATGGAGCATTACTATCAGACTCACCTGGTCATCTTATCACCAAGTGCTGCTGCTGTACTCACCGGTGGACACTGGGCCAACTTATCCGCTGCAACCATCTGTACGTTGAGGTGTTTGGCCTGGGACTTGCCTTGAGATTTGATAAGCCTGTGGAGCACCTGTACGAAAGAAAGGACAGTGGGCTAAACTGGAGGGCTTCAGTGCTTCTCTTTCCACCTATCACCATCTTCCTTTGTCATGTGCTTTGCTACAATTGTTGCCCTATTATTCAGAGGGGGTAACATACTTTGTATTTTTTCTGCTATTGAGACCCCCCCCCCCCAACATAGTATTTATTATAAATGCATGGTTTGCTTATTATTTCATTGATTATATTTGCTACCAAGTTCAATGCTTTGATATAAGTTGATAGTGCATCAATGGTGAATATGTATTCAACAACCAAAAGTGATTGATAAAGTATAGTTCACTTAGACAAATTTGCAGGAGAAATCCTGAAACAAGGGGTGGAGCCAAATTTTCGGAATTACTACTGCCAAAAATGAGCAGTAGTACATCCAGCACCACATATGGTCAATCACTGATACTGCAACTGATACTGCAAGACCCTCCCATAGAAAATAAGGGATGCAGGGTTTTGAAATAGAACCCCAAAGGAAATAATATTAAATTACATGAATTTATTTTGACGTTTTAAATAAATATATATAATATTACAATGTAAGCATAATTTAAATACTAATATTTTACAATAAAATATTTTATTAGCTTTTTGCATTGAAAAATAACTGCAAATAAATTTTTTAATAATAATTGCATTCTTTTAAATTATGTAGATACATAACTTTTGTTTTAAGTTTGAATACCTAGTTAATAAATAATTTAGATGGATTAATATATTTTTAATAAACCTTAAATGGTAATTTAATTTAACATTAAAATGAAATAGTTAATTAAAAATTAAGTTAATTGTTCTGTACCATTTTTCTTTTGTTCTACATTTTACATAAATATATCAACAATATTTACTTTAATATTTTACATAAACATATTTTTATTAATTTATTTACAGTTTAATATATTGTTTTTGAACTTTGCCTATTCTTTACCATAGGACGAGTTCTGTCCTGATAGCATAATTTCCTAGGGGTTTTTAAGTAAAGTCTCTATCTCCATTATTTTCTATGGTTGGGTGTTACAATATACGTACATGGTTAGCCATGTGTGGAACTGGACTTACTCCAACTCTCAGCTTGAGTATATTTACTACGTTTTGGGTCCTTTTTGGCTGTAGTAACTTTAGAAGTGCAGGTTGTGAATAGCAATGGGCTTACTTTTTTGTGGGTAGGTTAATGTCCCACGTAAAGCTGTCCTTACTCTTCCCTAAACCGCTCCAATTTCACAATAAGTATGCTCCTTCTTTCAGCCACTCTCCTTGGTTCCTTCCTCATTTACTAATAGGGCCTGACTACGAGTCAGGCATTTTTTTACAACCATAAATAAACCCCTGTTTATGCATGGGTCGGAATTACGAGTGTTATTTAAAGCATCTGATAATTAACAGATGTGTTAAATACCTCAACCTTCGTTAAATTTCTGCATGGTAAACCTGCTGAAATTTAAAAGGGGGAAACCATTGGGCAATTACCTTACCAAGTGGATTTTGGTACGTTTAACACCAAAATCTGCATGTTATTCCCCAGAAATTCATGACATTTATTGCACTGGATAAATAATGAACCCTATGGTATCGTTAATTATCTGGGGCCAGATGTTCGAAATTACATTTTGCAAGTCGCATATTGCGACGTTTTGCGAATCACAATTTGCGACTCGCAAAATAGAATGTACAACAGTGTCTCACACACTATTTGCGATTCCTAATAGGGTCGCATATTACCTGAGGCAGGTCACAATTTGCGACCCATTGGGAATGGCCAGCACTCGCAGAGATGGTGGCCTGCTCGGGTCTGCAGATCACAATGTCTGTGACTGCTTTTTCCATAAAACAGGTTTTTTTGTAAATGCACCCCATTTTCCTTAAAGTAAAACAGACTTCATTTAAAAAGTATTTAAAAAATATTATTGCATCCTTTATGCTCTTAAAAAATATTATCGCATCCATTGCTAAAAGGGAAGGGGTTTGTGAGTGGCTTACCGCTTACTTGAAGTAGGTCATAAACTACGAGTGTTTTCCGACTGCAAATGCGGTTGCAAGACAATAATACATACAATTCTGACTCACTATTAGGAAGGGACACCCTTGGTACGCCCTTTCCTAATACTAACTCGCAAACACTATTTTGCGAGTCACTGACTGGCAAAATAGTGTTTGTACATACCACCACCCTTTTTTGCGGTCGCAAATAAGCCGATTTCCCGTTTGTAACTTCAGAAAACGGTCATACATCTGGCCCTTGCTGAGATAAACAGGACTTATACTTGTAATCAGGCCCTGAGTGGTAAACGTACATGTGTGAGGATTTCTTTGTCGAAAGAATAGGAGAGGTAGACTTGGAGATTTACACTCATAGGTTTGTGAATTGCATTTTGCAGTATGTAGTTGTGATGTGAGCGCACTCGGCATCACAACTATGGGCTGGCGTCCCGGAGGACTTCCTCATTAGTCGAATAAGCACTGAGAGGTTTAAACCTGAAACAACAAGAACCGGATAAACACTTCCAACTCTTAAGACGCCGCCACACCTGAAACCATTGGCGGTTTGGAATTATCACCGCTTACTAAATACAGTATCCACTCAAAATATAGCCTTGAGAAAGTCGCGGGACAACATCCCCCTGTAGCGACGAAACACGTGTTGGCTGTTGGCTGTTAAGAATAACTGAGAAGACTTGCATACAATAAAAAGAACAACTAAGAAGAAGGAAGATAAATCCTTTTGTATTCTTTTGCTGAGCTTCTGTGGAAACGCGCTATATATATTTGCATTTTGTAACTATCACATGTGCTAAGGAGTGTTTTCCACTAATAAATGTAATTCTGCAATCTGACAGAAATGATTGTTATCTTATTCACATTATCTATAAGTAAGTCTTTGGGTTGCTGGATCACAGTCTATCATTGCTACTTTTGTTGCCAAGTTGGTTAGCACCTGTGCTTGCCAGAGGCTGTGAAAGTCAAGCACAGAGGCTGTGCTGTGAAAGTCTATGTCAGGACTTGTAAAAACATATCACCTGCAACTCCCACAAAAGGTGCCTCACATCACACCTGAATATTGTTCCTTTCAGTCTTGCAGAAAAATTCACTTTTCTCTGCACTTCGTGCCTCTAAACTTATAGCACCTTTAAACTACACTCACCCACAACGTGGGCTCTAAAATGCATGTATTACGGAACCATGCATGCCATTACCATGCATGTCTTTAAAACGTGGTCATTACAATGCACATGTCTTTACCATGCATGCTTTTGCCACAAACATTTAAACCATGCATATACCTTTACCACGAAAATGTAAGTCCTTTACAGGTACAGATAAAACCTTTATATGGTTATATAAAGGGTTTATATGTACCTATAAAATACTTACATTTTCATTGTAAATGCATACATGGTAAAGGCAAGTACGTGGTAAGAAATTTGCAGGTAAGTGTATACCGTGTGTATATATGTGCGTGCGTGTGTGTGTGTGTGTGTATATATATATATATTACCTACTGGCGGTCGCCAGTAGGTAGTTATAGTTAGGACCCTCTTACCATAGGAAATCCGCAACATTCTATTTTGAATAACTTTGGCGCCGGTCGACGAATCCTCGCCAAATTTTCAAAATAGGTGGGGCGCTGCGCTCCGCTCCTACCCTGAAAGTCTCGGGGGGATTCATCAAGCAGGGGCTGAGATAAAAGGGGGGTCCCAAAACGCGTTTTTCCCATGCATTTTTCCATAGGACCTTTAGACACAGCTACAGCCCGAACGGCTGAACAGAGTTAAATGAAATTTGGCAGAGAGGTAGTCCTCAGGTCAAGGAAGTGCCTTTTGTAGGTTTGGTGTAAATCTGTTCAGTAGATTCTGAGAAAATAGCCTTTAAATCAATATATATATCTGAGCCAGCTTACGGTGTGCTTACCGTACGCGTACGGTGATGTGCGCGAGCGCGATTCTGATTGGCTGATAGATCTTAGTAAACATTCGAATCGGTCAAAACCAGGAAGCGGCGGCCGCCATTTTCTCTCTCGCACTCTGAGTGGGGCAGCAAAAATAAACCCAAAAAATGTCTAAAGGGGCAGTATATTGAGATCATAACCACCCAGCATTGATATAGGGCGCGTTTGCAGAGTGCTGCATGGAGGGGGCATGGCCTCCGGCACGATGCCTATCTTTTATTTATTTTAATTTTTTAAGAAGGGGGGCTGTGTGGTTCCCCTTCTTATTCTAATTTATTGGCCCTGATGACCCCATCCCCCAGGGCATGTCTCCTAATTATATTTTTTTGACCCCAATCCCCAGGGCCGGCCACTGTTTTTTATTATTTTTAAAAAATATATATTTATAGACACACCTAGGACATGCTGGACAAACCGTACGTACCTATCACCATGACGATTTGCGTTATATTCATTAAAAGGCGACTATGCATGCAATGAATCCACGTGGAATGTATTTACACCACTAGTGAAGCTCTGACATGTCTGATGCCCTACCGTGCCTAATCCCGGTAGACACCCTTGTCGTTTATTTATACAAACATGGGTAGCTATTGACGGGCACATTTAATACACATGCACACCAAGCCATTCAAAGGCGATTCGACAAAAATTCGACCAAAACTATGCAAGAAACCCCCCTCACGGTTAATGAAACACACATCCACTGCCGGATGTGTAATACTTTTTATTTTACTCTCTGGAAAGGGGACGAACATCACTTGAGAGTCACAGCGCGCTCCTGACAGAGCCCAATGCTGTGTTACACCCACCATTGCCTGCCGAGTGCCACACACCTCTGTGTTGTATTCCACTAGCTAGTGCATATGCTATGACACTCTCTAGCCCATGTGCACTGTAACACCACCCCGTGAATATGTCATGCCACACTTGTCTTCGCACAGGTTATATTGCCCCATCTAACGTGCCTTCCTCGATGCCTATGTTATAACGCACAGTGCTATGCCATACATATTACAACCTGGGATCCATATCTTTGTCACAGTGCATATGCAACGTTACACTCCCCAGCACATATTTTATATTACAACTTTAGAGACTAGTTAGGTTACACAACACTGCCCTGTGCATATTACACTCCAAGGCGCATATCGCATAGCACGCGCTAGTGCCTGTGCTATCTCGCGCTCTCCAATGAATCTGTCATTGCACACAATGTATTGCATATTATATTTCACGCCCGGTTCATCTTATATCACACTTTTTGGTGCATAGTTTATACCATACACTATATCTAGTTTTCATTTTCAATCGTGCTCTCAGGACTATGTTCTATATAACACTGTGTTCACCTACCCTTTTCATTTACATTTTGCGATAGGGGGTGGAGGGTCAGAGGATGTTTCTGCCAAGTGAGCCCGGAGTCACAGTCACAAACATCCTCTTCTTCCTGAATAAAAGTGAGATTATGCTGCATACTTGTTCATATTTTAAGTAGTTCGCACAGACACAATGTTTTAGAAACAATAAAGTTCCTAATACCCGCCTTCTCTGAACAGTTAGCTTGCTGCCCCATCCCCCTCCTCCCTATCCTCTGTTGTGTGAATCCATGGACTAGCCTCCTCCCTCCTGCCATGTATGGTCTGATGTGCTGCCACTGCCCTCAATTTAGTATGATGTACCAGTCCACTCCTCCTGACCTCCATTGCCCAATTCTATGCCCCATCATTGACCTCCTGCTTAAACTCTGTGCTTAGCTTGCTGCCCCTATTCTCCTTCCCCCTGCCCTCCGATGTCTTTGTGCATGCCCCTGCTCCATCCTTTTTGCCCACCATGTCCCATGGACCTGCCACTCCTATCTACTCTGAGTGTTCTGTTGAGCTGCCACTCCCCTCCCACCTGCCTAGCATTGTCAGATGACTGTAACCTGTCCCTGCCACCTCCACCCTGCCTGTCCACATGCCATGCCCCTATCCTCTTCCTCCTGTCCTACATGGTCCATTGTACTGCCACACCCTTCTGCCCTCCCTGGTCTGTTGTGCTGCAACTGCTCCTCCTGCCTGCCCCGTGTGGTCTGTTGTGAGGCCCCTTCCCCTGAACTTTCTTGTCTGTGCACAGGTCCTGACCCTCCCTTCTATCCTCCATCGTCCTTTGTGCATGCCCCTGCACCCTCCTTCTTGCCCATCATAGCCATTGTGCTGCCACTAACCCTCCCACTTGCCATGCATGGTCTTCTGTGCTGCCATGGCCCCTCCCACCTTTCCTGTGTGGTCACTTAGCTGCCCCTGACCCCCACCCACCTTCCCTCCATGGTCTGTGTGTATGCCATCACAGTCTCACTGTTGCTCTTCATGGTGTGTCTTGCTTCTAGTGCCCATCCTGCCTGACCTCCATGTCTATCTTGCTGCTCCTGCCCTGCCCCCTTGCCCACAGCCCTCTGTTTACATGTGCAGACCCCTACTCCCTCCCTCCTGGCTTGTCTGTTCCATTGTAATGCCCCTGATCCATCCCTCCTGCCCTTTATGGTCTGTTATGCTGCAGTTTTCTCTCCTGTCTGTCCATTATGGTCAGCTAGCTACCATTGCCTCTTGCCCCTCTGTTCTCTGTTGTCCATGTGCATGGTCCTGTCCCCTCCCTCTTGCTTTCTATGGATTGTTGTGCTGCACTCCCGTCCTGCATGCCCTGTGTGGTGTATTGTGCTGCTGCAAACCCTGATGCCTGCCCTGCAGGGTCAGTTTGGTGCACCTCTCCATGTCCCTCCTGTCCTCTGTTATCCAAGTCCATGTCCCTATCCCATTTCCTTCCATGATCCAATGTACCATACTTGCGAACATTTTGAACTTGGTAAGAGGGAGATTTTGAAAAAAAACTGGGGTATTGATTTTCCCCTTTGAGTTACATTGAAAAAGAGGATATTGTAGACAGGAGACAGATCAAATAAAGCCCATTTGAGCTTAAAAACATTGGACGTTTCCTGGCTGAATCGGGTCTGTTGGCATGTATGGTTGTACTACCATTGCCTCTTCCTTCTGCCCACAATGGTCTATTACATTGCCACAGCCTCTCTTGCAAGTCCTGTATTGCTGGTTTGTTGCCCCTGCCCCCCTTTCCACTGCCCTCCATAGTCTGTTGTGCTTCCACGGCCCTTCCTGCCTGCTCAGTGTGGTTAAATTGTTGCTTTTGCACCCTCCTACCTGCCTTCAATTTTCAGAGTCCGTGCCCCTGGCCTCTGCCTCTCAACAGTATCCTAATGAACAACTAGATTGCTAACATTCTATATTTATTAGAAAAGTGTGGAACGCCTGACATCATCTTGATGTAATCAAAACTGTAATACCTACAGCATTTCCTTTAGAAATTACATATATGAGAGGGTCTTATTGGCATCAAAATTATGGTTAGTGCTCTAAAAGACTAAAATAAGGACATATTTTCTGAGTTTTCAAATAGCGACAAAGCACTTTTAAATTATTTGTTATCTTTATGTTTTTTTATCCAGTTGACCACTTGATTAAATGTTGCACTTAGGGGAGAGGATGTGGTGTTACTTCCAGAACTGCAGACTTTGCAACTGGGGAACCAGGTTGAAGTTTCTGCTTCAGCTCGACATTCTGTGATTCTGATCAAATCACTTAGTCTCCCCATGTCTACAACCAAAATGAATTTGTTCTTGTGTGATGTAACCAATGCTCATGTAAATCACTCCAATACCTGACAAGTCTGCACTATATAACACTGCAAAAACACAAAATAATAAGTGTTTTGCACACTTCTGTCATTGGGCTATATTTGGGCTACATCTGGGTGATTTTGGGCTACATTTGTTATGAAGTTTCCTAATTTCCTCATGTACTGCAGTCTCCTCAGTAGGAAATACTTTCAGTTTTTTACTTTGATTCCATCAAGAAGGCATTCAGATGTGTCACACATTTGCCATAAATTCAGAATGTTAGCACTCTTTTTGCTCATTAGATCACTGTAGTAAAGCTACTGCTCACCAGGGAAAACTGCTGCTGGTATTGAAAGTGCATGTTTCAGTCTGCATGTCAGAATTTTTTAATGAAATAGAAGAGGATTTGAGAAGTCACTCAAAATGTGCCCTAATTTTTCTTTCTGCAGCACTAATCATACTTTTTATGGAAAAATGAACCCCCTCATTTTGATCCTTTTTAAATTAAATGTTTTAAGAGTTACCACTTTAATCCAAGCAAGATGGCTTCAGGTGTGCCATACGTTTATCATAAGTAGGACTGTTAGCGCTCTAGTAGTTCTTTGGAACACTCTGGGAAGCTGCAGTAGAACACAAAGGAATCAACTGACAGTCTCTGCCCTTGTTGGGTGTACATGTTTTACTGAGAATGTCAGACTTCATTCTCACATGACTGAGAAAGATAATGTGAATTTACAGAAAATGAGCTTTCAGTTTAGCTTATAGATCACCTTCCAAACCTCTGTGGTAAAAGCATGAGAAAATATTTTTCTCTCAATCATGATATCCCAGCAGAAGGCTTTTTCACGTGGTGAAATCACCTTAGAACATACCACAATTCCTAAAATGAGTATGGTACCATCAACAAATGATTTATAATGTAACTAAAGTCTTAAAACCTTCTATTAACTGCAATGCTTTTTAATGAGGTGCTATCATGTATATTGGTCCCAAGATGGCTGCCAACACTTCTTGGATGAAGTGCTGACAGCCAATCAGATCTCAGGATGAGATGTGTGGTTAGGCTCCGCCCACATATATATATGCTTTTAAATGCTATTTTCTCAGGAAATACTGAACAGATTTACACCACACCTGCAAAAGGCACTTCCTTGACCTTATGGCTACCTCTCTGCCAAATTTCAAGTAATTCTGTTTAGCCGTTCGGGCTGTAGCTGTGTCTAAAGGTCCTATGGAAAAATGCATGGGGAAAACGTGTTTTGGGACCCCCCTTTTTTCTCGGCCCCTGCTTGACGAATCACCCCGAGACTTTCAGGGTAGGAGCTGAACGGAGCGCCACATTAGTTTTGAAAATTTCGTGAGGATTCGTCAACCGGCGCCAAAGTTATTCAAAATAGAATTTTGAGATTTCTTATGGAAACTAGGTTGTAACTATAACTATCTACTGGCGACCGCCAGTAGATAATATATATATATATATTACCTACTGGCGGTCGCCAGTAGGTAGTTATAGTTAGGACCCTGATTCCATAGGAAAACCGCAACATTCTATTTGGAATAACTTTGGCGCCGGTCGACGAATCCTCGCGAAATTTTCAAAATAGGTGGGGCGCTCCGCTCCGCTCCTACCCTGAAAGTCTCGGGGGGATTCGTCAAGCGGGGGCTGAGAAAAAAGGGGGGTCCCAAAACACGTTTTTCCCATGCATTTTTCCATAGGACCTTTAGACACAGCTACAGCCCGAACGGCTGAACAGAGTTACTTGAAATTTGGCAGAGAGGTAGTCCTCAGGTCAAGGAAGTGCCTTTTGTAGGCGTAAATCTATTCAGTAGTTCCTGAGAAAATAGCATTTAAATCAATATATATATCTGTGGCAGCTTACGGTGCGCTTACCGTGCGCTTACGGTAAGTTTACCGTACGCGTACGGTGCCGTGCGCGAGCGTGATTCTGATTGGCTGTTAGATCTTAGTAAACATTCGAATCGGTCGAAACCAGGAAGCGGCGACCGCCATTTTCTCTCTCGCACTCTGAGGGGGGGTTGAAAAAGAAAGGCAAAAAACATGTAAAGGGGCTGTTTAAACAGCTCCTAACCACCTAGCCTTGATGAAGGTGTCCCCAAAGACCCCCCACTGCCAAAAAGTCATTTTTTTTTTGAAAAATCCGCCGATTACGCTTCCCGTACGCGTACGGTAAAAATTTTTTAAAAAAAATACATTTGCCACATTCTCCCCACCCCATGTGCAAATGGTGCCCGAAGGTCACCATTTGTGCATGGCATATCACATCAATAGAAAAATTAAAAGATTACCTTTCACAACAAAGCGCATAATATGTCCTCCATGTGCGCACGGTGCGCGAAGCGCATCGTGCGTACATGGCCCATCTAGCGTAACGTGGGCACGCGGTGCGCGTAGCGCACCGCGTGCCCATCGTGCGTGCACGGCACTAACTGCGTAAAGTGGGTGCGCGGTGCGCGCACGGAACGAACTGCTTTAAGTGGGCGCGCACGCCACGTATGGCGTAAAGTAACTTAGCATTTAAAAAACCGTACAAATTCACTGAAAAAACCATAGGTTTCACACACGTTATAGTTAGGAATTAGCATTTAAAAAACCTTGCAAATTCACTGAAAAAAACATAGGTTTCACACATGTTATAGTTAGCTGGACATTTTACTGATAAAAAACCATTGAAATTCCCCCGTTATAGTTAGTGCAGGCAACTATAACTCACGCGACCGCAATCCTCTGCTGATGACATATGTGTCTTTATGAAAAAAAAATATTTGTAATATATGTATAGCTAAAATTTAATGGAAGAAGACATGGGCAAATAAGTGTCTAAATACAGTATTAGCATCAGCAGAGGATTGCGGTCGCGTGAGTTATAGTTGCCTGCACTAACTATAACGGGGGAATTTCAATGGTTTTTTATCAGTAAAATGTCCAGCTAACTATAACATGTGTGAAACCTATGTTTTTTTCAGTGAATATATATATATATACAGTTACCGCTAGGTACAAGGAAGACGACGATGAACGTCACAGCTCCAAATCACAGGCAGACACGGACCTTCAATAAAGTGCTTAATTTATTTTGTTAGAGATGTCGTCTTGACGTTTCGGCTCAGCAGAGCCTTGTTCACATGACAACGTGAGAATTAGAAAAGATCCATATATAGATATAGATATTTATATATTCTGCTCCAAGGTTGTCCACCTGTAAGTAGCACTCGACCAGCAGCTTGATTTATGTGTAGGTAGGGACGGGGATCCGCTTGTAGGACCTGCGCCGTAGTGGATTTGCCTGACACGTTTCAAAGCTCCATATGCTTCTCTTCAGAGGCTTTAACGGAAACGGTGTGCACAACCGCTAACCCACTTCACCATTTAACATATGACACACCCACCAATGGGAGGCTCAAATGAGACTGTGCATTATGGGAAGTGTAGTGCGGAAAGCACATAATCAAGTCCTGTACAATTTTTTCCCACACAGGAAAGAGGTTGAGCCGCACTCGAAACTTTTGATTTGCATATTTATTCAATGGTAAAACAGCATGAGGCGCAGTCCTGACACGTTTCGTTTCTGCCTGGAACTTTTTCAAAGATAAACCAGCACCACAGCACGCCAATTTTCTCCACAGGCTGATGTCCTCATTTCAAATGCACATCCTCTGGTGGAAAGCTTTTCTAGTTGCATTGTGGGGTCTGTGGTCCAATTGGTAGTGCATAATTTCTTCCCTCTAGTGGGCGGTGCTTGTTCATGCTGTTGCGAGTAACTTATTCAATTTTAAATAATGTATTTATTTCAGCAATCACTTTCCCCGTGTCAAGCCCACTTTTCAAACCTGACTCGGGTCCACTGCCGAAGACGGTCTTCGGTGGCACCACATTTCCCTTTACGTTTTCACGGGCTACAGAGTTGGTTCAGGGTCGGGAAATGATGGCGCTTTTGTGGTGGTGCGTCGCTCTTCGGCGGAACCAAGCCGATGATATATTCACAATTTCTTCCCACATATGTATATATGTATATGCGTGCATATATATATTATATATAAATATATACCATACCCACCCTCAACCCTAGAAATACCCTCGCCACCCAAGAACCTATACCCACCTTAAACCGTAAAAATATCATTGCCACTCAAAATTCCATACCCACCCTAAACCCTAAATACACTCATTCCACCCAAAAACCCATACCCACCCTAACCCTAAAAATAAGCTTGCCACACCCACCCTAAACCCTAAAAATACCCTTGCCACTCAAAAACCCACACCCAAGCTAAACCATAAAAACACCCTTGAGCTAACAAAAAAAAAAAAATATATATATATATATATATTCAGTGAAAAAAACATAGGTTTCACAGACGTTATAGTTAGCTGGACATTTCACTCGTAAAAAACCAATGAAATTCCCCCGTTATAGTTAGTTAAGCTAACTATAACTCGCGCACCCGCAATCCACTGCTGATGACGTCACATATAACATCACTCATGACATGGTCACTGACATCACTCATGACATCACTCATGACATCTCAAATGACATCACTGATGACATCACTGATGACATCATCCAGTGAATGTGTGTTTTTCTGAAAATTAAATATGTTTTATATATGTATATCTCAAGGTCGATGGAAGAATAAATGGGTATATAAGTGTCTAAATGGATGATTTTTTTTGAAATATATATTTTGTAACTGACTGATAAAGTGTATCAAAGTGAATACATGGCTTAGTGAGTAATGTTTTAATATGTAAATATCTGTATCAGTCTCTCACTTTGTGTATAAGTGGCTGCATGGGTTGGTGAGTAGCTACATGGGTGTCTATATAGGTTATTAGTTGGTTTTTTGAGTATTAGTCTGAGTGTCTGCATGGTTTGGTGGGGGGTATTACGTAGTGCATAGGTGCATGAATGTTTCACTCACTGTATGTGTTGAAGACAGCATGTGTGCAGGACTGTATGGGTGGATGAGTGTGTGTATGGGTGTGTTAGTGAGTGAATGACTGTCTCAATAGTGTCTCCATGAGTAACTACTTATGTTTTAAACTAGTATATGTGACTATTGGTGTATATAAGTGAGTATATGTGATAGTGAGAGATTGGAAGAGTTCCTGTATCAATAAGTATGTGTTTCTATAAGTGATTGTTTAAAAGACTAAGTATGTGTAAGTTTCCGTAGAAGTAAGTGTGGTGGTGTGTGTATAACTGTATATGAAGGTAAATGGATGTTTGATTCTTTATTAGCATGAGTGACTATGTGTGTGAGTAACTCTATGGATGAGTGGCATTGTGTAACAGGATGTACAGGTGTATGAGTACATATGAGTGAGTACATGTATGAGTGACTGTATAGGACTGTTGGTGAATGAGTAGATGTGTATGTGGATCTTAGAATTACAGAAGAGATTGTTGAAACTGATATTGGAATTTCCAATATTTTTTTATTTTTTCGTCTCTATTTTTGAATGTGTGTATCAAAGGGTATATTTGGGTGAGAGGAGGTCTGCCACTCTATCACAAGGATGATGTCATCAGTGATGTCATCAGTGATGTCATTTGAGATGTCATCAGTGATGTCATGAGTGATGTTATATGTGACATCATCAGCAGTGGATTGCGGGTGCGCGAGTTATAGTTAGCTTAACTAACTATAACGGGGGAATTTCATTGGTTTTTTACGAGTGAAATGTCCAGCTAACTATAACGTCTGTGAAACCTATGGTTTTTTCACTGAATTTGCAAGGTTTTTTAAATGCTAATTCCTAACTATAACGTGTGTGAAACCCATGGTTTTTTCAGTGAATTTGTATGGTTTTTAAATGCTAATTCTTATATTTAACGTGTGTGAATTTTTTTTTTTTTTCTTTTTGCAAGGTTTTTTACATTTTTTTTTTTAAACTTTATATTCTCTTTAAACACTATGGTATAATTTAAAAAATTCTGCAATATATAATTTTTCACCTTTTTTTTTAACCAAACAGGTAAGATATAGTAGTATAACATAGTGAATATTTGTTTCCATTTTTTTTTTTTTTTTTTTACGTGCGCGTACGGTAAGCTTACCGTAAGCGCATGTTTTGCTTTATGTACGTAATATTTCTACTTTGTTTGCGTATGGTTACGCAATTTACGTAGACGTCCGTACTGCGTACGCGACGCGTAAGCGCATACGTTACACGCCTACGTTACGCGGAAGTGTCGGAGCGTGCCTGTTATGCGCATGCGCGCGTGCGCGTGTCTTTTATACGCGCATGCGTACTTTTACTGTAAGCGCTCCGTAAGCGTAACGTACGCGCACGGTGGGTCATGTGATCAAGAAACAACACTTTTGATTGGTTTAAACTACTTTCAGTTCTAGAACTCTCCTACACCACACCCATTCCCCTCATTTCTGCTTGTGATCCCTTAGGAGAAGGAGCTGAGTTGTCTTTGTGATACGATGGCAGAACAGCAGTCCTCTTCTGAGAGTGAGCCAGGTAGCAGCATCATCAGAGAGAGAAGGAGGAAACAAAAGACTTCTTTTGTATGGGAATATTTCACCTATCCAGAGGGGCAGAAAAAGGTAAATGCTCCTTTAGTCACCTGCTCACTTTGTGAGCGTGTCTTATCTAGAGGGAATCCTAGGAAGAAGTATTCCTTTGGAAATCACTCTATGGTTAGACACATTAAGGATAAACATCCCAGGACATATGCTAGACATACTGGAGAAACATCTCCAGTAAGTCACCCAAGCACACCTGCAGAAGCTCAGCCGAGTACATCTTCGGCAGTTCAGCTGAGCCCTTCCTCTGCGGTGGGAGCATCACCCTTTTCTGGTCCTCTGGATATAAACCCTCGTTTTGGGAGGGTTACAATGAGGTGCACAAGATGTCATGGCCTTATTGTTCATGCGGAGACCAGTGTTTCCCTCATAAACAATAGGATAGACCAGCACATCTGTGGTCCTTGTTAGTATTCCCATTCTTTCTTTCCTCTTTCCCTTTATGAACACAACGGTTCTTTTAAGAGCCAACCTTACTTCTCAACTTTTTTAAAAAATTTTTAAATGACTTTTTTTTATTTAATTTTTTTTACCGTGCGCGTACGGTACGCGCATTTTTTTTTTTTTTTTTTTAAAAAACCCCCAAAAAATGTAATCAACCTACAAGGTCCATGAGGGACTACTACAGAAATGAGAAAAGCATAGAGAAGAGTAGTGAAAAAAAGTGAGCATTAAAGTAAATGTGTGATAATTCCAGAAATTTCACACTTACCTGACAATGAAAATAACTTAAAGAAAAATAAGTGATTTATTTTACTTTCTATAAAGAAGTTTATTTTTATATTTTTCCTTTCTCAATCTGTAAAAAAAGAAAAAGGTATTAATATTTAACAATACTTTTTAGAATACAGTGCACATATTTTCATTTTTCAACAAACATATTTTTGCCCTTTTTTTGCTGTTTTCAGAATATATTGCAATTGACTGTAAATCGTAAAAGCAATTGCATTCATCACTTAACAGCGGGCAAAAAAAAAAACAATCAGAAAGATTGTTTAAAAAAAGCGCAGAATCTCTTCTCACTAAAACATACCGTAATAGAAATGAAACATTTGCAATAGAAATCTCACGTAAGAACAATAACTAATTTCAGTAAATATCGTCTGAAAATTCTGTTGCATAAGCATAATCACCAAAATAATTTGTGTCAAAGAAGTCCACAATGCAAATTATTACCTTTCCGTAAGGCCAAATGGTAATTTTTGATGACATTTCCGATGGTAATCCAATTTAATTGTAATAATGTTTTCTACAGATGTTGCAATTTCTTTCTAAAATTTTGGTTTCAGAAAAATTAAATAGGAATTTGCTAAATCAAAAGGCAAACGTTGCTTGAAAACCAATTCAGAATCATTACACAGTGTCCAGCCTTTTTCACATTTAAGAAAAACTGTGTAATGACCAGAAGTTACAAAAGGCCCATCATGGAAAATTATTGCAACTGTTACAAAAGTTTTGCCAGAAATTGATAATTGCTGTCCTGTAAATTTCTTTATTAAAGTGTCCAATTTTGTTCCATCAGCTCTACAACGTTGCATCATGAAAATTACATACTTCTTTAAAAATAACGTTCAAAACATGTCTGATTTACATTTCGAACATTCCATGTTGTGATTGGCATCTTTAACTAATTTACTAAAAGTCACTGATTTAGTCTCTGGCAATGTTAAATAGATAAACCTTTCTGAATCAACATTAGAGCTGCATGTATAGAAACAGTTTTCACAACTATGTTCTCATTTATAAGAGAGACCAAACATATTTTCTATTTCTACCCCTTCATCTTCAAGTACCAAAAGAATGTACATCAAGAATTCCTGTGCATCTTGCTGGACATTTTGAGAAAACTGTGTTCGTCCTGAACAAACATCTAATAGATTTCTAGTTTCATTCGCACTTTCTATTATAGCTTTATCAACACTCAGTTTCTCATAAAGAAGACTTAGCACAGAACAGAATCTTTTTTCATGATTTTCTATTATCTGCTCTTGCAAACTTTCAAGATAAAATACAACATTCAGCACCACATTTGCGTAGCAGTTGACACCAGAGCTATTTTCAAAATGGCAACCAACAACCTGTTCCACATTGTCCTTTTTCTTTTTGCTTGCAATCACATGACTCTCTTTTTGTTTTCTCTTCTCTACATCCTCATTACAGATATTCTCAAATCTCCTTTTCCAACAAACAACACGTTTCTCCAACACAGGATACTGACCTAAATGAGGAGCATAGGTTCTTCTTAATCTATTGTACTCCTTAACACAATTTGCATCAGCACTAACTTTTGAGTCATCAAAGTCTATCATGAATAAACCAGATAATGTTTTCACTCGTGACAAAGCAACATATGCCATACCTTCTTTGAACACAGTAGATCCAATGTTTACAAATGCACTATCAACAGTTAATCCTTGACACTTGTGAATAGTTACAGCATATGCTAGAGAAAATGGAAACTGCTTCCTACGTACATATAAGTCTTTCACAAGCAAAAAACGGACTGAACAACGACTAATGTCTTTTACCTCTTCAATCTGATCAAATTTTATTTTAAAAAACTCAAGTCCTTCTTTTTTCTGGTAGTTAACAAAACCCACAACTTTACCCATAGCTCCATTCACTAAACCTTTTTCAACATCCAAATTTCTCCTTAGAAATACTCGACAGTTCATGCAAAGATATAGATTTTTTTCTAATCCAGCTGTTTTCGAAATGTTCTTCTCTAGAGAATCCAATTTATTTTTCAGTTCGCCTGTTAATGTAATACTAATTCTTTCATGTTGGATTTTGGCCACTGCTTCCATTTTCTTAATCTCTTCCTTTTCCAATTTCAAAAGTTCCTCATTGAATATCGAGCATTCACGTAGTGTTGGCATTAAGCAGATTACAGTATTTTTTTCTGCAATGTTCTTGTATATTTTCTCTGCAACTATTTCCTCATTTGGAAATAAATTATGTAGCAACCGACTCTGTATTGCTTTTCTGCCTACTTCTGTGAGTAGTCCAATTCTGATATCTTTCAGAATACTTCCATATTCTTCATCATTTGCTTGCCTCATATTGGTAGTGAGTTCTTTGTACTCAAAGAATGACCAAATATTCGCATTACCAATGCTTCCTAATGACTTCTTCGTGTCCTCATGTGTCACAGTATTAAACACTGGTTGTCCTTTAACTGGAGTGAGCTGCAGTAGATCCCCAAAAACTATAACATGTTTTCCACCAAATAGCACGTCATAGTCTCTTTTTAGAATTTGCTGCATTCTTAAATGCACAAAGGCAAACATTAAGTTTGATACCATGCTTACCTCATCAATAATGAGAACTTGCATCTTCTTCAACACTCTTGAAACTTCGAAACATACTTCGCCAGTTAGCTTGTGATATTCTATTTTGTTCTCATGCTCCACTGGTAACATTAGCAAACGATGGAGAGTAATTCCTTTTATATTATATGCTGCTAACCCAGTTGGAGCAGTAACAACACAAGATACAGTTGAATCAGTTTTTTGCTGTAGGTAGCTTCTGATGACTTTAATTAAGAAACTTTTCCCAGTTCCAGCTTGTCCACTCACATACAACCTAATTGGTTCAAATGCTGTGCATGTGCACTCTTTATTTTCATGTAGTAATCCGTGATCAATTTTTTTTCTGACTTCTTCATAAATTTGTCGTTGTTCTTCATTCAGTTGTTGATCCAAATCTGGTAATTCTATTAAATCTTCCTTTGCTTGATTCATAGCCGTTTCCACTTCAGTCATGGCTATTGCAGCTTCATTTTCTACGATTGGTTGTCCTAGGGGATCTTGACTGAGTGTTCCAGAACTTTGGCTGTCTTGACAACTGTCTCTAGCTACTTCAGCTGCAATTGTAGCTTCCTGTTCAATTTCTTCGTTTAACATTTGGACATAATTCCTGAAAATACTGCATTCAATGGTATCTTTACATGCATTAAATGAATCCTCATAGCTTTGAAATTCTCCAAGTAGTTCGTCCTCTGAACGCCATGGTTTAAACAACTGTAAAAGTGCCAAGTAGTAAAATTCCTTTTTGTCAGTAGTGTCACAACTCAGCTTCCTGTGATTAATCAAACTTCCTTTTGTTTGCTTCACTAAACATCCTTCCTCACCAATGACTTTATATTTTCCATTGTTGATGTCTTCTGTGGCTTTCCGTGAAAAAATGTAGTTCTGCAGCACTTCATAGAGACACATGTTCTCAAGATGATTACTTCTTTTTGGGTAATATGTGTCCAACATGTTTGTTTTCAAAATATCTGTACTTTCTGGGTCGTTCTCGGCCAAATATTCAATTTCTCCAACAGATTTCAGTACCCGATTTCGCATTCCTGCAAGGCCTAAACTGACCCAAATTATTCTTCTGGATTTCGAGTATAGACTTGCAGATGATAACCTATCTGAACATTCGTAGGATCTAATTTCTCGATGCGATAACATCTTCAAACTGAAACTGTACAGCTTCTTACTGACAGTTTTCTCGTGAGAAATCTCTTCCCACATTTCCTTCAATTCCGTTTTCTCAGATTTAGTAATGTACGATGTGACATACCGAGCAACAGCAATAGAATTGTCTGCCACATACTGAATATCCATGTTAGCATTCCACATGGATAAAATGACTGGGTTGTAGTCATTTATATATTTTGACTCTTCTTTTCTTCTTAGGTTGTACGTATTTTTGGGAGATTTTCTTGTAATAGTATGTCGCACAGCTGACATAAAACTGTTGACTCTTCCTTTTGAAAGAACAGGTCTAGGAAATCCAAATCGACATTTTGTGTAGAATTTATCTTTGGTCTTGTACTTCGGTCGACAGTATTTTCCACAGCGATGACTTTGGAAACGTAAAACTTGCTCTTTTAACTTTTTCTCTTCTGTGCTTTTAGGTATAGAACATATTGCATATTCTTCAATGAAAGATAACACTGCTTCATCAGCATCTGTTCCAAATTTTGGAGCATCCTTGATCCACAACAGCATATGAATGTGAGGAGCACCTCTTGCTTGGTACTCTTTTCTCCAAAAGAAATCCACAACTTCTCCAAGTGGTGGATTTTTTTTGTTGCAGATAAAGGACATCATAGCCTCAAATCTATGATTGAAATATCTGCAAACATTAACCGGATCCAATGAGCACAATTCTCCTGCTGTCTTGTATTCGATGTTTTTAATGTTTGAATTTGCCTCTCGTAGAAAATCCAGTAAATCATCCCAAGCGTATTCGGCACAGCTTAGGGTTAGGAACCATGTTGGAGTTCCTAAATTCCGTAACATACATTTCAATTCTCCATGGCGTCTGTACCAATATTCATTCGTCCCACGCTGACAAGCCATCAGATTGATCAATTGTGATTCCAAATGATCATCTCGCTGCTGCACTTTGTTCATAAAATCCTTAGCAGACACATTATGTAGATGTGTTCCACTTTTTAAAATGTGGTTTACTGCATAAGATAGTGCAGACAAGTCACTTTCAAATAACAGATGGAACAAATAAGGAATACTTTGACGAAATCTGGGATCTTCTGCATATAATCTTGTAGTCCGATACTCAGAAGCAGGAATCTGGACTGGACGTTCATCATATCGTCCACCTTCTCCTGTAGGAAACAGCTGGGGAAAACAACGAGCTTCCAAACTCTCCTCCCATACACTCACGGGAGTTCCTTGTGCTTTTTTCATTTGAAACAGATCAATGGTGTTTGCCATTACTTCTTTTGAATGAAGAAGATGTATGCTGAAATGTTCATAAATTTCTTCTTCTTTTGACTTGTCTACTTTTTCAATTTGTCCAGTTGGTGTGTCTGTGTCTCCTACTAAATCTTCTTTATCTTCATCTATATACATTGATTCATACCATTTATTATTCCTTTTCAAATATAAATTTGCTCTTTGTACTTTCCGTACATCTACCAGCTCCTGCCAAATTTTCTTATTCTTTGTAGGTACACCATTAACCAGAATAACTAATGGTTCAATTTCCAAAGTATCTGTATCAATAGTTTCCATATTTTTTTTCAAATCCAACGGCAAATAGACAACTCTTCCTTTTAAACCTCTCTGTAAATCTGAAGGAGGTAATTTGCCTGTTTTTGGCTCCATACGTACTATGGTCTGGAACGGATGAACACATTGAATGAGTATAGACTCATACGTATTTAAATCAGAAAGTTCTGCAGGAACTTCAACCAATTCTAAATTATTATGTACAGCTCTAGCTGGCATTTTATTTTCTTCCAACTTGTTGTAACAGTATTTACAAATACGATGATCTTCACCCAAATCAAAACAATTTTCAAGAAATATATATGTTGCAAAATCCTTCCACTTATAATTATCTTCTTCTTCACTTTTTTTGTAGAGATCAACATTCCTTGTTTGGATTTTGTAATGGCTTCTCCGGCAACAAATACAAGTAATATTTGGTCTTTCATTAGAGATGATAGCAAATTTTGTAATTTGATCTTCAAATTTCTTATTTACGGCGGGTTCTACATTCTCTTCCACATTTTCCTCAATAACTGTGTCATTCCCTGCACTTTCTTGTTCTGGACCAAAGTAACAAAACTGAATCTCATCAGTAACCTTCTCAACATCTGATACAGATCCACGACACAGAGCCTTATTCAACTCATTTAACTTTAGTGCTGGACTTTTAGAAAAATACAATCTTCTCACAAATTTCCTAATTTCAGTATGATGAACTGCCAGCATCCTAAAATGGTGAAAAACACTTTGACAAACTTTCCTAGATAAACAAGCCAGAGAGTGACCTTGCAAACCAGTATTCTCTCTCACTCTGCATGGATCTAGTCCTTGAAGCACCTTAATCTTCTGTTTAACACTCTTTTTACTATATTCTCTTAAAAACTCACTTAATTTATCAATAGATTCCTGTCGCAAAGTACAAATACTACTACAATTCCAAGTATACACTGGGGCTTTAGGACGTCTCCCCATAACCTCATCTGCAATCACATCTTCCTCATTTCTTGGAACCATTTTCTCCTTTTCCATTATACAACCATCCTTAACTTCATATGCTCGACCACTGGTGTCAACTGCATGCAGCAAACTATTACTTTGAAGATAACTCTCTTCATTAAAAAATGGTTCAGTACTTGAACTATGCATCCGTTCTCCTAAAAACACTTTACAAAAGTTATTTCTTTTTACTACTCTTTTCTTTTTGCTTTGTGACTTCATTACATTAACTATTTTTTCTAATGTACGCATCCTGTTCAAAATTAAAATTAATAGTTTTCTTTTTAAATCTAAAGCCTTTGCTACAATGGCTCCAATATCTTTTTTTCTCTTTAAAAATGTTGCTCTTTTCTTATATTTTTTCACATCCTTTAGCAAATTGGACATCACTCTTCTCTGAAACATTTTCCTACGGATCTCTTTAAATGCTGATTTTCTTTTCAAGTTAATTTTTATAGCTTCTGCTTGTACATTAGCATTTAGTAAATTCTCACTATTCTCCTGTTGTTTTCTACTTGAAACAGTTTTTCCAATGGGGGCATTTTTAAAATGTTTCCTTTTTTTGAATATATTTTTAAAGAATTCCTTTGTCTGCTTACCAGAAGACTTTTTCTTTTTCCCAACATGAGCATCTTCAACTAACTTGGGTCGTCCAGTTGTCTTCAAATAAACCTTTTTTTCTGTTGTTTTCTCTGTCTTGATTTTATAGGCATCTTATATTTCCTTCACTGCTCTGGAGCAATACCTGAAAGAAACTAAAAAAAAATACCTTTTTGTAATTTAAATATATTACTATATTTGTCATGATCTTTTCTTTTCTTTTAACACTATCTATCCCTTTCCTACAAGTAAAAAACACAAGAAAACCAACACGAATGTAATCTCTAAGATCAATTCCTGTGTGCACACAGACTCTTGGTGTAATTCTAGACAGAACACGATATTTCATTTGCAATTCAAAAGCACACTTTTTTTTTTTTTTTGCAATTGTTAATTGCTCTAACAGTCTGACACATTTTCTTTATAGTTTACAGAGGCAGAAAACAGCACATGTGCAATCTGCTTTTTTAGAGCATATACATGTGTAACCTGGCTGACTGACTGCACTCCTGCAAAGATAATGATCCTTGGTGATGTTGAATGCATTAGCATTTGTCAGGGGGTCCAAGAAGGCCATAAAAGACTCATGCTGTGATTTTACGCAGAAAATGAAATTTGCTTGCCAATTTCAAATCACACTTACTACTCTCTTCTGTGTTTTTAGGCAGAAAATGAAATTTGCTTGCTAATTTCTAAGCACACTTACTACTGTTTTTTCCTGCAAGTGTTAATTACTCTAACAGTCGCATACATTTTCTTTACAGTTTTCAGACACAGAAAACAGCACATGTGCAAACAGCTTTTTCAGACGATGAACATGTATGACCTTGATGACTGACTACACTCCAGCAAAAGAAATCAGCCTTAGTGATGTTGAATGTATTAGCGTTACTCACTGCTACCTGAAACACCAGTCACTTGTGAATACTCAGCATGATTCTACAGGATAAACTGCTGGGTGTGTGCTAACAGTCTGCTTATGCAGACTGTGTATTTTCAGTTGCAAGAGACATATGCATGGTTACTTCCCAAAAGAACCAGAGAGACACGAAATACATCTCTGACAGCAATTCCTCTGTGCTCACAGACTCATGCTGTGATTTTACGCAGAAAATGAAATTTGCTTGCCAATTTCAAAGCACACTTACTTCTTTTTTCTGTGTTTTTAGGCAGAAAATGAAATTTGCTTGCCAATTTCTAAGCACACTTAGTACTGTTTTTTCCTGCAAGCGTTAATTACTCTAACAGTCGCATACATTTTCATTACAGTTTTCAGACACAGAAAACAGCACATGTGCAAACAGCTTTTTCTGACCATGAACATGTGTGACCTTGGTGACTGACTACACTTCAGCAAAAGAAATCAGCCTTAGTGATGTTGAATGTATTAGCGTTACTCACTGCTACCTAAAACACCAGTCACTTGTGAATACTCAGCATGATTCTACAGGATAAACTGCTGGGTGTGTGCTAACAGTCTGCTTATGCAGACTGTGTATTTTCAGTTGCAAGAGACATATGCATGGTTACTTCCCAAAAGAACCAGAGAGACACGAAATACCTCTTTGACAGCAATTCCTCTATGCTCACAGACTCATGCTGTGATTTTACGCAGAAAATGAAATTTGCTTGCCAATTTCAAAGCACACTTACTACTGTTTTCTGTGTTTTTAGGCAGAAAATGAAATTTGCTTGCCAATTTCTAAGCACACTTAGTACTGTTTTTTCCTGCAAGCGTTAATTACTCTAACAGTCGCATACATTTTCATTACAGTTTTCAGACACAGAAAACAGCACATGTGCAAACAGCTTTTTCAGACCATGAACATGTGTGACCTTGGTGACTGACTACACTCCAGCAAAAGAAATCAGCCTGAGTGATGTTGAATGTATTAGCGTTACTCACTGCTACCTGAAACACCAGTCACTTGTGAATACTCAGCATGATTCTACAGGATAAACTGCTGGGTGTGTGCTAACAGTCTGCTTATGCAGACTGTGTATTTTCAGTTGCAAGAGACATATGCATGGTTACTTCCCAAAAGAACCAGAGAGACACGAAATACATCTCTGACAGCAATTCCACTATGCTCACAGACTCATGCTGTGATTTTACGCAGAAAATGAAATTTGCTTGCCAATTTCTAACCACACTTAGTACTGTTTTTTCCTGCAAGCGTTAATTACTCTAACAGTCGCATACATTTTCATTACAGTTTTCAGACACAGAAAACAGCACATGTGCAAACAGCTTTTTCAGACCAAGAACATGTGTGACCTTGGTGACTGACTACACTCCAGCAAAAGAAATCAGCCTTAGTGATGTTGAATGTATTAGCGTTACTCACTGCTTCCATAAAACACCAGTCACTTGTGAATACTCAGCATGATTCTACAGGATAAACTGCTGGGTGTGTGCTAACAGTCTGTTTATGCAGACTGTGTATTTTCAGTTGCAAGAGACATATGCATGGTTACTTCCCAAAAGAACCAGAGAGACACGAAATACATCTCTGACAGCAATTCCTCTATGCTCACAGACACATGCTGTGATTTTACGCAGAAAATGAAATTTGCTTGCCAATTTCTAACCACACTTAGTACTGTTTTTTCCTGCAAGCGTTAATTACTCTAACAGTCGCATACATTTTCATTACAGTTTTCAGACACAGAAAACAGCACATGTGCAAACAGCTTTTTCAGACCATGAACATGTGTGACCTTGGTGACTGACTACACTCCAGCAAAAGAAATCAGCCTTAGTGATGTTGAATGTATTAGCGTTACTCACTGCTTCCATAAAACACCAATCACTTGTGAATACTCAGCATGATTCTACAGGATAAACTGCTGGGTGTGTGCTAACAGTCTGCTTATGCAGACTGTGTATTTTCAGTTGCAAGAGACATATGCATGGTTACTTCTCAAAAGAACCAGAGAGACACGAAATACATCTCTGACACAGACTCATGCAAAATTCACCACATACATCCCCTCTCAAACTCAAAACTCACCTTTAAAATTAGTTAGTTGAGAAAGAAATGTGGCACTCAAACAGCAGACTATCACAGTCAGAATATCAGAGCTGTACACCTCTCTCCTCTGAGCAGAACCAATTAATGGCAATGTTTCCCTCTCTTTTTTCACACATATACATGTTAATTACAAATCTCTGTGCTTCCAACTTTTTTTCAAATGAAATCATACATTTCTATTTGTTGAAAACTTCAACACTTTTCCAAATGTACCCTTCCCCCAACTTGTCTTCTGCCTGCTACCATAGCAACAGCTCATGGAACACTGCTGTGAGGAGAGAGGTCAGAAGTTCACCACACAATGTTTCAAATCGAAAGACCAAGAGTGCTTCACCTGTCGAACCTAACAGCAAATCCAAACTATTCTTCTGTGGGAACACAATTTTCTGAACCAATACAAAACATGCTTCTAAAAATGTACACATACAGCCTAGTTTTTAGTGTAGAATGGTGTGAAACAGCCAATGAGTTCTTTTTATTTTAAAAAAATATGTATGCCTCCATTTTCAAACTGTCTTTCATTTCATATTGCCATTCTACTGAAAGACACCCTCAGAGTGCATCCAGATCTCCTTCAAAGATGTTCACAGTGTGGATTGTAGGTCACAGCTATGTCTTCTGGAGTGAAAAATTTGCAGAAAAAAGAGGTATGGTGAGAGACCTTGCTTTGCCAAATGTAGACATTAAATGGATTGGTCAGAGAGGGTTAAAGTGGCACCAATTAATGCCTTTGGTGAAAACCTTTCTACATCTCCCACAGCCTAACCTTATTATTGTGCACTGTGGTGGAAATGACCTAGGCACTTTAACTGGTGTAGGTCTGGAAATGCTTATTAAGGACACCTTTGTGCAATTGATGTCGCTTTTTCCTCATTCTGCCTTTGTATATTCTAACATATGCCAAAGGCAAAAGTGGAACTGGTCCAACCAATTTTGTCCGCAGATTGACAAAGCAAGAAAGCACGTCAACAAATCTGTTTCTGCTTTCCTCAGAGACTATGGTATGGGTTCTATATACCACAACAACTTGCGTTACAACATGCAAGACATTTATAGAGGAGACGGTGTACATTTCAATGATGAAGGGAACAGAGTCTTCCTCTTGAACTTTAGACTCTGCATCGGTACTTACTTGTAGGTACCAAAAAACACTCAATGAACACAACGGCTCTTTTTAGAGCCCCCTAATATCTAAACACTTAAAATTGTTTTAGGTAATATATATATATATATATATATATATATATATATATATATATATATATATATATATATATATATGTTTCAAAAGGTTTTCCTGTTTCGAGGGCGCACTCGCACAGCAGGTAGGTAACCCCCCAATTAGTACAAAAGGCGCAGTCCCACTCCGACCTTGGAGTCCTCATGCCTGACATGTTTAGAAGATTCCTTCTTCTTCCTCAGAGGCATTTCGTCATTCCACAGTAATGCTTGTCAACTAATTCCCCTGCTTGCTCATTCATTTATAGGCCTCCGGTGTGCCTTCCATAATGGCTTCACTCTATTGCATGCTGGGAAGTGTAGTTGAATATTGTCAATGTTCTCCCTCCGGTGGGTTCTGTGTATATGCATGACTTTGCAAGGACAAATTTCGCCCTTCAGTGGGCCTCGGGATGGGATTCCGCCTTTAAATTCATCGTGCTGCTGTGTCTGCACTCGGTTAGACATAATTTCAATCCTGCAGTCTCACCATATTTCTTCGAGAGGTGCAACCCTCCACGACCGGAAACAGCCGTGAATTTTTGTTTCAAAAGGTTTTCCTGTTTCGAGGGCGCACTCGCACAGCAGGTAGGTAACCCCCCAATTAGTACAAAAGGCGCAGTCCCACTCCGACCTTGGAGTCCTCATGCCTGACATGTTTCGAAGATTCCTTCTTCTTCCTCAGAGGCATTTCGTCATTCCACAGTAATGCTTGTCAACTAATTCCCCTGCTTGCTCATTCATTTATAGGCCTCCGGTGTGCCTTCCATAATGGCTTCACTCTATTGCATGCTGGGAAGTGTAGTTGAATATTGTCAATGTTCTCCCTCCGGTGGGTTCTGTGTATATGCACTACTTTGCAAGGACAAATTTCGCCCTTCAGTGGGCCTCGGGATGGGATTCCGCCTTTAAATTCATCGTGCTGCTGTGTCTGCACTCGGTTAGACATAATTTCCATCCTGCAGTCTCACCATATTTCTTCGAGAGGTGCAACCCTCCACGACCGGAAACAGCCGTGAATTTTTGTTTCAAAAGGTTTTCCTGTTTCGATGGCGCACTCGCACAGCAGGTAGGTAACCCCCCAATTAGTACAAAAGGCGCAGTCCCACTCCGACCTTGGAGTCCTCATGCCTGACATGTTTCGAAGATTCCTTCTTCTTCCTCAGAGGCATTTCGTCATTCCACAATAATGCTTGTCAACTAATTAATTCCCCTGCTTGCTCATTCATTTATAGGCCTCCGGTGTGCCTTCCATAACGCGGAGTGCGCGTACGGTAAGCTTACCGTACGCGCACTCCGCGTTTTTTTTTTTTAATTATGAAATTTATTTTTCATACTTTTTGGTCCTTCGTGAACCCCCTGACGAACGCTAGGGGGTCTGCAACTCTCTTCGTTGCCCCCTTTTCATGTTATCAACCTTTGTTTTTCAGTGCGAGAGACAGAAAATGGCGGCCGATACTTTCTGATTTCGACCGATTCGAATGTTTACAGTCATGTAACCACCAATCAGAATTGAGCTCGCGCACGGCACCGTACGCGTACGGTAAGCTTACCGTAAGCGCACGGAGCGCGCCTACAGATATATATATTGATTTAAATGCTATTTTCTCAGGACCTACTGAACAGATTTACACCAGACCTGCAAAAGGCACATCCCTGACCTGAGGACTACCTCTCTGCCCAATTTCAAGTAATTCTGTTCAGCCGTTCGGGCTGTAGCTCGGACTAAAGGTCCTATGGGAAAATGCATGGGGAAAACGCGTTTTGGGACCCCCCTTTTTTCTCAGCCCCCGCTTGACGAATCCCCCCGAGACTTTCAGGGTAGGAGCGGAGCGTAGCGCCCCATTAGTTTTGAAAAATTCGCGAGGATTCGTCAACCGGTGCCAAAGTTATTCCAAATAGAATGTTGCGGATTTCCTATGGAAACACGGTCCTAACTATAACTATCTACTGGCGACCGCCAGTAGATAATATATATATATATATATATATATATATATATATATATATATATATATATATGGTAAACGTTTACCACGAAACTTTTTCCCCGCAGGGAATTACAACGCGTTTTAATTCACATACCATTACTCCGCAAGTCGGAACAACGACTTGCGGAGGGGGAGAAGGTGTTGGATTTTAAATCCAACACCTTCCCGAATGTTCGTGCAGACTGGAGTTGGAATAGTAAATTAGACTATTCCAACATCCAGCGCCCCCCCTCCGCAAGTCATTACGACTTGCGGGGTAATGGTATGCGGAATTACAATGCGGTTGTTGTAACAACCGCGTTGTAATTCCCTGCGGGGAAAAAGACTGCGGGATAACGAGACATATTATATATATATATATATATATATATACACACACACATAGATTTATGTCTGTATATGTATATAGATATATTATATATATATAAACACACATATATATTTTAGTTTTCACCAACAGCAGACTCACTGCAAAGTACGCACTCCTCCAGAAATGATCAAATACGCATACATTGTGGCTCCAGAGGGATTTATTCGCAGCCAGCCAACCTAATGCTTTCAGTGGCGCCACGCCTTGATCACGGGTGATACAAATGGTTGTCCGCATGGTTTAAATAGAGTTTTAAACAAAAAGTGACATAAAAGAAGGTCTTTCAACATGTTCTAAGCTGCCCTGGTCAGAAATCTTATGCGAGCAGCACGATGTTTCCAGGTAAGACGCACATCCTGGAACACATGCGAGCGATCCAGAACAAGGATAAGCAATATACGGTGGCTTGTCATTTTAGGAATCACATCAGAGCAATAGAGATCTAATCAGACTTTGTGTCATTGGTCATGTTCCTCAGACAATCAGAGGTGGTGACAGGATCATTAAATTGCGTCAGCTGGAGTGTAGGTACATATTAGAGCTGGATACAAAAATACCACGTGGTTTGAACTCCAATAAAGAGCTGGTCTCCTTTTTAGCTTATTAAATATATTATCTGGGGTTTGGGATGGTGGCATTCCAACCATAGATTTTAGAGTTCATAATTTCCTTCTGATATATTAACAGTTTTTAATGTCTATATAGCACTTTAGGTTCACACAGTACTTTACTTTTAACGTGGATGTTAGAATCGGGGGTCTCTGGTTGGCACAGGTAAATACTTGTGACAAGCAGGGACCCTCTACTCCAGTCAGGGCAATGGACTTACTCCTTAAAATAACCCCTGCTAACCCTCTAGGTTGCGTGGTGTGAGCAGACAAGGCTAAACTCAGAGCATTATGGGTTAAGCATTTGTAAATACACACAGCAACTCAGTGACAACATCACACATGGACACCACACCAGGGTTGTATAAAAATAAGTATTCTTTATATAAAAAGGCTTCGTACAAGACCCAAATAACGTTTCTTAACAGGAGGCCACAATACTATCTTAGGAAGGAGCGTTTCTGGTTAATGATATGCGTATCTTTGTGTATTGTGCGCTTTGCGCCAACTGTGCGGTTCGTTTCGGGGAAGATCGTATCCCAAAAGAGTTAGTTAACGTTGCGGACACGTGGGTCCGATGCGCTGATAGTCAAGGTGACTCTCACAGTACCTTTGCAGTTCGTAGGGGTCGACGCGGATGATGCTGCAGGTGAAGGGCTCCAGGAGCGTGCGTTGGCTCTCCTCCTGTGCGGCCCGGCTTGGTTAGATACCCCGGTTCGGGGCATCTGGGCGGGGCTGCAGGGCGGAGTGGACGGTCCGGGTTGTAGAGGCTTCACGGTGCGGCGCGGGATGCGCGTCTTGCCTTGGAGCGGGGATGCCAATTCGAACCCAGCGGCGCAGTACGGGGCAGTCGGTACGCATCGGCGTACGGGGCAGACTCTCTCAGCGGGGCGCTCCGGTCCTTAGCTGCCAGCGGCAGGGGCGGTGAGGCGAGCAGTGCGGCTCACGGGGGAGGGTGCAGCGGGGTGAGGGCGGCCCGGCACTGGACAGTGCGAGTACGGCTCGTGCAGAGCAGAGCCACGCGGTGCGGGGCGGCCACGGACACGGCAGCAGAACGAACAGGGTTTCGGGTCGCTCCAACTGCAGGGCAAGTTCCAAGGCAATGTCCAGCGGCTCTTGAGGCAGGAGGAGTCCAATATTCCTGGGACTCCGTTCAGGGGGCAAGCTCACCCACAAGCCCTTGGAGATTTAGGTTGAAGCACAAGTTCTACAAAGTCTCTTTCAGTCTTTTCCTCTCCTTTCTCAGCAAGGCACCCACTGCAGGCCAATCCCCCAGGTCAGGGACAGTACTCCTCCTTCAGCTTTCCCAGGTCCTTCTAGTCGGGCAGAGGTTCTTCGTGGTTCAAGCAGGATCTGATTTCTTAGGAGCAGGGCTCCTATATTTATACTACATTTCTTTTGTTCTTTGCGGCCAGGGGGCCTTTGCCTAGTTCAGTCCGGTTTCTAAGCACTTTGTTGTGGTGACTCTGGGTTGTCTTTTCAGTGTGCAGGGCAGAGACATCAGACGCTCCACAGGAGGGGGAGCCAGCATTGTGGTGGCAGAGCACAGCCCTATTCAGAGTCCAGGTGTACTCCTCCCACCCATCCTGGTGTAATCTTTCTATTAACCACCTGGCTGCCCAGACTGTCTCCTGGAATCCCCCAGCCCCGTCACTCACACAAACCAGACAGCAGATACACATCAGAGCAGAGGCGGGCTAAAATGGTTAAGCAAGCAAATACCAACTTTCTAAAAGTGGTATTTGCAAACACAGAACATTAAAATAAACTTTGCTACAAGATGTGTTTTATTATTCTGAGTTCAGGCATATCAAACTCGAGTTTCTACCATGTTCCCTGAGTCTGCTAGGATTATAGAGTGTAATAATTCCAGCAGCCCATTCTGGCCTATGAGAACAGGTAGCCTTACAATAGTGAAAACGAAAAGGGCTGTAATTCACTATTAGGACATGCTACACACATCAAGGCTTGTCCTACCTTACACTTAAAATGCACCCTGCCCTTGGGCCTACCATAGGGGTGACTAATATGAAGTTAAGGGAAGGTTTAGGGACTGGCAAGGGGGTGCCCTTGCCCAGTCAGCATGACAGTACCAGACTGCACGCAGGTTCTGCAACGGCAGACCTTAGACACATTTTACAAGGCTGCGTCTGTGGGTGGCACAACCAGTGCTGCAGGCCCACTAGCAGTATTTGGATTTACAAGCCCTGGGCACTCCTGGTGCACTTTACTGGGACCTGACAGTAAACATAATGAGCCAATCATGGAATTCAATCAATGGATACATTTTATCAAGGGAGCACAGTGCCCTGAGCGGCTAACACCAGCAAAACACATGAGGCAACAGCAACAAAAAGTGGAAGGCAGACCCACGCCAAGGTGCCAGGTCTAACAGTGGACTTTTGGAAGTTTGTAATAGTTATGTGTTTGTTTCATCTAGGTTGTTGGAGATAAACTCACTTGAAAATGATTCTCAAGCAATTGAACTGGGGGTCATCAATCAAATCTCTCATTACAAAACCAGTTATGTATTTGTTGGGCACAACTGAATGAATTATGATATGTAATTGTAAATATGGGGAGATGTGTGAAATTTAGGATATGGTTAGTGAACATTGGCATATGTTTAACTGTTATCAATATGCTAATTGTTTGGAGCTGTATAGAAGGTATTTTGTGAGGTATGTAACATCACTCCTTCTGACTAAGTTTGAGCATTATACAGCATTCCCACTGGGGCTTAATTATTTTCTTATTACTTTGTTCTTCTACAAGTATATTGACCATGTTCACTTTCTTTATCTCAACCAATAGATGTGAGCATTATTGGTGATTATAGCACATGTGAACTTTAGTGATGAGTCAAAAGTAGTAATTTTATATAACGTTCTAAATGGTTTATATATTGATGAATTCATCAGAGAAAATAAAACGTATTAAAGAAAGATAGAACTCAGATATAATTAACACATTATAGAGAATAATGAGGTTTACATACATATTTAATGAGGCTATAAAATAGGTGCATGGGTGTAAAGATTAATTTGTGATTGTTTTATTATTGGTCATGTACTATGAACCACAGTTAATTACTTGTGGTTATTTAGGGCATAGTGCACTGGTACCCGTTTATAGGCATTTTTGTATGACATTTTAAAGAATGATTAACAAATTGAAGTAATGTTTAAAAATGATTAATGAATTGAATTAATTTATTGATGGGCCTATATTTGTATGTTTTGGACTTGCAGATGTGTTTTGTGTCTCAGCTTTGAAACAAGGTTCTCTGACTTTTCACATATTACAATATGGCTACCATTTGTAATTCATCAGTACTGTTGAAAGTCCTTCTTTTGTGTCACTGTTTGTAGGAGAGTAGGGTCTGCTTTCTATGTTCACCCCCACTTTTTGCTTTTGCTTCACTGGTTTTCGACTTAGATGTGGCTGTGGGCCTGCTAATCAGACCCACAGCCCAGCTGTTCTCTCTCTAAATTCATACTATGTACTGTAGGTACATAACCCAATTGGTAAGGATCAACTTCTAGGGCCCTGTACAGTGTACCTTAGGTACCCAGGGCATAGGTGTACCCTAGGCCTACCAGGGGCTGCAGCATGTATTATGCCACCCCTGGCTGGCCTTCCATTATGACACAACTGGCTGATCACTCAGCTGGGGCAAGGTCGTGTCATCACCCCTTGCTTAGGTGTAGTATTCCTATACCTACCTTATATATAGACACATGGGTAACCTATCAGTCACTCCTATGGCAGGCCTTAACAATCCTGAAGGCAGAGTGCTTGGTAACATGTGAGATGGTGCTCTAGCATGAGCTGAGCCTGTCTGCAGCTTTCGGAACCATGTCCTTATAGCTGTTCTATGATATCGCCTACCATATACTCTTAAAGTGCCTTATAATCCTCGCGGTTATGGTAACTATGGTTTGGCTTTATCAAAACATGTCGTGTAAGGTGTCTAACACTTTGGAATACTACCCCCACACTATTTCTGGCGACGAGGATAGTATTCCCCCCTTCTAGAGGGAGAAGACATGTTGAAGACCTACTACCCGGTTAAAGTTAACCAGAGCCCCAGCATCACAAAATGGATGCTGTTGCCACAGACACAAGTCTGACCTCCTGCTGCTGAGAGTCCTTCCAGTGAGGGAGGCTTGGACAATAGGTTTCCTGCCTTGGGAGGTGCTAGCACCACCCTAGACAGGCCTTAGTGTATTGGGGCAGGGAGGGATGAATGAAACGAGACACTGCCTGGGGCACACAAGGTGTCCCATGCATAGTCCGGTTAAAACCGGTGCTGGGGCACTCCAGCCCCAGTCCTGGCGCGAAACTGGACAAAGGGAAGGGTGTGTAACCACCCCCCTCCCTGGTCCCACCCATAGGAGGGACCTAGCAGGTAACCCAGCCCCCCAGATTAGTATAAGAGTGGGAGCTGAGTCCCTAGGACTTTGGATTATCCTGATAACTGAAACTTGAACAGAAACTCTGGACCTTCGACATTCGACTACGGAAGAAGACTGAAGAATCTCCCTTGTGGCCAAGGAGTGGCCACCCTGTACAAACAGGCACCATCAAGCGACCTGCCGTTTGCTTTGCAAGAAGTTCTACGAGGAACCGACTGCAGAGCCCGACCAGCGCCTTGACTTCCAGACTTCTCTGACCCTGATCCACATCAAAGCTGAGATCCGTGGAGGCGACGAGAGACGTGGGACCGGCTACCTGGGAAAATTGGCTACTAGCTTCCAGCGCAGCTTCTGAGGCATCCTCGAAGTTGTGCTCTGGGGATTGAGAAGCCCCAACCCCGAGCACCATCTGCACCGAAGATCAGCCCTCCACACTCCACGAGTTCTGCGTGGGGCCTTTCTGCATTTTCCTGCTCGACGCGTCTGTCTGGTTGCTTGCCCGTTGGCTAGTGACCTCTGCGACGACGAACCCTTGACTTTTCACCGCTGGTTTGGCTCCTCCAGACTGGCCCTTGCTTCCCTGTGAAAGAGAAGCACCTCAGGCCTTCCCGGTCTGCAACAGAAGCAAATCCTTCACTCTGCGTGAGTTGCGCTTGCCTAGGCTTGTTGGGTCCAAACTCGACATCGTCGACAGCAAGAGCCCTCGTGGGACAGCTCGCCTCCTGGTTCTGGTCATCCTCGACGCCTCCTGGTACCCGTGGCTGCTGCGACAAGCTTCACCTCTTCACCTGCATCTTCACGACATCGCCTGGTTCCTTCCTGGTTGCTTCCCGGCTCCTGGCTGGTGACCTAGACTCTGTGCCCTCTGCTTGCAGGTATCCTCCTTCTTGATTCCATCCTTGGAATCCACCGGACACTCTTCACTGACTGCCTGTCAGCATCTTTTCTTCAGGCATCCATAGGAGTCGACGACGAAACCCGATGCAAGTTCACACCTCTGCACCCGCAGCCCGTGGGCTAGGTAGTACTCCGGTGCTCACAAGGGTATTGACTATCCAAGTGTCTAGTTTTCAAGTCTCTAACTCCTAGTTCCTTTCGAAGTGTCCTAAAACTCTTAATTTCTAAATATTACTATTTCTATCGACTTTAACGCATTACGCGTGAGTGTTTCCACTCTGCACCTGAATCCTGTGGGCCTCCCACTGCCTAGCAACTGATAGGATAGTGTAGCCCCAGCGATTCCCTAGGCCTAGGCCTAACCTGTGTTCGTGACAGTGGTTCTTATACCACTTACTTAGTATATGGTTTGCGTGGCCCCTAGGGCCTAACTGTATTACTTACCTGTGTGACTTATGTGTGCTTAAATAAGACTGTGTTGTACTTACCTCGAATCTCATAAAGAGTGCTGAGGGTGTTTTGACTAGAATAAATACATTCTATTTTTATAATATATCTGTTGTGGTGTCCTTTCATTTGGTATTCAAGGGATTGCAAATGGTATAACAGCTGGCTTCACATGCCATACAGAGTTTAGCCTAAGACTGCTCTTGTCCATGCTACCACTAGGATAGCTGGTCTATAAGGTTGACTTTACAACCAATCACCATAAGGGTTGTTTGGACTGATACAAGGTGTACACTGCAACTAGTGACATCATATATCAGGCCAACTTCTCACACTGTTGATTTAAAACTTTATTTAAACCATGTTGCCAACCATTTGTATCACCCGTGATCAAGGCGTGGAGGCGCTGAAATGCGTTGGGTTGGCTGGCTGCAAATAAATCACTCTGGAGCCACAATGTATGCGTATTTGATCATTTCTGGAGGAGTGCGTACTTTGTAGTGAGTCTGCTGTTGGTGAAAACTAAAATATAAAAGGGATTTGCTCATACCCTGGTACGCACCGAGCTGTTGATGCCTGGCACTCATGAGGATGGTGGTTTGGATATATATATATTCACTTAAAAAACCATAGGTTTCACACATGTTATAGTTAGCTGGACATTTCACTCATAAAAAAACATTGAAATTCCCCCGTTCTAGTTAGTTCAGATACCTATAACTCGCGCGCCCGCAATCCACTGCTCATGACGTCACATATTACATCACTCATGACATGGTCAGTGGCATCACTCATGACATCACTGATGACATCATCCTTGTGATAGAGTGGCGGTCGCGCGAGTTATAGTTATCTGAACTAACTATAACGGGGGAATTTCAATGGTTTTTTACGAGTGAAATGTCCAGCTAACTATAACATGTGTGAAACCTATGGTTTTTTAAGTGAATTTGCAAGGTTTTTTTTTTAAATGCTAATTCCCAACTATAACGTATGTGAAACCTATGGTTTTTAAAGTGAATTTGTAAGGTTTTTTAAATGCTAAGTTATGTATGTATTATTATATTTTTTATATATTTATTTTACAATAAGCTACCTATGTATATAGTTATAGATTGACTTTTTTTTTTTTAAGGTTTTTCACCGTGCGGTCACGGTGCCACACCCCGCGATTTTTTGATTATTATTTTTTTTTTAAATGTCACCCTTCGGGTGCTTCAGGGACCCCCTGACAAAGGCTAGGGGGTCAGGAACTCTCTACCCTGCCTCCTTTTCACGTTCTCCACCTTTCTTTTTCACTGTCACACACAAAACACACAAAATGGCGGCCGACACTTCCTGATTTCGACCGATTCGAATGTTGACTGACATGTAACCACCAATCGGAATTACGCTCACGCACATTATGGTGCGCGCATATAGATATTTATGTACTTTTAACTGCAATTTTCTCAGGAACTACTGAACAGATTGACACCATATATGCAAAAGGTACATGCCTGACCTGAGGACTACCTCTTTGCCAAATTTCAAGTAATTCTGTTCAGCTGTTCGGGCTGTACCTTCGACTAAAGGTCCTATGGGAAAATGCATGGGGAAAACGCGTTTTTGGGACCCCTCTTTTTTCTCAGCCCCCGCTTGACGAATCCCCCGAGACTTTCAGGGTAGGAGCTGAGCGGAGCGCCCCATTAGTTTTGACAATTTCGCGAGGATTCGTCAACCGGCACCAAAGTTATTCAAAATAGAATTTTCAGATTTCCTATGGAAACTCGGTCCTAACTATAACTATCTACTGGCGACCGCCAGTAGATAATAGAGATATATATATATATATATATTTTTGTTTCCCAAAGATGCTCTCAGCATTTGAAAGGTCACTCGACCGTGCCCTTTCTAACCTACTAAGGTAAAGATTTAGGTTAAAAATTGCGGCACGACATTGTAACTACTAGCGTTATGGATTTGAATTCATCTCATTGAACTATAAAACCCACAATGCACTAATCTCCATGCACTACGCAAAAGCCAATCAGGGCAAATGTTAATAAAATGACACTGGTAATGAGATGTTGTTCAATGCGTGTTGCTGTCCATTAAGAAGAGGCGTTGCCTCGAAACGCGTCGACTATGAGCTAAATGATGGCATAACTGAAGCAGGCAGCAGCGAGGAGATAAATACCGGATGGTGGGGGCACGGTCGAGTGACCTTTCAAATGCTGAGAGCATCTTTGGGAAACAAAAAAAGAAAAATATATATATATATATATATATATATATATATATATATATATATATATATATATATATATATATATATATATATCATAGTCCACATTCACCCAAGGTGCGGGGTGCACTCACGATCAGCGCGTTCAAATTGCAGGGGAGAACCAAGGTGCCACCAGCATCAGCAGAGCCTGACGCGTTTCAGGAATCCTCCCTTTTTCAAAGGCTTATCTGCTCCAAAATGAAATGCCAGCAAACAGATACCAGTCTTATTTCCCTTTTTATTCAACTCGATAACTCTCAGGTGAGTAGCAAATCAGCAAAGAATTATGGGACTGGTAGTCCGTACCAAATACTACCCTATTGGACTTTGGCGGTTCCGCTGCTGGTCTCTGATCAGCGCTGTGGAACTTTCTGGCGTTATTTGGAAAGGGGGAGTAACAGAAGGGTGCACCTATGACGTAACTTTATTTTCCGGATGTCTGCCATCAGCCCACTAGGGTAGTATTTGGTACAGACTACCAGTCCCATAATTCTTTGCTGATTTGCTACTCACCTGAGAGTTATCGAGTTGAATAAAAAGGGAAATAAGACTGGTATCTGTTTGCTGGCATTTCATTTTGGAGCAGATAAGCCTTTGAAAAAGGGAGGATTCCTGAAACGCGTCAGGCTCTGCTGATGCTGGTGGCACCTTGGTTCTCCCCTGCAATTTGAACGCGCTGATCGTGAGTGCACCCCGCACCTTGGGTGAATGTGGACTTTGATAAATACGGCCGACCCGGCCGGGGGATGCACCGCCGTGGACTTTGGCGGTTCCGCTGCTGGTCTCTGATCAGCGCTGTGGAACTTTCTGGCGTTATTTGGAAAGGGGGAGTAACAGAAGGGTGCACCTATGATGTAACTTTATTTTCCGGATGTCTGCCATCAGCCCACTAGGGTAGTATTTGGTACGGACTACCAGTCCCATAATTCTTTGCTGATTTGCTACTCACCTGAGAGTTATCGAGTTGAATAAAAAGGGAAATAAGACTGGTATCTGTTTGCTGGCATTTCATTTTGGAGCAGATAAGCCTTTGAAAAAGGGAGGATTCCTGAAACGCGTCAGGCTCTGCTGCAGCTGGTGGAACCTTGGTTCTCCTCTGCAATTTGAACGCGCTGATCGTGAGTGCACCCCGCACCTTGGGTGAATGTGGACTTTGATATATATATATATATATATATATATATTCACTGAAAAAACCATGGGTTTCAAACACGTTATAGTTAGGAATTAGCATTTAAAAAACCGTACAAATTCACTGAAAAAACCATGGGTTTCACACACGTTATAGTTAGGAATTAGCATTTAAAAAACCTTAGAAATTCAGTGAAAAAACCATAGGTTTCACACATGTTATAGTTAGCTGGACATTTTACTCGTAAAAAACCAATGAAATTGCCCCGTTATAGTTAGTTCAGCTAACTATAACTCGCGCGCCCGCAATGCACTGCTGATGACATCACATATTACATCACTCATGACATGGTCAGTGACATCACTCATGACATCACTGATGACATCTCAAATGACATCACTGATGACATCACTGATGACATCATCCAGTGAATGTGTGTTTTTCTGAAAATTAAATATGTTTTATATATGTATAACTCAAGGTCGATGGAAGAATAAATGGGTATATAAGTGTCTAAATGGATGATTTGTTTATGAAAAATTGATTGTGTAACTGACTGATTAAGTGTATCATAGTGAATACATGGCTTAGTGAGTAATGTTTAAATATGTAAATATCTGTATCAGTCTCTCACTTTGTGTATAAGTGGCTGCATGGGTTGGTGAGTAGCTACATGGGTGTCTATATAGGTTATTAGTTGGTTTTTTGAGTATCAGTCTGAGTGTCTGCATGGTTCAGTGGGGGGTATTACGTAGTGCATAGGTGCATGAATGAGTGACTCACTGTTTGTATGGGTTGAACACAGCATGTGTGCAGGACTGTATGGGTGGATGAGTGTGTGTATGGGTGTGTTAGTGAGTGAATGACTGTCTCAATAGTGTCTTTATGAGTAACTACATATGTTTTAAACTAGTATATGTGACTATTGGTGTATATATGTGAGTATATGTGAGAGTGAGAGATTGAAAGAGTTCCTGTATGAATAAGTATGTGTTTCTATAAGTGATTGTTTAAAAGACTAAGTATGTGTAAGTTTCCGTAGAAGTAAGTATGGTGGTGTGTGTATAACTGTATATGCAAGTAAATGTATGTTTGATTCTTTATTAGCATGAGTGACTATGTGTGTGAGTAACTCTATGGATGAGTGGCATTGTGTAACAGGATGTATAGGTGTATGAGTACATATGATGAGTGAGTACATGTATGAGTGACTGTATAGGACTGTTGGTGAATGAGTGGATGTGGATGTGGATCTTACAATTACTGGATAGGTTGTTGTAACTGGTATTGGTATGTCCATTGTTTTGAAAATTTTAATTTCTATTTTTGAATGTGTGTGTCAAAGGTTATATTAGGGTGAGAGGAGGTCTGCCACTCTATCACAAGGATGATGTCATCAGTGATGTCATCAGTGATGTCATTTGAGATGTCATCAGTGATGTCATGAGTGATGTCACTGACCATGTCATGAGTGATGTAATATGTGACGTCATCAGCAGTGCATTGCGGGCGCGCGAGTTATAGTTAGCTGAACTAACTATAACGGGGCAATTTCATTGGTTTTTTACGAGTAAAATGTCCAGCTAACTATAACATGTGTGAAACCTATGGTTTTTTCACTGAATTTCTAAGGTTTTTTAAATGCTAATTCCTAACTATAACGTGTGTGAAACCCATGGTTTTTTCAGTGAATTTGTACGGTTTTTTAAATGCTAATTCCTAACTATAACGTGTTTGAAACCCATGGTTTTTTCAGTGAATTTGCAAGGTTTTTAAAATGCTAATTTTTTTTTTATTCTTCAATTTTTTCTAACATATTTTTAATTTTATTTTCTTACCTTTTATAAAGACTATGCTTAAATTTTTTAAATTCTTTAATATGTTTTTTTTATATATTTTTTAAAATAAACATGTAAAATTTATTTCCAGTTTTTTTTTTTTTTTTTATTTTTTTTTAGTACGCGTACCGTAAGCTCACGGTAAGCGTACGGTTTACGCAACGTCCGTAATCTTTCTACGCTGCTTGCGTATAGTTACGCACTTTGCGTAGCCGCGCGTACTGCGCGTGGGACGCGTGCGCGCTTACGCCACGTGCGCACGTTACGCGGAAGTGTCGGGGAGTGACTGTTATGCGCATGCGCGTAAGCGCGTGTCTTTTTTACGCGCATGCGTACTTTTTGCCGTAAGCGTACCGTAAGCGTACCGTAAGCGTACGGTAGGTCATGTGATCATGAAACACAACTTTTGATTGGTTGAAACTACTTTCAGTTCTAGAACTCTCCTACACCACACCCATTCCCCTCATTTCTGCTTGTGATCCCTTGGGAGAAGGAGCTGGTTTGTCTTTGGGATACGATGGCAGAACAGCAGAGCCCTTCTGAGAGTGAGGCTAGCACCAGCAGCACTGTCTTGAGGCAGAGAGCGAGGAAACAAAAGCCTTCTTATGTTTGGGATTATTTTACTTTTCCTGAAGGCCAGCAAAAGGTGAATGCACCCTTAGTTACTTGCAGGCTGTGTCAGCGTGTACTTTCTAGAGGTAATCCTAACAGGAAGTATTCCTTTGGGAATCACACCATGAAGAGACACCTCCAGGATGTACACAGAAGGACACATGGTCATCTTTTTGGAGGTAACTCTTCAGAAAGACGAGCCAGTACATCCACAGCAGCTCAGCCTGGACCATCATCTGCAGGGCTGACTCCTTCTTCTGCAGGTCAGGTGAGCCCTTCATCTGTGGGGGGAGAATCTCCTTTTGCTGGCCCTCTGGAAATTAACCCTCGGTTTGCGAGGGTTGAAGTACGGTGCGCCACTTGTCACGATCTAATTACTTATAGGGAGACCAGTGTTTCCCTGGTGAACAGTAAAATAGATCAGCACACTTGTCGTACCGTCTAATATTCCCAATCTTTCTTTCCTCTGTCCCTGCATGAACACAACGGTTCTTTTAAGAGCCAACCTTATCTTTCATCTTTTTTTTACATATGTTTTTTAAAACTTTTTTTTATTTTTTTTTACCGTACGCGTACGGTGCGCGTACTTTTTTTTTTTTTTTTTTAAAAAACACTAAAAATCATTTATGACATTACATTGACCTTGAGAGACTACAATTATTATTATTGACTTACCATACTCACTGAAAAAATATTTATTCATTTCTTTTTTTTAAAAATAGTTTTAAAAATGTTTGTAGTTTTCGTAAATTTTCTATATCTATCTGGAAAAAAAGGGAAAAGTATTAATATTTTAAAAACTTTTTATAATGTTTGCTGGCATTTCATTTTGGAGCAGATAAGCCTTTGAAAAAGGGAGGATTCCTGAAACGCGTCAGGCTCTGCTGCAGCTGGTGGAACCTTGGTTCTCCTCTGCAATTTGAACGCGCTGATCGTGAGTGCACCCCGCACCTTGGGTGAATGTGGACTTTGATAAATACGGCCGACCCGGCCGGGGGATGCACCGCCGTGGACTTTGGCGGTTCCGCTGCTGGTCTCTGATCAGCGCTGTGGAACTTTCTGGCGTTATTTGGAAAGGGGGAGTAACAGAAGGGTGCACCTATGATGTAACTTTATTTTCCGGATGTCTGCCATCAGCCCACTAGGGTAGTATTTGGTACGGACTACCAGTCCCATAATTCTTTGCTGATTTGCTACTCACCTGAGAGTTATCGAGTTGAATAAAAAGGGAAATAAGACTGGTATCTGTTTGCTGGCATTTCATTTTGGAGCAGATAAGCCTTTGAAAAAGGGAGGATTCCTGAAACGCGTCAGGCTCTGCTGCAGCTGGTGGAACCTTGGTTCTCCTCTGCAATTTGAACGCGCTGATCGTGAGTGCACCCCGCACCTTGGGTGAATGTGGACTTTGATATATATATATATATATATATATATATTCACTGAAAAAACCATGGGTTTCAAACACGTTATAGTTAGGAATTAGCATTTAAAAAACCGTACAAATTCACTGAAAAAACCATGGGTTTCACACACGTTATAGTTAGGAATTAGCATTTAAAAAACCTTAGAAATTCAGTGAAAAAACCATAGGTTTCACACATGTTATAGTTAGCTGGACATTTTACTCGTAAAAAACCAATGAAATTGCCCCGTTATAGTTAGTTCAGCTAACTATAACTCGCGCGCCCGCAATGCACTGCTGATGACATCACATATTACATCACTCATGACATGGTCAGTGACATCACTCATGACATCACTGATGACATCTCAAATGACATCACTGATGACATCACTGATGACATCATCCAGTGAATGTGTGTTTTTCTGAAAATTAAATATGTTTTATATATGTATAACTCAAGGTCGATGGAAGAATAAATGGGTATATAAGTGTCTAAATGGATGATTTGTTTATGAAAAATTGATTGTGTAACTGACTGATTAAGTGTATCATAGTGAATACATGGCTTAGTGAGTAATGTTTAAATATGTAAATATCTGTATCAGTCTCTCACTTTGTGTATAAGTGGCTGCATGGGTTGGTGAGTAGCTACATGGGTGTCTATATAGGTTATTAGTTGGTTTTTTGAGTATCAGTCTGAGTGTCTGCATGGTTCAGTGGGGGGTATTACGTAGTGCATAGGTGCATGAATGAGTGACTCACTGTTTGTATGGGTTGAACACAGCATGTGTGCAGGACTGTATGGGTGGATGAGTGTGTGTATGGGTGTGTTAGTGAGTGAATGACTGTCTCAATAGTGTCTTTATGAGTAACTACATATGTTTTAAACTAGTATATGTGACTATTGGTGTATATATGTGAGTATATGTGAGAGTGAGAGATTGAAAGAGTTCCTGTATGAATAAGTATGTGTTTCTATAAGTGATTGTTTAAAAGACTAAGTATGTGTAAGTTTCCGTAGAAGTAAGTATGGTGGTGTGTGTATAACTGTATATGCAAGTAAATGTATGTTTGATTCTTTATTAGCATGAGTGACTATGTGTGTGAGTAACTCTATGGATGAGTGGCATTGTGTAACAGGATGTATAGGTGTATGAGTACATATGATGAGTGAGTACATGTATGAGTGACTGTATAGGACTGTTGGTGAATGAGTGGATGTGGATGTGGATCTTACAATTACTGGATAGGTTGTTGTAACTGGTATTGGTATGTCCATTGTTTTGAAAATTTTAATTTCTATTTTTGAATGTGTGTGTCAAAGGTTATATTAGGGTGAGAGGAGGTCTGCCACTCTATCACAAGGATGATGTCATCAGTGATGTCATCAGTGATGTCATTTGAGATGTCATCAGTGATGTCATGAGTGATGTCACTGACCATGTCATGAGTGATGTAATATGTGACGTCATCAGCAGTGCATTGCGGGCGCGCGAGTTATAGTTAGCTGAACTAACTATAACGGGGCAATTTCATTGGTTTTTTACGAGTAAAATGTCCAGCTAACTATAACATGTGTGAAACCTATGGTTTTTTCACTGAATTTCTAAGGTTTTTTAAATGCTAATTCCTAACTATAACGTGTGTGAAACCCATGGTTTTTTCAGTGAATTTGTACGGTTTTTTAAATGCTAATTCCTAACTATAACGTGTTTGAAACCCATGGTTTTTTCAGTGAATTTGCAAGGTTTTTAAAATGCTAATTTTTTTTTTATTCTTCAATTTTTTCTAACATATTTTTAATTTTATTTTCTTACCTTTTATAAAGACTATGCTTAAATTTTTTAAATTCTTTAATATGTTTTTTTTATATATTTTTTAAAATAAACATGTAAAATTTATTTCCAGTTTTTTTTTTTTTTTTTATTTTTTTTTAGTACGCGTACCGTAAGCTCACGGTAAGCGTACGGTTTACGCAACGTCCGTAATCTTTCTACGCTGCTTGCGTATAGTTACGCACTTTGCGTAGCCGCGCGTACTGCGCGTGGGACGCGTGCGCGCTTACGCCACGTGCGCACGTTACGCGGAAGTGTCGGGGAGTGACTGTTATGCGCATGCGCGTAAGCGCGTGTCTTTTTTACGCGCATGCGTACTTTTTGCCGTAAGCGTACCGTAAGCGTACCGTAAGCGTACGGTAGGTCATGTGATCATGAAACACAACTTTTGATTGGTTGAAACTACTTTCAGTTCTAGAACTCTCCTACACCACACCCATTCCCCTCATTTCTGCTTGTGATCCCTTGGGAGAAGGAGCTGGTTTGTCTTTGGGATACGATGGCAGAACAGCAGAGCCCTTCTGAGAGTGAGGCTAGCACCAGCAGCACTGTCTTGAGGCAGAGAGCGAGGAAACAAAAGCCTTCTTATGTTTGGGATTATTTTACTTTTCCTGAAGGCCAGCAAAAGGTGAATGCACCCTTAGTTACTTGCAGGCTGTGTCAGCGTGTACTTTCTAGAGGTAATCCTAACAGGAAGTATTCCTTTGGGAATCACACCATGAAGAGACACCTCCAGGATGTACACAGAAGGACACATGGTCATCTTTTTGGAGGTAACTCTTCAGAAAGACGAGCCAGTACATCCACAGCAGCTCAGCCTGGACCATCATCTGCAGGGCTGACTCCTTCTTCTGCAGGTCAGGTGAGCCCTTCATCTGTGGGGGGAGAATCTCCTTTTGCTGGCCCTCTGGAAATTAACCCTCGGTTTGCGAGGGTTGAAGTACGGTGCGCCACTTGTCACGATCTAATTACTTATAGGGAGACCAGTGTTTCCCTGGTGAACAGTAAAATAGATCAGCACACTTGTCGTACCGTCTAATATTCCCAATCTTTCTTTCCTCTGTCCCTGCATGAACACAACGGTTCTTTTAAGAGCCAACCTTATCTTTCATCTTTTTTTTACATATGTTTTTTAAAACTTTTTTTTATTTTTTTTTACCGTACGCGTACGGTGCGCGTACTTTTTTTTTTTTTTTTTTAAAAAACACTAAAAATCATTTATGACATTACATTGACCTTGAGAGACTACAATTATTATTATTGACTTACCATACTCACTGAAAAAATATTTATTCATTTCTTTTTTTTAAAAATAGTTTTAAAAATGTTTGTAGTTTTCGTAAATTTTCTATATCTATCTGGAAAAAAAGGGAAAAGTATTAATATTTTAAAAACTTTTTATAATACAGTACACATATTTACATTTTTTTCCAAAAAATATTTTTGCCTTATTTTTGCTGTTTTCAGAATATATTGCATTTCACTATAAATTGTGAAAGCAATTGCATTCATCATTTTACAGCGGGCAAAAAAAAATACCAATCACAAAGATTGTATTAAAAAAGCCCTGATTCTTTTTTTACTTAAACTTAACATTATAGAAATGCATAATATTGTAAAAAAATATCATCTAATACCAATACTTATTCCTTTAAAATACCGTCTGATATGTTTTTTTCAGAAGTATAATCACAATATTATATCTCAAATAACTCCAAAAAACATCTGATTTCATTTCCTTTAGGCCAAATAGTAATTTTAAATTTTTGTTTGGATTAAATTACCAACGGTAATCCAATAAAATTCCAAAGTTTAATTTGTCCAGATCTCACAGATTCTCTGTAACATTTTGGTTCATGAACATTTTTTGATTAATTTATTTAGTCCACAATAGAATTGGTTACTTTTCCACATGGCCAAATAGTAATTTTTGAAATCATTTTTGAAAAAATTTCCAATGGCAGTCCAATAACATTCCAAAATATAAAATGTGCAGAAGTTACCGATAATCTCAAAATTATTGGTTTTTCAAAATTTCATTAAAAATTAAAAAAGTCCACATTACAATTGGTTATCTTTCCATTAGGCCAAATGATAATTTAAAAACATTTTTTTTTACAAAATTGCAATGGTAATCCAGTAAAATGGTAAAATTGTTTTGTCCAGATCTTGCCAAGTCTCTCTAAAATTTAGGTTTCAGGAAGATTAGATATGAATTTGCTAAATCAAAAGGCAAACGTTGTTTGAAAATCAATTGAGAATCATTACACAGTGTCCAGCCTTTTTCACATTTAAGATAAACTGTGTAATGTCCAGAAGTAACAGTAGGTCCATCATGGAAAATTATTGCAACAGTTACAAAAGTTTTTCCTGAAATTGATAATTGCTGTCCTGTAAACTTCTTTATTAAAGTATCCAATTTTGAACCATCAGCTCTACATCGTTGCATCATTAAAATTACATACTGTCCGTATTCCTTTAAAATTAATGTTGACAACATGTCAGAATTACACTCACCACATTTCATGCTATGATTAGCATCTTTAACTAATTTTGCAAAAGTGACTGTTTTACTCTCTGGCAATGTCAAATAAATAAACCTTTCATTATCAACAATAGAGCCACTTATATTATAACAATTATCACAACTATGTTCCCATTTATAAGAGAGACCAAAAAAAATGTCAATGGGAACTCCTTCTTCTTCCACTACCTGAAGAAAATACATCAAAAATTCATGTGCATCTTGCTGTTCATTTTGAGAAAACTGTGTTCGTCCTGAACATACATCTAAAAGTTTTCTAATGTCAGTAGCACTTTCTATTTGAGTTTTATCTTTACTCAGCTTTTGAAAAAGGAGACTCAGCTCTGAACAGAATCTTTTTCCCTGATTTACTATTATCTGCTCTTGCAAACTTTCCAGATAAAATGCAACATTCAGCACTACATTTGCGTAGCAGTTGACACCAGAGCTATTTTCAAAATGACATCCTACAACCTGTTCTTCATTTTCCTTTTTCTTTTTGCTTGCAATTACATCACTCCTCTTTTTTTTCCTCTTCTCTACATCTTCACTACAGATATTCTCATTTTTCCTTTTACGAGAAACTACACGTTTCTCCAACACAGGATACTGACCTAAATGAGGAGCATAGCTTCTTCTTAATCTATTATACTCCTTTACACAATTTGTATCAGCACTAACTTTTGATTCTTCAAAGTCTATCATGAATAAACCTGATAATGTTTTGACTCGTGACAAAGCAACATATGCCATACCTTCTTTGAACACAGTTGAACCAATGTTCACAAATGCACAATCTACAGTCAATCCTTGAGACTTGTGAATAGTTACAGCATATGCTAGAGAAAACGGAAACTGCTTCCTACGTACATATAAGTCTTTCACAAGCATAAAACGAACTGTACAACGACAAATATCTTTAACTTCATCTATCTGATCAAATTTTATTTTTAAACATTCAATTCCTTCTTTTTTCTGATAATTAATAAAACCCACAACTCTTCCCATCGCTCCATTAACTAAACCTTTCTCAACATCCAAATTTCTCCTTAAAAACACTCTACAGTTCATGCAAACATATAGATTTTTTTCTAATCCAGCTGTTTTGGAGATGTTCTTCTCTAGTGAGTCCAATTTATTTTTCAGTTTGCCTGTTACTGTGACAGTAATTCTTCCATCCTCAATTTTGTCCACTGCTTCCAATTTCCTGATCTCTTCCTTTTCCAATTTCAAAAGCTCCTCATTGAATATTGAGCATTCACGTAGAGTTGGCATTAAGCAGATGACACTTTTGTTTTCTGCAATATTCTTGTATATTTTCTCTGCAACTATTTCTTCCTTTGGAAATAAATTATGTAGCAGCCGACTCTGTAATGCTTTTTTGCCAACTTCTGTGAGTAGTCCAATTCTGATATCTTTCAGAATACTTCCATATTCTTCATCGTTTGCTTGCCTCATATTAGTTGTAAGTTCCTTGTACTCAAAGAAGGACCAAATATTTGTATTTCCGATGCTTCCCAATGACTTCTTCGTGTCTTCATGTGTCACAGTATTAAACACTGGTTGTCCTTTAACTGGAGTAAGTTGCAAAAGATCTCCAAAAACTATGACGTGTTTTCCACCAAATAACACGTCATAGTCTGTCTTCAAAATTTGCTGCATTCTTAAATGCACAAAGGCAAGCATTAAGTTTGATACCATGCTCACCTCATCAATAATGAGAACTTGCATCTTCTTCAATACTCGTGAAACTTCCAAGGATGCTTCTCCAGTTAGCTTGTTAAATTGTATTTTGTTCTCATGCTCCACTGGTAACATTAGCAAACGATGTAAGGTGATTCCTTTTATGTTATATGCTGCTAACCCAGTTGGAGCAGTAACCACACAAGACAAAGTAGAATCCGTTTTTTGCTTTAGGTAGCTTCTGATGACTTTAATTAGGAAACTTTTTCCAGTGCCAGCTTGTCCGCTTACATACATCCTGATTGGATGAAATGATGTGCATGAGCACTCTTTTTTTACATGTAGAAATCCGTGATCAATTTTGTTTTTGATCTCTTCATAAATTTGTTGCTGCTCTTGATTCAGTTGTCTTTCCAAATTTTCTAAGTCTATAAATTCTTCTTGAGCTTGATTCATAGCCGTTTCCACTTCATTCATGGCTATTGATGCTTCATTTTCAACGATTGGTTGTCCTAGGGGATCTTTACTGTGTGTTCCTGAACTTTGGCTGTCCTGAGAACTGTCTCTAGCTATTTCTGCTGCAATTGTAGTTTCCTGTTCAATTTCTTCATTTAACATTTGCAGATAAGTTGTGAATGTATTGCATTGTATGCTGTCTTTGCAAGCATTAAATGAATCCTCATAGCTTTGAAATTCTCCCAGTAGTTCATCCTCTGTACGCCATGGTTTAAACAACTGTAAAAGAGCCAAGTAGTAAAATTCTTTCTTGTCGGTAGTGTCGCAACTCAGCTTCCGGTGATTTATCAAACTTCCTTTGGTTTGCTTCACCAAACATCCTTCTTCACCAACAACTTTATATTTTCCATTATTAATGTCTTCTGCAGCTTTCCGTGAATAAATGTAGTTCTGCAACACTTCATAGAGACACATGTTCTCCAGATGATGACTTCTCTTGGGATAATATGTGTCCAACATGTTTGTTTTCAATATATCTGTACTTTCTGGGTCATTCTCGGCCAAATATTCAATTTCTCCAACAGATTTCAGTACCCGATTTCTCATTGCTGCAAGGCCTAAACTTGCCCAAATTATTCTTCTTGACTTCGAGTAGAGACTTGCAGAAGATAACCTATCTGAACATTCGTAGGATCCAATTTCTCGATGCGATAACATCTTCAAACTGAAACTGTACAGCTTCTTACTGACAGTCTTCTCGTGAGAAATCTCTTCCCACATTTCCTTCAATTCTGTTTTTTCTGATTTCGTAATGTAAGACGTTACATATCGTGCAACAGCAATGGAATTGTCAGCTACATACTGTATATCCATGTTAGCGTTCCACATGGATAAAATGACTGGGTTGTAGTCATTTATGTTTTTTGATTCTTCTTTTCTTTTAAGGTTGTAGGTATTCTTAGGTGATTTTCTTGTGATAGTATGTCTCACAGCTGACATAAAACTGTTTACTCTTCCATTTGAAAGAACAGGTCTAGGAAATCCAAATCGACATTTAGAGTAGTATTTTTCTTTGCTCTTGTATTTCCGTCGACAGTATTTTCCACACCGATGACTTTGGAAACGTAAAACTTGCTCCTTTAACTTGTTCTCTTCTGTGCTTTTTGGTATACCACATGTTGCATATTCTTCAATGTAAGATAACACTGCTTCATCAGTATCTGTTCCAAACTTTGGGGCATCCTTGATCCACAACAGCATATGAATATGAGGAGCACCTCTTGCCTGGTACTCTTTTCTCCAAAAGAAATCCACTACTTCTCCAAGGGGTGGATTTTTTTTATTGCAGATGAAGGACATCATAGCCTCAAATCTATGATTGAAATATCTGCAAACATTAACCGGATCCAATGAGCACAGTTCTCCTGCTGTCTTGTATTCGATGTTTTTAATGTTTGAATTGGCCTCTCGTAGAAAATCCAGTAAATCATCCCAAGCGTACTCGGCACAGCTTAGGGTAAGGAACCATGTTGGTGTTCCTAAATTGCGTAACATGCATTTTAGTTCACCATGGCGTCGGTACCAATATTCATTTGTCCCACGCTGACAAGCCATCAGATTGATCAGTTGTGTTTCCAAATGATCATCTCGGTGCTGCACTTTCTCCATAAAATCCTTAGCAGACACATTTTGTAAATGTACTCCACTTTTTAAAATGTGATTTACTGCATAAGACAGTGCAGACAAGTCGCTTTCAAATAAAAGATGGAACAAATAAGGAATACTTTGTCGAAATCTGGGATCTTCAGCATATAGTCTTGTAGTCCGATACTCTGAAGCTGGAATCTGTTCTGGACGTTCATCGTATCGTCCTCCTTTTCCCGTAGGAAACAGCTGGGGAAAACATCGAGCTTCCAAGCTCTCCTCCCATACACTCACGGGAGTTCCTTTTGCTTTCTTCATCTGAAAGAGATCAATATTGTCTCCCATAACTTCTTTCGAATGAAGAGGATGTATGCTAAAATGTTCATAAATTTCTTCTTCCTTTGTCTTGTCCACTTTTTCAATTTGTCCAGTTGGTGTTTCTGTGTCTTCTTGAAAATCTTCGTCTTCTTCTTCTTCTTCTATATAAATTGCTTCATACCATTTGTTATTTTTTTTCAAATACAAATTTGCTCTTTGTACTTTCCGCACATTTACCAGCTCCTGCCAAATCTTCTTATTCTTTGTAGGTACACCATTAACCAGAATAATTAATGGTTCACTTTCCAAAGTATCCGCATCAATAGTTTCCATATTTTTTTTCAAATCCAAGGGCAAATACACCACTCTACCTTTTAAACCTCTCAGTAAATCTGAAGGAGGTAATTTACCAGTTTTTGGCTCCATACGTACTATGGTCTGGAACGGATGAACACATTGAATGAGTATAGACTCATATGTATTTAATTCAGAAAGTTCAGCAGGAATAGCATCCAATTCTAAATTATTATGTACAGCTCTGGTCGGCATTCTATTTTCCTCTAACTTGTTGTAACAGTATTTACAAATACGCTGATCTTCACCCAATTCAAAACAATTTTCAAGAAATATATATGTGGCAAAATCCTTCCACTTATAATTATCTTCATTTTCACTCTTTCTGTAGAGATCAACATTCCTAGTTTGTTTTCTATAATGAGTTCTGCGGCAACAAATACAAGTAACATTTGGTCTTTCATTAGAGACTATTGCAAATTTTGTTATGTGATCATTAAATGTCTTACTTACAGAAGGTTCTACATTCTCTTCCACTTCTTCCTCATTTACTGTGTCCTTCTCTGCACTGTTTTGTTCAGGACCAAAGTAACAAAACTGAATTTCATCAACAACCTTCTCTACATCTGATACCGTTCCTCGGAACAGAGCCCTATTCAATTCATTTAACTTTATTGCTGGACTTTTGGCAAAATACAACCGTCTCACAAACTTTCTCATTTCAGTATGATGAACAGCCAGCATCCTAAAATGATGGAAAACACTATTGCACACTTTTCTAGATAGACAAGCCAGAGAATGACCCTGCAAACCAGTATTCTCTCTCACTCTGCATGGATCCAGACTTTGAAGCACCTTAATCTTCTGTTTTACACTTTTTTTGCTATATTCTCTTAGAAACTCTCGAAATCTGTCAATAGATTCCTGACGCACAGTGCAAATACTACTACAATTCCAAGTGTACACTGGGGCTTTAGGACGTCTCCCCATTGCCTCATCTGCCATCACTTGTACCTCATCTCTTGGAACCATTATCTCCTTCTCCATTATGCAACCATTTTTTACTTCGTATGAACGACCTCTGGTGTCAACTGCATGCAGCAAACTATTACTTTGAAAATAGCTCTCTTCATTAAAAAAAGGTTCACTACTTGAACTATGCATCCACTTTCCTAAAAACACTTTACAAAAGTTTGTTCTGTTCACTACTCTTTTGCTTTTGCTTTGTGATTTCAGTACATTAACCATTTTATCTAATGTACGCATCCTATTCAAAATTAAAATGAATAGTTTCCTTTTTAATTCTAATGCTTTTGCTGCAATGGCTTCAATTTCTTTTTTTCTCTTATAAAATTTAGCCTTTTGCTTATATTTCTTCACATCCTTTATCAAATTGGACATAACTCTTCTCTGAAACATTTTTCTACGTATCTCTTTAAACGCTGTTTTTCTGTTTATGTAAAACTTTTCAGTTGCAGAAGGTATATTTGCATTAACTAAATTCTCAATTTTTTGCTGTTCTCTTCGTTTTGTTACATTCTTTCCAGGACAGACATTTTGTACATTTTTCTTTGTTTTGAATATTTTTTTAAGAAATTGTTTTTTCTGCTTACCAGAAGATTTTTTCTTTTTCCCAACATGAGCATCTTCTACTAACTTTGGTCCTCCAGTTGTCTTCAAATATAGTTTTTTTTTTAGCGTTTTTTGAACTCTAGATTTTGTAGGCATCTTAAATTTTGTTCACTGTTCTTCAGCAATACCTGAAAAAAACTAAAAAAAAATCCTTTATTGTATTTAAATATATTACTACATTTCTTTTCACAATAGTCACAAAACGAAATTTCTTTGCCAATTTGAATGCACACAAACTGCTCTTTTTTTTGGGCAAGTGAAAATCACTTTTACAAACTGTCACATTATGAAACCACTTTTCCGATTTTTTAAAAAGCCCATGTCCAGAGTGCTACACTCCAGCAAGGGCAACCAGCCTTAGTGAAGCTGAATGTATTTGCATTACAGACTGAAACCTGAAAACCCCACTCGCTTGTAAATACTGTGCATGACTATACATGGCAAGCACATGGGTGTGTGCTAAGACTCTGCTTCTTCCCCCAAAAATTCGCTCCCCCTTTCCATCTAATGCAACTGTGAAATCACCAGAGCAAGACGCAATAAATCTCTGCCTATAATTCCTCTATGCACACAGAGTCATGTTTTCACATTAGTCACAAAACGAAATTTCTTTGCCAATTTGAAAGCACACTTACTGCTCTTTTTTTTTTCGGGGCAAGTGAAAATCACTTTTTACAATTGGAAATCACTTTTACAGACTGACACATTATGAAACCTTTTTTTTTTATTTATTTCAATGCACATGTCCAAGCTGTTTTTTCAGACCACCACCATGTGTATTCTCGGTGACTGCCTACACTCCAGCAAGGGCAACCAGCCTTAGTGATGCTGAATGTATTTGCATTACAGACTGAAACCTGAAAACCCCACTCGCTTGTAAATACTGTGCATGACTATACATGGCAAGCACATGGGTGTGTGCTAAGACTCTGCTTCTTCCCCCAAAAATTCGCTCCCCCTTTCCATCTAATGCAACTGTGAAATCACCAGAGCAAGACGCAATAAATCTCTGCCTATAATTCCTCTCTGCACACAGAGTCATGTTTTCACATTAGTCCCAAAACGAAATTTCTTTGCCAATTTGAAAGCACACTTACTGCTCTTTTTTTTTTCCGGGCCAAGTGAAAATCACTTTTACAGACTGACACATTATGAAACCTTTTTTTTTAATTTATTTCAATGCACATGTCCAAGCTGTTTTTTCAGACCACCACCATGTGTATTCTCGGTGACTGCCTACACTCCAGCAAGGGCAACCAGCCTTAGTGATGCTGAATGTATTTGCATTACAGACTGAAACCTGAAAACCCCACTCGCTTGTAAATACTGTGCATGACTATACATGGCAAGCACATGGGTGTGTGCTAAGACTCTGCTTCTTCCCCCAAAAATTCGCTCCCCCTTTCCATCTAATGCAACTGTGAAATCACCAGAGCAAGACGCAATAAATCTCTGCCTATAATTCCTCTCTGCACACAGAGTCATGTTTTCACATTAGTCCCAAAACGAAATTTCTTTGCCAATTTGAAAGCACACTTACTGCTCTTTTTTTTTCCGGGCCAAGTGAAAAACACTTTTACAGACTGACACATTATGAAACCTTTTTTTTTAATTTATTTAAATGCACATGTCCAAGCTGTTTTTTCAGACCACCACCATGTGTATTCTCGGTGACTGCCTACACTCCAGCAAGGGCAACCAGCCTTAGTGATGCTGAATGTATTTGCATTACAGACTGAAACCTGAAAACCCCACTCGCTTGTAAATACTGTGCATGACTATACATGGCAAGCACATGGGTGTGTGCTAAGACTCTGCTTCTTCCCCCAAAAATTCGCTCCCCCTTTCCATCTAATGCAACCAGCCTTAGTGATGCTGAATGTATTTGCATTACAGACTGAAACCTGAAAACCCCACTCGCTTGTAAATACTGTGCATGACTATACATGGCAAGCACATGGGTGTGTGCTAAGACTCTGCTTCTTCCCCCAAAAATTCGCTCCCCCTTTCCATCTAATGCAACTGTGAAATCACCAGAGCAAGACGCAATAAATCTCTGCCTATAATTCCTCTATGCACACAGAGTCATGTTTTCACATTAGTCACAAAACGAAATTTCTTTGCCAATTTGAAAGCACACTTACTGCTCTTTTTTTTTTCGGGGCAAGTGAAAATCACTTTTTACAATTGGAAATCACTTTTACAGACTGACACATTATGAAACCTTTTTTTTTTATTTATTTCAATGCACATGTCCAAGCTGTTTTTTCAGACCACCACCATGTGTATTCTCGGTGACTGCCTACACTCCAGCAAGGGCAACCAGCCTTAGTGATGCTGAATGTATTTGCATTACAGACTGAAACCTGAAAACCCCACTCGCTTGTAAATACTGTGCATGACTATACATGGCAAGCACATGGGTGTGTGCTAAGACTCTGCTTCTTCCCCCAAAAATTCGCTCCCCCTTTCCATCTAATGCAACTGTGAAATCACCAGAGCAAGACGCAATAAATCTCTGCCTATAATTCCTCTCTGCACACAGAGTCATGTTTTCACATTAGTCCCAAAACGAAATTTCTTTGCCAATTTGAAAGCACACTTACTGCTCTTTTTTTTTTCCGGGCCAAGTGAAAATCACTTTTACAGACTGACACATTATGAAACCTTTTTTTTTAATTTATTTAAATGCACATGTCCAAACTGTTTTTTCAGACCACCACCATGTGTATTCTCGGTGACTGCCTACACTCCAGCAAGGGCAACCAGCCTTAGTGATGCTGAATGTATTTGCATTACAGACTGAAACCTGAAAACCCCACTCGCTTGTAAATACTGTGCATGACTATACATGGCAAACACATGGGTGTGTGCTAAGACTCTGCTTCTTCCCCCAAAAATTCGCTCCCCCTTTCCATCTAATGCAACCAGCCTTAGTGATGCTGAATGTATTTGCATTACAGACTGAAACCTGAAAACCCCACTCGCTTGTAAATACTGTGCATGACTATACATGGCAAGCACATGGGTGTGTGCTAAGACTCTGCTTCTTCCCCCAAAAATTCGCTCCCCCTTTCCATCTAATGCAACTGTGAAATCACCAGAGCAAGACGCAATAAATCTCTGCCTATAATTCCTCTATGCACACAGAGTCATGTTTTCACATTAGTCCCAAAACGAAATTTCTTTTCCAATTTGAAAGCACACTTACTGCTCTTTTTTTTTTCGGCGCAAGTGAAAATCACTTTTTACAATTGGAAATCACTTTTACAGACTGACACATTATGAAACCACTTTTTTTGATTTATTTAAATGCACATGTCCAAGCTGTTTTTTCAGACCACCACCATGTGTATTCTCGGTGACTGCCTACACTCCAGCAAGGGCAACCAGCCTTAGTGATGCTGAATGTATTTGCATTACAGACTGAAACCTGAAAACCCCACTCGCTTGTAAATACTGTGCATGACTATACATGGCAAGCACATGGGTGTGTGCTAAGACTCTGCTTCTTCCCCCAAAAATTCGCTCCCCCTTTCCATCTAATGCAACTGTGAAATCACCAGAGCAAGACGCAATAAATCTCTGCCTATAATTCCTCTCTGCACACAGAGTCATGTTTTCACATTAGTCCCAAAACGAAATTTCTTTGCCAATTTGAAAGCACACTTACTGCTCTTTTTTTTTCCGGGCCAAGTGAAAATCACTTTTACAGACTGACACATTATGAAACCTATTTTTTTAATTTATTTAAATGCACATGTCCAAACTGTTTTTTCAGACCACCACCATGTGTATTCTCGTTGACTGCCTACACTCCAGCAAGGGCAACCAGCCTTAGTGATGCTGAATTTATTTGCATTACAGACTGAAACCTGAAAACCCCACTCGCTTGTAAATACTGTGCATGACTATACATGGCAAGCACATGGGTGTGTGCTAAGACTCTGCTTCTTCCCCCAAAAATTCGCTCCCCCTTTCCATCTAATGCAACTGTGAAATCACCAGAGCAAGACGCAATAAATCTCTGCCTATTATTCCTCTATGCACACAGAGTCATGTTTTCACATTAGTCACAAAACGAAATTTCTTTGCCAATTTGAAAGCACACTTACTGCTCTTTTTTTTTTCGGGGCAAGTGAAAATCACTTTTTACAATTGGAAATCACTTTTACAGACTGACACATTTTGAAACCTTTTTTTTTTATTTATTTCAATGCACATGTCCAAGCTGTTTTTTCAGACCACCACCATGTGTATTCTCGGTGACTGCCTACACTCCAGCAAGGGCAACCAGCCTTAGTGATGCTGAATGTATTTGCATTACAGACTGAAACCTGAAAACCCCACTCGCTTGTAAATACTGTGCATGACTATACATGGCAAGCACATGGGTGTGTGCTAAGACTCTGCTTCTTCCCCCAAAAATTCGCTCCCCCTTTCCATCTAATGCAACTGTGAAATCACCAGAGCAAGACGCAATAAATCTCTGCCTATAATTCCTCTATGCACACAGAGTCATGTTTTCACATTAGTCCCAAAACGAAATTTCTTTGCCAATTTGAAAGCACACTTACTGCTCTTTTTTTTTTCGGGGCAAGTGTAAATCACTTTTACAGACTGACACATTATGAAACCACCATGTGTAACTACAACAAAAACAATTCCCATTTCTATTATTCATTTCTTAAGTTACCACATACATCCCCTCTCAAACTGTAAACTCACCTTTAAAATTAGTTAGTTGTGAAAGAAATGTGACACTCAAACAGCAGATTATCAGAGCCAGGATCTCTGTTGTGTTCACCTCTCTCCTCTCAGCAGAACCAGATAATGGCAAACTTTCCCTCTTTTTTTCCACACATATACTTGTAAGTTTCAAATCTCAGTGCTTCCCCCTTTTTTTCAAATGTAATCACACATTTCTATTGGTTGAAAACCAACCCTTTTCCAAAAGTACCCTTCCCCCAACTTGACTTCTGCCTAGTACCCTTCCCCCAACTTGACTTCTGCCTGCTACCATAGCAACAGCTCATGGAACACTGCTGTGTGGAGTTAGGTCAGAAGTTCGCCACACAATGTTTCAATTCCACAGAGCAAGAGTGCTTGACTTTTCAAACCTTACAGCAAATCCATAGTACTGTTCTTTGGTTACACATTTTTTTGTACCAATACAAAACATGCTTCTATTAATTTACACATACAGCCTAGTTTTTTTTCTAGAATGGTATGAAACAGCCAATCAGTTCTTTTTGTTTTGTTAAAAATATGTATGCCTCCATTTCCAAACTGTCTTTCTTTTCATATTGCCATTCTACTGAAAGACACCTCCTGAGTGCATCCAGTTCTCCTTTGAAGATGTTCACAGTGTGGATTGTAGGGCACAGCTATGTCTTCTGGAGTGAAAAGTTTGCAGAGAAAACAGGTATGGTGAGAGACCTTGCTTTGCCAAATGTAGACATTAAATGGATTGGTCAGAGAGGGTTAAAGTGGCACCAATTGATGCCATTGGTGAAATCCTTCATTCAAATCCAACACCCTGACCTCATAATAGTGCACTGTGGTGGCAATGACCTAGGCACTTTGACTGGGGTAGGTCTGGAAATGCTTATGAAGGACACCTTTGCACAACTGTTTACACTTTTCCCTAAAACTGCCTTTGTGTTTTCCAACATATGCCAAAGGCAAAAATGGAACTGGTCCAATCATTTCTGTCCGCAGATTGACAAAGCAAGAAAGCACGTCAACAAATCTGTTTCTGCTTTCCTCCGTGACTATGGTATGGGTGCCATTTACCACAACAACTTGCGTTATGACATGCAAGACATTTATAGAGGAGATGGTGTGCACTTCAATGATGAAGGGAACAGAGTCTTCCTCTTGAACCTTAGACTCTGCATCGGTACTTACTTGTAGGTACCACTAAAAAAATGACTTCATAAACACAACAGCTCTTTTTAGAGCTCCCTAATTTCTAAACTCTTAATTCGTCATTTCATTTATTCATTTTTATTTTTTTTAACCGTACGCTTACCGTAAGCTTACCGTACGCGTACCCCGTGATTTTTTAAAAAATCAATAAATGTTTTTTTTGTACTTTTCTGTCCTTCTTTGACCCCCTTACAAATGTTAGGGGGTCTGTAACTCTCCTCCTTGCCCCCTTTTCTTGTTTTCTCTCTTTTTTTTTCAGAGTGAAACACAGAAAATGGCGACCGCCGCTTCCTGGTTTCGGCCGATTCGAATGTTTACTAAGATCTAAGAGCCAATCAGAATCGCGCTCGCGCACGCCACCGTACGCTTACCGTAAGCGTACGGTAAGCATACCGTAAGCGGGCTCAGATATATATATTGATTTAAAGGCTATTTTCTCAGAATCTACTGAACAGATTTACACCAAACCTACAAAAGGCACTTCCTTGACCTAGGGACTACCTCTCTGCCAAATTTTGAGTAATTCTGTTCAGCCGTTCAGGCTGTAGCTCGTTCTAAAGGTCCTATGGAAAAATGCATGGGAAAAACGCGTTTTGGGACCCCCCTTTTATCTCAGCCCCCGCTTGACGGATCCCCCCGAGACTTTCAGGGTAGGAGCGGAGCGTAGCGCCCCACCTATTTTGAGAAATTCGCGAGGATTCGTCGACCGGCGCCAAAGTTATTCAAAATAGAATGTTGAGGTTTTCCTATGGAAACGTGGTCCTAACTATAACTACCTACTGGCGACCGCCAGTAGGTAATATATATATATATATATATATATATATATTTTCACTGAAAAGACAAAGGTTACAGGGACATAATAGTTAGGCTTAGATTTCACTCGTACAAAACCAGTAAAATTCAGCAGTTCCAGTTAGCTGAGCTAACTATAACTTGCGCCCCGGCAATGCAATTTATTTTTCTGTGAATTTCTAATGTTTTTTTAATTCTACTTCCTAACTATAAAATCTCTGTTACCTTTGTTTTTTTCAGTGAATTTAGAAGGTTTGTTTAACATGAAGTAAGATGCCCATCGCAATGCACAGTGGGGGTGGGGTTGAACGCAGGGCCTGCCTGGCACTGTGCTACCACCCAAGCTTGCTGCTCCTGCCCCCCTCCTTCTTGCCATACATTGTCCATGTCCCTGCTCCCTCATTACAACCATGTGTGGCTGTTGTTCTGCCACTGCCCTTCCTGCCTGCCCTTTAACAGTTAGCTTGCTGCCCCATCCACCTCCTCCCTACCCTCTGTTGTCAGAGTCCATGCAGTAGCTCCTTCCTCCTGCCGTGCATGGTCCGATGTGCTGCCACTGCCTTCCTTTTAGCTTGATGTCCCTGCCCACTCCTTCTGCCCCCCTTTCCCCAATTCTATGCAGCATCATTGTTCTCCTGCTCAGCCTCTGTGCTTAGCTTGATGTCCCCACTCCTTCCCTCTGCCCTCCGATGTCTGTGTGCATGCCCCTTCTCCCTCCTTTCTGCCCACCATACTCAATGGACCTGCAACCCTCTTATCTACTCCGAGTGTTCTGTTGAGCTGCCAATGACCCTCCCACCTGCCTAGCATGTTCAGATGGTTGTCGACTGTACCTGTCACCTCCACCCTGCCTGTACAATTCCCATGCCCCTATCCCCTCCCACCTGACCTCCATGGTCCATTTTGCTTCCACTCCCTTCTGCCCTCCATGTTCTGTTGTGCTACAACTGCTCCTCCTCTCTGCCCTGCATGGTCTGTGTGAAGCCCCTTCCCCTGCCCTCTTTTCTCTGTGTCAAGCCATACCCCTCCTTTCATTCCTCCATGGTCTTTTGTGCATTCCCTGTCCCCCCATTCTTGCCCACCATGCTGTGGTGCTGCCACTAACCCTGCCGCTTGTCATGGATGGTCTTCTGTGCTGCCACAACCCCTTCCACCTGCCCTGTGTGGTCCGCTTGCTGCCCTGACACCCTCCTGTCTTCCCTTTGTTGTCTCTGTGTATGCCATAATAATCTCATTGTTGCCCTCAATGGTGCTTCCAGTGCCCATCCCACCTACCCTCCATGGTCAGCTTGCTGCTCCTGCCCTGTGTGTTCCATGTGCAGACCCCTATCCCCTCCCTTCTGCCTGGCTTGCTCCGTTGTCGTTTCCCTGCCGCCTCCCTCCTGCCCTTCATGGTACGTTATGCTGCAACTGTCCCTCCGGTCTGTATGCTATAGTCAGCTTACTGCCCTTGCTTTTTTCCCCTCTGCCCTCTGTTGTTTATGTGCATGGCTCTGTGCCCCACCCCATTGCTTTCTATGGTCCGTTTGCTGCACTGCTGTCCCGCTTGTCCTGTGGATATATTGTGCTGAAGCACCCCTTGCGCCTGCCCTGTAAGGTCAATTCGGTGCTGCCCTCTTATCTGAGTCCGTGCCCCTATCGCATTGCTCCTGCCCCCCATGATCCAAGGTACCAAACTTGCCAACATTTTGGACTTGGTAAGAGGGAGATTTTGAAAACAATCCTAGGGAATTGATTTTCCCCATTGACTTACAATGAAAAAGAGTAGATTTTAGGCAGGAGGGAAATAAAATAAAGGCCTGTTGGGCTTAAAAACCATCGGGAGTCTCCCGCCTGCATTGGGTCTGTTGGCATGTATGGTTGTTATGCCACGGACTCTTCCTTCTGCCCTAAATGGTCTTTTATATTGGCACAATCTCTTGCCTGTACTGCAGGGTTGGTTTGTTGCCCCTGCCCCCCTTTTCCCTGCTCTCCATAGTCCGTTGTGCTCCCACTGCCCCGCCCACCTGCACGACGAGGTAATCTTGTTTCCTCTGCACCTTCCTCCGTGAGAGGGTCTTATTCCCATAGAAATTATGGTTAGTGCTCTAAACAACTAAATTGAGGACATATTTTCCGAGTTGTCAAATAGCAACAAAGCACTTTTGAATTGCTATCTTTATGTGTTGTTTTTTATCCAGTTGGTCACTTGATTATATGTTACACTTAAGGGAGAGGATGAGGCGTTACAGGCAGAGCTGCAGACTTTGCAACTGGGGAACCAAGTTCGAGTTTCCGCGTCAGCTCGACATCATGTGATTCTGGGAAAATCACTTAATCTCCCCATGCCCGAAATCAAAAATAAATGTGTCCTTGTGTAATGTAACTGATGCTCATGTAAAGCACTGCTATAACTTTGAGTCAAGTATGTGCTATCTAAAACTGCAACAAAAAAACAAAAAAAAGTGTTTTGCATACTTCTGTCATTGGGCTACAATTGGGTGATATTTGGGCTCTTTTTTGCCTGGTGGTTATCTTGGAAGGCTTATTTGTTAAGAAGCTCCCTAATTTCACCATTTACTGCAGTATCCTCAGTAGAGAATGCTTTCAGTTTTCTACTTTGATTCCAGCAAGATAGCATTCATATGTGCCACCCCTTTAGCTTAAATAATTATTGTTAGCACTCTAGTTGCTCATTAGAACACCGTAGTAAAACCGTGGATCACCATGGAGTTAACTGGCAGTCTACTGCTGGTGTTGAAAGTGCATTTTTCAGTCTGCAAGTGTTGAAAGTGCATGTTTTAGTCTGCATTTCAGAATGTTATAATGAAATAGAAGAGGAAGATATTTGAGAACTCACTTAAAAATGTGTCCACATTTTTCTTTCTTCACCACTAACTATATTTTCTTTGACAAACTGAACCCACTCATTTTGTTCCTTTCTAAACTAAATATTTTAAGAGCTACCCGTTTGACTCAATCAACATGGCTTCAGGTGTGCCATACTTTTGTCATAAGTAACACTGTTAGCACTCAAGTTGTTGTCTAAAACGCTCTGGGAGGTTGCGGTAGAACACAAGGGAATCAACTGTTAGACTTGATTTTCATATGGCTGAGAAAGATAGTGTGAATTTACAGAAAATATGCTCTTATTTTAGCTTCTGGCTCCACCTTCCATAACCTCTATGGGAAAATCATGAGAAAACTGTTTTCTCTCAAACATGATTCTTGAAATCCCATCAGAATGCTTTTCCACAGGGTAAAATCACCTTAGAACACACCACAATTCCTAAAATTAGTATGATACCAGCAAAAGATTATTTATATTGTAACTAAAATCTGCTGTCACCCTTTAAACTTTCTGCTTTTTGTGACCCTCAAAACCTGCCATTCACTACAAAGCTATCAAATATATTGCTCCCAAGATGGCTGCCAACCCTTCCTGATTAAAGGGCTGGCAGCCAATCAAATTTCAGTAGGATTTCAGTAGGATTTTGAACTCCGATATATCTATATTTTTTTAAACCTAAATATCTCTGAAACTACTGAACAGATTTACACGAAATTACAAAAAGGACTCTTTCTGAACCAACATCTAGCTTTCTGCCAAATTTGTGAAATTCCGTGCAGAGGTTCGGGCTGTAGTTGTGTTCCAAAAAATGCAATATAAATATAAGATTGTTTCTATTCTTTCAATATGAACCAACTGCCTCCCAAAATTCTGCATCGACAGATGCAGAATGAGCTTAGTTACCGACTTTGGAACGTGGGTTCCACTCTCCACCACACTTCCTTACCTTGGGTGATGTGATCTTGATGTAGACGATGATGGGGGCCAGCGAGGTCTTGGCTAGCTGTGCTGGGTGGTTAATTGTATCTGCATCAAGGGCCACCAGCTGCAGGGTCCTTGCCAGCTCAAATATCCGCTCTATCTCACTCTGCACCTCGGCTAGGGTGGAAGAAGGGAAAGTTGGGATAAAGACAGGCATCAAGGAGTTAGTTAAACATACATAAAGGTATTAAAATGGTAAGTAATCACTGGTCTTTCCTAACCCATTCCAAGTAATCCATACCAAGTAATCAAATACTTCCATGTCCCAGGGTAGGTGAGGTGATAGGAAAAGAAATGAAGAATGAGGCAATGACTCACTTGAGCACATTCCAGAGACTAATGTATGATGGATTCATTAACCACAGTCTCACATCTTATGCTCTTACAATTCAGTAATACATCTCTGTAGATTTATTGTCTACAGATTTGCACTTACAGATGCACATCCCAGGGATAGCCCCGTGTAGATTCATCTCTGTGTTTACTCACTGTCTATAAATTCACAGCTCAGGGATTCCAAACCCAGAATATACTTCGTTATTTTGCGTAGCTTTAAATCAGAAGTTATTACATTGCTGTAAAAACATAGGGAGTACCCTTACTTTCAGGGTGCCTTCACTTCGCATCTTTAACTATAAGTGTATTTTAACTACATATTTAAAAGTACATATGTGTATGCATTACTTAATTTTTGTAACTAATTTTAACAATAATGTATTTTTCCTAACAGTAAGACTACAAAGTAATGTAATACAAGTATGTAATAATAATTAAATATTATAATAATAAAAATATCACTAATATGTGATTATAACTATTATTTTAAATTACCCCACGATACTCTAACCATGCCTGAACTCTAAAAATCCCATTATCCCAACTCATTCCTGAACCCTAAAAATCCCATTCACCAATAAAAAAAGACAATCCTGAACCCTAAAACATGAAACCTTATACCCAAATACTCCCCCAAAACCTAAAATGCTCCACTGAACCCTAAACTGTTGTACTCCTAAGCCCGCTAAAAATATATATATATATATACACACACACATATATATATACACACACACACACACACACAAATAGAAAGCACGCACTACAAAAATTAAATATCCCGGATCAAGGCAGCTTCGCTGAAATGCATCGGGTTAGCTGATGCCTCCCTTAATGAATTTACTTTATTGAATTTATATATATATATATATATATATATATATATATATATATATATATATATATATATATATATATATATATATATATATATATAAAGCAGTGGTGCGTGCTCAAGTGTAAGACCCCATAGCAATTATAGAAGAAAGCACACACTCCAAAGAATTCTTCTGCAAATTCAATAAATGAATTCATTAAGTGAGGCATCGGCTAGCTATATGTATATATCTTACCCAGTGACGGTCACCACTGGGTAGTTATAGTTACGGCAGCCTTAAAGACTTTGGCACCGTTTGATAAATCATCATGAAACGTTCCAAAAAAGTGCTCTTTTTTACCTAGTGTGCGCATAAAACCTTTTGGGGTGATCCGTAAAGCAGAGTGGGAGAACAGAGGGGGTCCCAAAACACACAATCCCTGTACATTTTCCATAGCACAAAAACTGCCGAACCTAATTACAACAAATTTGGCATCAAGCTAGATGTAGGGCCAGAGATTGTGCTTTTTGTGATTTGGTGGAAATCTGTTCATTATATTTTTAAATTAAGGTTTAAAAATATTTATATATCTGGACGGTTGGCCCTGAGAGAGGCTTGCGTGAGAGCCAATTTAAAAAAGGAGCGTTCTGATAGGTGCAGCAACCCTCCCTTCCCTTTATTTTAAGGGGTGACCCTAGGTCATGGGGTCCCCAGGGCCTGATAAGGCTCAGGGAGGAGGACCGCACCTTTCCTCTCCTTTAATTGAAAAAAGACCCTGGGTGATAGGGTCCCAGGGCCTAATAAGGCTTGAGGAGAGAGGCCACGCAACGCCCTTCCTAAATAAAAAAAAGGCCCTGTGTGAGTGGAGTCCCCAGGATCTAATAAGGCTCAGGGAGGGGGGCCTTATGGCCCCCCTCCCCTTTAAAATGAATAAGGCCATGGGGGAAGGGGTACCCAGGGCCTAATGAGGCTCGGGCATGAGAGGCCACGCGGCCTCCCCTCCAAAATATATCTGGCCCATGGAGAATTAGTCCCCAGGCCCATAATAGATTCTGAGAGGTGGGGCCACGCCACCCCTGTTACCTTTAAAAAAGAAAAAATAGGCTCTCTGGTCCCCAAGCCTAGGCCCTGTGACCAGCCTTATGCCATGCACGGCCAAAACCTGTGTACAGTGTGGGGCTGGTTGCCTTTGGAGGGGTTAGACTTAGACGGTGCAGTGTGTGTGGCTGGCTGCATTCGGGAGGATGGCAGGCTCTGTGTCCAACACCCTATCATACATGACTGTGGGAGCTGCGCAGTTTGGGGTTGGCTGCCTTTATGGGGTCCGCTGCATGCAGGGGTTGGCCGCAGAGCCTGGTTTCAGGCCAGGCTCTGCAGCCAACTTCCCGCAGTGGGTGGCCTTCAGCGGGGGCTTGGGTTTATGTATGGTGATTAAATATTACTTGAATTTTTTGTTTTAAACTAGAAATTCACTAAAAAAAACAAAGTTTAAAGTAACGTTATAGTTAGTTGAAATATTCAGTAACAATGTAATGTTTTAAACTTTAAAAACCACGGAAATTCTCCAGCTATAGTGATCTCAAGTAACTATAACTCGTGCCCTCACCATAAACTGCTAATTACCCCATATATTACATTACTCATGACATGTTCTTTGACTGAAAATTTCACTGAAGCAGTTACAGTGAAATTATTGATGAGAAAACTGCATGGCAGGGTTGCGAGTTATAGTTATCTTCGGGCAAGAGTTATAGTTACTTGAGATAAATAGAACTGGTGAATTTCAGTGGTTTTTAGAGTTTAAAACGTTACGTTGTTACTGAACATTTCACCTAACTATAACATTACTTCAACCTTTGGTTTTTTCAGTCCGCCATCTAAAGTTGGGCTTGGAAGTGTGCACATTATTGTTCTTTGAAGAAGTCTTTCGAGTTACAGTGACTCCTCATCTTGCTTGCAGTGCGCATGGCCATCGACTCTTTGGTTAGATTGAAAGGACAGTATATCACATGTAAATGACCACGTAATAACGTAATGTATAATGTATATAAATACAAGAAACACAAGTCACCCGGAAGGAGGGTGGGCGCATGTGAATCTACAGCATTACATACCACAAACACATGCTTACAGGGCAAGTAACATTCACCATTTGTGGTTGTAGATGTACATGCTTAGCATAGACTAAAAAGCAGTTCACCATGTAAGCGGTGACTAACTTGTCCAACATTTGCTTTTTGTCGTTACATCAGATTGGTCGCACACTGCTACACCTACCAGTCGTGTTCCCCCAATGAAAATGGTCCCTGAAGGTCAGCGTCGGCGGATACACCTATGCTCAAGAGTGCGTGCAAGTATGCGTGGCGTGTGCCATCCCTGGACACGTGTTTCGAGGTAGTTGCCTCTCGTCAGCAGGGAGTAGGAAAATGAGAGTGGGGTTGCTGTGTAAGCTGCTAAAAACATAATCAGGTCTAGTACCTCTCTTAGCGCGCAGGTGCGTAACCATGAGTCCGTCGACTCCACCGGCTCAAGGGAGCCTGAATATAAAGTTACATCAGATTGGTCGCACACTGCTACACCTACCAGTCGTGTTCCCCCAATGAAAATGGTCCCTGAAGGTCAGCGTCGGCGGATACACCTATGCTCAAGAGTGCGTGCAAGTATGCGTGGCGTGTGCCATCCCTGGACACGTGTTTCGAGGTAGTTGCCTCTCGTCAGCAGGGAGTAGGAAAATGAGAGTGGGGTTGCTGTGTAAGCTGCTAAAAACATAATCAGGTCTAGTACCTCTCTTAGCGCGCAGGTGCGTAACCATGAGTCCGTCGACTCCACCGGCTCAAGGGAGCCTGAATATAAAGTTACATCAGATTGGTCGCACACTGCTACACCTACCAGTCGTGTTCCCCCAATGAAAATGGTCCCTGAAGGTCAGCGTCGGCGGATACACCTATGCTCAAGAGTGCGTGCAAGTATGCGTGGCGTGTGCCATCCCTGGACACGTGTTTCGAGGTAGTTGCCTCTCGTCAGCAGGGAGTAGGAAAATGAGAGTGGGGTTGCTGTGTAAGCTGCTAAAAACATAATCAGGTCTAGTACCTCTCTTAGCGCGCAGGTGCGTAACCATGAGTCCGTCGACTCCACCGGCTCAAGGGAGCCTGAATATAAAGTTACATCAGATTGGTCGCACACTGCTACACCTACCAGTCGTGTTCCCCCAATGAAAATGGTCCCTGAAGGTCAGCGTCGGCGGATACACCTATGCTCAAGAGTGCGTGCAAGTATGCGTGGCGTGTGCCATCCCTGGACACGTGTTTCGAGGTAGTTGCCTCTCGTCAGCAGGGAGTAGGAAAATGAGAGTGGGGTTGCTGTGTAAGCTGCTAAAAACATAATCAGGTCTAGTACCTCTCTTAGCGCGCAGGTGCGTAACCATGAGTCCGTCGACTCCACCGGCTCAAGGGAGCCTGAATATAAAGTTACATCAGATTGGTCGCACACTGCTACACCTACCAGTCGTGTTCCCCCAATGAAAATGGTCCCTGAAGGTCAGCGTCGGCGGATACACCTATGCTCAAGAGTGCGTGCAAGTATGCGTGGCGTGTGCCATCCCTGGACACGTGTTTCGAGGTAGTTGCCTCTCGTCAGCAGGGAGTAGGAAAATGAGAGTGGGGTTGCTGTGTAAGCTGCTAAAAACATAATCAGGTCTAGTACCTCTCTTAGCGCGCAGGTGCGTAACCATGAGTCCGTCGACTCCACCGGCTCAAGGGAGCCTCAATATAAAGTTACATCAGATTGGTCGCACACTGCTACACCTACCAGTCGTGTTCCCCCAATGAAAATGGTCCCTGACGGTCAGCGTCGGCGGATACACCTATGCTCAAGAGTGCGTGCAAGTATGCGTGGCGTGTGCCATCCCTGGACACGTGTTTCGAGGTAGTTGCCTCTCGTCAGCAGGGAGTAGGAAAATGAGAGTGGGGTTGCTGTGTAAGCTGCTAAAAACATAATCAGGTCTAGTACCTCTCTTAGCGCGCAGGTGCGTAACCATGAGTCCGTCGACTCCACCGGCTCAAGGGAGCCTGAATATAAAGTTACATCAGATTGGTCGCACACTGCTACACCTACCAGTCGTGTTCCCCCAATGAAAATGGTCCCTGAAGGTCAGCGTCGGCGGATACACCTATGCTCAAGAGTGCGTGCAAGTATGCGTGGCGTGTGCCATCCCTGGACACGTGTTTCGAGGTAGTTGCCTCTCGTCAGCAGGGAGTAGGAAAATGAGAGTGGGGTTGCTGTGTAAGCTGCTAAAAACATAATCAGGTCTAGTACCTCTCTTAGCGCGCAGGTGCGTAACCATGAGTCCGTCGACTCCACCGGCTCAAGGGAGCCTGAATATAAAGTTACATCAGATTGGTAGCACACTGCTACACCTACCAGTCGTGTTCCCCCAATGAAAATGGTCCCTGAAGGTCAGCGTCGGCGGATACACCTATGCTCAAGAGTGCGTGCAAGTATGCGTGGCGTGTGCCATCCCTGGACACGTGTTTCGAGGTAGTTGCCTCTCGTCAGCAGGGAGTAGGAAAATGAGAGTGGGGTTGCTGTGTAAGCTGCTAAAAACATAATCAGGTCTAGTACCTCTCTTAGCGCGCAGGTGCGTAACCATGAGTCCGTCGACTCCACCGGCTCAAGGGAGCCTGAATATAAAGTTACATCAGATTGGTCGCACACTGCTACACCTACCAGTCGTGTTCCCCCAATGAAAATGGTCCCTGAAGGTCAGCGTCGGCGGATACACCTATGCTCAAGAGTGCGTGCAAGTATGCGTGGCGTGTGCCATCCCTGGACACGTGTTTCGAGGTAGTTGCCTCTCGTCAGCAGGGAGTAGGAAAATGAGAGTGGGGTTGCTGTGTAAGCTGCTAAAAACATAATCAGGTCTAGTACCTCTCTTAGCGCGCAGGTGCGTAACCATGAGTCCGTCGACTCCACCGGCTCAAGGGAGCCTGAATATAAAGTTACATAAGATTGGTCGCACACTGCTACACCTACCAGTCGTGTTCCCCCAATGAAAATGGTCCCTGAAGGTCAGCGTCGGCGGATACACCTATGCTCAAGAGTGAGTGCAAGTATGCGTGGCGTGTGCCATCCCTGGACACGTGTTTCGAGGTAGTTGCCTCTCGTCAGCAGGGAGTAGGAAAATGAGAGTGGGGTTGCTGTGTAAGCTGCTAAAAACATAATCAGGTCTAGTACCTCTCTTAGCGCGCAGGTGCGTAACCATGAGTCCGTCGACTCCACCGGCTCAAGGGAGCCTGAATATAAAGTTACATCAGATTGGTCGCACACTGCTACACCTACCAGTCGTGTTCCCCCAATGAAAATGGTCCCTGAAGGTCAGCGTCGGCGGATACACCTATGCTCAAGAGTGCGTGCAAGTATGCGTGGCGTGTGCCATCCCTGGACACGTGTTTCGAGGTAGTTGCCTCTCGTCAGCAGGGAGTAGGAAAATGAGAGTGGGGTTGCTGTGTAAGCTGCTAAAAACATAATCAGGTCTAGTACCTCTCTTAGCGCGCAGGTGCGTAACCATGAGTCCGTCGACTCCACCGGCTCAAGGGAGCCTGAATATAAAGTTACATCAGATTGGTCGCACACTGCTACACCTACCAGTCGTGTTCCCCCAATGAAAATGGTCCCTGAAGGTCAGCGTCGGCGGATACACCTATGCTCAAGAGTGCGTGCAAGTATGCGTGGCGTGTGCCATCCCTGGACACGTGTTTCGAGGTAGTTGCCTCTCGTCAGCAGGGAGTAGGAAAATGAGAGTGGGGTTGCTGTGTAAGCTGCTAAAAACATAATCAGGTCTAGTACCTCTCTTAGCGCGCAGGTGCGTAACCATGAGTCCGTCGACTCCACCGGCTCAAGGGAGCCTGAATATAAAGTTACATCAGATTGGTCGCACACTGCTACACCTACCAGTCGTGTTCCCCCAATGAAAATGGTCCCTGAAGGTCAGCGTCGGCGGATACACCTATGCTCAAGAGTGCGTGCAAGTATGCGTGGCGTGTGCCATCCCTGGACACGTGTTTCGAGGTAGTTGCCTCTCGTCAGCAGGGAGTAGGAAAATGAGAGTGGGGTTGCTGTGTAAGCTGCTAAAAACATAATCAGGTCTAGTACCTCTCTTAGCGCGCAGGTGCGTAACCATGAGTCCGTCGACTCCACCGGCTCAAGGAAGCCTGAATATAAAGTTACATCAGATTGGTCGCACACTGCTACACCTACCAGTCGTGTTCCCCCAATGAAAATGGTCCCTGAAGGTCAGCGTCGGCGGATACACCTCTGCTCAAGAGTGTGTGCAAGTATGCGTGGCGTGTGCCATCCCTGGACACGTGTTTCGAGGTAGTTGCCTCTTGTCAGCAGGGAGTAGGAAAATGAGAGTGGGGTTGCTGTGTAAGCTGCTAAAAACATAATCAGGTCTAGTACCTCTCTTAGCGCGCAGGTGCGTAACCATGAGTCCGTCGACTCCACCGGCTCAAGGGAGCCTGAATATAAAGTTACATCAGATTGGTCGCACACTGCTACACCTACCAGTCGTGTTCCCCCAATGAAAATGGTCCCTGAAGGTCAGCGTCGGCGGATACACCTATGCTCAAGAGTGCGTGCAAGTATGCGTGGCGTGTGCCATCCCTGGACACGTGTTTCGAGGTAGTTGCCTCTCGTCAGCAGGGAGTAGGAAAATGAGAGTGGGGTTGCTGTGTAAGCTGCTAAAAACATAATCAGGTCTAGTACCTCTCTTAGCGCGCAGGTGCGTAACCATGAGTCCGTCGACTCCACCGGCTCAAGGGAGCCTGAATATAAAGTTACATCAGATTGGTCGCACACTGCTACACCTACCAGTCGTGTTCCCCCAATGAAAATGGTCCCTGAAGGTCAGCGTCGGCGGATACACCTATGCTCAAGAGTGCGTGCAAGTATGCGTGGCGTGTGCCATCCCTGGACACGTGTTTCGAGGTAGTTGCCTCTCGTCAGCAGGGAGTAGGAAAATGAGAGTGGGGTTGCTGTGTAAGCTGCTAAAAACATAATCAGGTCTAGTACCTCTCTTAGCGCGCAGGTGCGTAACCATGAGTCCGTCGACTCCACCGGCTCAAGGGAGCCTGAATATAAAGTTACATCAGATTGGTCGCACACTGCTACACCTACCAGTCGTGTTCCCCCAATGAAAATGGTCCCTGAAGGTCAGCGTCGGCGGATACACCTATGCTCAAGAGTGCGTGCAAGTATGCGTGGCGTGTGCCATCCCTGGACACGTGTTTCGAGGTAGTTGCCTCTCGTCAGCAGGGAGTAGGAAAATGAGAGTGGGGTTGCTGTGTAAGCTGCTAAAAACATAATCAGGTCTAGTACCTCTCTTAGCGCGCAGGTGCGTAACCATGAGTCCGTCGACTCCACCGGCTCAAGGGAGCCTGAATATAAAGTTACATCAGATTGGTCGCACACTGCTACACCTACCAGTCGTGTTCCCCCAATGAAAATGGTCCCTGAAGGTCAGCGTCGGCGGATACACCTATGCTCAAGAGTGCGTGCAAGTATGCGTGGCGTGTGCCATCCCTGGACACGTGTTTCGAGGTAGTTGCCTCTCGTCAGCAGGGAGTAGGAAAATGAGAGTGGGGTTGCTGTGTAAGCTGCTAAAAACATAATCAGGTCTAGTACCTCTCTTAGCGCGCAGGTGCGTAACCATGAGTCCGTCGACTCCACCGGCTCAAGGGAGCCTGAATATAAAGTTACATCAGATTGGTCGCACACTGCTACACCTACCAGTCGTGTTCCCCCAATGAAAATGGTCCCTGAAGGTCAGCGTCGGCGGATACACCTATGCTCAAGAGTGCGTGCAAGTATGCGTGGCGTGTGCCATCCCTGGACACGTGTTTCGAGGTAGTTGCCTCTCGTCAGCAGGGAGTAGGAAAATGAGAGTGGGGTTGCTGTGTAAGCTGCTAAAAACATAATCAGGTCTAGTACCTCTCTTAGCACGCAGGTGCGTAACCATGAGTCCGTCGACTCCACCGGCTCAAGGGAGCCTGAATATAAAGTTACATCAGATTGGTCGCACACTGCTACACCTACCAGTCGTGTTCCCCCAATGAAAATGGTCCCTGAAGGTCAGCGTCGGCGGATACACCTATGCTCAAGAGTGCGTGCAAGTATGCGTGGCGTGTGCCATCCCTGGACACGTGTTTCGAGGTAGTTGCCTCTCGTCAGCAGGGAGTAGGAAAATGAGAGTGGGGTTGCTGTGTAAGCTGCTAAAAACATAATCAGGTCTAGTACCTCTCTTAGCGCGCAGGTGCGTAACCATGAGTCCGTCGACTCCACCGGCTCAAGGGAGCCTGAATATAAAGTTACATCAGATTGGTCGCACACTGCTACACCTACCAGTCGTGTTCCCCCAATGAAAATGGTCCCTGAAGGTCAGCGTCGGCGGATACACCTATGCTCAAGAGTGCGTGCAAGTATGCGTGGCGTGTGCCATCCCTGGACACGTGTTTCGAGGTAGTTGCCTCTCGTCAGCAGGGAGTAGGAAAATGAGAGTGGGGTTGCTGTGTAAGCTGCTAAAAACATAATCAGGTCTAGTACCTCTCTTAGCGCGCAGGTGCGTAACCATGAGTCCGTCGACTCCACCGGCTCAAGGGAGCCTGAATATAAAGTTACATCAGATTGGTCGCACACTGCTACACCTACCAGTCGTGTTCCCCCAATGAAAATGGTCCCTGAAGGTCAGCGTCGGCGGATACACCTATGCTCAAGAGTGCGTGCAAGTATGCGTGGCGTGTGCCATCCCTGGACACGTGTTTCGAGGTAGTTGCCTCTCGTCAGCAGGGAGTAGGAAAATGAGAGTGGGGTTGCTGTGTAAGCTGCTAAAAACATAATCAGGTCTAGTACCTCTCTTAGCGCGCAGGTGCGTAACCATGAGTCCGTCGACTCCACCGGCTCAAGGGAGCCTGAATATAAAGTTACATCAGATTGGTCGCACACTGCTACACCTACCAGTCGTGTTCCCCCAATGAAAATGGTCCCTGAAGGTCAGCGTCGGCGGATACACCTATGCTCAAGAGTGCGTGCAAGTATGCGTGGCGTGTGCCATCCCTGGACACGTGTTTCGAGGTAGTTGCCTCTCGTCAGCAGGGAGTAGGAAAATGAGAGTGGGGTTGCTGTGTAAGCTGCTAAAAACATAATCAGGTCTAGTACCTCTCTTAGCGCGCAGGTGCGTAACCATGAGTCCGTCGACTCCACCGGCTCAAGGGAGCCTGAATATAAAGTTACATCAGATTGGTCGCACACTGCTACACCTACCAGTCGTGTTCCCCCAATGAAAATGGTCCCTGAAGGTCAGCGTCGGCGGATACACCTATGCTCAAGAGTGCGTGCAAGTATGCGTGGCGTGTGCCATCCCTGGACACGTGTTTCGAGGTAGTTGCCTCTCGTCAGCAGGGAGTAGGAAAATGAGAGTGGGGTTGCTGTGTAAGCTGCTAAAAACATAATCAGGTCTAGTACCTCTCTTAGCGCGCAGGTGCGTAACCATGAGTCCGTCGACTCCACCGGCTCAAGGGAGCCTGAATATAAAGTTACATCAGATTGGTCGCACACTGCTACACCTACCAGTCGTGTTCCCCCAATGAAAATGGTCCCTGAAGGTCAGCGTCGGCGGATACACCTATGCTCAAGAGTGCGTGCAAGTATGCGTGGCGTGTGCCATCCCTGGACACGTGTTTCGAGGTAGTTGCCTCTCGTCAGCAGGGAGTAGGAAAATGAGAGTGGGGTTGCTGTGTAAGCTGCTAAAAACATAATCAGGTCTAGTACCTCTCTTAGCGCGCAGGTGCGTAACCATGAGTCCGTCGACTCCACCGGCTCAAGGGAGCCTGAATATAAAGTTACATCAGATTGGTCGCACACTGCTACACCTACCAGTCGTGTTCCCCCAATGAAAATGGTCCCTGAAGGTCAGCGTCGGCGGATACACCTATGCTCAAGAGTGCGTGCAAGTATGCGTGGCGTGTGCCATCCCTGGACACGTGTTTCGAGGTAGTTGCCTCTCGTCAGCAGGGAGTAGCCATAACATCTACACAGAAATGTTTTGGAAATGTATGTGGTGTATTACATGTAGCTGCTTTACATATGTCAACTATTGGAATCTTTTCTAGAAATGCCATAGAAGCCCCTTATTTACATGTAGAGTGTGCCTTTGGTGGGATAGGAAGAGGTCTTTTAGCATGTTTGTATACATTTTACAATCTAAAGTGCAATACCGGATTTGGAAATTGCTTTACCTTCATGTGGTTTGGAGAATGCCACAAATGTTGTTGACTTTTCCGGAAGGATTGTGTTCTATCTATAAAGTACATTAGTACTCTTTTAACATCTAATGTGTGTAATGCTCTTTCTGCCACTGAATGTGGTTGAGGAAAAACATACAGGCAATTCTTTGGATTGATCCATGTGAAATTATGTTACTTCCTTAGGTAGAAAGTTAGGATTTGTTCTTAAAACTACTTGGGTGCCGATTACGATCCGGTAAAAAAATTCCCCGTACGACTCGTATCCGGTCTTTTTACCCTACGAATCGTACAAGTGCCGTACAAACTGCCAATTACGATTCGCATGGGAAAAAGTCCATACGAATCGCATTGGGAATTATTCCCCACACGTCCTCGGGTCGGAAAATGTGTCCGACACGTCCACGGACGATTTACCGTACAAATGTGAAAAGTGAAGTCCGACCGCGGAATTACGATCCATCCCGTGCGTCCGATGTTACAACCGTATGGAAAAAACACCGTCCGCACCGAACTCCCATAGCAACCATGGAGACATGTGCCCGCATACGCGCCCAACACTCCCCCCAGCCCTCCTATGTACGAGTCGAATCCCCCCCTCCCGGCCCCCGTATGTACGCGCCGACCCCCCCCAGCCCCGTATGTACGCGCCGACCCCCCCAGCCCCCATACGTTCGAGTCGTACCCCCCCGTGTATGTACACCCGTGTACGTGTCGAACCCCCGTGTATGAACACCCGTGTACGTGTCGAACCCCCGTGTATGTTCACCCGTGTACGTGTCGAACCCACCCGTGTATGTACACCCGTGTACGTGTCGAACCCCCCGTGTATGTACACCCGTGTACGTGTCGAACCCCCCGTGTATGTGCACCCGTGTACGTGTCGAACCCACCCGTGTATGTACACCCGTGTACGTTCGAGTCGTACCCCCACCCGTGTATGTACGGTGCGTACCTCCAGCGCGCGTACACGGGTGGGGGTACGACTCGAACGTACACGGGTGTACATACACGGGGGGTTCGACACGTACACGGGTGTACATACACGGGGGTTCGACACGTACACGGGTGTACATACACGGGGGGTTCGACACGTACACGGGTGTACATACACGGGTGGGGGTACGACTCGAACGTACGGGGGCTGGGGGGGTCGGCGCGTACATACGGGGGCTGGGGGGGGTCGGCGCGTACATACGGGGGCTGGGGGGGGGTACGGCGCGTACCTGGCCACCTACTCTGGTCGTTTCGCGCCATACTTTGCTTTTCCGGCACTTTTTGGGTGCCGTGAAAATATTGCCGTCCGGACTGCTGTCGGTTCGAATCGTAATTCCTGGGTCGTGAAACGCTGCCTGAAAGCGTCCCGACGTCACGTCGCAGCATTCCCGGATCACATTCGTATGTATATTTTCGTCGGTCGGTGTTTTTTACGATTCGTACGGAAATGGTGTTTCCGTGCGAATCGTAATTCCATGTTTGTAAAGTTTTACAACCGGGTACGAGTCGGACGGAGAAAACGCTCCGACCGACGGTTTGTACCCGGTTTTTACCGGATCGTAATCGGCACCCAGGTCTTTCTATACTTGGAAAAATTATTCCTCTAAAGTTACTGCTTAAATTTCTCCTACTCTGAGTGAAGCAATTGCAATTAGAAAAAAGTTTACATGACGAAAATTGTAGTGGACATTTGTGTTATGATTCAAATGGTGGACCCATAACCTTTAGCACAATATTAAAATTGCACATTGGTGTAGGTTGAGCTTTAAGTGGAATAACTCTTTTAAGGCTTTGTAGAAAAGCTTTAATTATAGGAATCTGCATATAGAGGTTTGTTCTCTATTTTGAAGGTATTCAGCTAAGGCTGTAAGACGTATTTTTATAGAAGTAAAGGCTAACCCTGCAACTTGTAAATAAAGCAGATAACATAGAATGTTTTGAGGTGATGCATTTAGTGGATCAATATTTTTTGAGTGACAAAAATGAACGACGCGTTTCCACTTTGCATAGCCTCAGGAGCCAAAATGTAAGATTGAGTGATCTGGGATTCGGGTGTCTTACCGCTCCTTGGTTCTGAGTGAGGAGATCTCGTCTGTGGAGCAGTATTTGATGTGGGACTAATGATACCGCTTATAATGTTGTGGACCACGGTTGCCTGGGCCATGTGGGAGCAGCTAGAATGAGTGTCAGGGATGCCTGCTTTAGCTCGTGAATTACAAATGTAAGCAGGGGGAGAGTTGGAAAAGTGTAAGCAAATATCCTTGACCAATTAATCCATAAGGCAATGCCTTTGGACGTTGGAACCTGAAGGCGACGTTTTGGCATTTTGCGTTCTGTGGAGTTGCTAATAGGTCTATGTCTGGTTATCCCCATTGTTGGAAGAATGGGTGTAGGACTTGTATATTGGGTTCCCACTTGTGGACTTGTTGGAATGTCCTGCTGAGGAGATTCACCAAGTTGCTGTCTTTCTCCTGGAAAGTATTGTGCGCACAACTGAATGTTGTGTTGTAGTGCAAACTTCCAGATTTTCTGTGCAAGGAGAGACAACTGTGGTGATCTGCCCCCCCCCCTGTTTTTCTAAATAATACATGGTACTCATATTTTCTGTTTTGATTAAGACTACTTTGTCTGTAATGTGAGGAAGGTATGCTTTTCTCGCTAGAAAAACAGCAAGCAGCTCTAGGTTTAGAAGGGATTGACTGTGTGTCCAGAATCATGTACAGTCATTTTCTGTGAATGCCCACCCCATCCAGTCATTGATGCATCCGTTGTTATGGTCATTTGTGGAACTGGGTCTGTAAACGGCCATCCCTGTAACAGATTTTTGGAGTTCCACTTTGGAAGAAAGTTGCAAACTTGATGGCTAATCATCGCTAGATCCTCCAAATGACACTCCGCTTGAGACCATTGTTGCATTAAGCATTGATGTAGAGGGTGCATACTGAGTCTGGCACAAGGTACTGTAGCTATGCATGATGTCATGGTCACTATGAGAAGCATAACTATGAGAAGCATAACTGTTCTCACTGATATCTGATTTTGAGGCTGAAACTGTGGTACCAGGGATTTAAAAGTTTGTATCCTGGCTACTATTGGGTAACCTACTTCTATTTGGCAATTTAGTATGGCTCCTACGTAAGGCTGACTTGGAGACGATACAGGTGTAATTTGAATGCGTTGATTGGAAAACCTAGTTGGTGTAGTACATTTATTGTTGTTTGCGTGTGTTGCAAACATTTGTGATATGTTGATAAGAGGAAGGTGCACCAGGGATGTCAGCAGAGTCATCAAATTAGTCCAGCAGTTTCCTTTATTGTAGAAAAATTCCTTAAAACTATGGACATCAGCCAACGCATTTCGTTCCCTTGGGGGAACTTCATCAGGGCTTGAAATATGTGGTGAAAGATATTGTCTTTTCACTAATGTGTTCCTTTAGAGAAAATAATCCCTCAGACGTAAGTCCACAGTAAGCTGATATAAACCCTGACGAATCAGGTGGGAGTCTATATCTCCAGTCGCAAGCATGGTGCATATAAATATAATGGGAACCCCCACAGTCAGGGTCAGAAGTGTCCCAATTGGTCCCCTTGATAAGGAAAATCCGTATTCCCCGCAGATTTGTGATATGTGTTGCTTTTGATAAGCCAATCATCTAGATATGGAAAAACGTGTATGTTTTGTCTTCACAAGTGGGCTGCTACCACTAACAGACATTTGGTAAACACCCTGGTGGCTGTGGTGACCTTGTACGGAAGCACTTAGAATTGAAAGTGTTGTCTGTTGAAGGCAAACCTGAGGTTTTGACCACGTACTGGGTGAACTGGAATGTGAAAATATGCATCCTTTAGGTCTAATGCAGTCATGAAGTCTCCCTGCTGGAGAAATGGTATGCCGCCCTGAAGAGTCACCATATGAAAGGGTTCTGAAAGGATATACTGTAGGAAGGTGGAATCTGAATCTAACTATATGGTTGCCCCCACTTTTATCCTGGTGTTTGAATGGTTTTTGACTAGTCTGGCTGGGATCCTGCTATCCAGGACCCCAGCCTATCTGCTTACTCCCTTAAATGATTGGTGTGCATATAAGATGCAGTAGTGATTGGATACTGTGGTACCTTATGAGCCCCTAGTATATGGTACCTTAGGTACCTAGGGCATTGGTACTTCATAGGCCTACCAGGGGCTGCAGCATGTATTATGCCACCCCTGGGAAGCATTCACAATCTGACACCACAGGCCTGCTACTGCAGCCTGTGTGAGGTAGTGTTAGCACTCCTCACTGAGGTATAGGTTCCTATATCTCACCATACACACACATATAAACCTATCAGTCACCCCTCTTGCAGGCCCTAACAATCCTGAGGGCAGGGTGCTTGGTTTACTATGTGAGGGGATGCTTTTGCATGAGCAGGACCCCTCTGCAGCTGGCAGAGTATATTCTCTGCTGCTGTTTGTGGATGCGGTTAAACCATATACTCTTAAGTGCATTATAACCTCGCGGTAAATGCTAACTTTGGAATGACTGAATCAAAACATGTTGTGTTTGGTGTCAAACAACTTGGAATCATACCCCCACACCAGTAACTTGTGTGGGAGTATGATCCCGCCCTTCTAGGGGGGACGACATGTACCCACTGTACTAAACAGTAGAAATCTTCTAGAGCCCTGGCATCACAAAATGGATGCCACCAGCACAGACACTGGGCTGCCCTCCTGCTGCTGACCGAAACTCGCAGTGGAGGAAGCCTAACAAAGGGTATCCTGTCACAGGGAGGTGTCACCACCTCCCAGACAGGATTTAGTGTATTGGAGCTGGGTGGGTGCACTCTTAGAGTGCTGTGAAGTCCTGCACTGGGGGAGCAGTAGGCTCCTCTGTGCATATGCCAGCTCAAACCGGTTCAGGGGCTACCTGCCCCTGCTCTGGCGCGAAACTGGACTAAGGGAAGTGGGTGTAACCACCCACTACCCTGACCCTCCTAGAGGAGTGGTCATAGAGCTGGTCCCTTCCCTATCTTCACTATAAGATACCAAGCATTGCCAATGCAATTCAGATTAACCCTGGACGACGCTCTACAAAGAAGAATCCTGGCCCTTCGACGTTCCACTATCTCTGGAAGACTGAAGAATCTCCCTTGGAGTCAAGGAGTGACTCCCCTGCTTGGCAGGCACCAGTAACTTTGATCAACGGTTGCAAACTTCACCGCTCCATCCGGAGTCCGAAGTCCCTGCATCCCCTGAAGCGGATTTCCTGACCTCTCGACGGCCATTTTGAGTCCCCAGCGAAGCTGTGGCATCTGGACCCCACGAGTGACGAGGAACAGCAATACCAGGGAACCGTGCACTGATTTCGAGTGCAAACCCTAAACAATGTTCTACGAACTTGTACTTTGGACCATCTATAGTCCAAGTCCCTAGCAGGTTTGGTACCGAAAATCAGCGGCCTACCTCGTCCCGAGTGACCGTGGGCTCCTGTGGAACTTTTCCTGCAAAGGCGTCTTTGCGGTTGCTTGCCCGTTGGCTAGTGACTCACCCGAAGACTTTCTCATCAACTTTAAGGGCTCTCCTGGTTGCTCCGGGCCTGCCCTCACTTACCCTCACTGGGTAAGTCCATCAGACCTTGCTGGTCTGCATCACCGTCAATCTTCACTCCACACAAGACTTGCAGTTGCCAAGGTTTGTTGGCTCCAATCCGGTTGCCGACACCGTCATCAGCTGCAGACGTTGTGGGACCCTCCGAATCCAGCTGCTGGTCATCGTCGATCTCTCCTGGACCTCGTGAGCGAAGAGACAAATCGCCATCGACGACCTGAACCGACGCGACATCAGTGGTCATCCATCCTGCTGGCCACTGGTCACTGGCAAGTGACTTTGAACACTGTCCCCTCAATTTTCAGGTCCTCTTCAACTCCAATCCATCTTCGGATTCCAGCGGACCCCTCTCCAGTCGTCACAAGCAGCAAGTCTTCAGTGATCTCCATTGAAAACAGCATCACGACCCGACACCAAAAGACACCTATGCACCCGGCTTCCGTGGGTGAGGTAACTCGTGCACTCCAGTGCCCAAGTGTGTGTTGGCTCTCGAAATACTTACCCTGTAAGTGGCTTGCTTGTTGACTTCTCCGAAGTGCCCTAAAACTTTAAATTACAAACCGCAACTTGTGCCATTGAAACCAATAGGAAACCCGCGGCTGTGTTTAGACACTGCACGCGTCTCCCGTGGGCTGATTACTTACCTGCTAACACTGCAGAAGTGAAGCCTCAGCGATTCCCAAGGCCCTAGGCCTTTTCATTTTGCAAGTCGAGTTTGTTAAACGATTTTCTTAGGATATGGTCTGGTACGCCCCTAGGGCTACAGCCATATTTGTGTTTAATTTATTGAGAAGTGTTGACATTTGAATGTGTATCTGGGTTCTAATCTCATAAAGAGATTAGTAGAATGTATCTAAGAATAAATACATATATATTTGATATATATTCCTGTGTGGTGTCCTTTTCATTTGATAATTCAAGAGATTATAAGGTAAAACAAGCTGCTTTACATTCCTCTGAGACTTAGCCTGAAGGCTGCTCTCCACAGCTACCACTAGGATAGCTTTCTTTAAAAGGTTGTCTTAAACCTAACTACCATAAGAGTCGAATTGGACTGGTGCAAGGTGGCCACTATAACTAGTGACCAGCATATGCCAGGCCAACTTCTCACATATACCTGTTTAGATGTTTGAAGTCTAGGATGGGTCTTAGAGCTCCATCCTTTTTGGGTCTGCAGCTGGTGTGCCCCCATTTCTGTTTCCGGTTCTTCCGAACCAAAAATGTCCAGCGTTTCGTCGATGCTGTGTTGATACTTTTGCAGTCTTCTGGCTTTATGAGTTTTTTTTTTTTACCTGAATGATTTGCAGGCCTCACAGGTTTGTTCCTGATAATTGGGAGATAAGCAGGAATTACACACCTTGTGTAAATCTGTATGCGTAAATTTAGAATGACAGGAAGAACAAAATTTAAAAGGTGTCAGTTCCATCAAACGTATAGGAGAATTGCTGCCCCGAACGGTGCACTGGAATCGAGTACCCCGGACAAATTCATTGTTTTGTTTTGTAAATCAATTTTTATCGGGGGATTAACATGGCATTATTTTACAGCTTGAGCATACTTTTTATAGTGTAATATACACTCGTATTTCTCTTATGAAAGCATTGTTTCCCACCGTACGCTAAAAAGCATGCAACAAAGAGGTTACATATCCCTATTTTCTTGTTTACAATGAAGAACATTACATCTTGTCAGTAGGTATGTATAACTATCTAAGTAAAAGAAAAATAGAGTCAAAACAAGATTGGGCAGCAGTTAACTTTGCAGTTTCTAGTATATCCTTTGGTATCCTGGGTAGATGTGGTGCAACAGTTTGTTCCAGGACAACATATTTTCTTGTACATCAGGTATGTGATATATTATGTGACGAATGGTGTGTCGGAGCCTCCAATCGTCGCACGACTCTTATGGAAACCTAATATGTTAGGGGCTCCCTCCGTAGGTAAAGAGCGCATACCCCTCCGCTCTCTTTGAATAATTACCCCCTCTGACCATATGTGCTATGTTATGTAATGGAGGCTGGGATGTCTGAGGTACCTTCACTGCCTCTGGCCGCAAAGTCAGGGTACTTGACTGCGAGGCGGAACCTGCCCCCTTATCTACCAGACTTTGGGGTTGTAAGTTGGTCAACAATAGCCCCATGTTTCCAAATCTTGTTCGGCGTTCTCATCTGTGCGTACTATCCGCAACCACCTCTATTCTGCCACCCCCCATTCCCGCATATCTGTCATCCACTTGTGCATTGTAGGTGGTGCAATATGCGTCCAATGTATCGCAATGTGACATCTGGCAAGTACCAATCCTAAGTTTGCAAACCTATGCAGCATTTTGCTATTCGTCTTTAGGGTCGGCAGAACCCCTAGTAGGCAGTGCTTAACAGTACTCTCAACGTGGAGACCAGTCGCCTCTCTAAGTCTCTTCAATAACCCCTCCCAGTATTGCTGAGGTCTGGGGCAGTCCCATGTCATATGAATGAAGGCAGCCCGTTCCATGCCACAGCGAGGGCATTCTGCAGAGTGTGCTGTATTAATTTGTGCCAGCCTGAGGAGTCTTATAAGTGAAGTGCAGATAGTGGAATTGTATGAGTTTGAAACAGACGTTACTGGCCACGTCTCGCACCTGCGTGAACACGCTCTTCCACTTATCTGCGAGTGGCATTGTCAAATCTGTCAACCATCTATCCCGGACGTGCGAGACATCTACATCCTGGTCAGCTTTGAGCGCCTGATATAGAATTGAGATCAAGCCCCTATGTGTACCTGGAGCTAGAATTGCCATCAATGGGTGAGATTCCGTTGGTTCCTCTGGGAATGCAATCCATATCTCCCCTGCAGTACGGCAGATCGTTGCATACTGCAGAAATTTGCCGTCTGGTTGACTGAAGCATTCTTGTGCCTCCCCAAATGTGACAAATGTCCCATTACAGTACAGGTCACCTGCAGTGATGCATCCTCCTAACAACATTTTTCCAAGTCCAAAACATTTTGGATATGGCAATAGACACACAACCATTGTAAAGGTAGTGCACACTCATAAGGTGCTCTACGCAGTACCAATGTAACTGCCCTTTGCCAGGCTTTCGCACAAATTCGATGTTAAAATAGTTTTTGTCTAAGTAGAAATTGAATCTCGATCAAAAACAACAACTGTCTTGGAAAAGGAGCCTAATGATTGTGTAAACAGGAGCAGAGGAGCACATGACCAAACTCAACGGCGGAAAAAAACAATCTAATAATGCAGTCGATGACCATGCGCACTGCAAGCAAGAAGAGGTGTTACTGTAACTTGAAGGACTTTTTTGAAGAAAAACAACTTTCACACTTCCGAGTCCAACACTAGATGAGAACTTATCCTAAGCATGTGAATCTACAGCCACATATGCCATCAAACACATATATATATATATATATATATATATATATATATATATATATCAAACCACGCCTACTCCCACACGGAAAACAGATATATAGATATATATTATCAACTGGCGGTCGCCAGTAGATAGTTATAGTTACAACCTAGTTTACATAGGAAATCTCAAAATTCTATTTTGAATAACTTTGGCGCCGGTTGACGAATCCTCGCGAAATTTTCAAAACTAATGGGGCGCTCCGTTCAGCTCCTACTCTGAAAGTCTCGGGGTGATTCGTCAAGCGGGGACCGAGAAAAAGGGGGGGTCACAAAACGCGTTTTCCCCATGCATTTTTCCATAGGACCAAACGGCTTAACAGAATTACGTGAAATTTGGCAGAGAGGTAGCCATAAGGTCAAGGAAGTGCCTTTTGCAGGTCTGGTGTAAATCTGTTCAGTATTTCCTGAGAAAATAGCATTTAAAAGCATATCAATATCTATACGCGCGCACCGTGCGCGCACTGTGCGCGCACCCTGCCGTGCGCGAGCGCAATTCTGATTGGTTGTTAGATGTCGGTAAACATTCGAATCGGTCGAAACCAGGAAGTGTCGGCTGCCATTTTGTCTCTCGCAGTCTGAGGGGGTGAAAAAAAAGGTGGAGAACGTGAAAAGGGAGCAGAGTGGACATTTCCTGACCCCCTAGCCTTGGTCAGGGGGTCACAGAAGGACCCCCAAGGGTGAAAAAATGTTTTTATTTTTTTTTTAAAATAGCGAGGTGCGCGCTCGGAGCGCGCACGGCGAACCGTGGGTGCTCGGTGCCACAACGCGCGCACGGTGCGCGAAGCGCACCGTGGGCGCAAGGTGCGAGCACGGTGAAAAACCTGAAAAAAAAAAAATAATAAATACATAACTTAGCATTTAAAAAAACGTACAAATTCACTGAAAAAACCATAGGTTTCACACACGTTATAGTTACGAATTAGCATTTAAAAAACCTTGCAAATTCACTTAAAAAACCATAGGTTTCACACATGTTATAGTTAGCTGGACATTTCACTCGTAAAAAAACAATGAAATTCCCCCGTTATAGTTAGTGCAGGCAACTATAACTCACGCGACCGCAATCCTCTGCTGATGACGTCAGATATTACATCACTGATGACATATGTGTCTTTATGAAAAATAAATATTTGTAATGTATGTATAGCTAAAGATTAATGGAAGAAGACATGGGTAAATAAGTGTCTAAATACAGTAATGTAATATCTGACGTCATCAGCAGAGGATTGCGGTCGCGTGAGTTATAGTTGCCTGCACTAACTATAACGGGGGAATTTCATTGGTTTTTTACGAGTGAAATGTCCAGCTAACTATAACATGTGTGAAACCTATGGTTTTTTAAGTGAATTTGCAAGGTTTTTTAAATGCTAATTCGTAACTATAACGTGTGTGAAACCTATGGTTTTTTCAGTGAATATATATATAAATATATACATTTATTTGCTTGATTGAACCCCTAGATATAAATACCCATAAGTACACTAAAAGGCAATGTCTACATGGTCTGCTGTCTACAAGTTAGTTGATTAGGTTTCTCAGTGCACTCGATAATCTTGCGTTTTGAAATTCAAACCAATTTTTCATTGTGTGCTAAACCATCCATTGCACTGTGTCTCCCAGTGCCAAACTAAATGAAATTGATGAATGTAAGGTCTGGCGAACCAAACCCTGGTGGGTTATGTACGGTGGACGTTACCGCCTTATATACCTCCATTCCACACAAGGAAGGATTAGAGGCAATAGTATGGTTTCTCTTAAACAATGAATGCGAAGGTGCTAACAAAATGTTCCTGTTGGAATTAATGCATTTTGCATAATACCATAGTTATTTTCAGTGGGAAGGATCCTTCTTTGCTCAATGCAACGGAACATCTATGGGCTTTGCTGGGCCCTCTTCATATGCGAATGTGTGAATATTTTCATGTCAAAGTTTGAAAACGACCATGTACTGCATGATCCCACATGGTACAAAAATGTGGTTATCTTCAAAAGATATATCGATGACATATTTATAATCTGGAGAGGTGGTCGAAAACAACTACAAGAGAACATTGAGAGACTCAACACATGCCACGATCACATCAAATGTACGTATCACATTGAAAAAGAAAAAAAAATTTTTTTTAGACGTGTTGGTACAGATGGATGAGATTGGAATTAAAACCAACGTATTCCCAAAAGAAACTGACCGAAACAATTGTTTGCACTATAAGAGTTTTCATCAGAGATCCCTTAAACAACATCTTCCATTTTCACAATTTATCAGACTTAAGAGAATCACATCCAACTGACAAGAAGCTGCTGAAACTATTACCCACTATGCTAATAAATACAGGAAAAGCGGTTACCCCAAACATGTGATAGAAAAATCTATTGAAAAAGTGAACAATATGGACAGACAAAGCTTGTTGGAAACCAAAGAACCTTCGAGTGAGCAACCGATTGTGTGTATATTAAAGTATTTGGCGAAAGCTAACACAATAAAAAATATCATCAAAAAACATTGGATAATGCTCCAAACAGAACCGGATTTAAGATCATTATTCAATAAGAAGGTTGTTTTTGCGTTTAAACGTTCCTACAACATCAAAGAATTTCTGTCAAACAAGAATGCAGAGAGTGATAAAGAGATTCATAAAGGCATGCAAAAGTGTGAAAATTGCACACATTGTAACAACGTCATCGTAGGGAACCAGTTTACACATCCTACGCAAGGCACGAAGATTGTGATCAAACATTCTAGCACATGTCACACCATGAACGTTGTTTACACAATAAAATGTCCCTGTGGGAAAACATATGTTGGTATAACAGAACGCAAAATCAAAGTTCGAATTACAGAACATAAAAGCAGCATCCGGATGAAAAATGTAAAATCAACAGTAGCAATGCACTGGCCTGAAGCGGGACACAACATTTCCCAATTAAGATTCACTATTCTTGAAGCAGTGAAGACTCGACCAGATATGGATTTGCATAAACAGTTGTTGAGGTCAGAATTGAACTTTCATGCTTTTTATGAGTGATAAATTTGTTTACATAAGTAAATCAGAATGTGGACATTAAAATTTTTCGTTTTAGGGGGACACCATTTCTGTTTAGGGGGAGATCTTTCCTAGTTACTATGGAGAGCTTGGCGTTCGTTGTATTACCTGCTAGATAGACATGTGAAGTAAGTAGCCACTCAGGAATATGTCGATGTACTTTATTCAGTTACAAACGTACTGACACCCTCAGCTGCTGGCAGTCATATCTCCAGGTGAAGGCAACCTGTCAACATTCCAAAGCTGCCTTCACTGCAACATTCTAAACTGTGCCAATGCGGAGGGGAGGGGGGAGCGGAACCTACCAAGTGGCACATTATAACACATCTTCCCCCTTTAATAATTGCAATACAAAGAAACAGAACATAAGGTTTAAACATTAGGCAGGGGCAAAACAGGTAAGACTGGCAGGGTATCCACTCTGTTCATACCATTCTGAAATCCTTGTGCCAACTAGGGGGATTGCGTTGTCTGAACCCCCTTCCCTCTGGGGTCGCCCTTGCTCTGGGTCCTGTTTCCTGATTACCCCTTCGCCCCTCTTGGTCAGTCTCCCTCGGACCTGTGGCCACCCGATCCATGCTCCACTTCCTCCCATCTTCCATGATGACAACCTTTCTCTTCACCTCCCTTATTTTTTCTGGGGCATAGAACTTATCCTCTTTGCCTCCCATACTCACAGGTTTCCGAATATACACTCTTTGCCCTCTGCTAAAGGGTCTTTCCTTTGCACCCCATTCGCTGTCATATCTCTCTTTGTACATCTTTTGCCTTGAATCCACTTTCCTACTGTACTCTTCTGGATTGATCAACACCGGATCCTTGGGCTTCATCCAATTTGGTGACAGTTTAGAACCCGCCTTTCTACCTCTCAACAGTTCAAAGGGTGTATGACCCGTGGATAGGCTGGGTGTAGTGTGGTAGGACCAGAGCATGTCTCTCAGCGCCGCTTCAATGTTCCCTCCAGACTTGACTGCTAGTTGGATACACTCCTTCAGCATCCGGTTGGCTCTCTCCACTTTGCCATTGGCTCTAGGGCAGTACAATGGGGTACGTATGTGCTTTATGGACATGTCCCTTAGGAACTCTCTCATCTCCTCCGACACCAATTGTACTCCGTTGTCCGTGATCAAAGTGGAAGGTATGCCCTCCTTTGAGAATACGTCACTCAGGAATTCCACTATTGCTTTGGTGTTGATGTTGTTCACAAATTTGTGGGTGATCCAATTAGAATAATAGTCAATGAGCACCAAAATGTACCATTGCTGTGGTCCTTTAGCCTTAATAGGGCCTGTGATGTCAAATCCTAACTTGTCCCACGGGGACCTTGGAACCTCCACTGGACTAAGTGGGGGTCGCCTAGTACATTTGGATTTGTCGCTTACTCCACACGCGTAACACTCTTTCACTCTCTCTTCCATGCTCGAATCCATGCCTGGAAACCAATATTCTGATCTTAATCTTGCCTTGCATAGACTCCTTCCCAGGTGACCTTCATGGGTTAGGTCAATGATTTGTTTTCTTAACCCCTCAGGGGGAACAATTCTGCCAGCCTTGAGGAGATACTCTCCTTCTATTGACAGTTCGTTGCGTACGTTCCAAAATGGTTGTAAGTGCTCCGGTAGGACCCCACATTTGTTTGTCCACCCCTTTACAACCCATGTTTTCACCTTCCGGAGGGTATTGTCCTGTTCCATGTGTTCATCCCACTGTTCTCTAGTCATGGCCGGGAGTTTAATTTCTAGAACCTTCTCCCTGCCACTGACTTCTTCCTCCTGTCTCTCCACTGGGGCTCTGGATAAAAAGTCTGCTACTTTATTCTGTTGGCCTGGTACATATGTTGTTCTGAAATTGTAGCCTTGCAACCCTAGCACCCATTTCGCTATGCGGGGAGTAATATTTTCTAAGACCTTGCTACCAAACAGGTTGACCAAAGGCTTATGGTCTGTGCATACTACGAATGGCAATCCCCAAACATAGAAACTGAAATGTTTAATTGCCCAATACACCGCCAATGCCTCCTTCTCGATGGTGGAGTAGTTGGACTCCGCCCCAGACAAGGACCTTGATGCAAATGCTACTACTTTCACCGTATCGTCCACTCTCTGTGAAAGCATGGCTCCCACACCTTTGCCGCTTGCATCTGTTGTGATTATGATGTCCTTGTTTATATCAAAATTGCCAATAAATGGTGCTGACACTATTGACTCCTTTATGTTTTCGTAGGCCTGTTCCTGTTCCTTCTCCCACAAGAATGGTGTGTTTTTTCTCAAAATTTCCCTGAGGGGATGTGCTATCATTGCAAAGTTCTTAATGAACTTAGCCATGTATTCGGCTAACCCCAAAAATGAAAGTACTTCTTCCTTGCAAGATGGAGTGGGTGCTTTCCTTACTGCCTCCACCAGATCTATTTTGGGCTTTATCCCCTCCTCCGAGATGGTGTGCCCTAAGTAATCCACAGAGGTTACTCCCACTTTGCATTTGCTCTCTTTTGTGGTGAAACCCACCTCCCTTAACCGTCTGAGTACTCTTTTTGCATTTTCATTGTGCTCCGTGTCGCTTGACCCATAAATCAATATATCGTCCTGAAAACACATTGACTTTGGACAATCTCTCAACACATGTTGCATTGCTCTTTGAAACGCTGATGCCGCCGACGCCAACCCAAACGGCATTCTCAAAAATGTATAGTTGCCAAACGGCGTGGTGAAAGCGGTCAATGGTTGGGACTCGGGGTGCAGCATGATTTGGTGGTAGGCCAATGAGAGGTCGAGCACACTAAAAAACTTAGCTCCCTGCAGTGTACTCAACATTTCGTGTATCCTTGGTAGGGGATGCCTGTCCACCACAATGTTGGCATTCAACGCCCTCAAGTCCACACATAGCCTAATGCTTTTACCTCCATCCTTACTCGTTATTACAATGGGCGCCAACCATGCTGAGCATTCTATCTCTTGTATGACCCCTTGTTCAACCAATTTCTCCAATTCCATTCTTAAAGGTTCCCTCATCAATAGGGGAATGGAGCGTGTTTTGTGCACAGTAGTTGTTGCCCCATCCTTGAGCTCTATCCTATGCATGTAGTTTTTGAGTACCCCCAGTTTTTCATTAAACACTTCTGGGAATTCTTTAACCAGGTTTGACCCCTCGCCCGGGGGATCTATGAGAAGTACCTGCTCCTGGTTGTTTGGGTCGAGCCTTATTCCCAATTCTTTCTGGTGTTTCCACCCTAAAAGACTTGATCCTTCCCTGGTCACATATACCTTCCCCACAGTGTGCCTGTCTTTGAAGGATATTCTCATTCTCACCATCCCTTCCAACTGGATTGGCACTCTGTTATACCCTGAGGGAGCTATATCAGCTGTCTCTAATATGATATTGTGCTTTGCAAATTTTTCACTGAACACCTGCTTGTCTACTAGGGTAAACGGAGAACACGAGTCAGCATACACTTTGAACTTCTCACCATCCAGTCTTATCTCACATGTGGGGTACTGTGTATTAGCCTCCTTGCTTACGTCCTCTATCTGACATATAAAATTTTTCTCCTCCCCCACCACTTCTTCTGGGTTTTCAACCATATGCACCTTTGTACTACTAACGTTGCACACTTTAGCAAAATGACCCTTTCTGTTGCACCTCCTACATGTGACATTCCTTGCTGGGCATCGCCAATTGTTGGCTAAGTGATTGTGGTTCCCACACCTAAAACATTTCAGACCTTCCATCTTATTGCTCGCACCCTCTCTGTACTTGTTCTCCACTTTACAAACTGCTTCCCCATTCAATGCCTCTTTAGACGTGGGTTTCTCTTTACTTTCCTCTGACACCTTCATCTCTCTCATACATAGTGCTGTGTGTTCCAGACCTTTCGCTATGCTTATAGCTTCCTCTAGATCAGGATTCCTTGTGAGCAACTCCTCCTGCACCTTCTCCTCATTGGTGCACCTTACTAATTGGTCTCAGATAAGGGAATCAGTAAGCGCCCCAAACTCACATGTAGCCGCCATTCCTCTCAACACAGCTATATAAGAGGACACTTTCTCTTCTTTCCTTTGAACTCTTTTGAAAAATTTGTGCCTTTCTAGAACCACATTTATTTTCACTTTAAAATATGCCTCTAATTTTCGTAATGTGTATTCATACACGTCAACCCCTTCATCCTCATCCTGAACCTCATCCTCCACCAATCTTCCAGTTATGTCCTCATAAATTTTCCTACCATGTATTCCTAAATTATGTAATAGTATATGCTGTTTCCTTATGTTAGAGAAGTTCCCACCCCCGATGGCTATCAGGTAGGACTTAAAAATACCTTCCCATCTTTTCCAGGGGATATCTGGTTCTCCTAACTCATTCAAGACTGGTGGCGGTTGACTCATTCCTGCCCCTGCCATTATGCAGAGGATACTCTCCTTACCACTGTGTAATGACCTCTTGAACCTCTGCTGCTCTCCACAGGGGTGTTTCCCTTATTGTTTCCTTAGGATTGCGTGTAATGGGCAGGTGGGCTAGATAGGGGTAGTCAGGCTACTTGGCAGATGAAAACTAGTGGTTCTCTCTACACTCCTTAAAGATGTCTGACCAAAATACAATTAACACCTAAGTTGGGAAACTTACACTTCCTCCTACTCAGTTTCACACCCAGTGTACAGTCCCCTTTCTATTTCCCTTGTGGTGAGCTCCCAGAGTTCCCTCAGTGAGTCTTAGACGCTCCTTCCTGTTGCTTGTCAGTCCGTGAGAGAAGATCGTGCTTCTGAGGATAATTTATTGTGGTACCTTTAGAGAAACCAGTCTGAGCAACGCGACAGTCTTCCTCACCGACCTTGCAGACCTGGGGACAGCGCACGGACTTAATCCCTCGACGATGTTTCACCGGCGGCTTCTCCGCTGCTCAGAACTCCCGCCGACGCTCCGCTGTAACTCGCTGCCCCCCCCGTTGTTCGCTGGAACTGCCTGGACTCCCCTGTCGCTGCTGTGCATTAACGCCGTTGGATGCAGCCGACGGGATTCCCGGACACACCACAATCGCTGTACGAGGGTGGAACCTCACCCTCAGTGCCGCAAAGAAAGCTAATGGCAAGTCCCGCCTCCTGACAGCTGATCCCCTCACCGAACTCCCGCAGCAGCTTCAGCTCCGGTGACACCTCACTTTGTCACCGTGTCAGGGGCGCACGGGGGCACCTCACCCCCCAGCAAACAGAAGTGCGCTTACGCCGGCCCGACTTTGCTTCACTCGATTCGTGGGGCTTCTGTGGACACTCCGCCTTCATTGGCTCCGAGACTTTGCTTCATGCCGTTCCGCCTGTCGCGGTTTAAAATTACGTTGATTCTCCAGTTAACCACCAACCACACCAGCCTTAATCCTCTCACCTTCGGAGATGGCAGCAGCGACATGTGACACAGTTAACTGTCCATACAATGTCTCTCAACTGGAAGGTCACTTCGCTTCGCCAGCAAGCTGAAATTCACGCAGGGAAGGGTGCCACGCTGTCCCTGCCACAGCCGCAGTTTCCCTCGTCGCCAAGATGAAGTAAGTAGCCACTCAGGAATATGTCGATGCAGGGCTTTAAGTGGGCCGGGTCTGTCCGGGTCTGAGCACCGGCAGTTTTTTTTGGGGGCCCTCGAAACGGGTCTCTATCGGGCTCTATTTTCGTGGCTACTAAAGGTAGTCCGTTCTTTATGTTTTTTTTTTTTCGGACCCGTTTTGAGGGCCCCAAAAAAAACTGCCGGTGCTCAGACTCTGCCCACTGTTGCTGCACTCATGGGCGTAGGAAGTGTGGGGGACGCGGGGGGATATATCCCCCCCAGATTTTGGAGAGGGGGGACACGGGGACAAGGGTGGGGGGGACGAGGGGACAAAGGAATTTCCCCTCTCCCTTCTGTTATCGCAGGGCCATTAGCACGCGAAAGCGCTCCCTAATGGCCCTGCACTTGACCTGCCTGGAGTCAGAGGCCGCCCGCCCTCTGCCTTTTGTTCTGCTGCAGGAAGGCTCAGCCGTTCTGGGAAGGGCAGAGAACGGAGAAAAAATAAACGCTGTCTCTTTTCCTTCATGGCAAGGACCGTGTCCACTTCTCCTGACCTGCCTCTGGCGGCCGCCCTCCTCTCTTTATTCCTCCATCTCTTTCTGTCTCTGTCTCGCTCCTGCTTACGTGCTGATTTCAAGAGGCAGCTCTTAAGGTACTCTCTCTTGCCTCTCCTTTTCTTTATTTGTTCCCCTGTGAAATTGATCCAAAAAAGGCTGAACACTTTGGCTGTAAATGTCCTCATTTTCTGACCGTTTTCTATTGAAAAGAAAAACCTCGGAATGGAGAGAAAAAATAGTTAAGTACCTAAATAAAGCAATACAGAGTGGACAGCAGACAGGCCAGACTGTTATTTACACCCACACACATTAGCGCCACTTTACAGAGTTTGCCAGTGAAAGCGCTAGTTTCTTTTTATCTTCTTTCTTTGAACATCATTGTTTTCCCAGGGTGGGTAAGTGCGCCATTCCTAAAGGGACTGCAATACCTGGTTGATGGGTAGAGTGGAAACGTTTAATATGATCGTTTCCAACTTTTTAATTATTTTAGCTTATAAAATGCGGCTCTGTGTTTGGGGATGTGGTCTTTTTTAAACCAAACTGCATACATTTTGAAAGGATATAAGCAATGGACATTGAAAGGGGTCCCTTCCTGGTCCTGTAGCCATGTCTTGAACTTTTCAGGCAAAATCACTTACTGATTTCTGAATAATGAGTTTAAAACCATTAAGGTAACCATGTTTTTTTCTGATTACAGTTCACATGCTTTGCTTATTCTTTCATTCCCTATGAGTGTTTGCTTTTTCCAGGGTGTTATTCATTTTTTTTCAGGCAGCATTTTACTGTTGTCTAGTGCATAATTTGAATTTAGTCGCAGCACAATTGAGTTGTGCTGAAGGCAGTGCGAGTTTCTCTCAGTGGGGCAGTATGGTGTTCAGTGTGGGAGAGAATGTGGCACTCTGGCCAGAGCTGCTGAATTTGGAACTGGAGAACCATGTTCATACCTTCATGACCAGTTCACCATACCACACTCCTCCTGACAGAGCTTATTCCGATGCTACACCTTAGAAGGCCCGATAGACCTTAGAAGCCCAGGTGTCTTAGCACCTGCAGGTGGACCTGTCCACCACAATCCATACTGCAGTTCACTTCCAGTCTTACGGGTAGGCATATGAAGAAGCACATCCTAGATCGACAGTGAATCTGTCACTGAGGTCACAAGACCCTTGAGGCCAGTCCACCTCACCCATTGGTACCTCCATTGGCCTTTTTCCAGCACTAGCAGTGCAACTTGCCAGGGGTTGGCAATGTAGGATTTGCATGCACACCAAACTTAGGGGGTGATTATAATGGCTGTGGGACCACCACGTCACCCCGTCGGTGGCGGTCCCACCGCCATTGGTGACTGCGTCACAGCCCGCCATATTACAATGGCGGGTGGTTACCTGGCGGTCGGACAGACCAACCACCACGCACCCGACGGGCTTCTTGAGCCCGCCGGTGTGGTGGAGGGGCTCGTGGTTCCTACAATGCTGGTGGTGCCTACCATGCACTGCAGCAGGGATTACGATGTCCCTTAGCCGCCAGCTTATCAATGGCGGTTCACCTGCCATGGAAATGCTGGCGAAAGGGACATTGGGGGCCCGTAGCAGGCCCCTTTACCCCTGGCCCTCAGACATGGGTCCTGGGGGGCATCTATGATGCCCCACAACATATCACTGCACCATGTGGCAGGCACCGATATATTTAACATGTTCCTTTTTTTTTTACTTTGCGGCGGATGATGCAGCCAGCAGCACCTGCTGCAATGTAAAAGACAGGCACTGCGAACACCGTAGTGGCAGTCGCATTGTAATGCCTATCGTGGGGCCTCCACCTTGAAGGCCAGCGGTCCCATTCCCCGATTCGATGGAGGTGGTACTGAAGTCCATTTGGACTGAGCTGAAAAAGGATAAGATTCATAAACTGTAATTTTACAAAAATTAATGTCACATCTAGCATGAATTGAATTTAACAAAAGAAAATTGTGTGTGTCCTCCTACTAAAATATTGACAGGAGTTAAAGTATATAATTATGGACTACAGCCATGTGAAAGATAAAGGTCACAGTTAAGAAATCCTCAATTTATGTCATCTGGCCGTGTGTGAAAGAAAATGGAAAAATCTTCATGCCTATGGATAAAACTCAATGGTCCTCCATTTGAAACATTTGACCCAAAGCTGTATGTAAAGAGTTGGCTTGCAAAAGGTAGAAGGTCTGCTGAAGAAAATTGTTGTGAGAAACCCCAGCAAAACAAACACACTGAATATCTTCGAGGGTTTTGGGGAATCTTGCAATAGATTTCTAAGTAATATAAATATTCTTTACATGTTTTTTAAAGTGTTTGGTATTTTTATGGGTTATACTTAATAAATATACCTTTTTGCCTATTTTATTATCCTTTGCTGGATGCGACTTCATGATTTTCTTAAGCACAAAGTGCTAGTTATTTTGATTTAGACCACGCCCCTACTCGGATAGGCCACGCCCCTTCAAGACATTAACCACGCCCCTTTTAGAGCACCCCCAGTTTCTTTTTCCCACTTAAAGCACTGTGTCGATGTACTTTATTCAGTTACAAACGTACTGACACCCTCAGCTGCTGGCAGTCATATCTCCAGGTGAAGGCAGCCTGTCAACATTCCAAAGCTGCCTTCACTGCAACATTCTAAACTGTACCAATGCGGAGGGTAGGGGAGGGGGGAGCGGAACCTACCAAGTGGCACATTATAACAACATGCATAAGGTGAAAGTTGTTAATCAGAAGTCTCACTTTTTTTCACGAAGCGTTTAGAGTCCGCTAGACTATCTGTCTAATAGATATTTTTATTAGGAGAGTTGTAAACCAAACACCATATTAATATAAGCAATGAGTTTCAGTATTTTAGAGGGATCAGCGCCATGTATTCAGAGTGCAATTTTTCTTTTTTCTTCTTAATTAGATGCAGTCTTAACAATAGTGCAGGATAAAATCGCACCTTCTTTAAACCAACTATGAGGTAGCAGCATGTACACATTTCATAGGCTAACACGAGCGTCAGCCCTTTAAATTAGAGTGATGCAGGTTTACGTCATCACGCTAACTGACGTGATTAAGCACCGGGTTAGAGATTAGCGTCCCCGTTTTCAATTGGACGGAGACACGTCATACGGAAATCAGGAAGCAGCCCGGAGACGCAGCAGAAAGAACTCGACACGCTGAAAATTTCGGATACAGCAGTATGTTGTACGGTTAAACGGTGGCATGTTAGGCTGAATATTCTTATCGAGATGATATCACTACACGTTGAACATTGTTGGTAACTTGACCTTGAGCGCAGGAACAGTGGCGCACATTATAGTTTTGATATATAGAGCATTGTACAACTGGGTTTATCAGAAATGGTTGTTTCTGTTTATAATGTTTTCCTCTTTTATTGAATATATTTTTGAGCGATGTTTTATTAACTATTGTGCACTGATGTCAATAGGAGAATGGACTGATTTGGCACTTTTTTTTAAATCATTTACAGACCCCAGATGAAGGGTCATTTTAGATAAGAAATGCATTTGGTTGAGTCGAATGTCTGCAGATCATATTTGTATAATTAAGCACTACAGTGCTTCAACGAATGAATATATAAGAATAAATTTAAGGAAACAAACGAAGAAATGTTTATAACATTTATTTGAAAAACGAATGATTGTGGAGAAATACAGAGGAGAAACGCTTTGAGTTTCCGTGTGAAAGTGCACCCACCAGGGTTTGGTTCGCCAGACCTTACATTCATCAACTGCTGTCTACATGTACCATGTGGTAAATGTTTATGTTTTCAAATAACTGAAATTAACTTATATGTGCATAAATATACATATAGCAATTATTTTATTATTAGTAGCAGGCATAAACCTCTATATATGCATGTACATTGAAGCAGCAATATGGACATGTTCTTATGTACACATGCATCCTGTGGTGTAACATACAATTTCCCCTCATATAAATGTATCTGCTTATAACCCCTGAGGCGTACTTCAAAGTACAATGACATGTACTTGTATAACAACAGCTCTTTTACATACCATGAATAGTACAGTTTGTTATGTCTGAATATACTGTTGTGGTAAATTCTTCAGTTGTGAATATAGTTGTCATGTGGGAAAGAGGCAGATTTTGACTAATCTTCTGAAGTGGAGATGGTTGTCTGTGGATCTTACGTTTGCAGGAAATCCATAGTTTGGCTGCTTGAACAGAGAAAGATGTCACCCATGGTTTCTTTTGTATGTAGTAGTTATGAGGTGGGAGCCATGCCTGAGCATGGGCTCCTTTCTTGTATGTATTTGTTGATTTTCTTCCTGATGAAGAGTAGTGCTCTGCCATCTATCGCTTTATGTGTGATACAAAGCAGCTTGAAGGAGGATCTTCTAGCAACTGGTAACCAGTGTGCCACCCTTAAGGCAGGAGAGATGTGTGCTTGTGACTTAACATGTAGTAGGAGTCTAGCAGAAGTGTTCTGAATTCTTTGTAATCTTCCTATAGTTGACAAAGTTGAGCCGTGATACAGACCATTGCATAGTCCAATTTTGATAGGACAAGAGAGATGATAGCTTGAGCCTTGTGTGGGAACCAAAGGTGTGGGAAGATGTGTTGCAGTGTTTTAATTATGAGAAAGTTTGATTTGGCTACCTTATCCACTTGTGGTTTGCATCCATGATAATTTCAAGGTTGTTTATCTCCTTAGATGTTTCTGGCAGTGGTCCTAGATCGTCACGCCAGATATATAGAGGATCATAGGTTTTCCAGTTGACACAGGTGAGTATCTTGGGTTTGGAGGCATTCAATTTGAGGTGACTAGAAGTCATCTATTGGTCAACGGCCCGGAGGCAATCGAAGACATGATGTTTTAATGTCCTTTGAGCGCTCTAATTTTAGAATTATCTGTGTGTCAACTGCATAGTTATAGCAGGTGATCAGATCTGGTAGGTATTTCATGTAGATGTTGAAAAGCATGGATGAGAATTGATCCTTGAGGGACTCCTGCTTTAAGGTTGTATGGTTTAGAAGAGAATTGGGGGGGGGGGGTTATGTACAACATTTGTTATGTTGCGTAGGTTGATGGATCCATTTGAAAGCTGTACCCTCTATTCTAGCTTCCTCAAGTCTTTCGATGAATAAATGATTCACTGTGTTGAACGGTCCAAGAGAAGTAGGGCAGCGAACCTGTTCTGGTCCGCTATGATAGAGATTAGAGCCAAATCAGTGCCTTTTCCTGAATTTAATTCAAGTTTGGGAGTCGAATAGTTTTGAGCTGTCTTCAATGAATTGTGAGATCTTGACAAAAGCTGTTCTTTCTATGTGTTTGACCAAGAAATGGTGTTTGCTATAGTTGCTGTGGTCTTGATTCTCCAGGTTATGCTTTTTTAAAGGTAAGGTATGTATGTCTTTTTTAGGGCTTCTGAGAAAACTCCTGTTAAGAAGTTGTTGACTAGTGTTCTTACTGGGATGGCCACTGAAGTTGATAGTAAGATGTTTCTGAAGATTTGAGGTGGACAAGGGTCAGAGAGGTAGCTGGCTGGTTTGCTTGATTTGACTAGGTCCAGAAATTCAGTTGGTGATAGTTCTTTGAAGGAGCATAGTTTCTGTTTTTGCCATTAGTTGGAGGGTATTGTTGGAATTGGGTTGAGGATGATGTGCTTTGCTGTTTAAGTAAATATACAACATATTTGTTTTAGATGTGTAATGGTTAGCCAGGTTAACACAAAAATCTTCATATCTGGGATTGGTAGCTTCTGTGCATTTTGGTTTACAGAATTTGATGAGTACTTTATATAATTCTTTATTGGCTGTGTAGGGCTAGCTTGTCTTTAGGGCTATCTGTTTAAAGGCGGTTGCGTTGAAGCCTAGCATTTTATTGTTTGATCTTTAATTCTGTATTCATCCAAGGTGTGTTTTCTTTTGTTATGCTTTCTAGAGGAATTAGGAGATCAAAAGCTGTATGGAGCTATCTGTAGAGTGTTTGTACAGAATTGATGGTGTCTAGATCTATGTTAGAAGTAAGCAGAATTTCTAGTTCTTCCAAATTCAGCTTGTTCCATGGTCGGTATGTGGTTGAATGTAAGCTGGTTTAGTTGTGGTGGGTTTTGGTGTCTTGTGTTGGAAGGAAACAAGGAAGTGGTCTGTCACGTAAAAGGAGTAATTGATAGGCGTGTGACATGGCTTGGGTTGACAAAAATTATATCTGTGTGTCAAGTGATGTGTGTGGGGTTAGAAACATGTTGCTGTAGGTTGTATGAGTCTATGTCAGTGAAGATGTTCTGGGGTATGGTATATTGGGTTTGTTAAACTATATGTTGAGGTCACCCAGGATGCACAGGGTTGAGTATATTATAAGAAGGTTAGAGATTGTGTCTAACAATGTGTCTGGGAATGTTGCATTAGTAGGTGGTAGTCTGTAGAGAAGGAAAAAGCAACATGAAAATGTTGGTCTGGTTTTGTGTCTGTTAAGGAGGGTCTCACAAACTTGTAAAGAAAGATCCTCCGCTTTGGTGAGATTTGTTGTTTCTTTAAATACGATAGCTAAGCCACCTCCTCTTTTGCTAATGCAATTGTTTTTCCTGGTGCAACAGCTTTGTGCAATATTTTCCCCAGCTATGATTCTGTTATAAAAAGTAGATCTGGCTGTGTGTCTATCAATAAGATGAATATGTAGTACTTGTTTTTGAGATGGAACAAGCATTTATCAGTAGGCAGTGTAACAAACCTATTTTGGAGGAGGACAGAGTTTGTGTTGCAAGAGGGTGAGTATTGCCCATTGAAGTTGTGGGTGGTACCGTACTGTCGGTGGTGGTAACTGTTGGGGGAGAGAGGGAGTGCTGTTGATGGTATTCATCTTCGTCCAAAAGGCTTAGAAAACCTATTTTTTAGTTTTGTCGTGTGGGTGGTGGGGAGTGTGTTTGAAATGGCAAGGTTGGGCAGTGGAGCTGTATTTAAATTGTGGGCATGTTTTGGGCTAGATAAGGAGATTTGCAGTTATGAAGAGTGTTGTGGAATTTTTTTCTTATGAGTATGTTAAAGGTGGAGTGTCATGTTGTATGGGTCTGGACTAAACAGTGGATGATAGATGTGTTAGAGGGTGTTGTGTGTTGACCAACTGGTGTATTTGCTGCTTAGAGAGGGTGATCATTTTAAAAGGCTTTAAATGTGGGCTATTTTTGTTGGTGTTTGGCAAAGAGCTGATGTGTGCTGGGATGAGTGCGAGGTGTTTGGTGAGTGCGAGTATATGGGGGTAAGTTTGTATGTGTAATTTGATTTTGAGGGGCAGTATTGTCTGGTATTTTGGTAGTGATTTGAGGTATTGTTTGAGTGTGAAGGATTGATGAGTTGTGAATGTTGAACTAGATGGGGTTGTGTGTGATTATAGTCTCTGTGCAGTGTGAGAGTGGGAGAATATGTTTGATTTCAGCATTTTTTCTATATTGCTGTATAATTTTCCTAAAGAAAAATGCAAGGGCAAAATCTATTTAGGGACCCCTCTTTTTCTCAGCCCCCACTTGATGGAGCATCCCAAAAGCACCAAAAATCCTTTTCGTATGGAAACTATATATAAATATGTGTGTATGTAGAGATAGATATATATATATATATATATATATATATATCCGTCAATTCCAAGCATTCTTTGACCTCCAGTTACGGCGAGAAAGAATGAGCGAACATATCTATATACATACACGTCTGTATTGTTAGGATTAGGTGCATGAAATGATACAAGGTACTCAAATTTACGTGCGACGTAACAACATCCGATGCAACTCTTGCTATGTAATGACTCCTTATGTAAGGCCTGCGAAATAACAGTAGTATACTCCAATCCAACGAAACATTCTTGTTGATTCAATGCCTATGGACTCTCTCTCAATAGATTCATGCCCAGTGATACATTTATGTAGTTTCACTCATGGTGGACGCATTGTCTACAGATTCCCTCATCGCCGCCACTGATGACATCTGGGCCCTGCTAGACAACGGAGAAACCACGGCCATCATACTCCTGGACCTGTCAGCCACCTTCGACACGGTGTACCACCGCACACTACGCACACTCCTCCACGACGCCGGGATCCAAGAGAAGGCCCTGGACTGGTCCACCTCCTTCCTCTCCGGCAGAACACAGAGCGTCCCCCCCCCCCCCCCCCCCCACCCCACCCCCTCTTCCGCTCCGAAGCCACCAAGATCATCTGCGCCGTACCCCAGGGCTCATCCCTCAGCCCAACGCTGTTTAACATCTACATGGCATTGCTCGCCCACGTCGCCCGACTGCACGACCTCAACATCATCTCTTATGACGATAACACCCAGCTGATCCTCTCCCTCACCAAGGACCCCGACACCGCCAAAACCAACCTCTACGAAGGAATGAAAGCCGTCGCGGAGTGGATGAAGAACAGCCGATTGAACCTGATCCTCAGATCCACCCCCTCGGCCTGGGACGACTCCTGGTGGCTGACCGCACTGGGAACAGCTCCAACACCCACCGACCACGCACGCATCCTTGACTCCACCCTCTCCATGACAAAGCAGGTCAATGCTGTCTCTTCCTCCTGCTTCAACACCCTCCGCATGCTCCACAAGATCTACAAGTGGATCCCCACCGAAACGAGAAGAACGATCACCCAGGCCCCCGTCAGCAGCAGGTTGGACTACGGTAACGCCCTCTACGCAGGAGCCTCGGCCAAACTCCTGAAACGACTTCAACGCATTCAGAACGCCTCGGCTCGCCTGATCCTCGACATCCCTCACTGCAGTCACATCACACCCCACCTGAGACCTGCACTGGCTCCCCGTCAACAAGAGGATAACCTTCAAGCTCCTCACCCACGCACACAAGGCACTCCACAACACCGGACCAGCGTACCTCAACAGACGACTCAGCTTCTACACCCCCACCCGCCAGATTCCCTCCACCGACCTTGCCCTCGCCACAGTCCCCCGCATCCGAAGAGCGACCTCCGGCAGCAGATCGTTCTCCCACTTCACCGCCAAGACCTGGAACACTCTCCCCATCCACCTACTGCAGACCCAAGACCTGCTGACCTTCAGAAGACTCCTCAAGACCTGGCTTTTCGAACAGTAGCAGCATTCCCCCTCCCACCCCAGCGCTCACGGGTATGTAGTGCGCTTTACAAATGCTATGATTGATTGATTCACAGCTCATGGGTTCACAACTCAGTGATACATCCCCTTATAGTCAATGCTAATTGACTGTGGAGTCACAATCAATTATAGGAACATGCTGCACACACATGAAGTTGAAGAAAAGAAAGATGGTTTGACATGTAGGCTGCTCCTAGGTCTGTTTCTAACCCTATCCCAACCTTGCCACCCTTTCCCTCAGAAAATGTGGTCTCTGATCTTCCATTGTAGATAAAAGTTGCCCACCTTTTAAGATAAAAGCTTATCTGACCTGAAATTCTTATTTATGTTTGCAATACATCCCTCCTGTCCTTTATTATTAATTTATCTTCAAAAGCAGGATGTAGAACAAACCATGCCTCTATGCCCAACTGATGGGATTACTGCAGCAGACAGCTTAGTCTATTCCAGGTGCTAAACATACTTTACCCACCGACCACCGTGTATGAATGATGTCCCTGAATACACCCCTTGTGGCCCTTTACACAACCCCCACTTCGGGAGCAACAGGTCCTTTTTTGGTTTCCACTGCCGTCTATCACAGGCACCAAACAAATCTTTGAGCGTGATTTAGGGTTTGGCAGACAGGTTACGTTGTTACAAATGTGACAGACATCCTGTCCACCTACTTACAAGTGCATTATATCCTACGGCACTCATAATAAGGTAGATGGGATATCGGTCACATTAGTGATGGCGCAACCCTTCACCAAACTCTAATTCTGCTTCAGTTTCTACTATTGGAGATCCCCTCATTGAATTCTGATTTCGACCACCCACAACGAACATCTCTAGCTATAAAAGTACCTGTTGCCATGATACGGTTGTGGACACTTTCCTTAAGAAAGGCCCTGTGACGGCTGAAACACCTAGACTGGCACCAAAATGGCTCTTTAATGAATTGAAAAATAAAAGACGGTCTTTTATTTTTGTACAAACTCGAGTGCTGGCTCTTTTCAGTGGGAATAGAGGAACCAAACCAAAATGGATTACAGGGATGCCTGTCCCGCTGCAGAGTGCTGGCTCTGAAAGGGAGCTCCATTGACTTCCAGGCACTGTGAAATGTTTTTAAAATGAATTGTTGTGTGGACTCCCACAAATAAAGGTTTCCTTTTCATTGAAATATATATTTACTTTTTAGAGTGCCATGGTTTTCGTACATGAAATATCAGACAAGGTATTCAAAAAAGTCTGGGTTGTGGAGTGGAAAGGAAGGTAAAATTACATACCTGCAGTCCTAGTTCTGCATCGTAGGGCCCTTCGTTGAAATCATAAACTTTATATTATTCCCTGCTGCTGCGTGGACCCCGGAACACCTCCTTTAATATATATTTACAGTTCAGGAAAAAAGCACCGAAGAATGTTCATCACTTAGTCATTTTCCATAGTCTCAGTGTAGTCTTTCAGAGACATATTTTCCTCCTGAGTGCTGTAGGAGAATTGTTGGAAATAGTCTAATATAGCCTTTGAATGCTCCGCACTTGGTCATGAAAAAAAGGCTGCCTGTGTAGAAAAACAGCATGAAGTGGAAAAGCAACCTGATAGGCTACCACTGATGAGATTCAAAAAGAGGCCTGCATCTTTCAGGACTGTATAAGCACATTATCCCACAATGCACTGTAGTGACAGTTTGCCTTCTTTTTTACGCAAAACACATAATAAAAAGCACACAATATAAATATACACTGACAGCAGGGATTGTTGTTTATGACTTCAATGAAGATTCCTACGATGCAGAACTAGTACTACAGGCATGTACATTTTCCTTCTGCATCACAGGATATTCATTGAGTCATACATTATGAATAGGGTAGCAAGCTGAGCCAATAAAAACCACAACACGGCGGTACATGTATGCTGTGAATTCGTAATGTGCGTTAGCACAAAACGTCACACTACAGTGAATTAACAATTCATGCAGAAAAAAACTTCACTATTTGAACAGATTCCTCGACATTTCTTGTACAACTTTTGCCTCAGCTGGAGTATCAGTGTCTAGACAATAGTGTCTTGTATACGCGTGTAAAGATCTCCAAGCAGCTGTCTTACAAATATCTAAGATTGGAACTTGTCTTGCTCAAGCTGTGGTTGCTGCCTTTCCCCTTGTAGAGTGCACTTTCAGCTTGCCTGGCAAAGTTTTTTTTTTTGCAATTTGTTAGCACAGAGAAATACACAAGACTATCAATCTCTCTATGGATTGTTTTGAGGTAGCTAGTCCCTGTCTTAAAGAACCACAGTTTATGGAAAGGTAGTTTGACTTCTGAATACCTTTTGACTTATCTATATTCAAACACAGCACTCTTAACATCAGGAGAATGTAGAGCTCTGTCCATTGCTGTTCTAGGGTTAGGAAAAAAGTAAGGCGTGTGATAGATTGGTTATTATGAAAATCTGATACCACTTTAGATAAAAAGGAAGGGTGTATACACAGATCTACTCTATTATGATGGAAAATTGTGAATGGCTCTATAGACAAAACCTGTAACTTACTAACTCTACGTGCAGATGTAATGGCGATCAAAAAAGCTGTTTTCCAAGACAAATGTTGCAATGTTGACTTATGGATGGGTTCGAATTGTGGGCTCATCAGTTTTGATAATATCAAGTTAAATTCCTAAGGAGGTGAAGATCTCCTGACTGAAGGAAAAACTTTTTACAGTCCTTCCAAAAAGTATCTGACTACAGGACTCTTGAAGAAAGATGGTTGCATTGTGGATTTTCTGTATGTGGTAATGGCCGCTAAGTGTACCTTAATAGAGGAGAATTGTAGGCTTGACCTGGCTAAGTGAAGTAAGTACGGAAGGATGACATTTTCTTATACATTGATAGGGTCATGCCTATTGTTAAAACACAAGATACAAAAAAATGTCAACTTAAGGGCATAACATGATCATGGGGACAGTTTTTGGATTACTTTAAACTGTTCATACAAGCTTCTGGAAGGTTTAGATGGCTTTATTGAGTGATTTCAGGGGCCATGCTGCCAAATTCAAGGAATGGATCGTTGGATGCATAATTTTGTCCTGAAGCCTGGATAGGAGATCTGGCCCAAGTGATAGGAGTCTGTAACATACCATGGATAACTGGAGGAGATCTGTGTACCACCACTGTCTTGGCCAATCTGGTGAAATCCGCATCATTCTAATGTATGATTTCAGTAATATCTGAGTTGCTCATTGTATGAGTGGTAGACAAATGGAGTTGACCAGTTGATCAAAAGGACATTGCCCAGAGACAGCGGTTCTGGTGCCCTGGATGCGTAGTCTCTGCATATTTTTGTTTTGAGCTGTGGTGAATAAATCTAGTGTTGAAGCACCCTATTCTTTGAAGATCTCATTTACTACCTCGTCATTGAGAACCCACTCGTGATTTTCTTAGTGAAAAAAAAAAAAAGAGGAAGTCTGCTTCTACATTTTGGATTCCCAGAATGTGGAAAGCTGTAATTGATAACCTTCTTCCTAGTGCCACATTGTATGAGCTTGTGATAATTGTCCTAATCTTGTTCCACCTGGTTTGTTGATATAGTGCATTGTAGTGCTGTTGTCAGTTTGGATCATCAGGTCTTTGGAAGTGAGACAGGGTAAAAACCACTTGATAGCTAGATGTACAGCTATCGGCTATAATACATTTATATGATAAGATTTTTCTTGTTTGAGACCAAAGTCCTTGAATTGTGAGGTGGTCCATATGAGCATTCCATCCTATCAGTGAGGCGTCTGTGATTCTTCTGAAAGGGCACTCCTGCTAGCAGATTCTGAGACGTGATCCACCACATGAGGGAATGGCATGCATTCACTGTTAGATAGATCCCATCTTCCCAATGCCCCGTTCTCTGTGACCATTGATCCTCTAGGCAAATTTGGAGAGCTCTCATGCAGAGACAGATATTTTGGACTATGAAAATGCAGGATGCCATCTACTCTGGAAGAAATGCTATCTGATGAAGAGTTGGTTGGACTTGTTGCAGAAATTGTACATTTCTTCTGGACTGATGATAATCTCTCCTCAAAAGTAAACACTTTTTTCTTTTGTGTGTCTATTGTTGCCCCTAGAAACGTCTGGCACTGAGCTGGTGCGGGGATTGATTTTTCTGTATTGATTTGCAAGGCCAGTTTTGATAATAGCGTTGTTATGGTTGCAAAGTCTTTTTTTCTTTCCTGTGTTCAGAGTCTGCCTTTATTAGCCAGTCGTCTAGGTATGGATACAGAAAAATGCCTTTCTTTTGTAGGTGTGCTGCTACCACTGCAATGCCTTTGGAGAAGGTCCGGGGGCTTATTTTAGGCCGAAAGGGAAGCACTTCATATTTATAGAGATCTGTTCCCATTAAAAATCTTAGAAATTGTCTGTGAAGATGAGCAATTGGAATGTGAACGTATGCATCTTAAATGTTCACTGCACAAAGCCAATCGTTTTTTTCTTCTGTGTAAATATATTAGCTGGAGGGACATCATCCTGAATTTTTCTTTTTTTTTTATATATTTGTTGAGGAGTCTGAGGTCTAGGATAGGCTGAAACTGTTTGCAATGACTTTTCTTTTGCACCAGAAAGTATCTTCAGTAGACAGCTTTGTTGACCTGATTTGAGGGGACTCTTTATTGCTCTGGTCTGTAGAAGAAAAGAGCTCTCTTACAATAGGTTGTCTAAATGAGCCATTGTGACATGTAAGGGAGGAACTCGCGGTCGAGTGTTTTTGAAACCGAGTGGTTACCCATTTTGTATGATATCCAGTGCCCATTTATATGAGTTTATAGTTTTCCACTGTTCCAGAAAGAATTTCACTGCTCGCTCCAAAGGAGTGGGAAACTGTCAAGGGGGTGAATGATCCCCAAAGCTTGTTATGAGGAGTTTTTGCCCTTGGATTTCAAAGGCTTGGATAGGGGATCTCCTTTATTGATAATGGCTTTGATATGGCCGTTGTGATTGCCGGTGTTGCTGCGAGTAGTGATAAGGCCACTTAGGGGTTTGAACCCTATGATAATAAAAATGTTTTGTCTCTAGACTAGCATTGCTGCTTGACTGTCTTCTTTTGTTCCTCAAGGCCGACCTCTTTTAATGTTTCCGCCTCATTTTTCAATCTGAGCATCTCCTCTTCAGTATGATGGCCAAAAAAAAAGGAACCTGAAAACAGTAAATTTGCAATCTTCAACTGGGCGACAGGATTCAGTGATGATAGTCTCAGCCATGATGTTTGACTTAGTGAGATGCAGTGACAAAATGAAGTGACTTAGAGTTCGACCAAGTCTACTGCCGCACTAATCGATTGATTTGAAACCAGGTACCCCTCATTTACCATTTCTAGGTAGCCCTGTTGCCTGTGGTTTGGTAAGTCAGACATTGTTGTGTGTCGCTTTAGATACCGTATATAGGTTTCCCGATTTATGTCCTTGTATACGCACAATACGCATTGCCCATATTTAGGCACAGAAATCCTACCCTTATTTAGGCATTATCCATGCTAACCAAATACAGGCATGGCCACCTACATCCGTTCATCTACGTCACAACGAGTTCTTGGAAAACCAGACTTTTAAGCCTTTAGGACTTCCCCTTGCTTGGATATAGATTTCTCCAAGAGCTCATTTATTATGCATGAACACCCTTAGGGGTTCATTCATGACGTTCTTCTGCCCGACTTTTACGTCAATACTGGCATTCCTAAACACCTTCAAGGTATAAATATACCTTCACTTACCATGGCAAACCACGGTTCAGCTGCCTACTTGCACGACGCGGCTCGCCATGGCAAGTTCGGAAGGAAGTCAAGTCCCCGCCTGACCAGACGCGGTCATCCTCCTCGCAGAGAATCCAGCTCCAGTGTTTGACTCCCCTTGCGGGGTGTTAGACATCGAGACTCGGAAAGAGATTCCATCCTCACTCATTCTAAGGTATGGAGATGACTAGAACCTAGAAGGACTTTTGGCAAATCTTGGCAACTATAGCTAAATTAGACTATAGACAAACCGCACCTACTTCTTACCTCGTACTACACTTAGGTTAGGTACACTGGGGTAGAACTAGCTAGAAGCATCAGATGAGTATTAACATTTTAGACTGTTATTTATGTATGTATTTTTATGAATATCTGTCATAGCTACAAACCATGCTATGGCAGTATTATTTTATCTTACTGCTAACGCTGTACGTATTATACGTCGAATTCTGTCTTACAATTGTAGCAGTTCATATCTCTTGCACGAGAAATAAGACTGTTCAATAAACCCTTTTTATTGAAACGCCCGTCTATTTCTGTGTAACTCTGTAGAAATTAAGCATGCACGATTGACTGAGTGAAACTGTTATCTATTGTTTCCACGATTCTGAGATTGTTCCAATTCTAAGGGAAACAAAGTTTTCATGTTTATGCGATTGTCAGAAACGGATCCCTTCTTGTTTATTCGAGAAGTTTCTAGTGACCTCTTGAGTTAGCTGGCACACACAAGTAATTAAGTTTAATGTACTCGATAGAAACATACTGACCTCAGTCCTATTTCAAAACTTTAGCGTATAATATTCCAATGCGCAGAGCCTATCAGGGATATAGGAACAACACTACATGGCGCCCAACGGTTTGGTAAAGTACTAATTTAACGCTAGATACTGAAGTAACTCAGTCGTGCTTTTCTCAAAGACCCCTACTCATAATACTCCATAAGACGTCCGGAGTGGGTAGGGATAATATCCTTCATAGCGGAGTAGGACAAAAATCCTATGTATTAGCTGTTTGGTTTGTTCAACGATGAAGGATACAGTGTTCCAAAATATTGTGCACCTTATCTTTGTTCCCTTGAAACCTGCTCTGCAATTTTCATTAAACAATGTCCCTTAACGGGGATAATAACACCGGAACCGGTGGAGCTGTACCTGACGATGCCGCAGCAGCTTTTGATTATACAGGTTTTAATGAAACCGATGAAAATGCGAAAATCAACGCTCCAAATTTAAGGAGTGCCATCACTCTAAAACTTATAAAACATGGCCTAACACCAAGAGGTGGTAGAGCAGTTGTTGTGATCGAGGCACATGAATCTCACCAGACAGAGATATTCTATTCATGGATAGTATTCCCAGAATCAAATCCAGTAACTAAAACGTTTCACTTCTACAAAGAAGATGAACCACCTGAGGAATATATTCCTTTCGAGGATATTGAAATTCCACTCACATACCAGGAGCATGATCTCTGGTTTAAAGGCGCCCTAAAACATTACAATCACATTACCAGGCTCGGTCCACTAGGTAGACCAGGAGCAACATGGCCAATTTTAGCCGGCTACACACCTCATCCGGACATTGAAGAAATGTCAAATGAAGAATTACTTGCTCAACTCAAGGAGTTAATCAAAATATATAGACAATTGGTTCAATATGTCATGCGGACTTTCACAATCCAACCAACAATAGCCATTCCAAGACAAACCGCTCACCAGGGGGATGCGCTAAAAATCACACCACAGACTTTATATGCAGTCACGGGTAAAATGCCCACAAAACGTGAACAAATTCCGTTCTGGACAGCTCAAAAAATTACTCAAATCGAAGCGGTATTTCCTAATACCAGCCCTTATGAGAAACATAGAATTCTAACAGTCTGTTTACCAATGGGGATAACACCACATCTGGAAGACTGCACCACTTGGGGCACAGTCTTTGCTGCTATCTACACTAAAACACATGGTGTTCCGTCTATGGCAGTAATACCTGATGTCCTGAAACAAATTCAAAACGAATACGGGGCAGAGCCTGCTCTGAATTTAGGTATGAAGTTACCGAAAAATTTCGACCAGGTCTCAACAATAATATTATCGAATATTAAAGGAGAAGCAGCATCAGTGGCAATCCGCCAGAAATTAAGGGAATTTGATGTAACAGAACAACCACAAGAACTAGCCAGAATAATTGAAAAATCCTATGAAGAATTAGGCCGAGACAGTTTGGGAGGGAAACCAGTTAAACCACAACTGTCTGAAAGTCCTGAAAAGGCCTTTACTAAAAACAATCCTACCTCTTCTAAAAAGAAGTGGGTAAATAACAAAGAACATTCAAAAGAGAAAGATTCTCAATCCCGAGGTAGGTCTCCTCAAAAGGAGCCCTCTGAAAGTAGGTATAGCCTCAGGAATAGGGATAGTTTGAGAAAACCTGACAGGTATCAAGATACTGATACACGTTTCTCTCGTACCTTTCAGATATCGTCACAGACATCCGAAAGAAGAGGACGGTCAGATCAAAAAGAAGAACTCGTGAAGTCCAAAGACGATCAACACGTTCAGAAAAACAAACCAAAACCTCAATTCTCCAAGAAAAAAGTAGCAGGCCTGAAGATCAGAAATGCCGAGGACTCTGAAAACACAACCCAAGAACGGAGAATGGGATCAGACAATGTTGGACAGCGCATCAGAAATATCAATAGCTTGCCAGAACCTGAAGGGACTTCTGGAGACAGTGGACCTGAATGAAGACATTCAAGTGGAGACTGCAGACACCAGGGTTAGTTCTCCACAAAGGTTATATGAAATAACACTCCGGATGGAGGGAGACATACCAAGAAAAGTGAAAGCACTCTTTTGGGAGCGACTTTCAAAGGGTTATGATATACTTCTAGCAGAACGGGACTGGCCACCAGAATTTGTCAGAGAGTGCCCACATGGCGAAGACATCATTATGCCAGCCTTCTCCAACCATGTTCCAGTACATTTAAAATATACTTATGACAGGAAATGGGCAGTGGCCCAAGCCCCAGCATTATACAAAAATCATGTATGATGTGATGAGGACTCACCTCACCATAAGATCCAGTTAAAAAAATCAACCAACTGCACAAAGGCAGTATCCAATTAAGCAAGAAGCTAAAAAACAGGTCAGGGAGATCTTAGATCAACTTGAATACCAAGGGGTGATTGAAACATGCACCTCATCAATGTACAATCCTTTGTTTCCTAACCAGACAATACATATCGTCTAGTTTTGGATTACAGGCACTGAAACTCTTGTTGTAAAACATATGCAGTGCAAAATGCACATAGTACAGAACTAATGAATAACGTGCGTAAAAAATATAAAACCACATTAGATATTTCTAACGGTTTCTTTTGTCAAAACATAGCACCTGAAAGTAGGTATTTGACAGCTTTCTCAATAATGGGGACCCAGCGTCAATTCTGTTGTCTCCCTCAAGGATTCAAGAATAGTCCAGGGTTATTCTCGGCAAGGGTAACAGAGTTACTACAAATTTATGATGACGAGGCATTGTCATATGTCGAGGATATATATCTGACAGACGATGACCTGAACAGGCAGAATACCATTATACTTGGCTTTCACCTCTGAAGGTTATAAATTCAACTTCAAAAAATCAAGAATTGCCCATCTCAACGTCCTTTTCCTAGGATATGAACTATCAAGTGAAAGCAAAAGCCTGGCAGCCAACTTTTTAGAAAAGTGTGCGCTGCTCCAACCTCCAAAAACAATGAAAAACTTAGTCGATTCTAGGTTTCCTAAATTTTGGAAGAACATACATTCTAAGCTACACAGAAAGGGTTAAACCTCTACGAATTAATCAAACCTGATTTTAAAATCACACATTGGACACAGGAACACAGACCTCCTGCGTTCACTTCAAGCTGACATGATAGGAACAAAACACTTACAAGCACGCGTAAACATACGCAACTTAATGATCCGAATCATTCCGGGTCAATGCGGATTCACCTACTTAGCTTTTAACGAAGGTGAAAAAGTACCAATTGCATACAAATCACATTTGTATACGCAAGCAGAAATTAAATTTACATCAATAGAAAAAATTCTGACAGCAGTTCAAACTGCTGTAGCAAAAGAAAGCCCTAGCACAGGGGAAACGCATTATGGTTGTAACCCCTCTACCAGCCTTAGAGGCAGTTACAAAAGCGAGTATTCCGAATGCAAAGGCTTTACATCCAAGATGGATACAATTCTCTTGCTGCAACTGATGTTGAATATGTTTTTGATCCTTATTTAAAAACACAAGCATTCCTGCAATACGAACACAAATTTCCTCTGCCTACGGAAATTCTCCCTCTTGACCAGTACAAATTTATAATTTATACTGACGGATCTGCACAACCCGCTACGGTGGGTAAGCAAGCTTTATAGTGCAGCATGCGCGATCGTTTAAGGTCGTATGCTCGATGGCAAATTTAGACCAATGGTCACAAAAACGCAATCTCTAGGAAATTGTACAGTTCAGCCAGCTGAACTCCAAGCATTTAAAATGACACTTGAAAATAAGGATCGCGAATTCCCCACACTCAGTGTGCGATTCTTTTTATTGTGTTCAATCATACAATGAATATTTACAGAATTGGCATCAAAATGGTTTCAAAGATGCAAAAGGTGGCACAATCAAGCATTAAACGCTTTGCGAACAAGTAGTTCAGTTGCGAAACGGACTACAAACCACTCACGTCATACACACGCTGAGTCATCAACGTGATGGCGTTCACATTGAAGGGAATTCATTGGCTGAAGAAGCCGCGAAAGGGGCTGTGGAAACGTCTTCCGTAGCTGCAATCACTCGTTCAAAAACAAAAATACAGTGAAATAATACTGGCTGTCAATGCTTCAAGCAAAGGCAGCGTTGCAGCATTACCTAAAAGGTTTCCACTCAAATACTCATATAATTGATGCGAACAATGTGTTGTTTGCTCGAATCCCTGGAGTGGGGGATAGGGTAATACCAAACATGGTACGAAGAGCAGCTTTGATTTATGAATCACACCTGGGAGAGGGTCTGACACATCAGGGGATCTCTAAAACAATTTTAAAACTAAAAGACATGTACTGGTGGCCAGGAATGAATACACTGATTCACACTTTTATCAATAAATACATAGACTGCAATAGAGATCGCAGTACAGAACGCCACCAGGCACCTGTCTACAACGTAGCCAGCCCAGTACAGACACCATTGTTAGACCGCATTAGACTATCTACATGCAGCCATCCCTGTGGACGAATGCCGTGCCACAAACACTAAATCAAGGTTCCTTTGGATGTGGCCTCAGCGCTCGGCTGACGCTCGAACTGTTATAAAAGATTTGCGAGCCTTTATCGGCACATATGCAATTGGCACACTACATTCTGACCAGGGCCCTGCGTTTAGCTCTCGAGCTTACAAAGAAGCCATGGCCAGTTTGGGCGTAGCATTGCGGTATTCTTCTCCATTCCATCCTGTGGGAAATTCTGTTGTGGAAAGAAAAAACTGGGACATAAAGCAGTGTATAACAGCTAGGGTATTAGGTTCGAGTGATGGGTGGGACATCTTTATGGGGTCCAACGCTCATTAAACAATTTGCCAAGAAGTTCTCTGGGAACTAGAATGTTGATTCCGGACCTTGACATGAAAGGCACAGTGGTGGAAAATAAAAAGTTTGATATCAAAGATCGTTTGGCTGTTTTACAGGACTTAAATGAACTAAGATCGAAACAAAGCAACGTGTTCCTGAAGCTAACCACCACTGGGGAAAAACCAACCGTCCCAGCAAGGCCTGTCTGGGTCCCAAAGCTTGATGATCTAGTCAGAGAAAAGATCCCAGACAAGAAGGAATTTGGGCCTTCTTACAGACAACCAGTACCTGTCCTAGCAATCCACGGATCGAGAACAGTACTACTGCCGCCCCTTGCTGGTTAAAAGGAGAAAAGATTTGTGTCCATCGACCTGATCAAACCACACTATGTGGCCGGTACTAAGCAGTAGCCCAAGTGGACTCCGACAATGTAGCAGACGCACTCCGCTAGCTACAATCCAAGAGGTTCAAACTGAGAGACTCATCACCTTTGAAGATTCTACAGTGAGAAATGAAGGACTAAGCAACAAACCTATGGAACTTTTCCCTCTTGAGACCCAAATAACAGTTCGTCCTGATACACCCGTCTACAACGAAGTAACAAGTGATCAACTGGTTCAAGCGATTTCAACGAATCCTGATGCAATTCCAACCATTGACAGAACTGCCTCTGGCTATTTCATTAACTTTGATACGTTTTCTGAGGATCCCAGTGGACCTGAAACGACGCCAGCACAAAGAACTTTCAAAGAACAAGCAACAGACTTTTTTCGTCTCCTGGAAGGCGTATTTGGTTTCACCATGGCTTGAACTATTTTTTTTTTTTTTTTTTTTTTTTTAAACCGTTTTTATTGCAGAATCACAGGATTATCACTGTACATACATTATGGGCCTGCGCCTCAATCACCTGTGCCAGTTCTTTGTTAGGCCAGGAGGCCTTCATACACAGCTTATTAGCCCACATCCCGGGGGCCGGGCAGCGTCAACAGGTGGGCCAGCGTCCCCAATCGACCTCATCGGCTAGTGTCGTTGGTATCCTCATAGGACGTCTATTTTCCGCTTTGAAGTGTTTTCACTCCCCCTTGCCCCCCCACCCCATCAAAGCCCGTCCCCTGACCCTGAGCGCTCTTACCCTCCCCACCCCACCCCAACAGTGCTCTCGTCGACGACTGGTGGCGGCTCGAATAAGTGGACTCTGGTACATTTTTGCAGTGTATACCTATCTACTGTGACCATGGCTTGAACTATGGAATGTTTTTGGAATATTCTTCCTTCTACTTAGGTTAGCTCTGGTAATAACTTTGGGTATGCTGGAAGATATATTCAAAAGGACACAGCAAGTAAAAGAGTGAACTTACTTCTCCAGCCACACAAATCATCCCATCGTGAAGCAAGAGACTTGTAAGCAGTCCACTTTACAGCCGTTCCTATACCAGATGGTATAGTTTGGGACAGAACTGAATATGACATTTTTGGTTCGTCGGAACATTGGAAGATTCCACACTTATTTAAAATTTCGTTAAGTGACTTTATTACCTCTAGTACCTTTTCTGATTGGACTTCTAGACTGTTAATAACATGATGTCTGATCTAGAAATGTCTGCAGTATTCACAAACCATGAATATTTAGAGGGCTCATCAGACTATGAACAAATGTATTGTTATAACCACTATGGTCATCTTTTCTTGCATAAAACTGCATGACCTAGAAATGTATTTATGTATAACCAATGGGAACATTGTCCTACACCTCCAAAGGGTAGCTCAAAAACTTTTGCAATGAAATATCCATATTTTTCAGGGTTCAACTCATCAAATCCAGAATCGTTTTATTTTAAGAATATGAACAGGACAGGAACGAAAAATATGTTAACCAATACGAAACTGATTTATTCTGCAGCCTTTATTGCCCAACTGTCTAGACAGGGTTTCGACTCTTGGAAAGACAACATTGAGACAAAATCTGTCTGGGGTACTAAAGATTGGCAAGTGCAGGGAGTAGAAGCTTTGTTTAGAGCCTGTATTATCCCTGAGCAAATGTTGTTTTTGAATGACACTGTCCAACAAATGTCTTGCCTTGGGTTAGCCAAGATCAAAGACATGAACAAACCGAACATACCTATATCTGCAAGTAATAGCACTACACGGGGCAAGGTCGACGTACATAATATTTTGCATCGCAACAGATCAGATCCAGAATGGAAAAAATGGTTTCTCTGGCCCACAGACACAAGCAACTGTCAAGATCGATTCCTGAACAAAACACAGTGTTTCACTATCAATAGGCCAGACCCACGCTATGTTTAAAGACAGCATCCAGGGGTAGTAACAACATACAGTGTAGGGAAACGCTGCCTTGATTGGCTACAGAAAGCAACACTGCAGGATGTAAGACAACACTTATCTTTCCTTAAAGAAGGCGCAGACCTTGGGGAATTGTTGCGCGGACCAAGAAAAACGCGTCAAAAACTTTTCATATATGCCGGTATCTACGCTGCTTATAATGAAATATGGAAGATTACCCAAGCAGAGACTGCAGAACGAATACGAGAAATTAATCGTATTAATTTAGAGAAATCTCTGTAGTAGACAATGGGTTAACGACTGTCGTCCAGGATATATTCATTGGACAGCATTGTGTCTTCTGCCGTAGACATCATGGAACAAGGATTGTTCATGGTGCAACATGATCAGTCTCAATTACGTTCTATAATGCTATTAGGCTGGACGCTCCGAAACTTGCGTTCAGGCTATGTGTCTTGTCTTTTAAATACCACTACGTCACTGTTTTCAGAATTCAATCTCACTGATAAACAGATCAAAATGGCACAAAGGAGAGCAGACTATACGGTGCTGAGTATTGAAATACTGGAAAAATTACCATTCACGGTGGCAGAAAAACCAGCTACTGAGTGGATCATCCATGGTAAAATTACTCTGCCTGTTACAACTTTCCATTTTCAATATTGCCTAAAACATATACCAGCAGGCAAATATGAAAGGTTGGGTAAAGAATACATCAAGACATCTTGGGATTTACCGTACACACATAGATGTTGGAGTGGGGGGTGTGAAGTGTTTCTTAGCGGTACAAACTGTGAAAACGCACTAAGCGGTTCTCTCCTTTGTCAGGGTATTAATTTACACGGGGCCTGCGATGGTTCCACTACAAACTTATCCTGTCACGTGCAAGGCTCACCAGCTGCAGTGATTGATCCAATTTTTTGACTACTTTCGAATAGAAGTTACCTCATGTTGAATGATCACAGCTGCTGTGGCATGTTGCCAGGTATCCCATATCTAGTAACGGTTACATCCAGGGTCACTTGCTATATGCAAGTCTTGTTTCCACAAATACAGACAGTCAGGGAGTTGCCTCTATGGCCTTCACTGAACATCTCTTCTATACGAATTGATACTCTAAGCAGAATGAAAGCCATTCTTTTACAACAAACTGTGCCACTGACCTCGGCCAAAGAACCCTATGATCTACAAGTCACAGGGACTTTTGCCGAGATACAAGCCTTTTTGAATTCAAACTGCTCTATACATTTCTTAGAAATGTTGGAACGTATCTTAAACATGTCTGATACGAGCGGTATTGTACATGTATTTAAGATCATGTGTTCAGGACTGTTAGCACATTTTCAAGCAGTCCTCGGAATAATTCCCAACTTCGTGCACTCTGTGTTTGGCGGACTGCCACTACTTTTTGGACTCATTGCAGGGATCCTATTTTTGCTCCTACTGCTCCGATATGGCATGCCAAATCACCAGCGTCACTCCAAGCACCATAGAGAGAGCTCTACTGGAGATGAAGTGTCATGAGCGCATCGTCCAAATTTTGGGTTAACCTCATCTACGAGAATTAAATACCACATGGTTTCTGTCATTCAGACCAATCTGGCAAGATTGCATCTTACCTGTTCTCCGCTGCCTGCTTTGCGGTGAAAAATGTGTGCTAGACATCTGTCTAACACTCCCATCAGTCATGCCTATGGATATTGATACTCTGCTGGACCCGGTAACGGCCCATGCTGTGTGTTACCCCCAGCAGCTACCAATCCTGATGACGGCATTCATTGAGATCTCACAGACGCAAATTGCTACTGCTGAGGTACGAGAGGAAACAGGCAGGCGACATACGATACGAACATTGCTGATGCGACCAATGCGGACGGCGATGCTTCTCATCTATGTGCGGTTAGTCTTCTAAACAAGGTCATCCAACTTTCACCTACAACGGTAGACAACTTTTTGTCTACAGGATTAGAAGATTTCCTGTTTTCTCCATCCCCATACACTGACTTTTGATTCAACACAGTGTACCGGGAAGACTCTGAATTTGGCCTTCATTTTTCAAAACAAAGACTAAACTTGGAACTTTTTCCTATGATAATTTTTTTTTCCAAATTTGAATTTTTCTTTTTATGGCACAGTAATATGCTTGTAGTAGAACTGTTCATAGGGAACAGAATTCTTAGATACATTTTCAGAGACAATATGTCACCTTGTCCATAACAATTGATTTATGTAACTTGACATGAAATGGTTTCGGCTTTTTTTCTTCTATATTTACGAGCCATTTCATAATGTGTGTGTGTGTGTGTGTGTGTGTGTGTGTGTGTGTGTGTGTGTGTATATATATATATATATATATATATATATATATATGTATGTATGTTCATTCATTTAGCATTCAATGTAAATATATGCTTAGAATAAAACATTGCTTTAATATGTACAGCACCAATGCATTTTTATGCATGGCAACAGTTTTTATGCATTTTGCAATGTATTTTTAGACATGTTCTTAGCCATCCATATGTTGCTATATTTTAGATATGTTTAGAATTTAGTAATGTCGTTCATACGAAAGTGGAGTGGGTGTTGTGTGTCGCTATATATACCGTATATAGGTTTCCCGATTTGTCCTTGTATAGGCACAATTCGCATTGCCCATATTTAGGCATAGAAATCCTACCCTTATTTAGGCATTATCCATGCTAACCAAATACAGGCATGGCCACCTACATCCGTTCATCTACGTCACAACGAGTTCTTGGAAAACCAGACTCTTAAGCCTTTAGGACTTCCCCCTTGCTTGGATATTGATTTCTCCAAGAACTCATTTATTATGCATGAACATCTATTCCTTAGGGGTTCATTCATGACGTTCTTCTGCCCGACTTTTACGTCAATACTGGCATTCCTAAACACCTTCAAGGTATAAATATACCTTCACTTACCATGGCAAACCACGGTTCGGCTGCCTACTTGCACGATGCTGCTCGCCATGGCAAGTTCGGAAGGAAGTCAAGTCCCCGCCTGACGCACTGACCAGATGCTGTCATCTTCCTCTCAGAGAATCCAGCTCCAGTGTTTCTGACTCCCCTTGCGGGGTGTTAGAGATCGAGACTCGGAAAGAGATTCCAACCTCACTCATTCTAAGGTATGGAGCGGACTAGAACCTAGAGGGACTTTTGGCAAATCTTGGCAACTATAGCTAAACTAGACTATAGACAAACAGCACCTACTTCTTACCTTGTACTACACTTAGGTTAGGTACACTTGGGTAGAACTAGCTAGAAGCATCAGATGAGTATTAACATTTTAGCCTGTGTTATTTATGTATGTATTTTTATGAATATCTGTCATGGCTACAAACCATGCTATTGCAGTATTATTTTATCTTACTGCTAACGCTGTACGTATTGTACTTCGAATTCTGTCTTATGATTGTAGCAGTTCATATCTCTTGCACGAGAAATAAGACTGTTCAATAAACCCTTTTTATTGAAACGCCCATCTATCTATTTCTGTGTAACTCTGTAGAAGCTAAGCATGCACGATTGACTGAGTGAAACTTATCTATTGTTTCCACGATTCTGAGATTGTTCCGATTCGAAGGGAAACAAAGTTGTCATGTTTACGCGGTTGTCAGAAATGAATCCCTTCTTGTTTATTCGAGAAGTTTCTAGTGACTTCTGAGTTAGCTGGCACACACAAGTAATTAAGTTTAATGTACTCGATAGAGACATACTGACCTCAGTCCTATGTCAAAACTATAGTGTATATTATTCCAATGCGCAGAGCCTATCGGGGATATAGGAGCTACACCAACATGAAGGCCTTCATTTCATCCCATATTTCGCAGTGATATCTGCCTAACAATGCAGCTGTATTGGCGTTCCTTAAATGGGTGGAAGCTGCGCCCACACTTTTTTACCAATGGCATCCATCCGCTTGCTCTCCTGATCTGAAGGAGCCATGGATTCAGGAGCAGAAGCATGCCTTCGCCTTACCGCCGTTGTGATTATTGAATCTGGTTTCAGATCAGACTGTCGAGATTCAGGATCTTGTTGTGGAGGCTGTACTCCTTTAGGAGTCTTGTGATAGCCGACTTAACTGTGGCTGGAGTTAGGAACCTTTCCTCAACGATGTCTATAAGACCAGGAAGAAGAGGTCTTTCCGTCGACCTTGTTTGAAGAGTTTAAGATTACCAATATTGTTAGTTGAGGTGTATGCACAGAAAGGTTTAGCTTAGATGTACCTCCTACTGAGACATAGTGAAAGGTAATGGTATCGTCCAGGGGAGATATCCTAGCCGGAGACTGAGGTGCAGAAGATTGAGTGTATAATCATTTGGGGTGGATTAAGGTGATCCTGACCTTGATTTTGAGGATGAGGGGGTCATCGATCCTCTGTTAGGTGTCTGCAGCGACACAGACGTGGCCCTAGAACATTGTTGCACAGGGGACAGATTCAAAGGATGTAATGGATTCTGTAGATGATTGTCTCCTTGACGTCGAGAAAGGTGAAAACAACTTTGTGCAAACCCTCTTTGTAGCAACTGGGGTATTTGGTGGAGACAAATGTCTCTTCGATGTCGAGTGATGAGACTTTGACACCAACCAGTGGGATCTTGACGTTAACTTTTCGATGCTGACCTTGAGTGAGAAGGCAGCGGCATCTTAGTCTTCAACATCGACAGCGTTGCTGGTAATCGCACCCTAGACTTGGACATTGAGTGATGATGATGGCGCATCGACGTTGACCCTTCTTTTGAAAGTGAACTTTACGGGCCAAAACACTCAATGGTGACGTCTATGTTCTTGACGTTATCAAATGACATCAATGAGAATGGTGTTGATGCTGATTTTGTGAGGGAGATTTCTTGTCCTCAGATCTTCCACTGTAGGAGTACATATCTGATGTTTTAAACCTTGACTGCAGAATGGTGAGAGGATGATCTTTCCATTCATTTCCTTTTCTTCCTTTCTTATTCTGCCTTCATATCCTGCATCCAACCACGCAGTCTGATGCCCTCTGTCTTTAAGCATTCTTTTTGACATTTTACAACAAATGTCACATACTTTAGTGAGGTAGGTAGGTGAAAGGCACACCACACAGACCTTATGAGCCTCAGAGCTCGCCTTCTTTCTACAACATGATGAGCATTTGGTAAAAAGAGCAGGCATTCTGACAAAAAATACTGTTAGAAAATAAGTAAAAATTAAAGTACTCGACAGTGGAGATATAAAATTGTTGAGTACAATGCTTTTACAAGCACTGACATTGTGATGGAAAAAGATTTGTAGGTGAAGACACCTGAGGTGTTCCGAGATTCTGCGTGAAGGAGGCGGAAAAAAGTACTGACACTCTCAGGCAGACTGCTACTACAGTGTATTGCGGGATAGGGTGCTTCTAGGTGCAGGCCTCTTTTTTAATCTCATCAGTGGTAGCCTATCTGGTTGCTTTTCCTCTTCATGCTGTTTTTGTACACAGGCAAAATGTTTCCATGACAAAGTGTTGAGCATTCAAAGGCTATACAAGAATTTTTCAAACAATTCTCATACAGCATTTAGGAGACTAAGACAACTGTGACAGACTGCACCGAGTTTACATGGAAAATGACTTTCAGTGATGAACATTCTTCAGTGACTTTTTCCTGAACTGTTAATATATATTGGAGGAGGTGTTCCGGGGTCAGCGCAGGCAGCAGAGAATTATTCAAAGTTTATGACTATCAATGAAGATTCAACGAAGCAGAAGTAGTGGGTACAAAGACAAATATATATCAACACATCTTCATAAGGACAGAGGAATGCTGATAAAAGTCCATGGTTAAAGCACTGTGAATGAATGAATAAGACACAGATGAACAAATGTTACTTACCTGTAAACTGTGGTTCTCCAGAATTGGTGTTTTTCATAGATTCACATGCTTGAATATTCCCCGTCGTCGAAGTGGGAGTTCCACGGTATATAAAAAGCAATAAGTGTCATGTGTATATATATATACATACATAAACCACATAAGAGCATATACATATCCAAATAAACTTTATATATATTTCAAAATAACATATCAAGTGAAAATACCATAGGATAGCATTGACACTTAGGAAAGCATTGAGAAAAAAGAATCACTTTACTGACATATCCCTGTCCAAACTCTAGCCAATCATGCGTAAGCACCCTCTAGAACCTTCTCCTCAGAGGCTCAGGCCCTCAAATTTTCGTAGCAGAAGAGTGACCAAGAGTCTGATGAGGAGAAGAGAGCTTCTGAGGGGAGGAGGGTGGGTCGCATGTGAATCTATGAAAGACACCAATACTGGAGAACCACAGTTTACAGGTTAGTAACATTTGTTCTTCTCCAGTATTGGGGTGTCTTTCATAGATTCACATGCTTGAATAGAATAGTGAGCAGTATGTAGCAACCGGCTGACAAGGCCGTATTAATATTGCATGAAATACAGTGACAATGTATTTAATGCGCAATTGACAATACCCAAGGAGGAGGGAAGTAGCAGAGGCTCACCTTATTTAAACAGATTCCGCAGAACTGCTTGTCCCACAGCTGTGTCCGCTTCATTAATCGACTCCAGGCAGTAGTGCTCGTGAACGTGTGCCTGCTGGACCACGTAGCTGCCCGGCAAATCTGATGGATGGGTACACCAGCGAACAGGGCAGTGGAAGATGACATTGCTCTCGTAGAATGAGCCCTTACTCCAGAAGAAAGAGGCTTGCCAGCCTTTTGATGGCAAAAGGAGATTTCTGAAGAAACCCAACATGCAATCGTGGGTTTGGTAACCGACTGTCCTTTACAAGTGCATCCGTAGGCCACAAACAGCTGATCCGACTTGCGAAAGGATTGTGTTCTGCTGATGTAGAATTTAAGGCACCTCTTTAAGTCCAAAGAGTGTAGACTCTGTTCCGCTGGAGATTGCGGATGCGGGAAAAAGGTCTTCAAGATTACTGGTTCATTGAGATGGAAATCGGATGGCACTTTAGGCATGAAAGCAGGATTAGTGCGGAGAATTACAAAGTCCGATCTAAATTAAAGAAACGGAGGTTGTATTGTAAAGGCGTGAATGTCACTTACTCTGCGGGAGGAAGTCAGTGCAAGGAGGAGGGCCACTTTCCATGTTAAGAATTTGAAATCCGCCGAATGGATTGGCTCAAAGGGCGCCTTCATGAGCTGAGCCAATACGATGTTAAGACGCCACGTGGGTGGAGGACGCCGAATGGGCGGGAACATTCGGAAGAGACCCTTGAAGAATTGCTGTATTACTCTAGATGAATAGAGAGAGGACGAGCCGTCCTGACGAAAGCGAGATATTGCCGCTAGAAAGACCTTTAAGGTGGAATGCGACAGTCCAGACTGCGCCAACTACAGGAAGAACGGCAGAATGTGTTCCGGGGAGGCGTGCACTGGATGGATGTGGACCGACGCACACCAAAGACAAAATCGCTTCCACTTTAGCTTATAAGTCTTCACCGTGGAGGGCGCCCTCGCCCTAGCTAACACCTCCCTGCAGGCCGGTGGAATGTTCAAATGAGCAAATTCAAGGTGCTCAGGTTCCAAGCCGACAAGCTGAGTGAACTGGGATTCGGATGGCATATCCGACCCTCGTTCATTGTTAGAAGGTCCGGCCTCGGGTGAAGAAGGATGGGTTCGCATTGGGAGAGGAGTAGCAACTCCGAGAACCATGCCTGTCGAGGCCACCGTGGCGCTATGAGGAGCACATGGCACGGTTGTTGCAGCATCTTCCGCAACACTCGAGGAATCAGAGGGATCGGCGGAAAAGCGTAAGCAAATATCCTGCACCAATTTATCGAAAGGGCATTTCCGCACGACCCTTTGTGGGGAAACCAGCTTGCGTAGGACTGGCATTTGCTGTTCTGTGGGGTTGCAAAAAGATCGATAGTCCGGCGACCCCAAAGGCCGAAGACAAAGTCTAGAGTTGGCTGGTGCAATTCCCACTCGTGGGTCGATGACGTTGACCGACTGAGTGCATCCGCTAGAATATTGGAAATGCCGGGCAGGTGAACTGCCAGGAGCGTAATCCGATTGACTATGGCCCAACTCCAAATCCTCTGAGCCAGCCGGGAAAGCAGCGGTGATCTTGTCCCGCCCTGCTTGATCAGGTAGTGCATGCTGGTGTCCGTCTAAATAAGGACTGACTCCCCCTGGAGCTGGAGGCGGAAGGATTTCAACGCCAGGAAAATGGCCATCAGCTCCAATCTGTTGATGTGCCAGGAACGCTGAACCATTGTCCACTTGCCTTTGATGGACAGATCTTGAAGATGTCCGCCCCATCCTTCCATGGATGCATCCGTGGTAAGAACGAGCTCTGGGGCTGTCGCCAGAAAAGACGTTCTCGCTGCGATGTTGGAAGGACGAGTCAACCAATGCAGCGCTTGAGCCATGCGAGCTGTCACCACGAGCTGGTCGTTGAACGAACCGGAGACCTGACGCCATTGCTTGTTCAATTCCTCCTGAATGGTACGACTCTTCAGTCTGCAATGTGGGATCAAAGCGATGCAGGAGGACGCCATCCCCAGAAAGGACTTTAATATGCGGACTGAAACTGACTGCTTTGCTGCGATGGAGCTTGCGAGCTGTCGAATTTGTGATTGCCGATCTGCAGAGGCAAAGGCCATAGCCCTGCTCGTATCGATGGTAGCGCCGAGAAAGGTCTTGTACAGAGCTGGCGTGAGCTGAGACTTTTGCACGCTGATCGACCAGCCCAGAGACTGAAGTGAGACAGCGCTGAGTATCGAGGGCCGCTTGGTGGGAGGACTGAGATTTGATGAGACAATCGTCCAAATATGGGAATATTTGAATGCCCGTCAGTCTCAAATGGGCCACCACCTTGGCCAGGATCTTTGTGAAGACTCGAGGAGCTGAGCGGAGGCCGAAGGGCAGGACCTTGAATTGGAAATCCCTGTGGCCTACACGAAAACGTAAGTATTTTCTGTGGCGTGGAATTATAGGCATATGGAAGTAAGCGTCCTGAAGGTCGTTTGTCGTCATGAAATCGCCCTGAGAGAAGAATTGAAGGATGTCCTTTAGCGTGAGCATGCGGAATGATTGATCCTTGAGAAATTTGTTGAGAGACCTTAGGTCGAGGATGGGGCGCCACTCCCCAGATTTCTTTAGTATGAGGAAAAAACGGGAATAGAACCCCAACTCCTTTTGTGATTTCGGAACCACTTCGATGGCCCCTTTCTTGAGCATTATCTGGATTTGGTTGAAAAGTTCTTTGAGGTGAGCGGGAGGAGGTCCGGATGGAGAGGTGTGTGGGGGGACCTTTACAAACTCTAAGGCATGGCCCCTTGAAATAATGTCCAAAACCCAACGGTCCGAAGTGATTGAGGACCAATTCGAAAAGAACTGGGAGATTCGTCCTCCAACTGGAGAAAGGGAAAAACTGGAGAGAGGGGACCCTTGATGTACACAGTCATTGTTTTTTGGAAGAGTTTCCCCTGTAATTGGACCTTCCTCTATAAGATTTGCCAGACTGCTGCCTGTAAGACTGCTGCGGCTGTGAGGAATAACGTTGTTGTCCTTGGTTGTAGGAGCGGTACTGGGAAGAAGACCCACGAAAGGAAGAGGAGGTGCCGCGACCGTGTGCACCCCGAAAGGGCTGCTTCCGGAACAGGAGAGTGCCGAGGGAGCGAGCCGTCTCCGTGTCCTTCTTGATGGCTTGTAAAGCGTCCGCCACATGTTGGCCGAACAAAGATTCTCCATAATAAGGCATGTCAAGAATCTTGGCCTGGACCTCCTGTCGGAACGAGGTGGAACGAAGCCAACCCTGTCTTCTTAAAACAGCCGCTCCAGCCAATTGACGAAAGCCCGTGGAGGCAATGTCGACGGAGCAGTCGATGATTTCGGAGGATGCCCTCTCACCCTCTTGCAGGATCTTTAGAGCGTCCGCTCTAGAGTCTTCTGGGATAAGCTTAACCAAAGCTGCCATGTCCGACCACATTTGTCGATCGTAACGACCGAGGATGGCCAAAGAATTTGCTGCTCGGACTGTTGTTGAAGCCATGGTCGAAAACTTTTTGCCAATGGCATACAGGCGGCGGCCGTCACGATCCGGAGGTGACGAAAGTGGAGACGAGGGATTTTTGGAGCGACGTTGTGCCGCCTGAGTGATCACCGAGTTTGGCTTAGGCTGAGACACTAAGCAAGCTGGAGAAGAGTCCGGGGCCTTGTACTCCTTCTCCAATCGCGGGAGCACTGCTGGGATGGAGTTAGGCGTCTTCATTAGCTTAATGCCTTCATTCCAGATAAAGTCTATAATGGGCACGGCCCGTACCTGTTTCTGCGGCTGGGACTTGAAGTCGTACAGAAAGCAGTCCTCCTCCCTAACCATCATGGGAAGGTGAAAACGTTGAGCCGCCCTTTCCATGAGCTGATGGAATCCTGTAATGTCGACAGGTGGTGAGTTCACTGGCGATGTTGGAGGCGATGCGTGCAAATTTAATTTGATAGTCATCCCAGTCAGCCATAGAGTCCTCATCTTGAAGCTCTCCCTCCTCCGTATCCAGATTATCCACAACCACCCCTGGTGCAGGGGGATCCAATGCAGGTGCGGATGGTGCCGGCACCGTTGGCACCACAGGAGGAGACGAAACGGCAGATGGCGTGTCACGTGGAGAACCATAAGTGGAAGGCGGAAAGCGACGATTGTAATCGTCCAACATAAATTGAAGGTTGGAGATGAGCGATAAAGGAAGTTGCGCCATAGGAACTTGTGCAGGGGGATGTTGCTCCTGCTCTTGACAGTAATAGTCCTGCGAATAGTCATCCTCCTCGAAATCTTGGCACTTAATATGGAGCTCAGAAGGACTACGAGCATCCCGAAAAGTGGACTGAGCATCCTCATCAGAATCAGATACTTCCTCATCACCCGAGGGGAATAGCTGATGAGGTGGCCGAGTGACCGGTGGCATCATGACAGAGTCCAGCACCGCATGACGACGCTGCAGAAAGGATTCGTCCATCGTCACTGGCGCTGGTGTAGACATTGGCACCAATGGCATAGTTGCAAAATTTGACACCACCGTCGTCGAGGTGATGACGAGGTTGCCGTCGACGAGGCTGCCGTCGACGAGGCTGCCGTCGACGAGGCTGCCGTCGACGAGGCTGCCGTCGACGAAACTCACGCCGACGAGACTGTCCTCGACGACGAGGCTGCCGACGACGACGAGGCTGTCGTCGACGATGTTGTAAGCGCCGGCGGCGATTTCTTCTTCTTCTTTAATAGCACAGTCTTCCTAGTCGTCGACGAAGAAGATAGTGGAATCGTCGACGAGACCGTCTTTAGGGAAACACACAACACTGTCGACGGTGAAAACGTTGATGAAGTTGTCGTCGACGACGCAGGAAATCTGCTCGAAACCGTCGTCACAGTCTTCGATGAGGTTGATGAAGTGGCAGATCTCGTCGACGGAGGGACCGTCGACGGGCTTTTGCACGTTTTTGGCCAGAAACATGCGCTAACGGAGTCCGAGACGCCTGAGAGCTAGATCTCGGGGGCGTTGGCGTAGTATCGGAGACTTGGCCTGCAGACACTTCTCCAAGATGAAGTCTCTTCTTTTTTTAGAAAGGGCGACGGCAAATCCTGAACACTACTACGCTTGGAGGAGACTCCTGTTCGAGCAGAGGCCACACTTTCCACTTCAGAAAGGGGGTTATCCGTATCCTTCATTTTGTGAAGCCACAACAATAGGCGACCCTCCCTGTCCTTCAAAGTCTTTTGAGAGAAAGTTCTACAAATTTTACAGTTGGCTACCTTATGGTCAGGGTAAAGACAGTAGATACATTTTTCATGAGGGTCCTCAGAAAAAAGCCTTAACTTCCCACAAGAGGAACAGGGACGGAAAAGAGACTTCTTACTTGAAGACATGATGAGAAAAACTCAAACCAGGCCAAAGACTGAGCAGAGCTCAGGGAGACTCCCTTCACACGCATGCGGTAGAAAATCTGAGGGCCTGAGCCTCTGAGGAGAAGGTTCTAGAGGGTGCTTACGCCTGATTGGCTAGAGTTTGGACTATAAAACGACAGGGATATGTCAGTAAAGTGATTCTTTTTTCTCAATTCTTTCCTATGTGTCAATGCTATCCTATGGTATTTTCACTTGATATGTTATTTTGAAATATATATATAAAGTTTATTTGGATATGTATATGCTCTTATGTGGTGTATGTATGTATATATATACATGACACTTATTGCTTTTTATATACCGTGGGACTCCCACTTCGACGGGGAATATTCAAGCATGTGAATCTATGAAAGACACCCCAATACTGGAGAACCATACATATGGTGCCTTATGAATATGCATATATATATATATATTCACTTAAAAAACCATAGGTTTCACACACGTTGTAGTTAGGAATTACCATTTAAAAAACCTTGCAAATTCACTTAAGAAACCATAGGTTTCACACATGTCATAGTTAGCTGGACATTTCACTCGTAAAAAACCATTGAAATTCCCCCGTTATAGTTAGTTCAGATAACTATAACTCGCGCGACCGCCACTCTATCACAAGGATGATGTCATCAGTGATGTCATGAGTGATGCCACTGACCATGTCATGAGTGATGTAATATGTGACGTCATCAGCAGTGGATTGCGGGCGCGCGAGTTATAGTTAGCTGAACTAACTATAACGGGGGAATTTCAACGGTTTTTTATGAGTGAAATGTCCAGCTAACTATAACATGTGTGAAACCTATGGTTTTTTAAGTGAATATATATATATATATATATAGATAGATAGATATAGATATTACCTACTGGCGGTCGCCAGTAGGTAGTTATAGTTATAGTTAGGACCCTGTTTCCATAGGAAAACCGCAACATTCTATTTGGAATAACTTTGGCGCCGGTCGACGAATCCTCGCGAAATTTTCAAAATAGGTGGGGCGCTCCGCTCCGCTCCTACCCTGAAAGTCTCGGGGGGGATTCGTCAAGCGGGGGCTGAGAAAAAAGGGGGGTCCCAAAACGCGTTTTTCCCATGCATTTTTCCATAGGACCTTTAGACACAGCTACAGCCCGAACGGCTGAACAGAGTTACTTGAAATGTGGCAGAGAGGTAGTCCTCAGGTCAAGTAAGTGCCTTTTGTAGGTCTGGTGTAAATCTGTTCAGTAGTTCCTGAGAAAATAGCATTTAAATCAATATATATATCTGTGGCAGCTTACGGTAAGCTTACCGTACGCGAATCTGATTGGCTGTTAGATCTTAGTAAACATTCGAATCGGTCGAAACCAGGAAGTGGCGGCCGCCATTTTCTCTCTCGCACTCTGAGAGGGGGTTAAAAAACAAAGGCCAAAAACATGTAAAGGGGCTGTTTAGACAGCTCCTACGCACCTAGCCATGTTGAGGGAGTCCCCAAAGATCCCCCAAGGCCAAAAACGGAATTTTAATTTTTTCGATAATTTCGCCGATTACGCTTACCGTACGCGTACGGTAAAAATTAATAAAAAAAAAAAAATCCATACTCTCCCCACCTCATGTGCAATTGGTGTCCGAAGGGCACCATTTGTGCATGGCATATTACAGATGTGAAAAATTAAAATATTACCTTTCACAACGAAGCGCATCATATGTCCTCCATGTGCGCACGGTGCGCGAAGCGCATCGTGCGTACATGGCCCATCTAGCGTTACGTGGGCACGCGGTGGTTTTTTATCAGTAAAATGTCCAGCTAACTATAACATGTGTGAAACCTATGGTTTTTTCACTGAATATATATATATATATATATATATATATATATATATATATATATATTCACTGAAAAAACCATAGGTTTCACACAAGTTATAGTTAGCTGTACATTTCACTCGTAAAAAACCAATGAAATTCCACGTTATAGTTAGTGCAGGCAACTATAACTCACGCGACCGCAATCCTCTGCTGATGCCATATGTGTCTTTATGAAAAAAAAATATTTGTAATATATGTATAGCTAAAATTTAATGGAAGAAGACATGGGCAAATAAGTGTCTAAATACAGTATTAGCATCAGCAGAGGATTGCGGTCGCGTGAGTTATAGTTGCCTGCACTAACTATAACGTGGAATTTCATTGGTTTTTTACGAGTGAAATGTACAGCTAACTATAACGTGTGTGAAACCTATGGTTTTTTCAGTGAATTTGTACGGTTTTTTAAATGCTAAGTTACTTTACGCCGTTCGTGCCATGCGCGCCCACTTCACGCAGTTCGTTCCGTGCGCGCACAGTGAGCACGCGGTGCGCTTCGCGCACCGCGCGCCCACTTTATGCAGTTAGTGCCGTGCACGCACGGTGGACACACGGTGCGCTACGCGCACCGCGTGCCCACGTTACGCTGGATGGGCCATGTACGCACGATGCGCTTCGCGCACCGTCCGCACACGGAGGACATATTATGCGCTTCGTTGTGAAAGGTTATCTATTAAATGTTCAATTAGAAGATATGCCATGCACAAAAGGTGCTGTTCACAAACCATTGATCAGTTACCGACTTCCACGTTGGAGCGGTAAATGATTGGAAATGGCAATTTTGAGAACACAAATTCTCCATAATCCAAATATTGCCTTAATATGTCACCCCATGTGGACTCTTGCAAATAAAAAATGATGTATGGGGAGGAGTTCAAAGGTCACTGGTGCGGGTCAGTGTCTCTAGTGCCCAAGCTCAAGGACCACCACTAATTTAGAAGGAAGCATATGCCCTGCTCATGAGTGTGCAGTACACTCTACGAATTCCAGAGATACACAAGGCAGCCAGTGGCTTATGCATTGTTCCAATCATTGCACTATAGAAAGTTATGCAATGATCTCAAGGAGCCAGGAAAATCTTCATCTTTGCAATAATTTACTTAAGTAGGCAGCTATGAATGTCTTCAGCCTTACAATAAAAGCCCCGCAGACATCAGTATTTTCCACCGTACAGTTACTGTAGGGGAGTGGATGGTACCTGCAGCCATGCAAGACAAGTACTGCAGTAGATGATATCTTTGGATTCAGTCCTGCGGGCGGAGGAGGTTTTCTTTTTCTGCACAGCAGCTACCGCAACTTAACAGCTGATATTTTGCCATGCAGGTATATCACTGCATATCACTGCAGTTAGTGATCTTCTAAGCCCAGCAGTTATTTCATGGCAACGGGGGATTTTCTTTGCCCTGCAGTAATTGCACTGCACCTTGCAACAACTTCCACCTGGCAGTTATTGCAAAGCAAAAGGTTGTTTCTTCTACTCTGCAGTAATTGAAAGCAAATTGCAGCACCTTGAAAAAAGCACTTGGCACCTCTCATCTATCCCTCTATCTTCTTCTTTCACCAAGGATGAATTTGGGGGTTTCATGGACTAGTACTTGTGGTAGACCAGCTGGAGATACGCGCAGCACCCATAAGTGGGGTCCAGTAGTCACTGTTTCTTGTGCATTAGCGTTTCACGTGCTAGGGGCACAGTCAGCATCCACTCATGCCTTCCAGCCGTTACAGCAAATGGAGAGCAGGTGATGTGGAGGGGTGCAACTAATAGAATAAAAGTTACATACCCAAGACATCTGCACCAGGATGGAGCAAAGGAGGCAGAGTGTGAGAGAAAGAGACCAACAAAGGGAAAGGCAGAAAGAGGGGCACAAAGAGAAAAAAAACAGTGAATTTGTAGTGTAGCAAAATGATCAGTGGAAAAGAAGTAGAAACTACTTACCTGTAGCTTTGATGACTGATTACAGTTTTATATTTGCATGCTTGTCATAATACTGCTATGTAGTGGATTGATCTGTAATCACCTGGAAAAACTTTCCAATAAACAGAAATAGCCTGGTGCACGCCTACTTGGAGGCATATTTGTAATCAGATGTAACTTTAAAGTCAAATGGAGCCCCACAGTGCACTTAAAGTATGAGGCATCTTCAGACTTCTTATGTAGAGTGGTAAAGTACGAACAGCTAAACATTTACAACTACTTTTACACTGTGTGGGTCCAAGGAAAGTCTAAACTAGACAAATGTTAAGGGTGCGATCAGCAAAGGGTTTTTCGACTGCTGCTGCAAGCAGCAAAGGTTGTCCCTGAGCTAGGTTGAGTGGTGGCAAAATGGCACTTCATCTAGGGTGAGAATAAGCATTGCACTAGCCCTGCTTTCAGTTATTGGTGGGGAAGGTGGAAATCACGAGCTTCGTTGATGAATCTATAATCGGCATAAACCTACGCAACTAGTGTTCCAAATAAAATAACATTTTATTTTGCAGCATTCATTTCTCATACACTAACATTCAAAATAAGAAAGCAAAGGACTCCTGAATGAAACACTTAAAGTCCTACCTGTGATTCTTGTCTGGACTCTGAAGATATCAGTGTCTAACCCATGGATGCACTGACAATAGTACGTCAACCACAGAGTCTGGTGGCTTCTCTGCTTTAGTGCAATGACCCTGAGGCACCTTTTTCGAGATGGTGACCCAAACTCTCTCCAACTCCATTTTAGAACTATGAAATGCGGCTCACGGTTAGATCAAAACTACTCTGGCCCCACATTCTCAAGCCAATTTTAGAACAACTGACCGTATTCCTCATTGAACGCTCTCTTCGATGCGGAAAACATAACTGAACAAAACAATTACAAAGCTATTTGAGAGGATTCTGACCACAGGCGACTTCTAAGACTGCTGCCACATCTCACCCAGAGGATTACTTTTTCTCTAGTTTCAGTAACTGCAGAACTACTGGGTTTCTTGACTAAATGGGATTACGGGCAGATAAATCAGAAGATGATGTCAAACTGATTTTTGTTGTTGAAGAGTAGTCCATGTTCTCAAAATGGGATCTCATTTGGCATATGCCACCGATTCAGTATCAACTAGGCCTTTTTCTACTGCAGAAAGCTTAGAACTGTGCAAATTCTACCTGCATGCTAAACACCCATGTAATCTTCAATTGTGCTGTGTAAGTCCAAGTCATCACTGCTTCTGGGATACCCATATTGCAGTTCCCCTTTGCCCAGTGTAAAGGGATGTACAGTGCCACCAGGTACTTGCATCTCATGGTACCGGACACCGCCATTTAGTCTGAATTGATGATGTCTAAGTCCTTAAAGGATGAGGATAACATTGGTAAATAACTTCCACTCAATCTGTACATGTCAAATAAAATTCCATGTCCTCATGTCTTCCCAGTGCCTAAATACCAGCATTGTTTGTCCTGCGTGACAAATGTGGTGTTCAAGCATGTAAAGCAGGGTTTGCAAAGGTTTACATACTTCAAATTATTATGTCATCTAGTATTTGATTGGGAAATTGCCCTTATTGCAAAGGTATTTATGAATGCAGGAAGGAGGACGTCAGATAGGGAAAATGACTGTCACAATGCCATCCTTCACAGGTTTGCACGAAATGCCTTTTGATCATTCGGACACCTCTCAGAAAACTGAGCTGTTATAAGCAGATTCATGTACGAATCACTTGCATGGCTGGTGTCTGCGGTCCTAACCCACCCAGGCGTCAGATTGTTAAACACACACTCTCACAAATTTGACCATGGTATCTCACAGCGGAGGTAACAGGGTACTCCTAATAGGGGCTTTTCAGGAAAATCTTAACTAATGCTGCAAAGGAAAAGTAAATGTTTTCACAGGACAAGGCACCGTTCTCTTTTTGGGCTAAATTCAAGAATTCAAGAAAATCAAGCCACAGATTTGATTAATTTGTGGGTTATAGTTCCAGAATTTATCTTTAATGGGGAACACATTGAAAGCCTTAATAATGGACATATTCGATATTATAGACAAGGCTTGTATGACAGCATCCAGATGTAGAACAACACTGATAACTGTGTTCATGAGGGAGCATCATTGGGTGTCACTTGATGGTTATGACATAGCCATCTCTAATGCAGGAAGTAACCTAGTGCATGCTTCGATCTGATGGAGGCTGTCATCATTTTCACAAGGAAGACTGTATGACGTTCAAATGATCAGATGGATGGCACTGCCTGGTTTTCATTGCTTCCTTTGTCATGTGGTACACAAGAAGCAGGAAGGCATCCCACCCCCATAGGCACACAAGATTGACTTGCATCCAGTGACCTCACTCTCTCCATCTCCCCAGGACCAAAAAAGCAACATGGATGTCAAGAACTCAAGCTGCACCATCGAGTGGCAGTTGGTGAAATGCACCAGTCCAGTTTTATGTGGATATGTGACATCACGGTATCCAATAACTTCTGTAAACCAGGAGATAGCATTTTAGATACTGGAGAAATCATGCATTTCTGGTACACAGATGCAAAGAATCCTAGAGAAGAAAAAACATTTCCCCTTCTTCTCCTTACCTAGACTATAGCAGGTGCTGGAGCGCTCAATGATGGTATGTTTGCTAGGGTTGTTCAATACAGAGCGCTTAGCCAGGGAGATGTCGGCTGTAACACGTGTAATGGAGATCCTAGGAGAGGACAGAAATAAATGAAAGGTAATTTAGTAGGAAGATCATACAACAGAGCACTCAAGGCTTGCTAAGCAGACCCTAGTACTTACCAGCTAGACCCAAAGAATGCAGTCAGTTAGTAGGACTCTCCAAGCGGACGTCAGGAATTATTCTAAATTGCTACATTGAACTTTTTTTTGGGGGGGGGGGAAGGGTTGTGGTGGTATTTGGCTGAAGCATTGACAGAAGACTCTTTCTAAGTATATGAATGAGTCTTACCTTAATGGAAGAAATGGCGAAGGTCCGTCTGGCCAACTGCTGCATCTGCATCCTGTGCAGACTCCAAGCAGTGCTGCGTTAAGGTGTGAGTGGTCTTCCATGTTACAGCACCACAGATCTTTTCCAAAGTCACTCCCACGAAGAGCTTTTGCTGTTTTTCCAAAAGTATGTTAGCTTTGATATGACAAAACTGTATCACAGCCGATATCAATATTGCGATAGTGGCTTTTATTATTGAAGTCCCTTCTCAGCCTTGGCCATAGGCAACTAACAATTGATACATTTTCCGAATGTCCTTCGTTCTCCGAAGGTAGAACTCAAGGCAACGTTTGACATCCAGCATATGTAGTGTTTGCTCTGCAGGCATTGATGGTTGCAGAAAGAAGGACCGGAGTATGACCATCTCATTGAGCTGGAATTGTGATGGGACTTTAGGAATAAATGTAGGATTAGTCCTTAGAATCACAGTTTCTTCTTTAAATAAAGGGTTTCCTAATGGTGAACGCTTTGATTTTACTTACCCTTCTGGCTAAGGTGAAGGCCAGCAGAAGAGCGAGTGTCAATGTTAAGAATTTCAATTCAGCTTTATGAATGGGTTCAAATGGTCTTCACATGAGTTGTGCAAGGAGCACGTTGAGGTTCCATTCCAGCGGATGTGCTTACACTGGAGGAAACTTACGGAACAGCCCCTTCATAAATTATTTGATCAGGCTTGAGGCACAAAGAGAAGTGACGCTGGAAGCTCTTCTAGTGACAGGTGGAAGCCACATGCACCTTAACTGAGGCAAAAGCTAAACCAGATTTTGCCAAGGAAATGAGATATGGTAAAATCTGTTGTGGGGATACTTCAAATGGATGCAGGCCATTTTGTTGGCACCAAAAACAGAACCTTTTCCATTTCATCTTGTACATTTTATTGGTACTTTCCGCTCTAGATCTCGAGAGGATGTCTCTAAATTCCTGCAGAATATTCATGTTCTGAAATTTCAGGGACTCAGGAGCCAGGCATGCAAGTGTACAGACTCCGGATTTGGATGGCACACTGGTCCGTTGTCCCTGGTCAGAAGAGAAGGGGACATCTGCAGATGTATGCGTCTGGCTTCTGAAAGATGAAGAAGTTCCGGGAACCAATGTTGCCTGGGCCACTTGGGTGCAATCAGAATTAGGCGACATCTCTCCAGCTCCATTTTGGTCAGCACTCTGCGAATCCATGGGATGGGGGTAAAGGCTTAGCCATATATCCCTGGTCATTGCATCGAAAGGGCATTGCCAAGAGACCCCGGGAGGGAGAACCTGCTGGCATAGGAACGGCATTTGGCATTGATGTCTTTGGCAAACCGGTCCACAGCTGGCTTTCCCCATAGTGCAAAAACTCCGTCCAGTTCGAATTGGTTTCGTTCCCATTCGTGGGAATTGTCTGCAGCTCTGCTAAGAGCATCTACTAGCCTGTTGTGAAGGCCTGGAACATGCTCATCCTTGAGAGAAATCCCATACTGTGTTGTCCAACTCCATAGTTTATACGCTTCCAGAGAGTGTGAGAGATTTGGTTCCTCCCCGTTTGTTTATGTAGAACATGCTGGTTGTATTGTCCGTATGCACCATTACGGAGGCGCCTGCTATTCTCGGTAGAAGGCCTGTAAGGAGAGGAATACAGCCTTCAGCTCCAGGCTGTTGATATTATATTGCTTTTGAGAATTGGACCATTTGCCCTGAATCTGGAGACTATGCTGTACTTGATTATCTGGATTAATATGCTGTTTATCTTACTTCATCTCTTGTAATTTTATACTAAGAATAAACCTGGATACAGCTACAACAGAGTCCCCTGCAATTATTGAATTTCACAAAGGCCTTGCATTGGATCATGTCCAACCTGGTTGCCAGAAATTGAGAAATTTGACGGGGAAGAAAAGAAGACTTTTTGATGTTCATGGTCAGTCTGTTGAAAAGTAGGAGACAAACATATGTTTTGTCTGGCCACTTGATCTGATGTTCGTGCCTTCCGAAGCCAATCGTCCAAGTAGGGAAATACTTGGTTACCTTGAGAACGAAGGACTGCGGCCACTGGTGCGAGGCACTCTGTAAATATTCTGGTGCGGACTTGAGGCCGAAAGGAAGAATCTTGAATTGGTAGTGGGTAGCAGCTACTGTAAACCTGAGGAATTTTCAGAGATTCCGTTGGATGGGGATGTGGAAGTATGCGTCTTCTAGATCAAGTGAGGTCATATGTAAAGACCAGGGCACCAGAAGAACTTGAAATGAAAAGGCTGCAATTAATATGCGTTCCAGTGACGCGTTAGACGTTCTCAAAATGGCCGCTGTACGTAGATGTTTAGACCCAAGGCAAAATGGCCGCAAGTAGTGCGTTCCACCGACGTAATTAAGTGCGCAGTAGGCCTGTCGGTACAGTCTGAAGAGAAGTGCAAGTAGAAGTGCAAGTGTTGCGGAGAAAGGAAGCGCACAGACATTTACAGGCAACGACTCAAAAGCAACACTTTCGCGCACAGCAAAGCCTTCGCGCACAGCCAAGTCCTTGGAAATATCACAGGTGAACAATGCGCTGAAACCAAAGGTTCCCCACAATCGTTGCGAGATCGTGCAAGTTAGTCAAAGTAGCCACAATCAGCATGGATCTCACCGTGAAGTGAGGATTATATTGCTCAATACACGATCCGGAACAACTGCACGTCGGTACAGGAGCAATAGAGTTGGAGCAGTCGACGCCTGAAGAACTCCGATCACGAAGATGTAGATCCGGCGGGAGACAGAGGTGTGCAGAACACACACACGCAGGTCCGTTGTGGTGCCAGGGCGCTCGTCGCCAAATTTGTAAAGACCAGGACACCAGAAGAAGGTACGCGAAGTAGCCTTTTTCAAGGTAATGCCCTGACACCAGTAGGCATCTAATAATGACAGCAGTAATCTTCCATCTGCCCTTCAACTGCCACCCTCGCCCAAGGTTCCATAGTAGAACAGAGGAACGTCATAGTACCTTGGGCAAGGGCACGCGGCGAAGGGGCAGCGCGAGGCAAGTCGCGAGGACAACAAGGTATAAACACAACACATCTCCTCATTTACAGAATATTTTGAAATATGCAAGGAGGGGACAGGGGAAAGGGAAGGAAAAAAGGAGAGCGGAGAAAACAAGACAATAATTTGCACCATATAATAACAGTATGGGACCACTACATATGCCATATGTGCTAGAGGAAAAACAGTTAATCACATACAAAATCTTGTAACTTTTTTGGTAGAATTATTTCTCTGCCATGTCTATTAATGGTAGGTTCCTTGATAGTGTTTCTGCCAGCATGGGAACCCTGAGGGGGTGAACCATCTTGTGTCATGTCAGAAGTTCCAGCTTGAGGAGTGTCATCAGCACTACAAGTGATGGAATCATGTGGAGTGCTAACAATAGTTTCCCCAGCGGAAATATCAGGAGTGAGGTCATCCTTAGGAATTGCATTAGGGTCACTGAGTCTGGTAAAACTCTCCTCCAAGTTAGGGCTACCACTGGTGCCCTCCTCCGGATCGCTCGAGGGAGTAACTTCACTTCCTTCAGGGTAACATCCCTGGTGGATGTCATCTAGAATCAATCGTATCTAGAGGAGGTGGAAGTACTCCTCCGCTCTTGTTCAGAGTGCTGCGGAGGCAAGATACCATCTCCCCGGCACAATGATAAGGACGAAAAGTGTCATACCTTTCCGTCACTTAAAAGCGCGGAATTGCAAAAGATTTCCTTAACCATAAGGGGTTGTGAGTAACGGCTAAGTCCTTTTTAGGTCTCGGCTGCGAAAGGCTGCGCTTGCGCAGTCTCGCTCCGAGATTTAATGAGTTGGAGTGACTTTGAGAAGAGGGGCTTGCACCCGCCCCTCTTCTCTCCTGTTCTCCATTGGCTGGCCTCTTAAATGCTGGCCAGCCACTGGAGAAGAGGTCCAGTCACTCCGTTGAAGCCCCGTCCTTTTCGGATCGGGGGGCGTGTTTTTTGCGAGAAGTCTCAGGGAGGAGACAACAGCAAAACACGCCCCCCAATCCGAAAATGAGGCTCCCTTTCTCCGAGGCATTTTTGCTGTGCCTCGGAGAAAGGCGGTGGTGTCTTCCGGTGCCCTCGTCGTGTTTTAAAGTCTTCCACAGAGTATCCCAAAGTTTTCTTTTTTCCAACTCTTCATTCTGATTGGACTGTGTCACTAAGTTAGTTTTCTATAATCTTGTTGATTTCGCAAACAGCTTGCTAGCTGCCTCTCTCCTTTTAACCACCTTTGCTGTTGCCATGATCGAGTGACTACGCCGGGAAGCGATATGGTGCTAACGTCCAGCGGTAGCACAGCGGTCCCAGAGCGGCTGCTCCGGCGTGATTTGGAGCGGCAGCAGGAGGCGGAGAGGCGACGGCAGGAGAAGGAGCGTCGGACTGTGGATGAAGAGAAGCGAGACTTCTTTCAAGCTTCCTTCGGGCCCGAGCGTGATGCTCTAGAGCAGTTACTACAGTCAGGAGATGATCCAGGGAAGGAGCCGTGGGAAGCCGAGCTGCAGGATGCTGGGGTCCGACTTCAGGCTCTTCAGAAGCTGGTGAATGACAGCCTGCGCTTCCTACCTTCTTATGACGTGAAGCAGGCGCAGGATGCGCTGCAGCGACTGCATGTGGCTCTGGTTGATCGCAGAGAGCAACTGCAGCCCAAAAAGAAATTCGCCTTCAAGTCCCGTGAGCGTAAAGAGACCCCGTCGGCGCCCGCTCCTGCTCAACTGGAACCCATCACCGCCCCTGCCCCGTTGCCGGAGCCAGAACACACCTGTGGCTTCCGCGGCCTCGAGGGCCAGAGCTTGGCATTGAGTGGGGAAGAGCTATGCGGGCGGGACGTGCAGTTAGCAAATCTGCGGGATTGCCGGGTACAATTGCAGGGAAGCCTTGGTACCTTGCACATGCGAGGGCTGCACGGTTGCACAGTTCTCTGTGGACCAGTTTCTAGCTCCGTGTTTATGGATGAGTGCCACAACTGCGAAATGACCTTTCCCTGTCAGCAACTACGGGTGCACCGCAGCACGGACACCCGCATCTACCTGCATGTCACGTGCCGGGCCATCATCGAAGACAGCCGCAGCCTGGGCTTTGCGCCACTCACTTGGAACTACGCAGGCATGACCGAGGACTACCTTCGCGCCGGCCTGGATCGCTCCCGCAATCACTGGAGTCAGGTGGATGACTTCGACTGGCTGGCCCGGGATGCAGCGTCGCCCAACTGGGGCATCGTGCCCGAGGAAGAGCGGCGGGTGCAGTGGGATTGAAGTAGTGAGCCAGTAGGACACAGGGGTCCGATTCATGACTTCGAAGCTGTTTACACATTCACCAAAGCAAACCCTCAAGCCTGGCTTTTTGTACGGAAGCAACAAGTTACTAGGGCGTGATTTTTACTTCTCTCTGATCTGCCCGAGGGCCACTGAAATGTGATGTACTATTAACAACTGTTGGCAAAACCCCAAACTCATTGACTGTCGTTAAATATAACTGACTTACGTTCTCTGCTTCAGCGTACCTGTCTGTCCTCCTTTGCACATTTGCAAGCATTGCACTTATAAAAACCAAACTCTCCTTGCGATTTTTTTTTTTATTTTTATTTAAAAAAAAAAAAAAAAAAAATGATCGAGTTCTGGTTCTGTTTGTACACGGACTCGCAGCTCCTGCTGCACATGCTTCAATTCCTGCTGTGACTAAAATGGTGTTAATCCTTAGTCACGTCAAACTCTGTAACGCCCCCTGATTCAGTAAAAACTTGTGTTTACTAGCAACGGACTTCAAAATACAGTTGTATTCTGGGAGAAGAAATGAGCCACCTCCGAACGGAAATCGTACTAAGCGCTCGCCCCTATTAACTGAATCTCCGTCAAATAATTAGTGTATTTTTTGATCCGTTCAATAAGAATCCGAAAGAACGTGCTGTTTTTTTGTGGAACATCTTCATGGGCCTGTGTTTTGTAGTATTCTAAAATATACATGTAGTTGCGTTAAAAAATATACCACAAATAATAGGAGTATGAAACAAGTTTGCTATGGGTTAACATCCCTAAGGCTCCGAAAAATCATGTCGTCACAGTACAACTTCAAAATGGCCCCTTTATTTGCACATTTTATTAGTCCTCTGTCGGCGTCGACGTCACTCGTGCCACCATTTTCTTGTGTTTCAGTCACAGAGGCTTCAGGTACACGAACAGCTTGAGCTGGAGTACGCGGGCTGAATTATGTTGTCAGCCGCTCAGCTACTCGACGAGTTGATGGGCAGGGACCGTAACCTGGCTCCTGACGAGAAGAGTTGTAACGTTCGCTGGGATCACGAGACTGTGAGTGCTGCCACTGTTAGCTATGCCAGACCTCCTTCCCTGGACCCCAGGCTTTGCAGGGCCAATAGAGGGTTACATGGAAACCTACTGGGAGAAGTAGATGCATATATAGAAAACACAGCCTACAGTGAGCTATTTTGTTCATTGCCATGTGCTAGTCAACTACTTTGCTTTCTTTTGATATTCGCTGGCGTTGAATGCCGGTTCAAATTCACGCTCTTGGCTTACCCTTTAGCGTTTTTTTTTTCCAGGACTCGCCTAGATAGCTGTCTCTTTAAGACCGTTTTGCCGGGTGTTTTGGGCCATGTGGGCTGCAGTGGTGGAATCTCTTGTAGGTTGTGTCGCAAGAGAAGTAAGTGACAGTGTGGGTTGGTGAAGGGTCCTTTGATGGATCGTGGGGACTTGACTTTAACTGTGCAGCAGTTTGACAACAGTACGTGAAAGCCATGTCTTTTTGAACCCAGGCCATTGTCTAGCCAATCTACAGTGGCCCTGCAACTGAAAGCTTGCATACCCTTTCCATAGAAAGCATTTTCTGTACTTCAACAAAAATAGAACATTAGGAAAGACTAGTCTCAATTTTCTTCTCTTCTGTTGTGATGCTTAAATTCAAGATTACAGGTAATGCTCCTGATGATTTCTTTAATCACTGGCAGTCTCTCGTTCCAGCGTGCACGCATGCATTCAGAAGGTTTCCCTCCTGGAAGACTGGCTGCATTGTCTGGACTACCAGCGCAGATCCCGATATTGCACACACCCTGAGCGCCTTTAAACATACGATCCTTCACTTCCACAATTACCCGTTAGGCTTCCTTAATCACAGACGTCAGTTTCATTTTTGATTACGACTTGAGATTCTTTCAACTTATTTTACACATCTCTACATAAATTACACCCTCAAACTGGGGGGGGGGGGGTCCGGTTTCATCTAACTAACATTTACATAGTTGTATTCACTGTTCTAGCTTAGGAAAACGTCAGGTGTCTGTTTTGAGTTGTACAGTGTTTTGTTTTCGGACTTTGTTTTGAATTGTTTTGTTATGTTAGGGTGCCATCGTGGCGTGTGACATTGGGTTACCGACTCATATTTGAAGCTTTTCGTGCTGAAGTTTTAGTGTTTTACGAAGTGAGGCAGGGATTCCAGGCCTGATGGTCAATATTGGTGCATCATACTTCATAGTTTTTCTAACGCTTCTTTTTTGTGCTTATTTAATAAAACACTGCACATCTATAGAAATACTTTGAAATCATTGACATCGTTATACAAAATCAACGTAGGTGCCTTAACCATGTATGTAATGCTTTCCTAGAAACATTGATCGAGTATCGCCTATTCTCATTTTAATCTCTCATACACAAGCACTATGTTGAATATCTTGGACATGTTTTATTAAATGTGCAGAAGCGCGATAAACACCGGGATTGCACTAAAGTATGTTTCGCAACTTGAAGTCTTTCTTCATATCTTATCGCTTCACCAGTTGTTTCTGACATGCAGAGGATATAACACCTAGGGCCTCATGTAGGTAAATAAATTTTACCGGTTCTTAAATACCGAGCCGTACCGAATCGGTAAATTAGAATCGGTAAGTTATATGTAGGTAAAAATTCGGTAACAGTTACCGATTCGGTAACAGTCGGTAAATACGAATCGGAATTCACCGATTCGGTAAATACCGAGGTGATAATTACCGAATCGGAAAATACCGAGGTGGTATCTACCGATTCGGAAAATACCGAGGTGGTATCTACCGATTCGGAAAATACCGAGGTGGTATCTACCGAATCGGAAAATACCGAATCGGTATGTACGGATTCGGTAAATAACATCACATGACTTGACGAAACAGCTAATCCTGTGCAACGACAGCCCACCCAACCAGGAACTGCCCACACCCAGGCAGGTGTACACAATTAGCCGACGTTGCCACACCCAGGCAGGTGTACATAATTAGCCGACCCTGGAGAGGCTTGGAGTGCAGAGGAGAGGCAGGGAGCAGTTGCATGTGCGAGCGGGAAACGAACAGCATGTCCAGCCAGAGAACACAGAAAGACGGAGGGGAAAGGAGGAGGAAGCTCAAATTCAGCCCCAAGGAACTCCAGGTGCTGGTGGAGGAGGTGGTGAAGCAGCACCAGAAGCTGTTTGGGAGGCAATCCCTGCAAGTGCCTGAGGCCGAAAAGCGCAACATATGGCTGGCCATCCAGGCGCAGGTCAATGCTGTGGGAGTGACCCACAGGGACATTGAGGTCCTCAAAAAGCGCTGGTATGACCTGAGGATCGTGACCAAGAGGAAGATGGGCGACATCCAGAAGGAGGCCAGCCAGACCGGAGGTGGAACCAACAGGGCACCTGCCCTCACCGAACTGGAGGAGCTGGTGGCGGCCACAATCGAGCAAGAGAGCGTCGTGGGTCTTGGGGACGCCGACAGCTCTGCCAGAGCCGCAACACACCAAGGTAAGACGAAAGCACAGCAATGTAGCCTCCCCTACCCCTATCCCACATCCCCCATTGTGAAACGAGAATCACACTGCAGTCCACACGTGTCAGTGCAGACAGGCAATGCATTCCGGGAGATGTAGTCAGGGCAACACTAACCATGACGTAAATGTCACAGGGCAACAAGGCATGTCACGCACTCGAGGCACAAGGAGACAGAGGACAGATTGGAATGTGAAATGATTTATTGTGACGCTTGCAATGCAGCCCTTCGGGGACACTGAGCCAATGTTGTTTTTCTGTCCACAGATGTGACATCATGCAGTACAGGGCATGCTGCAGGGGAGACGGCACACCGGCCACAAAAATCACCTCTAGCCAGCACGAGTTCAGACCAGGGAGCAGGCCCACTGGCAGCCGCACCACCAACACAGCCAGCCTCGCCGCACACAGAGCCAGCATCACCTCACCGAGAGCCAGCATCACCACAACCACAGCCAGCATCGCCACTCATGTTCGAATCACCGGCCACATCTCCGCTTGCAGGTGTGAGAATGAGGAGGCGTCCAGCAGCCAGGCTACGAGCCTTCGACACCTCGTCAGACGACAGCATGGGCCCAGAAGACCGCACCGGGCACCAGGAAGGGAGCCATCCCACTGTGCCCCACACCTCACAGGCAGCACAGACGGGAGCAAGAGGGCGCCGCAGGTCGCGTGTCCAGAGTCCACCAGCACCCACTGACGGCCATGGTGTCTTCTTGGGGCTCGAGGGCCAAATGTTGAAGCAACAGCGCCTGCAATCAAAGGCAGTTATGTCAGTCCAGAGGCACATGCGGGTGATGAAGACAAGCTTAGTCAACATGGACACAAACATTGGCGGCATGGCTGCGGGCATTCGGGACATGTCCCAGTCAATCCAGCAGTTGTGCAGCAAATTAGATGCTGACATCAAAGCACGGCGCCGGGAACGCCAGAGAAGGGACACTACCAGCAGGGCACTCAACCGTCTGGCAACTGCGACTTCCCTACTTTGCCGGCGCTCTGTGACGATGCAGGAGGGCCTAACACAGTGCTGCAGCGACCTGTCTCGGGGGATGGTGCAGGTGACAAGTGCACTAGGGGTGCTATTGACTAGTCAGGCGTTGACAACTGCTGCAGGGGATGCTGCGGAGAGCATCGACACCAACAGCAGCATCACACCCCCCGTCCCCGAAGCACGCAGGAGCAGCAGGCGGCTTGGGGTTGGCTCTAGTGAGGATGCACAGGCCGTGCAATCCACCACTGCAGCGCGTATGCGCAAACATTGATGTGGCCCTGCTTAGCCACTTCCCATTGGGTGACGTAACCCTGGACATACTCCTTGTATAGATGGTATATTGCCAGATTGGCCTGTTCATGTGTTCATGGCGTGGTGCCACATTAAACTACGTCATGACTTCTCACAACTCGCTGTGTCCCCTCACTTACTCAGAAATAGTTGCATGTGATATCTGCCCGTCTCTCTCTCCCATCGATTGCAGTTGGCACTCTAGCTGCGTTGCCCTCTGGCTGGCCTGACTCATCCTCGTTGTCCTCAAAATATGTCAGTTCCACATCTGTACCTTTTTTCGTGGCAAGGTTGTGCAGCATTGCACAAGTGGCAATAATCTTGCAGCAGGTGATGGGTTTGTACTGGCGTGCGCCTCCGCTCTTGTGGAGGCAGCGGAACCTGCTCTTCAGTAGTCCAAACGTGCGCTCCACCACATTGCGTGTTGTTTTGTGGGCCACGTTGTATCGTCTCTCACTCTGGGTTGCTGGGTGTAGGTAGGGAGTGAGGATGAATGAACGGCATGCATATGCACTGTCGCCTGGATGAGTAAAAGGGAACCATCAGTTACATGCCTCTATACACTCTGATTTGCAGGTTGCAAGGGGCGTCACTGTTACTTACCCAGCAGGTATCCCTCTCCGAATTCGCCGGCACTCAGTCGTGTGTAGATCCCACTATTCTGGAAGATGTAAGAGTCGTGGGTGCTCCCAGGAAACTTTGCAACAATATCTGTGATGATGTTCCCTGCATCACAGATCACCTGTACATTGATGGAGTGGGTGGACTTCCTGTTCCTGTAGATGTGCTCTGTATCAGCTGGTGGACAGATTGGGATGTGTGTACCATCAATACAGCCGATGACATGGGGGAACTGTGCCATGTGATAAAAGTCTGTTTTTGTTTTCTGCAGTGCAGCCTGTGTGTTTGGGAAGCTTATGTAGTGGTGCATTCTCTGCATCATGGCATCCAGGAACTTCCTGAAGAAACGGGACAGGCAACTCTGGGATACACCACCCACCGCAGCTATCACCACCTGATAACTGCCGGATGCCAGTAGATGTAGGCTGCAGAGCACCTGCACATGTGGTGGTATGGCGTGCGCCCTTCTTGTTGGCTGGTCCAGGAGTGGGTGCAGGTCCCTTATCAGGTCCATGATGGTTTCGGGGTGTAGCCTGTACCTCTCATGTATCTCTGCATCAGTCAGCTGTAATAGTGTGATGCGCTGTCTGTAGATTTGTTCCTCCCGTCGCCACACCCTCAGTCCTGCTGCCTGTAGACGTAGGCGCCTTGCAATGACGTACATGGCGGCCATGTTGTCCACGCTGTTGCATTTTGGGATTGCTTATGTGCATTGTTGATGGTTACCACCTGCTTTCAATCCGTGTTAATTACCGACTCTTATTTACCGATTTTCCTGGATTTCTTAATTACCGACTGCTCCTACATGTCATTTTAAATTTTTACCACTTCATATTTACCACTTCATATTTACCGATTCGTTAATTATGTATTCGGTAAATATGAATCGGTATTTTAGAATTCGGTAACTATGAATCGGTATTTACCGCCTCATATTTACCGAAAAGTGGTTTTTGGACTCCTACATCTCACTTGTCTGAATACCGGTCGGTAACGGCATATTTACCGAAAATCGGCCGTTACCGACCGGTATTTCGCTACCTACATGAGGCCCCTAGTGGGGACTCGTTTATTTCACATACACTATACAGTTCTTGCCTGTGTGCTCTTTAGATCTTGCCCAGAAGTACCCGTGGTCTACTTTCGGTTTTGGAGAGTTCAGAAAAGTGCATGCATTTGCCAAACAAAACTAACCCGCTTGCATTTGTTTTGTTACTACCTCTCTAGGGTTGTTTCTGCAGAAATTCTCTCCCTGCAACTCATTGTAGCAGCAGGTTATGAATGATTTAGCATGCCCTGTGTTGGAGGTTGCCAATGAAGCGCCCGCTAAGTACTTCCGAAGTCTCAGGAGAGAGCCTTTGGGCTGCATAAACGTCATTGATTTATTTTACTGTTGTTCTTTCTACAGGTGCACACTTAAAGTATGGTGTGTCCTAGTAGTGCTAGCAGTCACTACTGCGGTTTCTCTAGTTGTTCATGATTTACATTGGGTTTTTACAGATTCTCTACTCAATTATTAGGTCGAGGGACCGTTCGGTCTGCCGAAGGCAGAACCGGAAGTCCGGAGATCTTGTGTTTCTTAGAGTGGCTATTTAGCCCGCCTCTCTTTTTGGCTCTCCTCCATTGGCTGGCTTCCTAAACGGAGGCCAGCCATTGGAGGAGAGAGCCGTTCCTCCAAATAGGCTCCGTCTTTTTTAGATTCAGGGGCGTGTTCCGTGCTGTTCTTTCCACTTTTTAGCCACGCCCTTTTTAGAACAGCAGGAACACACCCTCGAAGCCGAAAACACGCCCCCGAATCGGAAAACGCCGCTGCGTTTCTCCGAGGCATTTCTGCTTCGCCTCGGAGAAAGGCAGTTGTCTCTCTCTGATTCTGTCGTGTTTCTTGTTTTGTTGTACAACCAGTTCTCCAGATTGGTGTCCCGCATTGTTGGAAGCGTGGTATAGATGCAACCCTGCAACAAACGACCCTAAACGAGATTGTTGCAACTCCAAATGAGCATTCTGCAACGCACATTATCTACCTCTGAACGGCTTTGGCAGAGTAATGGCCATTAAATTGCACCGCTAATGACAGTAAACTAGGCTAGGCAGGGCACAGGAGAAGGGACAGCAGGAGCCCCAGACCATTTTCCCAGGGCGCTTTTCACTGCTGAAACACCCCCGAGGACGGCCCCGCCTCCCCCTGTCACATGGATTAGGCCTAGTTTCGGGGCCTACACAGTTCCTTTGTGGGTCAGCTCATGAATGGAGGCGGAGGGGGGAACGGAGGCGTAGGGGCCTACCCGGCTCACCCCCGACTCTGGAAGGACTTCTGGCCGGTCTGTCTGTCTGTCCAGCTGCCCCGCTTCCAAGCTCAGCGTGTCAGGGCGATTATTCCGCCGCCTCAGACATTTTCTGCTTGTTTAAAATCGGATTGGCTGTTAGCGGGGTTAGCGGTGCCAACAAGCAACAGCCATCAGTTTTCCTTGAACGCGCCACAAAAAAAATAGGTTAATGCAGGGCAGGGGTTTGTTAGCGAGTGTGTTAAATCGAGGGAGGGCGGGTGGCGAAGAGCAGCCAGGCTACAAACGCCAGCAGCAGAGGTGTGGGAACCCTGTGTATGTCAGACATCCATACAGGAGGGCGGCGGAAGGGGTCCGCCGTCACAGCGATTACCGAGGCGGAAGTACAAATGCAGCCAAAACACTGGCCGCGCCATTTTTGATGCGTGCGCACTTTATACTTCTGCACTGCGAGGTCTCAACGGCTTACAAAATTTCTGAAACTCAGTAAAACATGTATTTTGTTGCTCGTATACAAAGTATCATTACATCCTTTTGGGCTATTTTACCCTGAGACAACACGGTGTTGAAAAGTTTGTCTGCATGGTGACGTCCATACAATGGATTGTGCTGGCCTGTTTTACTTATTGCACAAAGATTTTGCCAACGACAACAATGTAGCACAACAATCATTTTGCTCTTTTTTTCTGGACAAAAGATTCTAACTACACATAGTCGAATCCAAAACATCGACCACCACTATAAATTAAGGCTCGGGCTATAAGTGGGCCACTCTGTCCAGGTCTCAGACCTGCTAGTAATTAACAAGCACTTACAATGCAACGGTCTCGGCATTGTTAAAGTTAGAGCTATTGGCATTGCTCATGACATTCTTTTTGTTTGTTTTTGTTTTTAAAACATGTAAAGAAACGGCATTGTTATTTACAATGTCAATAGCTTAATCAGTGTGTGTGTAGGTGGCTCTGTGTGTGGGTGCAAATGCAATAGGTCTCGCATTTGAGAGTGCTTAAGCTATTGACATTGTAAATAACAATGCCGTTTCTTTAAATGTTTTAAAAACAAAAAACATAAACAAAAATAATGTCCTGAGCAATGCCAATAGCTCTAACTTTACCAATGCCGAGACCATTGCATTGTAAATGCTTGTTTAACAAAGCCACTACTTTTGACTCTAACCCACTCGCCTACTTGAATGTTGACCTGTTTGCAGGCGTGTTTGGAGTTATAATAATTTTTACTCGTTTGTTGAGCGTGTGAAATTTTGCTGTTGACTGTTTCCCTGGACAAGTCAACTTTCTTAGGAGTTAACCACCCAATAGTTTTTTTGGTGATAAGTGTTCTGCCTCTCAATAACACAAATGGACTAGAGCCAGTTGACTCAGGGTGTTACATGGAAGGCCCACTAGTTGTGAGTCAATTCCTTCCTCCAAGAGAGGTTATGATTAGCAAGTTGTACAATTCCTTTCACAACGCGATTAAATCTTTCCACTGCACCATTACCAGCTGGGTGGTACAGGGAGGTAGTTTTGTGAGAAATGCCATTGTCATTGATAATTTTTTTTTAAGTATCGGAAATGAATTGTGGACCGTTGCCGGTTACAATACATTTGAATAATCCTTCCCTTAAGAATACAGTTTTTAAGAACTTGATGGCTTTCGCGTCAGCACTGTGTACAATTTCTACTTCCGGCCATTTAGAGAAATGGGCCACCAGAACGATAAGGAAAACCTGCTCACCATTATCCCAAATGGGACCACAAATGTCAATTCCTAATCTAGTCCATGGCATACATGGATTTGATAGTGGTTGAAGTGGTGGTCTTAAAGTGCGCTGGGATTTGTCAGAGTTTTCGCAAGCAAGGCAGTTCCTCACCCTCCTCTCTATTTCTAGATCCGGCCACCAGTATGAGTTTTTAACTCTACTTTTTGTTTTTCCGATACCAAGATGCCCTTCATGGCAAATGTCAAGCAGTTTGGATTGGAGTTAAAAGGGAGGGTTAACTTTGCCATTTCTGAGGATAAGACCACATTCTGACAATAATTTGTGCCTTAATTCCCAGAAAGTGCGTAAATGGTGGGGTAAGTCTTTTTTAATTGCCCCACCATCTACAACATACTTTCCAACCTGGCACAAAGTGGTATCTTTTTCTTGGGCTGACAACCAATTATGTTGTGAAATACAAGATATTTCGTCCAGAATGTTAGCTACACCGAAGGACTCCATGTCTACAATGGAATCACTGGCAAAAGGCAAGGGTAAACGACTTAAACAGTCTGCTACAACATTCTTGGACCCAGGAACATATTGTACATTGTAATTGTAATCTAACATCCTTACTGAAATACGTGCAAGGCGGGGAGTGGCACACTGTAGACCTTTAGTGGTCAGGACTTTAACCAGGGGTTTATGGTCACTTCTTAGGGTAATGTTAAATCCCCATATGTACTGCCTAAAGTGCTCTAAACCCCATGCACATGCCAAAGCCTCACGCTCTATAACGGAGTATCTCTCCTCTGTAGGTGTAATGGAGCGTGAGGCAAAGGCGACAGTCTTTTCATTGCCTAAATTGTCAATATGGCTCACAACAGCTCCCAAACCCCTTCCGCTCACATCGGTAGTGATAATAGAGTGTAGGGAGGGATTAAAACCTTGCAAAGGTGGGGCCTTGCAAATGTCGTCCTTTATGTTATTAAATGCTTTCTCGCGCTCGTCAGACCACAAGAATTTGCACCCCTGCTTCAAAAGCTGTCTGAGAGGGAAGGTTTTGAAAGAGAGGTCCTGAACAAATTTTGCATAAAATTCAGATAACCCCAAAAACGCTTTCACTTCGTCTTTGTTTTTTGGGGAAGGAGCGTCTCTTATGGCTGATAACTTTTTTTGGTTTTATGCCTTCTCCACAAATTTCATGTCCTAAATAGGTGACGCTAGTCTCGGCAAATTTACACTTTTGAATGTCAGCGGTGAGCCCGTAATTTTCCAAAGTCCTTAGAACTCTGTTTAGATTGACATCATGCTCCTCCCTGCTGACTCCCATGATCATAATGTCATCTTGAAAAATCAACAGGTTGGGCTCCTCTTTAAATAGTATATGCATAAGCCTCTGAAACATGGCCGCAGCCAGTCCAAAAGGAACCCTTTTAAACCTAAAACACCCAAAGGGTGTCACAAATGTAGTGAGGCTTCTGCTGTCAGAGTGTAATGCAACCTGATGATACGCTGCGGTGAGGTCGACAGTTGAAAATCATTTGATGCCATTTGTATGAGACAACATCTCGCTGATTCTAGGCAAAGGGTATTGGTCAATGAGGATATTTTTGTTAAGGTCCCGGAGGTCCACACAAACTGAGTTTGCCGTTGGATTTTTTGGCGCAAACTAAGGGTGTTACCCATTCCGCAGACTCCACGGGTTCAATGATGCCATTTCTCTGTAGTTTAATGAGTTCAGATTTAACTTCCTCTCTGATAGAGAAAGGGATGTTTCTGCATTTATGTATGGAAGGAACTGCATTTTTTTTTGTTGTTCGATTTTACGGTGAAATCCCTTCAGCTTCCCTATTTTTTCAGAAAATACACGTGGAAATGTGTTTTTGATAACTTTCTTATACTCCTCCACGGATTGCAAAGATAATACAGGATCTGGGCTGTTGGGATCTAGGAGTATACCAAGCTTTCCTTGGTCCATCCCTCCTAGTACAGAAGGACCAATGGCAGATACATATAACTTGCTCACTGTAGGTCGGTCTTTGAACAGGAAGGGCAGTTCCCTGTAGTCTAAAACATCAATGGGCTCTCCAGTAAATGTTTTGGGGGAAATTTCAGGACTGGCAAGCTTGTGGCCCAACACCGGTACAAACTTTTCTTCCCAGACGCTTTTGTTTATAATGGTATAGGGTGACCCTGAATCAGCTACAATTGAAATGTCCACCTCACTAATATTTAGATCACAGATAGGTTTTTTTATTCTTGCCCTTTACATTAAGAGCTTCATCATCAACGAGGAGCACAAAGAGGTTCATGTCTTCATCATCAGAGGAGTCAAAAATCATATTCATCAGGTACAACCACTTTTATGTTAGAGCTTCTTCTTTGTTTGCTATGACACTGTTTAACAAAATGGCCAATAATTCTGCATTTGGTACATTTCTGTTTGAGAGCAGGGCAATTTTTGTCGTTCGCTAAATGGAATCTGCTACCGCATCTAAAACATTTTCTGTTTCTGGTTAACATGGCTTTAGAAGAAGACTCCTTCCTTGGGTTGGGATCATAAGAGGATGTTTTTGCGGTGTTTCTAGAGTGTTTCACCCTGGCTACAATGGGTTGTTCTTCTTCTATAGGTTAATGTTTGTCTTCAGAAAGGACGGCTTTAGCGCACCTACCAGTTAGTTCTGTCCTCTTGCCCATGTCAATGATTTCTTGGAGGGGAGCCTCACCCTTAGCCCACAGCTTTTCGTGATTGGCAGATCTCATTATTATCTGGTCACGAATGAATTCGTCATGACGCTCACCAAATCTACAGGACAGTGCTAAGTTTTTAAGTGCAGAGACAAAGTCATTAATGGATTCTTCTGGATTCTGTTTACGATGGAAGAATTTGTACCTGTGGACTGATACGCAAACAGTGGGTTTAAAGTAATTTGTAAGATCCTCTAAGGCATTAGCATAAACATAGTTTTCCCCTTCAGCTCTGGGTTTTTATATAATGTGGTTATACATTTTCATAGTTTTAGCACCTAAACAGTGTAGTAAAATTTTCTTTTTCCTTTATGGAGTTAGCTCTTCACCCTCCTCCTCAAAAGTGGAGATGTAATTTTCGAAGTACTCGCGCTAGTCTTCCCATTTAAGAGACGAATCACCTGGCGAAGGAATGAAGGGTTGAGGAGGTGAGAGGTTCCAAATGTTGCCGGACGCTATGAAGAGAACGGGGAAGGGAGGGGAAAAAAAAAAAAAGGAGGGCAAGAGAAGGAAAATGTTATGCTAGTAGAGTATAGAGGAAATAGGAATATGGAGGAAAAGGAAATGTAAGAAAAGTAAATGGTAGAGAAAGAACTCGTACAGGTGCCAAAGAAGATAATATAAAAGATAAAAAACTACAACAAGTCTTTGAAAGATGCACGAAGCAGTGTGTGCATCACTGAAATGCACAGGCTGTAGTGCTTATAATGCAGGATTGTGAGGCATAAGCTGTAACTTTTGAAGAAAAAAAAATGTGCACAATACATCAGAGTATTAATTATTTTTGTTGTTGTAGAAGAAATGCACCCTATGATCCAGGAGGAAAGGTATGCATAAACGTGAAAGTTCCTCAAGATTGTGCTCATAAACCAAGATGAGAGGGAAATGCCAAAGTTGAAAGTGTGCACATTACAGTTAGTCGAAATGCACTGTATAATTTCAAAGGAAGTGTGCGCATCACTGTTTATATTTGCCGCTGTACCTAGAACGTTTAACTTGAAATGAAAAGGCTGCAATTAATATGCCTTCCAGTGACGCGTTAGACGTTCTTAAAATGGCCGCTGTACGTAGATGTTTAGACCCAAGGCAAAATGGCCGCAAGTAGTGCGTTCATCCGACGTAATTAAGTGCGCAGTAGGCCTGTCGATACAGTCTGAAGAGAAGTGCAAGTGTTGCGGAGAAAGGAAGCGCCCAGACATTTACAGGCAACGACCCAAAAGCAACACTTTCGCGCACAGCAAAGCCTTCGCGCACAGCCAAGTCCGTGGAAATATCACAGGCGAACAATGCGCTGAAACCAAAGGTTCCCCACAATCATTGCGAGATCGTGCAAGTTAGTCAAAGTAGCCACAATCAGCATGGATCTCACAGTGAAGTGATGATTATATTGCTCAATACACTATCCGGAACAACTGCACGTCGGTACAGGAGCAATAGAGTTGGAGCAGTCGACGCCTGAAGAACTCCGATCACGAAGATGTAGATCCGGAGGGAGACAGAGGTGTGCAGAACACACACACGCAGGTCCGTTGTGGTGCCAGGGCGCTCGTCGCCAAATTTGTAAAGACCAGGACACCAGAAGAAGGTACGCGAAGTAGCCTTTTTTCAAGGTAATGCTCTGACACCAGTAGGCATCTAATAATGACAGCAGTAATCCTCCAACTGCCCTTCAACTGCCACCCTCGCCCAACGTTCCATAGTAGAACGGAGGAACGTCATAGTACCTTGGGCAAGGGCACGCGGCGAAGGGGCAGCGCGAGGCAAGTCGCGAGGACAACAAGGTATAAACACAACATCATAAAGTCTCCTTTGTTGATGCGAATCTGTATCTTAGCTAAAGTTACCATCTTGAACGTATTTTTTTTTCCCTGTACTTGTTGATGTTCCTGAGTTCCAGTATTGGTCTCCACTCCCCTGATTTCTTCATTATTAAGAAAAATCTGGAGTAGAAACCCTGACCCCTTTGCAGAGGTGGAACTTCCTCGATTGCACCTTTTGAGAGCATGGTCTTTACTTTCTTCAGCAATAAGTGAAGGCAAGGGGGAGGGGCTCTCTTGGGTGGAGAGGTTAGAGGTTTGCTTGTGAACTTCAGAGTATGACCAAAGGCAATTAGATCCAACACCCATTGGTCTGATGTTGTACTTTTCCATTGCTCGTAAAAATTGCAAATCTTCGCACCCACTGGAAGAATGAAGGAGGGGGAAGCTGGTACCCGGCGTTGCTCATTGTTTCCTTCTGTTGTCCTGCCCTTGAGAAGGTGTTCTCTAGCGGGCACATTGACGGGAGAAACTTTCGCAGATTGGCGGTAGGAGGAGGGTTGATAAGTCTGCCTATATTTAGCCTGATAAGGCTGGTATTGCTGTTGCCTCAGAAAACCTCCTCTGCAAGCGGGAAACCTGCGTCCTTTCGCCCCCATTGGAGGGTTAACGACTTTGCTGTGTCAGTGTTCGTCTTTATGGAGAGCAGCGCATCATCAATATGCTTGCCGAATAACTAATCTCCATCGGACGCCATGTCCAAGATTTCTGTGTGAACTACCGGCCTGAAAGTGGAGGCCTTTAACCACCCCTGGCGTCTCAACACTGCTGTGTTAACCAGCTGTCCAACACCTGTGTTCGCTATGTCTATAGCACAGTCAATGCTCTTTCACCCTCTACAAGGATCTTCCTCGCCTCTTGTTTCCGGTCTTCAGGGATGAGGTCCAATAAAGCTGCCATATCGGACCACATCTGTCGGTCATAACGGCCGATAATGGCCAAAGCTTTAGCTGCTCGAATGGTAACAGCAGCCATGGTTGAAAAATGATTACCCACGTTGTCCAATTTGCATCCCTCCTTGTCCGGAGGAGTCGAGATTGGGGTAGCTGGATATTTCAAACTCCTCTGCGCTGCCTGCATAATGACAGAATCCGGCTTAGTGTGACACGTCCGGCATGAAGGTGCATCTTCAGGGGCCCTGTACTTCTTGTCTATTTGAGAGAGCACTGGTGTTATTGTGGCCCGTGTTTTCATTATCTTTACTCCCTCTTGCCAGATATAATCTATTATAGAGATTGTACGAATAGATTTCCTGGCTTCCTCCTTAAAATCATATAGAACGCAATCTGTATGCTGAACAGTCATGGGGAGATGAAACCTGTTGGATGCTCTCTCTATCAAGTTGTGGAACCATCCGATGTCTTCTGGAGGTGAGTCCACTGGATGATGTGCTGAGGGAGATGGTGTAGGGATGAGATAGTCATCCCAGGGATCCGCCGGCGGATGTGGTTCCGTGATTTCTCCTTCTTCTACCTCGTCCTCTGAAGAAGAGGCGTTGCACTCAGTAGGTGCCTGTGTTGGAGGGTGCGGTACCGTAGGTGCTGCTGGTTGTGATAAGGCTGGGAGCTGTAGTTGATGTGATGGTGGCTCACTCTGGACATCCTGAGGAGGAAATCTCTACCTATAGTCCGCCAACATGGCTTGAAGATCGTGGATTAAAGACAGTGATAAATGCACCATTTCCCTAGGACAAGGTTCAGAGGGATAGCTATAAGGCTGAAAATGGCATGGAGGAACCAGATATGGTTGGTAATATTGCTGCTGTTGCTCGTCCTCGTAATCGTCCTCCTTGTACTGGCATTTCACATGCAACTCGGATGGGCTATGTGCCACGCCATATATCCCACCATCATCTTTCTCCTCATCTTCTGAGTTTTGGAAGTCTAATAAGTGCGAGGGAGGCAATGGGGAGATCTTTGCGTAAGATGAAACATCCGGGTGGAGAAAGGTCTTCGTTACCATGGTTGACGGTACCAATAACCCTGAAGAGGGAATATTCGGCGTTCACGGTGCTGTTGTCGCTGGTGTTACCGTTGACACTGTCGGTTTGGCTCGTCGACGACCGGGTCGCCGCCGGGATGGTAGTTGACAGACCGCTCGTTGATGGGGTGCTCGTCGAGGGCAGCTTCTTTATCAACGAGGATGTTGACGATGATACTCACGTCGTAGTATGGGTCCAGAAATGGCAATCATCGTTCATACCATTGACGGAGCTGACAACGTGACTGTGGTACTTGTCGTCGTTGACGGTCTAGGAGTTGTTGTGGTCAATGATTTTTTGTCTTTTCTTGTAGAATCTGTAGATGAGGCTCTAGGACGCTCCTTCTCCTTTGCCACAGGAGAGGTGGGGACGGGTGTTGTAGGCTCTGAGGAGAGTTTAGGGTGTTTCTCTTTTCTATGGCCTTTGCTCTCCTGTGAGGGTCTGAGGTGTTTCCGGTCTCCATTAGGGGTATCATCCTGGAACTTTTTTTAATTTTTTTCATTATACATTTTTCTTCAAGTACAAACAGCAAGAGCCACTGTTAGCATGGAAAGATTGTCGGGACATGGTTATGGCATGGTTATCCATCAGCATTCATCAGATGCATGCATTATAATATTGATGTTGAGAGTCCAAAAAGCATACAATGCCCAGATATGAATATAGCATACTGTCACCCTATATGAATTCCAGGGTGCAAAACAACAAGGGGATGACCGAGGAAGAAGAGATGGGTGAGGGGAGGAGGGGTCTCTCTGGCCGCCACTGAAAGAATATTGTGTGTCGCGCCGGCGCGTTCAGCACCCTCACAGATGATGTACACGGTCTCCAAGTAGTGACTACACATATGTAGCGGGGGCCTCCACTTGGTCAAGAGGATGGGATCCGAGGTAGCTCTGCAGGGGTTCCCATATGTTCTGAGGGCGCGCCTGTGCTGGCATTAATTCCCAGAATTCGGTCAGCTGATTATGGCAGAATGCTGCATCCTTTAGCCACTCATTCACACATGGACTTCGCCTGTGGCCCCAGCAGTTTGCCACCTGCCATTTTGTCGTATAGCAAAAGCATAGCCCCTAGTTTCCTGTTATCTGCTGGCACCCGGCACACGTATCTTATTAGAGCAGTTAGCAGGGAGCGTTCAAATCTGTATTCTATCATTGCCGCCAACACATCAAAAATGCACCCCGATATCTCGCAACATCTGGGCATTCCCAAGCCAAGTACAACAAGCATTAAAAATGCAACAGGTCTCGTCTTTGTCCAAGTTAGAGCATTTTTTTCTAGCAAATGGTGTTTCTTTTTAGAAGTGTTCTTATTATTGTGTTAGCATTTTTCAATGGTACGAAAAAAGAGTTTACAGTGCACACCATTGTTTTTGTTAGTTTCATTCCATTGTTTTGATGTTCATATGCTTTTTCCATTAGTTTAGCGTGCAACCTGGACGGCGAGATCCACCCTGGTATCCCACATTGAATTTGCAAAATAAGGAGAAGGAGCGAGTTTATCACTCCAATCCGGTGCACAGCCTGCTTCACCATTTACTGTAACTTTGTTGATAATCCAATTTTGAAGAAAAAATTCCAAAATACTTCAAATGAATTTCATGTGTAGATTTTATTCTCCATGTATAATCACACGTAAGATGCAGTGACAATTAAAAAGCTTCTCATGCTTCAGATATGCCTATCCGGGCCTTTTTCTGAGCACGCGGAAAATGTAACTTACATCACAACCTCAAAGCTTCTATTACCCAATGCATTTCGGGCCGTAATAGGCCCCTCCTCAGGGGTTAACTGCGAGTGAAAGAACATAAGTGTTAAAATCGTTATTATTTTATGAATACTATTTTACACTGTTTACACATATAGAGTGTGATCTTTTTTTTTTTTTTTTTTTTTTTTTTTTTTGTTGAAACCGTTTATTGCAGTTTATAGAAGTTACAGGTATGGGCCTACAACCACACGGCCGGCCGCTAGAGCATCAAAAGCATATTACATACATACAGCAAAAACTTTCTCAGCGGTGCACAGTAGGAAGACAGGAGTGATCAATGGTGCAGGCCTCACAGCTCCATGCCCACAGTACGGTTCCATTTTCTTAAAGCAAAACAACGTGAACAAACCACAACCGCAAGGCAACCCTCGATCCAAAGTGACAACACGTGCTCCATAAGTGGGGGATCCAAACCAGCAGCAAAATTCTGAAGAGGGGGACGGGAGTAGATCAGGGACTGGGGGACCGCGCGCCCGCGGCCAAGGGAGGGGCGCCATCTAGGGAGACGGAGCCGGCGAGGCCGCCGGTAGCAGCGGCGGCTCACAAATACCCCCGCGGTAGGCGTTCCAGGGGCCCCAGAGTTTCATCCACGCCCCAGGCTTACCCCTCGCCACATACACCACCTTTTCACGAAACATACACCAATCCATATGCTCTTTCCAGGCCGACACCGCAGGGGGCCTCTGGGATCCCCACAATTGGGCAATATCACGCTTGGCTATCATGTATCCCAGAGTCACCCACCGCGCCTGCGGGACCGAGTAGTCATTTGGTTCCCAGACATTCAGCAAGCATCTCCTCGCTTCAGGCAGCAGCGCGACACGCGTAACCATGCGTAGAACCTCATGCACACCACGCCAGAATCGCTCCACCTTCGGGCACTCCCACAGTATATGCATGAAAGTCGCCAACGCACCACAGCCACGCTTACACATTCCATCACCGGCAAAACCCATACGTAAAAGCCTTGGCCCCGTCATGTAGACCCGGTGAAGGATCTTGAGCTGGACGAAACGAAGGCGAGCCGGGATGGCCACCTCTTTCGGAGAGGCCACCGCGGAGATCCAATCCTCGTCGTCCAGCTCCAGCCCGTCGGCAACCCAAGCCTCGCGGAGACTAGTCAGCAGACACGATCTATCGTTAATCAATTTTTTGTATATGAGGGAGATCGTGCTGTCCGGGACATGGCCATCTAGCACTCTGTCCTCCAGGGGGGAAGACTCCGGAATGGATGCAACATCCGGGAAGACGGAGCCCAGCGCATGGCGGACCTGTAGGTACCGAAAGTACTCACTGCCCTGCAGCTGAAACTCCGCCTGCAGCGTCTCAAAAGTTTTGAATCCCCCCCTCGTCCAGAGATCTCCCACCGTGCTGATTCCGATCGTGTCCCACTTCTCGAAGCCCTTCGACGTCCACAGGGAGCCCAGCCTCTCAGATGCATACAGCGGAGACGCTCGGGTCAAACGGTCCTTCCACCCCATAGCTGCATTAGCCGCGTGCCAGACACGCACCATGACACGCGTCGGTCCCGTCAAACGGGAGTCGGGCGCGCCAGAGTAGAGCGCTCGATTATAATCGGCACCGGGCAGAAGCGTCCTGTCCATCTCAAATGCCGGGTTCAAGGCGGGCCCGTAAAGGCCATGATTAATTGCAGCTAGTTGGGAGGCCCAGTAATACCGTTTGATGTCCGGGAGGGCGACCCCTCCATCGTACCACGGGAGCGTCAATTTAGCCAGAGCAATACGCGGCCTCCCGTCCCAGAACAGGCGCCGCTGGAGGCCCTCCACCTCGCGAAAGTAGCGTGCCGGGACCAGGTCCATGGTATTCTGAAGGGCGTAGAGGAAGCGCGGCAGGGACATCATTTTAAATAAGGCCGCTCGGCCGAGCGGCGAGAGCGGCAGACGCCGCCAGCGCACCACGTCCTCCCTCAGACGCTGGAGGGGGGGCAGCAAGTTCCGCTCATAGCGGGCCTCCGGGTCAAGAGTGATATATATACCCAGGTACCGGAAACCCTGGGAGGCAATCTGGATCGGACAGTCCCGTGGCAAGACCGGGGCCTCCCCGGAGAGCACATAGACACAGGATTTCGCCCAGTTGATGACCAGGCCTGAGTTGCGACCGAAGGAGCGCAAAACATCAACCAGGACGATCAGTGACTTGCGCGGGGAGGCGAGATACAAAAGGATATCGTCAGCATAGAGGGACACGCGGTCCTCATGCTCTGGGGTCCAGCGGAGACCACGGATAGAAGGGTGCCACCGCAACCACTCCGCCAGGGGCTCCATGGCCAGGGCGAACAGGAGAGGCGACAGGGGACAACCCTGTCGCGTGCCCCGTCCCAGCGCGAATGGGGCAGATACTCGCCCATTCACCACCACCTGCGCCAACGGGCCCGAATATAGCAATTTGACCCAGCTGACGAAACCCGGGCCGAACCCAAACTTCGCCAGCATCGCCCAAACATATGGCCATTCGAGCGTATCAAACGCCATGGTGGCGTCCAAGGACGCCAAGATGGCCGGCTCCCGCACAAATGGGACACGCGCGAGCACCCCGTGTAAGCGCCGCAGATTAAGCGCCGTGTTGCGGTGTGGTATAAAGCCCGATTGGTCTTGGTGGACCAAATCGCCCACCACGCCAACCAACCGGTTGGCCAACACCTTGGCGAGGATTTTGGGCTCCGCGTTCAGGAGCGAAATCGGCCTATAGGATGTGACCCGCTCACGGGGCTTCCCCTCCTTATGGATCACCACAATTGTAGCCAGACGCTGGTCCGGCGGGAGGGAGCCCTGCGAGTGGGCCGCAAGGAACATCGCGCGCAGGTGGGGCGCCAACACATCCGGGCGTAGCTTGTATAGCTCAATGGGAATACCATTGGGGCCCATGGCCTTGCCGGATGCAACCGAGCGAATAGCCGAGGCAATTTCGTCCGAGGTGGGCGGGGCATCCAGCGAATCCCTGTCCTCCACCGTAAGGGAGGGCAGTGCGATGTCCCGAAGCAAGGCATGGGAATCTTCCTCCGAGCAGGGAGAAACCGGGGAGTAGACTTCGCGGAAATAATCCGCGAAGCAGGAGACAATGGCTTCCGGCTCAGTGACGCACACACCATCCACGCTCTCAATCAAAGGCACCACGCGGCTCGCTCTTTCCCTCTTGTCCAACCACGCAATCAATTTGCCAGCCTTGTCACCCACATCATACAATCGCCCCTGCTGCTCTCTACTGAGGCCCCTGGCCGCCTCCGTGACGAGGGCCCGATAGGCCGCCTGCTTTAAGTGCAAAACATGCAACTTGGCGTCTGTTACCCCGCTCCCCAGGTCACCCTCCAGTTCTGCAATCTCGGCCTCAACCCGGGTCACCTCCTCCCGCTCGCGCCGCCGGGCATTGGAAATAAAGGAGAGAGCCTCCCCTCTAAGAACCACCTTGAAAGCCTCCCACAGGGAGATGGCAGACGGGACCGACCCCACATTCTCATCGAAATAGCGCTGTAAGGCTTTGATCAAGTCGGCACGAATGGTGGGGTCGCGCAAATACCATGCATTGATCGGGGCCACTCTGCCATCCCCCCTCGGGAAGACATCGAAATGCAACAACAATGGGGAGTGGTCTGAGATACCCCGTGCCAAATGGCGCACCTCCCCCACCCTCCCTGCCTGGGCCGCCGGGACAAGGATGTAATCAAGCCGCGAGAGGCTACCATGGGCCCCCGAGTGGAAGGTGTACTGTTGCAATACGGGATGCTTTAAGCGCCAGCAATCCACCAGGCCCAGCGTGTCTAAAAGGCCGGGCAGCCACGCCTGTGCCCGGGGGAGGTCCCTAGGGGGATGGCGATCCATAGACCCAGAGGCAACCGCGTTAAAGTCCCCTCCAACCACCAACAGGCCACCCGGAAGGTCCAGAAGGAGGCGCCCCAGGTCCGCAAATGTAGTGGCTTGTAACCCAGGCGGGACGTACACTGATATAAAGATAAACACTCTACCCTCCATTCGTCCCACCAGAACAGTGTAACGTCCCCTCTCATCATGGCGCACCTCGTCAATCTCCAACGGGAGCGAGTTCTTGACCATAATACCCACCCCCCGCGAGCCCGAAGTGAAGCCGGAGTGGGCCGCCAAACGATATCCCCGCCGATTCATTGCATGAAAGGTGTTACCTATAAGGTGTGTCTCCTGCAGGAAGACAACATCTGGAGAAATACGTTTTAAATACTGCAGGACCACACCACGCTTAATCCTATCCCCCAGGCCGTTAACATTCCATGACAACACAATCAAATCCCTACCCCCCATCATACGTCAAAACAATCGGTCGCCCCCCACCGAGCATCTTAAAAACAACAAAACGGTTGCGGGTTTGCCTTGCGGTGCTAACAAACAACACACCCCCCCCACCCCCCGGTCCCAACAGAACTCCCCCCTCCCTGCACCCCTGCATGAGCCCAGACAGCCCCCCCAAAGTGCAGTGTGCCTGTCGCCCCATAGCTAAGTACTAACTAGTCCCCCCGAGGAGGAGGGAAGCCCCCAGCAGACCCCACCCGACCTCCATGGGAGGGGAACATACGAAAGCAATATATGGTAAAGGAACAATATCCAGAGCAAGGCCTATACAGTCACCCCTCAATTCTGATCCGGCGGGCCCTCCCCGCCAGCCGCGCCCCCCCCACCCCGATCTCCAGGCAAAGTATCTAACCAGTCCCCAGCCACCTCGGGCCGGTCGAAGAAGTGCGTACGGCCATCCACCTCCACCCTCAGCTTAGCCGGAAAGAGCATTGAGTACTTGAGGTTTAGGTCCCTTAGGCGACGTTTAATACCAAGAAAGCTCTGTCGCTGCTTCTGGACCGCCGGAGTAAAGTCTGGGTAGAAGTGTACATCCATGTTGTCCAGCCTGACCGGTCCCTGTTGCCTGGAGGTCTGGAGGATGGCGTCTCTGTCCCGGAAATTAAAAATCCGGGCAATAATAGGCCGCGGCGGGGCACCGGTCTTAGGGCGGCCCCCAGGGACCCGGTGAGCACGCTCCACCGCAAAAAGCTTACTCAGCCCCCGGGGCTGGAGATGGGTCAGGATCAGTTCTTCCACGAAGAGATCTGCCGCCTCCGCCTCTCGGCCCTCCGGCACACCAATAATGCGAACATTGTTCCTCCGGGCCCGACCCTCGGAATCCTCCAGTCGCCGGTCCATCAGGGCGCTCGCCTGGCCAAGCCGGCGCACCTCCTTCTGGAGGGCCACCACGTCCGTAGTGAGGCTCGTTGTGGTGTGGGCCAGGGAGTCAACTCGGTCGTTCGTTTTTGACAAGTCTGCCCTCACAAGGCCCACATCCACCAGGACCGAGTCAATTTTTTGCGCCAAGGTATCGAAACGCTGGTCCACTGAGGCCTTCATCTCTGCGATGGCGCCCATGACGTCCCGGAGGGTCAGATCCACCGGTTGGGCAGGCGCCTCCGTCGGGCCCACCAGGGATGACCGCGATGTCTCCGGAGAACCCTTCTGGAGCGTATAGCGATCCATACTATTGGCCTGGTGCGCCGTGCCACGGCGGGTTGTCTTCATCTTCGCCCGGTCGCCATCTTGTTTGGTGGACATGCTGGCCCTTCCACCGTCGTACCAAGATCTCCAAACGGGCCGCCACACCAAATCACGGGTGTCAGGGGGGGGGGCGGGGGCGACCACCGGGCCGCGGGTCAACCCACCGCCGGCGGGTCAGCCGGGCACCTGGACAAGGCAACACCACCGCACCCCGCTCCGCAGCCCGACCCCGCCTGAGGCAAGGAGGGCGCAAAAGCGAAAGTGAAAGTGCGGGGTACGCGAGTCGCCCAGCCCCGCTCGCCGCTGTTATTCACTTCGTCCCCGGATCGCCCCACTACTCCAATCCGGGGGGCCCGCGAGGAGAAGGCCGCAACCTTCAATCGATGCTCCCACCGGTGTTCGGGGTCCGATTCGAGCCCAAAAAACGGGTGGCGCCTCAGCTCGGGTTCACCGACACAGTCCCCTCAACAAGGACAGGATATCGGCAGGATTAATTCAGGAGGTCGCGGAGGTCCTCGGGAGCCTCGCACCTACGCGGCCATCTTGGTTGCGCGCTAGGCTCCTCCTCCTCTAGAGTGTGATCTTAAGTATAAACCCAATGCAGCATTTTTCCCTCTAACATAATTACATTCCAACAGCAAAATTGCCTGACCCAGCCTCTCTCTGCACTACTTCCCTGCCCAACAACTTTCAACTTTACAGATGACAGGTAACCACCCAGATGTAAAAACCCTCGTATTTCCATTGACATCTCCCTCTCAAAACACAATATGAGCGTGAAACAACCTCGTTCTCCCACATACCTGAATAGCTGTTTAACAAATCAAGTCTATTTCACTCGAGTTCTTCTCTGGAAAAAACAGCCCGCCAAAATGTGGTACTGACTTCCCCCTCTTTAAATTAAATGATCGTGACTCCACCCCTTACTTTCAACCAATGGCGTTTCACCCCACACGTTTACGATTGACAACTTGAGAAACTGCTATATTCATCATGCACTGCTGAAAACAATACGACATTGTGAACGTGATATTAACCCACTGCGTTTACATGCAAATGATTACAGCCCCACAAACCTCAATCAAATTTTCGCCAAGCAATAAGCTATATATACCCACCATTTGGATGTTCAAAATGCCAATGCTGCCGTAGGACAATTTCTTCAATGGTTAAACATCTATATCATCCTTAATTGATTTTTCAAGGTGCGTGATTCAAAAAAGTTAATAATCCGAAAGTAATGAAAACACAGTTCTCAGATCTTCTTTCTCGAGATGTAAAATCCTACGTGTGCTTTTTTGGTTTATTAATCCATTTGTCTCCGGGTGCAGCATGTAAGGATGGCCGGGGTATATATAGCTTATTGCTTGGCGAAAGTTTTGTTTGAGGTTTGTGGGGCTGTAATCATTTGCATGTAAACGTGTTGGGTGAAACGCAATTGGTTGAAAGTAAGGGGTGGAGTCACGATCATTTAATTTAAAGAGGGGGAAGTCAGCACAACTTTTTGGCGGACTGTTTTTCCAGAGAAGAACTCGAGTGATATAGACTTGATTGTTAAACAGCTATTCAGGTATGTGGGAGAACGAGGTTGTTTCACGCTCATATTGTGTTTTGAGAGGGAGATGTCAATGGAAATACGAGGGTTTTTACATCTGGGTGGTTACCTGTCATCTGTAAAGTTGTTGGGCAGGGAAGTAGTGCAGAGAGAGGCTGGGTCAGGCAATTTTGCTGTTGGAATGTAATTATGTTAGAGGGAAAAATGCTGCATTGGGTTTATACTTAAGATCACACTCTATATGTGTAAACAGTGTAAAATAGTATTCATAAAATAATAACGATTTTAACACTTATGTTCTTTCACTCGCAGTTAACCCCTGAGGAGGGGCCTATTACGGCCCGAAATGCATTGGGTAATAGAAGCTTTGAGGTTGGGATGTATGTTACATTTTCCGCGTGCTCAGAAAAAGGCCCGGATAGGCATATCTGAAGCATGAGAAGCGTTTAATTGTCACTGCATCTTACGTGTGATTATACATGGAGAATAAAATCTACACATGAAATTCATTTGAAGAATTTTGGAATTGTTCTTCAAAATTGGATTATCAACCAAATTACAGTAACTGGTGAAGCAGGCTGTGCACTGGATTGGAGTGATAAACTCGCTCCTTCTCCAGCATTTTTCAATGTACATAATATGCATATTTAAGCATGTATTTAGAGGTTTCGTTATTTAGATATGCATATGTATTGTATGTGTATAGATGTGCCTATATATGTTGGTCTATATATGTATATAAGCAAATATAATAACATAGTGTGCATATGTACAGATCTATACATGTATAAAAGCATATATTAGTGATATTGGGATGGGTATATGTATATAAAGTGATAGCTTTAATAACGGAAATGGCTTTAACTTAATCAAAGGCGAGACCTATTGCATTTTCAATGCTTGTTTTATTCAAGCTGGCCACCACTGATCAGGTATGTGGAGGGAGTGAAAGCATGGACAGCAGGAAGAGGGTAAGAGTGACAAAGCACACACAGCAGGAGGGCAGTCCGGTTGGAAAGGAAGAACGGACAACGGGAAGAGGGCAGGGGTGAAGGAGAGGGACTACAGAGACATGCACTCTATATGAGTGCATGTGCAAAAGAAGAAATAGAGTGACGTGAGTACATAATTAAAGTGAGTTTAAACACTGATAACGCTGGCTATTGTTATAGCGCTCACCGCCCCCCTTGGCGCTAGAATAATGCGCGTGATTCGTGTCCGCTGGTATGGCCCTTGCAGTGATTCTAGAAGGATGAAAGCCGAGTTCGGTTCGGAGGGAGTCGACCCAACAGCACCTCTGCAGCAGGCACTCCGGACTACCGAGCTATCTTCCAGCTTCTTGGGTTGCCAGTATGACTCCCGTAAGACCATGGGCTGTGCTTCTAAAAATCAGGGCTGCAAGTCAGGGCTTCTTGGCGCGTTGCCTTGTATGAAACCGATCCGCAGCTTTGCCAATAACAATTTTGTTTTCAGCTGAATCGGTCCCCGTTATTTCCTTTGGTATACACAGAGTGTGCTGCACATTGAACTGTTTTTCGGACAACCTTAAATGCAGGCGTTCAGAATATGATAATTTAAAATATGTGGAGCTACGGGACGGGACGGATGGAGCTGGTGTGCTTCTGAAAACGAAAAATATTAAAGGAAGGAATGTATTGAATGCAATAAAATTTACTGAAATGCATGAATTAGATAATCAAATACCACCTTATGCGACTGAACTGCAATGTCTTGTAAAACACAATATGTCCCCCCTCCACAGTATCCACGAGTAAAATCCAACCTCAACCCCTGAATGTAGAAACATTCTGTGAGACCACAAGCCAGGCCAGAGGAGAGATAGAGAAATTCAATTCTCCAGCACTATGGGAAATCACGCATGCAGTACGAGAAGTGCACACATTGGTGTAAAGGCCAACCGATATTATTGTAAGCACAGTATAAGATGCAAACATGCAAGAAAACAGAAAGGTCCGCATAAACACCAGCAATGCTGCTGCGATAATATTTCCTGTGACCACGTGCCCTCCTCTCTTCAGCCCCCTGTCACCATGCCAGAGTTCCACCCGTCAGCATACTCATCACTCAGCTGCCTCTTTAACCATCCCAAATGTCTTTGACACATAGTGATGCCCACGCCGACATTTGCTAGACCAAAACGTGTTGAAATCCTAACTTCACATCCCACGCACCCAATGCTCCTTACTCAAAAATAGCGTAGATTTAATTTTTACAACACCGAAATCGATCAGCAACAGATGCAGGATGGGGACAGGCAAAATATGTCCACGCTTCCCCTTATTGTTTTAAAACGATTTTATCTTCGGTTTGAAAAACATTAATTTCTTGTTGAACTGGGTCAGTGAAAAGGCAAAGATGACATACAATAAACAGAACAATAATCAGACCGGCACATTACGTTATCCACGTGTCTTGGAAACTGTTTGTTTAATAAAGCTGTTCCAAATATCAGTTTTGTTTCCGAGACTGGAAAACTGCTTATAATAATATTTGTATGTGGCACTTCGTACAGTACTTTTACTGGTTGGTTCTAAGTGCTATAAAAAATGGTGTATTTCTAAAATGTAAATGAATGGCACTCAGTTTGCCGCCCTCGAAAGGATGAAAGTGCGAGTTGGCTTTACTCTTGACCTGCAGATCACGGTAGTTGTGAGCACTGAGCTTTTAACGCCTGTAGACCTCTTGCATGTGATAGCGTCTGGAGTTAAGATCTGTACCCAACTCTCCTGTCGACAGTTTCACCGGCAATTTACATGGTGGCTGGATACTGGGTGTAGGAGGTGGGAATGGCGAAGTTCCGATGCGTGACTTGTGTAAACTAGTGTAAAGCACACAACTTCATGAAGGATGTATGCGCAAGGGTAAACCAGAGTATGGAATGGTGCAAAGATTTTCAGCGTTCCAAGCAAAACAGGATTTTGTTTTGGCGTGCTCCCTCTGTTTAAAAAATAAGGCTATTTTCAGACCTTTATTGTTTACGGTGCAACGCAGTGGCTGTACTTAAATGATGCTGTCTTACCTAGGTTTATCCTTGAAAGGATGAACGCGTGAGTTGGCTTCCTTGTGGCCTGCAAATCACGGTAGTTGCGAGCACTGACTTTTTTGTCCTCATTAACGCCTCAGCTGGGAGAAAGGTAGGACAAACTGTTGGACCCTCCTGCGTCAAGAGGACATCTGCTCACTGCAGCAGGCTGCCCCCCAACAGTTTCTACGAAAGCAGCATGGAGGCTCATAGTCCGCTGTTGTCTACCGGAAGTGTCTAGTCTAAAACTCCCAGGCAGTCTTAGCAGAGAGGCCACAAGTTGAATGTGTATTAAGTCAGAAGTACACACCCACCTGGCCCGGTCCCTGCTTCTGATCCCAGCCAGGTCTGGGGAGCCTCCCTTGGCCCGATGGACCCCGTCACGGGCACCCGGACCCTCACCAGGCCGCAGGACGGGTGCTCCCGCACCACACGGTTTAGGGCTGGGCGGAATTTGCGGAATGCCTCTTCGCGGAATTTTGAAAAAAAAATTGTTGAAAACGAGCGCACAACCTGAGGCACCGTGTGCCCGGGACTGGGGTCCCTCGTGCTTGGACAGGCTCCCCTATCTCCCCGGCCTGGCTGCGTTGAGAAGCAGGGACCGGCCCCGGGCCTCCTGATGTTTGGTCAGGGCCTGGGATCCCACGTCCTGCAGCCTGCCAAGTGTCCATCTGCCCGGGACAAGGGACCCTGGTGCAGAGCCCCGGAGCCCTGCAAGGGCAGGCAGGAGCCCTACCGCTATGGCTCGGTGTGGGCAGCTGGGAGTCCTTTCGGTCCCGGCCATCTGGTCGCACCTTTCCCTCGGCCATCTGGTCGCGCGCAATGCTTTCCAATAGGGCGACCAGATGGCCGGGCCAGCCTGGAAGTCCCGATGAGGGTCCATTCGCCTCGCGGATCCCAGCCAGGGCTCCAGGAGGTCGGGCGCGTCCGCGCCTAGGGTCCCCTCCGTCACTCGGAGCGCGAGGGTTACAAGAAAGGTGGGTAGCCTTCCTCCGGATTAGTAGGGGCAGGGTATGCCGGTACACCCCTCCTGGGGATTGCGGTTCTCAGGCGGGGACCAGATGGGCCAAGCCCGGACGACACTTCCCCGGGGCGTCCGGTGCTCCCTCCTCCAGCCCGCGGCGAGGCAAAGTGCCCAGGGCGGGCTCCATGGGTCCCCCGGGCGTCCACCGAGGCCTGCAGCCCCAAAGCCCTGCAGCCCTGGAGCCCTTCAGCCCGGAGCCCTGGAGCCCTGCAGCCCCGGAGCCCTGCAGGCCCGGAGCCCTGCAGCCCTGCAGCCCTGCAGCCCCGGAGCCCTGCAGCCCCGCAGCCCTGCAGGCCCAGAGCCCTGCAGCCCTGGAGCCCCGGAGCCCTGCAGCCACAGAGCCCTGCGTGGGCAGGCGGGAACCCTAGCGCGAAGGCTCGGGGTTGGACAGATGGGAGTCCTGTCAGTCCCGTCCATCTGGTTGCACCTCTCCCCTCGGCCATCTGGTCACGCGCAATGCTTTCCAATGGGGCGACCAGATGGCCAGGCCGGCCTGGAAGTCCCGATGAGGGTCCATTCGCCTCGCGGATCCCAGCCAGGGCTCCAGGAGGTCGGGCGCGTCCGCGCCTAGGGTCCCCTCCGTCACTCGGAGCGCGAGGGTTACAAGAAAGGTGGGTAGCCTTCCTCCGGATTAGTAGGGGCAGGGTATGCCGGTACACCCCTCCTGGGGATTGCGGTTCTCAGGCGGGGACCAGATGGGCCAAGCCCGGACGACACTTCCCCGGGGCGTCCGGTGCTCCCTCCTCCAGCCCGCGGCGAGGCAAAGTGCCCAGGGCGGGCTCCATGGGTCCCCCGGGCGTCCACCGAGGCCTGCAGCCCCAAAGCCCTGCAGCCCTGGAGCCCTTCAGCCCGGAGCCCCGGAGCCCTGCAGCCCTGCAGCCCTGCAGCCCCGGAGCCCTGCAGCCCCGCAGCCCTGCAGGCCCAGAGCCCTGCAGCCCTGGAGCCCCGGAGCCCTGCAGCCACAGAGCCCTGCGTGGGCAGGCGGGATCCCTAGCGCGAAGGCTCGGGGTTGGACAGATGGGAGTCCTGTCAGTCCCGTCCATCTGGTTGCACCTCTCCCCTCGGCCATCTGGTCACGCGCAATGCTTTCCAATGGGGCGACCAGATGGCCAGGCCGGCCTGGAAGTCCCGATGAGGGTCCATTCGCCTCGCGGATCCCAGCCAGGGCTCCAGGAGGTCGGGCGCGTCCGCGCCTAGGGTCCCCTCCGTCACTTGGAGCGCGAGGGTTACAAGAAAGGTGGGTAGCCTTCCTCCGGATTAGTAGGGGCAGGGTATGCCGGTACACCCCTCCTGGGGATTGCGGTTCTCAGGCTGGGACCAGATGGGCCAAGCCCGGACGACACTTCCCCGGGGCGTCCGGTGCTCCCTCCTCCAGCCCGCGGCGAGGCAAAGTGCCCAGGGCGGGCTCCATGGGTCCCCCGGGCGTCCACCGAGGCCGGCAGCCCCAAAGCCCTGCAGCCCTGGAGCCCTTCAGCCCGGAGCCCTTCAGCCCCGGAGTCCTTCAGCCCCGGAGTCCTTCAGCCCCGGAGTCCTTCAGCCCCGGAGTCCTTCAGCCCCGGAGTCCTTCAGCCCCGGAGTCCTTCAGCCCCGGAGTCCTTCAGCCCCGGAGTCCTTCAGCCCCGGAGTCCTTCAGCCCCGGAGTCCTTCAGCCCCGGAGTCCTTCAGCCCCGGAGTCCTTCAGCCCCGGAGTCCTTCAGCCCCGGAGCCCTGCAGGCCCGGAGCCCTGCAGCCCTGCAGCCCCGGAGCCCTGCAGCCCCGGAGCCCTGCAGGCCTGGAGCCCTGCAGCCCTGGAGCCCCGGAGCCCTGCAGCCCCGGAACCCTGCAGCCACGGAGCCCTGCAGCCACGGAGCCCTGCGTGGGCAGGCGGGAACCCTAGCGCGAAGGCTCGGGGTTGGACAGATGGGAGTCCTGTCAGTCCCGTCCATCTGGTTGCACCTCTCCCCTCGGCCATCTGGTCGCGCGCAATGCTTTCCAATGGGGCGACCAGATGGCCAGGCCGGCCTGGAAGTCCCGATGAGGGTCCATTCGCCTCGCGGATCCCAGCCAGGGCTCCAGGAGGTCGGGCGCGTCCGCGCCTAGGGTCCCCTCCGTCACTCGGAGCGCGAGGGTTACAAGAAAGGTGGGTAGCCTTCCTCCGGATTAGTAGGGGCAGGGTATGCCGGTACACCCCTCCTGGGGATTGCGGTTCTCAGGCGGGGACCAGATGGGCCAAGCCCGGACGACACTTCCCCGGGGCGTCCGGTGCTCCCTCCTCCAGCCCGCGGCGAGGCAAAGTGCCCAGGGCGGGCTCCATGGGTCCCCCGGGCGTCCACCGA